>NW_027361705.1:13772500-14372500 GCF_039654945.1 Dendrobates tinctorius | reverse complement strand
CTCCTGGGCCATCTGGTCCAACCCCCTGCTCAAAGCAGGATTCGCTAAATCATCCCAGTCAGATGTCTGTCCAGCCTCTGTTTGAAGACTTCCATTGAAGGAGAACTCACCACTTCTCGTGGCAGCCTGTTCCACTCATTGATCACTCTAACTGTCAAAAAGTTTTTTCTAATATCTAATCTGTGTCTCCTCCCATTCAGTTTCATCCCATTGCTTCTAGTCTTTCCTTGTGCAAATGAGAATAAAGTTGATCCTTCTACAATGTGACAGCCCTTTAGATATTTGTAGACAGCTATTAAGTCTCCTCTCAGTCTTCTCTTTTGCAAACTAAACATTCCCAAATCCTGCAACCTTTCCTCATAAGACAGGGTTTGCAGACCGGTCACCATTCTGGTCGCTCTTTTCTGAACTTGCTCCAGTTTGTTGATGTCTTTTTTAAAATGTGGTGCCCAAAACTGGACACAATATTCCAGATGAGGTCTGACCAAAGAGGAGTAGAGGGAAATAATGACTTCACGTGATCTAGACTGTATGCTTCTGTTAATACATCCTAGAATTGCATTTGCCTTTTTTGCTGCTGCATCACACTGTTGACTCATATTCAGTCTGTGATCTATAGTATACCCAAGTCTTTTTCACATGTGCTGTCACTTAGCCCTATTCCTCCCATTCTATATATGCTTTTTCCATTTTTATTGCCCAGATGTAGTACTTTGCATTTCTCCCTGTTAAAAACCATTCTGTTAGTTGCTGCCCACTTCTCCAGTTTATTTAAATCTTTTTGAATCCTCTCTCTCTCTTCTCTAGTATTAGCTATCCCTCCTAGCTTTGTGTCATCAGCAAATTTAATCAGTTTACCCTCAATTCCTTCATCTAAATCGTTGATAAAGATGTTGAACAATACAGGGCCCAGGACAGAGCCCTGTGGTACCCCACTTGAGACATTCTTCCAACTGGATGTGCAGCCATTTACGACCACTCTTTGGGTCCGATCACTAAGCCAGTTATGAATCCACCTAACAGTTGCCTTGTCCATTCCATACTTAATCATTTTTTCAATAAGGATTGTATGAGAGACTTTGTCAAATGCTTTGCTGAAGTCAAGATATACTATATCTACAGCATTTCCTTGATCCAACCAATCAGTGATACCGTCATAGAAGGAAATTAAGTTAGTCTGACATGACTTATTAGTTACAAACCCATGCTGACTCTGTTTAATCACTTCATTCTTATCCAGGTATTGACATACATGTTGTTTAATAATTTGTTCAAAGATCTTTCCTGGTATAGAAGTCAGACTCACCGGCCTATAGTTACCTGGGTCCACCTTCTTCCCCTTTTTGAAGATAGGAACAACATTTGCTCTTCTCCAGTCTTCTGGCACTTCTCCTGTTCTCCAAGAATTTTCAAAGATTATAGAGAGGGGTTCAAAAATTTCTTCTGCTATCTCCTTCAGTACTCTGGGGTGTAATTCATCTGGACCTGGAGACTTGAATTCATTTAGGCTAGCTAAGTGTTTCCTCACTATCTTTCTGTTTATAGATATCCTGGATTCTTCTATTCCCTTAATAGGACAGTGAATAACAGTTGATGTTACATTTCCTTTCTGAGAGAAAACAGATGCAAAATAGGAATTTAAAAGTTCAGCCTTCTCAACATCCTGTCTTACCATTTCATCATTTTCATCCTGTAAAAATCCTATAGCATCTTTGACTTTTCTTTTACTTTTGACATATCCCCAAAATCCTTTATTATTGCTTTTGACATCTCTTGCAAGCCTCAATTCATTTTCAGCTTTAGATAATCTGATTTGTGCCCTGCAGGTTCTGCAGACAGCATTATATTCTTCTTTAGATATGCCTCCCTCTTTCCATTTTATAAACATTTTTTTCTTCCTTTTTAGCATGTGCTTAAGTTCTGTGTTCATCCATCCTGGTTTCCTTAACTGCTTCCTATTCTTCCCTCTTTTCGGAATTGTTAACAACTGTGCTTTGAGAATTTCATTTTTCAAGATTTCCCATCCTTCCTGGACATTTTTGTCTTTAAGGATATCCAGCCATTGGATCCCTCCAATTCTCTTTCTGAATCCCTTAAAATCTGCCTTTCTGAAATCTAACCTTGACGTCTGAGTCTTCACAGGTCTTCCGCCTCTAGTTATCCAAAATTCTAAAATAGCATGGTCGCTACCTCCTAGGGTCCCAGCCACTTTTACCTCCTCAACCATTTCCTCCCTGTTTATAAGGATTAGATCCAAGGTAGCAGTTCCCCTTGTTTTCTCCCTTACCTTTTGGAAGATAAAGTTGTCAGCAAGAGAGGATAAGAATTTCCTTGACCTGTTAGTTTTGCCTGAGAGAGATTCCCAACAAATGTCTGGATAGTTGAAATCTCCCATGACAACTATGTCATATTTTTTGGAGAACTTGGCCATTTGATGCATAAAGAGTTCATCCATAGCTTCAGCTTGCACAGGCGGCCTGTAGTAAATGCCTACAATGGTGTCCTTTCCATTGTTCTGTCCTTGTATTCTTACCCAAACAGTTTCCACAGAACTCCCAGTCTCTGAAGCTTCAATCTCTGTGCAGATATACGCGTTTCTAACATACAATGCGACACCCCCTCCTCGTTTATCAAGTCTGTTTCTTGCAAATAAGTTGTATCCTTCTAGTCTTGTATTCCAATCATGTGTATTGTCCCACCAAGTTTCAGTGATTCCAATGACATCATATTTCTTTTCCTGTGTTAGTAGTTCCAATTCTCCTTGTTTGTTGCCCATGCTTTGTGCATTAGTATAGAAACATTTTAGTTTGTGATTGGTTTCTCTTTCTCCAATATTTTTATTAATTAGATTCTTTCGTCTTTGTTCTTCCTTTCCACTTCTAATAGCATAGTTCTCAATAGCATTTGTCAGGTGTATGGCTTTTTCTGGTCTTTTGCTTCCCTTCCCATGTTGTTCTAGTTTAAAGCTCTCCTTACAAGTGTAGCAAGGCAACTTCCAAATACATGCTTACCAGTCTTCGTAAGGTGCACCCCATCTCTAGCAAGTAGTCCATCGTATAAGTAGTTCACTCCGTGATCCAGAAATCCAAATCGTTGCTGACGGCACCATCGACGTAGCCAGTTGTTCACCTGCAGAATCTTATTCCACCTCCTTGTTCCATGGCCATCCACTGGGAGGATGGAAGAGAAGACCACCTACGCTCCCAGTTCTTTCACTTTCTTGCCTAAGTCTTCAAAGTCTCTGCAGATGGTTTCCAGGTCGTTTCTTGCAGTGTCATTTGTCCCCACATGTAGTAGCAGGAATGGGTAGTCATCTGTAGGTCTGAAGAGTCCTGATATCCTGTCAGACACATCTTTAATTTTTGCACCTGGAAGACAGCACATTTCTCTTGAAGTTATATCCGGCCTGCAGATAGCGGCCTCAGTTCCTCTCAGCAGGGAATCCCCCATGACCACCACTCTCCGTTTCTTCTTCACAACATTTTTCTTTCTCCATCCAGGAGGACTCTGAAGGCGTACAAGGTTGCTGCTTGTTGGCAAAGTCTTATCCTGATGTATTTCTTCATTGTTTTCCTGCGTGAGAGCCTGGTACTGGTTTCTGAGCAGTATGGGTGCTGACTGCCTCCTGATCCTCCTGCTTCTCTGGGTCACATATCTCCATTCCTCTGTTTCTTCAGGTGCACTTCGAATTTCTTCTCTTTCTGTAACATGAAGAGATAATTCTGATCTGTCCAAGAACTCTTCACCTTCCTTAATGATCTTCAACGTAGCTAACCTCTCTTCGAGATTTTGCAACTTTTCCTCCAACAGGGACACAAGCTTGCATTTGTGGCATGTGAAGTTTGGCTTTTCCACTGGTAAGTCTGTGAACATGTAGCAAGAAATGCAGCTCACCAAATGGCTCCTGGCCTCTTCCATCTTGAGATTTCTTAAAAACGATGAAAGATGAGCCCAAATTCGCGCGCCTATCGGCGCGCGGTTTTTCCGATTTCCTCTTTTCAGCTGCAACGGCCAAAACCCAGTGATCGTTGAGCTCGCGGAGACTCTTCACTTATCCCAGAAGGCACTGGGAATATGCAAATGATCTCCTCAAGACTCTTCCCCTGGTTTTCCGATTTCCTCTTTTCAGCTGCAACGGCCAAAACCCAGTGATCGTTGAGCTCGCGGAGACTCTTCACTTATCCCAGAAGGCACTGGGAATATGCAAATGATCTCCTCAAGACTCTTCCCCTGGTTTTCCGATTTCCTCTTTTCAGCTGCAACGGCCAAAACCCAGTGATCGTTGAGCTCGCGGAGACTCTTCACTTATCCCAGAAGGCACTGGGAATATGCAAATGATCTCCTCAAGACTCTTCCCCTGGTTTTCCGATTTCCTCTTTTCAGCTGCAACGGCCAAAACCCAGTGATCGTTGAGCTCGCGGAGACTCTTCACTTATCCCAGAAGGCACTGGGAATATGCAAATGATCTCCTCAAGACTCTTCCCCTGGTTTTCCGATTTCCTCTTTTCAGCTGCAACGGCCAAAACCCAGTGATCGTTGAGCTCGCGGAGACTCTTCACTTATCCCAGAAGGCACTGGGAATATGCAAATGATCTCCTCAAGACTCTTCCCCTGGTTTTCCGATTTCCTCTTTTCAGCTGCAACGGCCAAAACCCAGTGATCGTTGAGCTCGCGGAGACTCTTCACTTATCCCAGAAGGCACTGGGAATATGCAAATGATCTCCTCAAGACTCTTCCCCTGGTTTTCCGATTTCCTCTTTTCAGCTGCAACGGCCAAAACCCAGTGATCGTTGAGCTCGCGGAGACTCTTCACTTATCCCAGAAGGCACTGGGAATATGCAAATGATCTCCTCAAGACTCTTCCCCTGGTTTTCCGATTTCCTCTTTTCAGCTGCAACGGCCAAAACCCAGTGATCGTTGAGCTCGCGGAGACTCTTCACTTATCCCAGAAGGCACTGGGAATATGCAAATGATCTCCTCAAGACTCTTCCCCTGGTTTTCCGATTTCCTCTTTTCAGCTGCAACGGCCAAAACCCAGTGATCGTTGAGCTCGCGGAGACTCTTCACTTATCCCAGAAGGCACTGGGAATATGCAAATGATCTCCTCAAGACTCTTCCCCTGGTTTTCCGATTTCCTCTTTTCAGCTGCAACGGCCAAAACCCAGTGATCGTTGAGCTCGCGGAGACTCTTCACTTATCCCAGAAGGCACTGGGAATATGCAAATGATCTCCTCAAGACTCTTCCCCTGGTTTTCCGATTTCCTCTTTTCAGCTGCAACGGCCAAAACCCAGTGATCGTTGAGCTCGCGGAGACTCTTCACTTATCCCAGAAGGCACTGGGAATATGCAAATGATCTCCTCAAGACTCTTCCCCTGGTTTTCCGATTTCCTCTTTTCAGCTGCAACGGCCAAAACCCAGTGATCGTTGAGCTCGCGGAGACTCTTCACTTATCCCAGAAGGCACTGGGAATATGCAAATGATCTCCTCAAGACTCTTCCCCTGGTTTTCCGATTTCCTCTTTTCAGCTGCAACGGCCAAAACCCAGTGATCGTTGAGCTCGCGGAGACTCTTCACTTATCCCAGGCTCGATGTCACAGGCTCGATGGCACAGCTGTGACCAAAGTGACTAGAGGATAAGTGAGATTTTGAATTTCTGCAGACACTGGACACTTTTGGATTGTGTGAGGCCCACTGAATATCTGAGCGCTATGTCACAGGCTCGATGGCACAGCTGTGACCAAAGTGACTAGAGGATAAGGGAGATTTTGAATTTCTGCAGACACTTGTGGACACTGGACACTTTTGGATTGTGTGAGGCCCACTGAATATCACAGCGCTATGTCACAGGCAGAAATTGGCTAATGTATCACAAACTACAAGGTGTATGTAGAATTGGGCAGAGTAGGAATCTCCATAAAGTGCAGGTCTGTAAGAACGGAACATGTCCTCGACTTATTCTCACAGAGTGACACAGATATCTTCACTGTGGCTGTGATAACAGCCGTTACACGGTACTGTGTGAGGAGCGTACACCGCTGTATGGTGTGAAAAAATGCACTCTCAGTACCTCAGCAGGACAAAAAAAAAAAAAATTGGGATTGCTTTTAAAAAAGCAGTTTGCAGCTCAGTACCTCAGCAGGACAAAAAAAAAATTGGGATTGCTTTTAAAAAAGCAGTTTGCAGTGGGTAAACAGCAATGCAGCTGTCAGGAAGCCTTAGAAGGCAGCCCAACAACCAACACCACTGATACACCACAATATAGCCTCCCCTTGCACTGCACACACAGTGACTGGTGTGTTGTACAGGCAAAATCGCTAGCAGCAGAAGCAGGTTTTTTTTCTTCTTCCCTGCCTAACGCTCTCCCTACAGAATCAGCAACCTCTCCCTATGCTAAGATCGGCAGAAGTAAGATGGCGGTCGGCGTGCACGCCCTTTTATAACCCCTGTGACGCCCACCAAAGCAAGCCAATCACTTGCATGCCCTTCTGAAAGATGGTGGTGACCCGTGCCTATGTCATCACGTTGCCCACAGTGTCCGTGGATCCTGATTGGCTGAAAAAGAGCGCAAAACAAACTTTTGAAACGCGACTTTGGCGCGTAAGTCGCCGACCTCGTGGCCGACCTCATCCTAGGGTCGGGTTTCGTCGGCGACTTTTGAAATTTTTCGACCCGTTTCGCTCAACTCTAGTCTTCAGTGCTGCTGGATCAATCCTGACAGAAAAAAAGGACCCGTCTCTCGACCCAAAATGTGGATGATCTAACCTTTATTAAAATGAACCATGCATGGGTTTCCAAGGATTTTGTCACACCTTACCCTGATTACACATAGGTTATCAGAAAAAATGGCTTTCCTTGGTCCTCCTCTTCCTGGGACTTGACCAATTTCGCCTTTAGCAGCAGGTGAATGTCCCACATCAACATATACCTGTGATATACAATGTCTGCAAAATATGTTTTTCTGTTGGAACTTTCTAGAAAATCCAGCACTCTATGACAATTCAGGCTGCCAGCTCATACAGCACCTTCCCTCCCCCTCCTCTTTTCGCCCATGGCTCACGCACACACTGACCAGTGCCCCCCTGCCTGGGCTAGCTCTGAAACCTTAAACCAACTTCCTCTCGAAGAGCAGGGGGAAGGGATCCCTTTGTCCGGAAAAACACAGGCTGTATGCCGGTATATGGGAAACATAAAAATAAGTCATATTACGAAAACCATACACAGCAGAGATATAACAATCATATATTTGTGATCTGCACGATCCCGGTGTCCCTACGGCGCCTGTGGCGTAGTTCTCAGAGTTACAGAACCTGAAATATGGGTTCCTTCTAAACGGCGGGTCAGAACTACTGCATATTTGGTCTGGAATTATTGTACTCCACAAACCACAAACAATGATGCCATATATATGTCTGTGCGGGCTTCCCCCACTAAGTTATGATTATTATAAGTTTTAGTAAGATTTCTACCTAGAGAGAAAGAGAGGTGGGCACTCTCTAGACTGCCCCTTTCGGTGATGTCACACACCCGGGCTATAAGGTACCCCTCCCATACAGGGAGGGCAGAAGAGCTCCAATCCTCGTGCTGACAAGAACTCCAGATGAGTGGAGACGTGCAGCTCCGTCCGGCGACTAATTATCCTAGGTGCAGTTCCCTGACTGACCTGAGGGTAAGTGGGGCGCCGGAGAGCTGCGAGTTCCAAAGTGGAACTGAGAAAGTGGGATATACATAAATCCCCGCAGTACTTGGAAGATTGATAGCAGTGGTGGGGCATCCAAATTAAACTCCCCCTGCGGCAAATTGTAGAGCGAGAGTAGCTTGCTGGATATTTTTGGTCACATGGTGCCAGTGGTGGGATAACTAAGATAAGCCCCACTGCGCCTGTGATAGCCGTGTGCCGGCATTGTGTCACGTCCCTCCGTCCGCTGATACACCGGTGTCAGTGGTGGGATTGTGACATAGTGGTGACACAGTGTCCGCTGTCCGTCGCGTTTTGGTGGCAGCGGGACCCCCGTTAGTCGCCCCCCGTAAGTGGACGAACGGCGGTGGGCTGTTCGTCACATATTGGTGGCAGCGCGGTGGGATAATCCTAGAGCATTAGTGATTTGGTTTGAGCAATCATTCCTCTCACTAAAAACCTGCACAGTTCCTGCGGGAATCCTGCATCATAGGTTTTGGACAACAGACTCAGTGGTTATTAGTCCTGAGACATTTTTGTGTACGTGCAAGTATCCCCTTCCTTTTTTCTCCGTTTTTCTTTTCTGTCTTTTATTTGGCAACCATGGCTACGATGGGAGCAGAGTGGTATAAGCAGCATAACAAGGCATCTCTTATTGCCCTCTGCGGGGTGTGGCGGATCGACACCACGAACAAAAACAAAGCCCAAATGATCGCGGCTCTGGTGCAACGGGAAAACGACCAGAGCCCAGCGAACGCAGATGCGGGCTCAAGTAACAATGGGGCTGCAGCAGAGGCTCCACTCATGAGCGCTGGCCCCACATTCAACCATAACGGGGTGGACCCCTATCTGCAAATGGCCTTGGACGAACTCCCTGCCGAAGACAGTGAGGGTCGTCTGACACTGATCCGGCAATATCGGCAGGAGGCCCAGGCCGAGCGTCAAGCCCAGGCTGAGAGAGCCGAACGTGAGCGTCAAGCCCAGGCTGAGGGAGCGGAGCGCCATGCAGAAGCTCAGAGGGCCCATGAGCTGGAGATGCTCCAGCGGGGGTGGAATGCCCCCACAGCCCAAACCAGTGAGCCCAGCAGCATCCAGACTCCTAAACCCCGGACAGAGCATTTTCCCGTGATAGAAAAGGACGGGGACTTGGACACATTTCTGCGAGCCTTTGAGAAAGCCTGCAGACAGTACCGACTGCCCGAAGACCAATGGGCCAGGTACTTGACCCCAGGGCTAAAAGGCAAAGCTCTGGAGGCGTTTGCTTCTCTTCCACAAGCGCATGATGATGACTATCGCGCCATAAAGGAGGCGCTGATCGCCAAATATCAGCTGACACCTGAGGTATACCGAAAGAAGTTCCGGCACCTCCAACGTGGCCCACACGATAGCTACAGTGATGTGGTGCAAGGACTCAGGACCCACTTTGACCAGTGGATCCATGGACTGTCCGTTGAATCCTTTGAGCAGCTACGGGACCTGATGATCAAAGACCAGTTTCTGCATCTCTGCCCAGCTGAGGTCCGACAGTTCATCCTGGACCGCGAACCAACGAACGCGGACAAAGCGGCGCAGATCGCCGACAACTACGAGGCCAACCGGAAGCCCGAGACGCGGAGGCCAGTCGCCACCAGCTGGAAAGAGGGTAAGCCTGCAACCAACCCCAGTGCCCCAGCTAGCCGTCCCTCCGGAGGCCCTGTCCCTGTTGCCAACAACAGGCCGGCTACTGACAGTCGCCTGTGTCACCACTGCCAGCGGCCTGGTCACTTCTTTTACACCTGTCCGAATAGGCCGAAGAACCCCCCAGCCAAGGCCCCCGGGCCCAACGCCTCTGTTCTTTTGGTGGGAGGTGTGGTTGGGAGGGCTGTCGACAACGTTCAACCTGTTCAGGTGGGGGCCCGTCTTGCTACAGGCCTCAAGGACACCGGCGCTGAACGAACCCTCATCCGTCCTGGACTGGCGGCCCCTGAAGAGTTTGTTGAGGGGAAAACCCTGACTGTCACTGGGATTGGAGGCACCCGTTGTCCCTTGCCAGTGGCCCGGGTTTTTCTTGATTGGGGTGCTGGGAGCGGGTTGAGGGAGGTGGGAGTGTCTGAAAATTTGCCCACTGATGTTTTATTGGGGACTGACTTGGGGAGGATGGTTGCATACTATGTCCCTGACCCCCTTCCCCAAACTGATAATAAGGGTAACGTTAACCCTGATGATGATGGGAAACTGAATGTGTTACCTACTAACAACCATTCTTTCCCCAGGTATGATGCTGATGTGAATGTACCAAAGCAAACTGATAATCATTCTTTTCCTAGGAAGGATGATGATGATGTTGATGTATCTGTGCCGACTGAACCCGTTAACCCTTTCTTTGAAACGGTAGATGTGTCCACAGGTACCGAAGTGCTCAGCCCCGTCACTCTGCGGAGTGAGACGGCTGAGGAACCCCTGGCAGGAGCAAGCAACGGTGCTCAAGGAAATGGGGAGGTGCATGGGGACCATGAGGAAGGTAATGCCATGCAGCTGACCAGTGCCACCGAGGAAGGTAACTGGCCCATAAGTAGCACTGCTCCTGAAGTGTTGGGGGTGGATGGGGAGGTAGAGCCCAGGGCAGCACCGGCTGGTGGGTCTGTAGAAATCCCCAGGGAGGCAGCGTACATAGCAGCTGTCACACACAGTCAGAGTGCCCAGATCGCAGGTAACGCACTGTCTTCTGGACCCTCTGCTGCTACAGGAGAGACTGAACCAGAGGTGAACCCAGAGCCGGTTCCAGAGGGTCCCAGTAAAGGAGGTACCCTGACGTCACTTCTGGCAGCCTCCAGCATGGAGTTCCAGGCTGCTCTGCACTCAGATGCCAGCCTGGAGAAATTGAGAGGTCTCGCCGAGACGCCCACCTCCGAGTCTGATAAGGAGAGGGTGTTCTGGGAACGAGGAAGGTTGTACCAGGAGACAGTACCCGGAGATCCTAAAAAGGAGTGGTTGAGGGAAAGACAGCTGGTCGTCCCCTATCAGTTCAGAACTGAGTTGTTGCGGATTGCCCATGAGATTCCACTCGCTGGACACTTGGGGATCAGCAAAACAAAGTCACGGCTCTCTCAACACTTCTATTGGCCCAAGATGGGGACAGATGTAACACACTACTGCCGCTCCTGTGCCACCTGCCAAAAAGTGGGTAAGGTGGGGCCTGCTCTTAAGGCTCCCCTTATTCCTTTGCCGGTGATAGAGGAGCCTTTCCAGAGAATCGCGGTGGACATCGTAGGACCGCTGTCCGTCCCCAGCAGCTCCGGAAAGCGATATATTCTCACCGTGGTAGACTACGCTACCCGGTACCCAGAGGCAGTAGCTCTGTCTTCAACCAGGGCAGATAAGGTGGCTGACGCACTGGTGACCATCTTTTCAAGAGTAGGATTTCCCAGGGAGATGCTTACCGATCAAGGGCCCCAATTCATGTCTCGCCTAATGGAGGCTCTCTGTGAGAAAATGCAGGTGACGCACCTGGTATCGAGTCCGTATCACCCACAGACTAATGGTTTGTGTGAACGCTTCAACGGTACCCTCAAACAGATGCTCCGCATACTGGTTGAGACCCAAGGGCGCGACTGGGAGTGGTACCTCCCACACCTGCTGTTCGCTTACAGAGAAGTTCCGCAGGCCTCGACCGGGTTCTCCCCCTTCGAGCTCCTGTATGGCAGGCGAGTCCGGGGACCCCTTGGGTTGATAAGAGAATCCTGGGAAGATGAGCCAAACCCCACAGAAGTGTCCATCGTGGATTATGTCATGCGCTTCCGTGACAAGATGCAGACCTTGACGCAGTTGGTGCATGACAACATGACGCAGGCTCAGGCTGACCAGAAGCGCTGGTACGACCAGAACGCCCGGGATCGGACCTACCAGGTGGGTCAAAAGGTGTGGGTGCTGGTCCCTGTACCAACGGATAAGCTTCAGGCAGCCTGGGAAGGCCCGTACGTCGTCCACCAACAGCTCAACCCGGTCACCTACGTGGTCACGCTTGACCATGCTCGGGGTAGGCGCAAGGCCTTTCACATCAACATGCTGAAGGCGCACTACGAACGTGAAGCTTGCGTCCTACCGGTCTGCAATCTGCCAGAGGATGGGGAGGAAGATCCCCTCCTGGACATGCTGGCCCAGGCCAAGGCCGATGGGTCCATTGAGGACATGGAGATAAATGGTTCGCTAACCGTATCCCAGCGGTTGCAGTTGATGGCCACCCTGGAACCCTTCCGGGCCGTGTTCACCAACCAACCGGGGAGGACGGAGTTAGCGGTTCATGAGGTGGACACCGGGAATCACGCCCCATTACGGCGAACACCTTATCGGATCTCTGAAACAGTGCAACAAGTCATGCGCCAAGAGATCGATGAGATGTTAAGGCTGGGGGTGATTTGACGATCAAAAAGCGCGTGGGCTTCACCTGTAGTCCTTGTGCCTAAAAAGGATCGAACCACGCGGTTCTGTGTGGACTACAGGGGGCTCATCGCCATCACAACCTCTGATGCCCACCCAATGCCGCGCATCGAGGATTTGCTTGAGCGGTTGTCGAAAGCCAAGTACATATCCATCATGGATTTGAGTCGGGGATACTGGCAGATTCCCCTGAGCCCTGAGGCTTTGGACTGTACGAGTCCACGGTCATGCCCTTCGGCATGAAGAATGCCCCTGCCACTTTCCAGCGGATGGTCAACCACCTGCTTCGGGGACTGGAGCAGTACGCAGTGGCGTACTTAGACGATATTGCCGTCTTCAGTTCCACCTGGGAGGAACACCTTCAGCACCTCCAGGAGGTGCTCAAGCATCTTCACCAGGCAGGCCTGACCATCAAGCCGGGGAAGTGCCAGATAGGCATGCACAAGGTCCACTACCTGGGGCACCGGGTAGGCGGGGGTTCCATGAGTCCGGAGCCAGAAAAAGTGGACGCAATCGTGTCCTGGCCCACCCCCAGGACCAAGAAACAGGTGAAGTCCTTCTTGGGCACTGCAGGGTACTACAGGCGGTTCGTACAGGACTATAGCGCCCTTGCCAAACCCTTGACTGACCTCACCAAGCAGAGGCTACCCCAAACAGTCAACTGGACAGATGACTGTGAGGTGGCTTTCCAAGCTTTGAAAGCAGCCCTGTGCAACTCTCCAGTGTTGAGAGCAGTCGACAGCAGTCGCCCGTTTCTGGTACAGACCGACGCCAGCGAGTTTGGCCTCGGTGCTGTGCTTAGCCAGGTCGACTCGGGGGACCAAGAGCACCCCGTGTTGTACCTGAGCCGGAAACTTTTGCCAAGGGAAGTGGCATACTCGACCATCGAGAAGGAGTGTCTGGCCATGGTGTGGGCACTGCAACGTTTGCAGCCCTACCTGTACGAGCGCGCCTTCACGGTGGTAACCGACCACAACCCTCTGAGCTGGTTGCACACAGTGTCGGGAACCAATGGAAGATTGCTCCGCTGGAGCCTTGCCCTTCAACAGTACGACTTTACTGTAAAACACAGGAAGGGCAGTGAAAACGGCAATGCCGATGGGTTGTCCCGCCGGGGCGAACCCGCTGAGGTGCGCATGGCCGATTACCGAGAGGTAATGCCTCCTTAGCGCCCTCTTAAGGGGGGAGGTGTGATATACAATGTCTGCAAAATATGTTTTTCTGTTGGAACTTTCTAGAAAATCCAGCACTCTATGACAATTCAGGCTGCCAGCTCATACAGCACCTTCCCTCCCCCTCCTCTTTTCGCCCATGGCTCACGCACACAATGACCCGTGCCCCCCTGCCTGGGCTAGCTCTGAAACCTTAAACCAACTTCCTCTCGAAGAGCAGGGGGAAGGGATCCGATTGTCCGGAAAAACACAGGCTGTATGCCGGTATATGGGAAACATAAAAATAAGTCATATTACGAAAACCATACACAGCAGAGATATAACAATCATATTTTTGTGATCTGCACAATCCCGGCGTCCCTACGGCGCCTGTGGCGTAGTTCTCAGACTTACAGAACCTGGAATATGGGTTCCTTCTAAACGGCAGGTCAGAACTACTGCATATTTGGTCTGGAATTATTGTACTCCACAAACCACAAACAATGATGCCATATATATGTCTGTGCGGGCTTCCCCCACTAAGTTATGATTATTATAAGTTTTAGTAAGATTTCTACCTAGAGAGTAAGAGAGGTGGGCACTCTATAGACTGCCCCTTTCGGTGATGTCACACACCTGGGCTATAAGGTACCCCTCCCGTACAGGGAGGGCAGAAGAGCTCCAATCCTCGTGCTGACAAGAACTCCAGATGAGTAGAGACGTGCAGCTCCGCCTCCACCCCCCTTAAAGCCACATGGGATGCCTAACAACAACTGACTAAATGTGAGTGTACCTTCTTCTTTCATCCACTTTGTTTTATACTTGTCTAATGTACATATTTTATGTCTCAATTTTATAGCAACTTTTATCTGTAACCACTGCCCTACTTTTTCGGGGAATAAATGATAAAATTATTTAGTTCTGTCTCTATGCTCTAAGAATCGAACTATACGCCTTTGATAGATAATCGCTACTAATTAAAGGGGTTTGCCACGGACCCTCTTAATTTAACACTGTGAATTAAGTAACCGTGACTGGTGGCAGCGCGTTGTGTACGGCTATTGCGGCTTGCTGGCAGTACAGAAGGGTCTTATATTGCTGAATAAGGGGCTGCGGCCACAGCATTGATAATTCCCTTACTGCAGAAGCCTAATTGCCGGTTCACAACAGGCAGCCCGTCCGGCGACTAATTATCCTAGGTGCAGTTCCCTGACTGACCTGAGGGTAAGGGGGGCGCCGGAGAGCTGCGAGTTCCAAAGTGGAACTGAGAAAGTGGGATATACATAAATCCCCGCAGTACTTGGAAGATTGATAGCAGTGGTGGGGCATCAAATTAAACTCCCCCTGCGGCAAATTGTAGAGCGAGAGTAGCTTGCTGGATATTTTTGGTCACATGGTGCCAGTGGTGGGATAACTAAGATAAGCCCCACTGCGCCTGTGATAGCCGTGTGCCGGCATTGTGTCACATCCTTCCGTCCGCTGATACACCGGTGTCAGTGGTGGGATTGTGACATAGTGATGACACAGGGTCCGCTGTCCGTCGCGTTTTGGTGGCAGCAGGACCCCCGTTAGTCGCCCCCGTAAGTGGACGAACGGCGGTGGGCTGTTCATCACAATACCATTTTGTAAACCTCCGCAACTGGGCTGCCTTCTCCCCCATGGCCGGGGTCACCACCTAGCGCACGCAACCGTGCGAGTGCCGTTGCCCTGGACAGGTGGGTGGGCTGACTCTTGGGTGCGGGAACTGGCACAGGGTCCCTCATAGTGCAATCAAGTGTCTCTGAGGGTGGGGGTGCACACCCGCCGTCAGACACACCACCCTACTATGAGGGGCCCAGTGCCATTACTGACGCCCACGAGTGGGCCCCCCTTGCTTGGGCAGGGCCCCAGCATTTGCAATGTTCACCTCTCCCTGCTCCTCCGCTGTGTAGTCTGGGCTGTCAAATCCTTCTCTGGGACTGCCACTACAAATTTGGTGAACTGATAGAAGATTATGGTTAAGACGTAGCTATGCCCTGTCCCGCTGGCCGGGCTCTAGCTTCAGATGATCAATGGCTCCCATTTCTTATGGATGTCGACTCACAATGAGATGCAGTAGTGGTTTCTCATCAGCTTTCACAGTTTTCCTACCCACAGACGTGTGACATTCCAGTGCACATTTTTAAATGTGCCCTCTCATGCCAATCCAATTGAATCGCCTACGGCCTGTGGCTTCTGTGTTTTGCACTCCAAAGTTACGTGACAGATCATGATAGGCAGTGAGCACCATGTTTACATCTCTCCCGATCAAAATTGGATGGATATGCGTAACGGCGATGGGATGAACGGTACTCCGATACAGCAAGACTTTCTTCACAAGCAAAGGTTTTTGCTGTCTCCACACACTAGTTAATTGAGGGTCAGCATCGCCTCTGAGAATTGTGACGGAAGTTTTTCCTGTGAATAGTAATTCCTAGATTTCTGCAATCACTAGACTTTATGTCAGTAATTGTATGCATCTCATTTCCTATTGCGGAGAGTCTGGACTGTCTTACTGAGACAGAAATATATATGAAGATTAAAAAATACCACCAAAAGTGTATACTGGTGTACACTTCAAATACATTTCCTTTTTTCGACTTTTTAGATTGTTGTCTAATCCATACTGAGAACACGGAGATTTTAAATGTTTAAACTATGCTATATATACCTGCTATCCAGTGATAATGTACCCTTTCTCAACTTTGTACAATCTGGTCAAATCCATACTGGACCTGAGAACGTCTGAGTCTGCCTCCTGATCTATAGACATATATTTTTAATGTGTAAACTATGCTATACATACCCGTTATCCAGTGATACGGTTCCCTTTCTCACCTTTGTCCAATCACGTCTAATTCATACTGGGCCTGAGACTGTCTGAGCCTGCCTCCTGATCTATAGACATAGGTTTTTAATGTGTAAACTATGCTACATATATACGTGTTATCTGGTGAAACTGTACCCTTTATCAACTTTCTTGAATCTTGTTGAATCCATACTGGGCCTCAGAACGGCTGCCTAGCTGTTAAGCAAGCTACAGCACCTGTGGTTTGGACACGTAATTTTTTTGCATTTTTTCAGGAATGCCGGTTAGGCTTAATTCAGGAATTGCGGTTGACCTGCACTTACTGGGAAATCATCGTTCGCGAGGAATAATTGGAATCACAGATCCCCATCACTAACGGTGTTCAGCGGGTTATCTGCACCTGTAAGCGACAAAAGCTGGTCCTTTCAGTGTAGCACGCATGCAGCACATGACATATAAGGCCATGATAGACCTGTTATTGCTCGATCTCGTGTGCCAGAGCCTCGCGTATCTCTCTAGTAAGCTTGACGCGTACCGCGGGGGCATGCCGGAGTCTCGTTCGCTAACGGAATAAAACTGACAAATCGCTAGCACAACTACAAACGGACATACCATACCACACACAGAATCGACAAAACTTTCAATGTGTGCATCTTTTCTTGAGGTGGCATGGTTGTGGATTCTCGGGTGGAGTCCAATTAAGCCGCAGGCTCCACTCCTGGTGGTGCCCTTTTGGACATTACTTTAAGGTTCAGCTTTGCAATCATACTACCCCCGGAAAGCAAACACTTTACCTTCATGGACGCTGTTTGGAGGTTCGTGGGAATAACGCCGCCCGATCGCCAGATGGCATAATTTGTTCGTGGGAAGTCCGACGGTATATGATCGTGTTCGATTTCAGAATTATTTTTTTTTTGGTTTGTATTTTACATTTTTATTCCAGTCTTTCTTGACTTCATAAGGGCATGACAAGCCTATATCTGTGTCTCCTCCACCTCCTCCTTCTACTCCTCCACCTCTTTTCTAAATGTAGTTGCCCTTTTCCATATGTTAATTTTTGTCTTCTGAGCATTTTTTCGGCTTTGGGACACCTTTTAAGGTGTTTTGTAATTGTTTTCTATGTGTTTGTATGTGTTTGTGTTTGCCTGTCATTGTTTTAATGTGGTTCGACGAACATTCGACGAACTTGCCTCCTGTGCGACGAACCAAAACACTAGCGGGGTGGTTCAACACTACTCCTGATATATAGACGTACATTGTTAATGTTTAAACTATGCCATACATACCTGCTATCTGGTGATACTGTACACTTTGTCTACTTTTTATATTCTTGTCTAATCCATACTGAGCCTGTGAGCGTCTCTGTGTGACTGATGAAATATATATGGAGATTGACAATTATCCTTTGACTGAATAGAGCTGTAAGCTTCTGATACAGTGCCATATATCTGATGTTATTTTGTGTCTATTTTGTGCTACATTTTGAAGTTTGGTGGAAGAGGCCGCGGACGTGGGCGTGGGGGGGCCAGCTGGTGCTGATGTTGGTGGTGCACCTGCTGGTAGTGGCAAAAGCACAATAGCAGCTAAGGAAGGAGGTGTTGAGCCTGTGTCATGGTCTGGCTCTGGAACGCCTGGATGGCTACCTTTTTTGGGAGTGGGTTAACCGCTTTTAAAGCCGGAGCATGAGGAACTGGTTTTGGCTTACATTGCTGAAACAGACTCTAGCAAATATGCCCTCCTCTTCTGAAGTTTCAAAAAATGCAAGCACTGAGTGGTCAAGTGCTGGCTCCTGGTCAGGAAGAACCCCTTTCCTTGTGTCCTGCACCCTCAGCCAAAGTGAATGATGCAGCAGGCCACACTTCACATTAGTCCATGTAGCTCTTTCTATCATACCATGCCTGGGTTATCAAGTCAAATCGTGAATCCCAAGTCCAAGATGAATCAGACATGGAGTTTGGGTGGCCAGGCCAGCCAGGGCAGTGGGGTTAATCGGTACCGGGCCGGTGTCTCACAGGGATGTGTCACGGTGGTGGTGACCCATTCCGTGGCCTGGGTGTCCATGCAAAGGGGTGAATTACGTTTATAGGTGAATGATAAGTGATGCCACCTGTGGTTTCTGATTAGATTGACCAGCGCTGCAGTGTCGCTTTTCTGGGACAGATGTTGTGGTGCAGCTAAGATGTAGAAACCCTGCACAGGTAGGGCCATAGTCGCAGGGCAGATGAAAGAGTTGGTAAATGGTGTGCAGTGCAGGTTGTAGCAGAGCCGTGTGCCAGGCGCAGGAGAAAGACGACAGACACAGTCGTGCAGTTCCTTTACCTGTACTTGGTAAGTGCCATCCAGGACCCAGAGTACAGATGGAGAAGGAGTTGGTCAGCCTGGAAGCCAATTTGGAATTCTCTCTTGGCTGATAGGTAGTGTGGCCTCCGTTCTAGCGCTTATCTGAGGTACTCGCAGTGCTGAGTTCAAGAAGTTCCCCCTGTTGACTCTCTTTTAGAACTTTCTCGTATGGCAGGCAGCCGTAGCCTTTTCCTTCTGGCTCCCACACGTCGCTGCTGGGGCCTCCGAGCCTTAGTTGGGTACAGAGCATTTGCAACTGCTACTTCCTCCGGTTTCGGCTGCAGGAACGTCAGTGTCCCTACAAACTCGGAGACCGGAATCCGGACCATGCGCTCCAGCTAGGAGTGAGCCTTAACTCTGCTCATCCTCCAGCTCCCCTTCTCCCGTCCACACACTTCCCCTTCCCTTCACAGACTGCCCTAACTTACCTCCTCCCGACCACAGAGAGCAGCTCCTCAGTAGTCAGGTTCAGAGGTCTCCCTGCTGGCCTGGAGTGGGAAATGTGTTGTGTGTTGGTTTAACTGCTAGAGAGATCCTTTGTTGCTCCCAAGCATGACATCACACTCCCTAGGAGGAAGGTAATGCCACTGTGGCGACCGTACTCCTGGGGGTGCCACAAGTGCACTGATGCCCAGCCACTGCTAGATGATTCTGCTGGTACATTGACCCAGACCACTACATTCCCCTCACACTCTACACAGCCAGAATCTGACCCTGATGAAACTCAGGTTACCCTTCCCATATACTGTACCACCTTACACGGTGACAAAGAGGAAGGTGCAGATGAAAGTGCAGGTTCGGCCCACCCGCTGTCAGACACACCGCCGTACTATGAGGGTCCCTGTGCCAGTGCCGTCGCCAATGAGTGGGCCCCCCCTGCTTGCTCAGGATCACAGCACTTGCAAAGTTGAAATACTTACATCTCCCTGCTCCACCGCATGACGTCTTCCGCGTTTCCTGACAGTGATATTCTGATCAGAGAGCGCAATGACATCACGTCTGTACGCCCAGACTAGTACAGGGATTCCCTAGCGAGGAGACTTATTTGAGGAGACTTATTTAATTGTTTTCAATGTTGGGACAGCAATTTTTGGGGAGCACTATACTCTGGAGAATGATATATGGGGCCAACCATACACTGGAGTATTCCAAAGGTGGACATCAGACACTGGAGCAGCATTTACAGGGCCCATTATACACTAGAGCATTAGAAATGGGACCCATTATATATGGCGCATTATTTGGGCCCATAAGACAGTGCAGGTCCATCCATGGGGACCAACATATACTGTAGCATTATGTGGAGCTCATCATATACTGTTTCAAACATTATATGGGGATAATGATTCCGTATGGAGAAATATATGGGCCTCATTACTCTGTATAGCGCACTATGCGGTGGCCATAATACTGTATGGAGTAATATACTGTCCATTTTTGGAGCTATTGGAGAATTTAAAATGGATATCATTCATGAGATGTAAAAAGTGAAGTATTTTTCATTGTACTATACCGCTATTTCTCTGCTGTATCGAAGCATCATGAGTTGTGCTATGTGTTAAAGGGGCGCTCTTTGGCCCAGGGCACATGAAATCTTGGAGCCAGCCCTACCCCCCACAAATTTAGCCAAATAACCCCCATTTTTCAGTGCGTAACTAGTATTATGAAGTAAATTAAGGTTGAAATGCTTCAGTAATAAGAATTGATGTTTTTGGCATTCAAAAGGGCACTGTAGGTGTGTTTCCTGTCCTCCACTCCCTGCCGACTTTGCTTCCCCATTGACTTGCATTGGGTTTCATGTTTCAGTCGGCCTTCGACTTTTCACAAAAATAGGCAAATTTCGTTCGACAAGACTTTTGCGAAAGTCGGGTTTCATGAAACCCGACTCGACCTGAAAAAAGGCAAAGTCGTTCATCTCTAGTTAGGGATATTGCTTTTTATTTTTATTTTATTACAGGAAACAAAAGATTCAGTGCAATTAGGCATTAGGTGAGTATAACTGTGTTTTGTTATTTATAAATAAAAAAAGTAAAAGTGTGTTTTGCTTTATCTCAAATAAAACACTTTATTCTGACTCTGTCTTTATTTACCATATAACTATAAAATTAGTAATGGAAGGTGTCTTATTGACGCCTCTCTGCTACTAAGCCGTGGGATTGATGTCACCTGGCAATACAAAGGTGACATCAACCCCACAAATATTACACCACTTGCCACTGCTACAGAGGAAGTTGGAAGAGCTGAGCAAAGTACCAAAAAGGGCAAATTTAATAGATGGACATTTTCTGAGTGGCTGTGGGCTGCTATCTTTATGCTGGAAGTCTATATCTATGGCCCCTTACCAGCCTGAGAAAAGAAGCCCTCAGCTGTCTGCTTTAGCAAGGCTGGTTGCCAAAAATAGGGGGGACTATTTATTTAAATAATTAAAAAATATGGCAGTTAGACCAGTCTATTCTTGATAACCAGCCTTCCTGAAGCTGACAACTGGGGGTTTCAGCCCACAGCTGTGAGTTTTCCATGGTTGGTTATCAAAAATGCAAGGGAACCCATGCTGATTTTTATTTATTTATTTATTTACAGTGCAGGAGCCAGCTGATGAACTCAAGGACTGTAAGTTATGTAATGTGGAAAATGTTGTGACTGATGGAGACCCAGTGTGGTCTGAGATATTCTGGTTCAGCCATATATGAATGATAGACTGGATAAGTATTATATTTTTCACTTTATCTCAAGCTGTTGTGGTTTCCTCTAGCTGCTGTCTCCGAGCTCATGGCCCATGGGCTACATGTAACTTTCCAGGAATGAGGCTAATATTACTCTCCGTACTTTGGAATTATCATGCAGTTTAATGTGCTGAAACTAAGGCCAGGTTCATACTGCGTTAATGCAGTCCGTTCATCGCATAGCGTTGATGGGCTGCGTTAACTGTATAGCATAACGTGATTGCGTTATGCTATACCGCTGGCGCAGATACTTCATCTGTGCTAGCAGTGACGGACCCTCGGACGCTGCAGACCGCGTCCGAGGCTCCGTCAATTAATGACATCACTAGCGCATGCCGATTATGGCATGCATTAGCAATGCACTCGGTAATGGGAGTGAATGGCAGCATTAACGAATTGCATTACATCACGCTATGCTGCGGTGTAACGCAATCTGTTAAACGGACTGCATTAACGCAGTGTGAACCCAGCCTCAGGCTTTTATTTTTTAAAAGCTTCTAATAGTCATGCATAGTAATAGGAACACACACCCTGTTTTTGGTATGGCTCAAAGTCTAATGTCCAAAACTGAAGATGGGGAGTCCTTTAAAAGCGCATGGTTTAAAGGGAATGTCTAATGTCTAGTTCAACCTAAATATATTGTTAGATTCGAGTCTGTAGATGAGAAATATTATTTTTAGATTTTTATATATTTTTTATTTTAGATTTTGTTTTATTTTTAATAACATTCCTTGGGCATATATTTTTCTGTTTATTCTTTGTATAGGTTATGTGTGTGCTTTAATGTAAATGGTCAGAAAAAAGTCAATAAACCAATAAATCCGTTTCCACAGAGGCCAGGGGGTAACAGATGAGCTGCATACTAAACCTTGTGTGTGTATAACATGTAGAGCTCCTATTATGTCTTATCTAAGGCTTCTGTACAATGGAGTTGTCATTACGTAAATTATCCTTCTGAACATGAGATGACCCTGCTGAATCTGTCATATGGGATTTTTTTATTATTTGTATTGTTGCAGACACAGCAGGTGGAAATGCGGAACAAAAACAGGAAATACATCTACAAAGCCTAAAAGTTTGAAATGTTGCCTACTATTTCTGCTAATTAAAACACTAAAGATACGAGCTAGCTATAGAAATACTAATTCCAGCAATAGGAACTGAAGTCGCTGTACTTTTGTAGCCCTACCCCTATTGCACACCAAGGAACATCCCAAAACAGGGAACACCTCCTTCTTTTGGATCCTGTTTCCATAGCAGTTCAGTGAAGAATGGGACTGCTGGGCGATCAGTAGGATCTTTGTTCTAATACAGAGAAATATAGAAACGCCTGTACGACTGGGATTAATATTGTCTGCAACAGAAAGTCTATGGCCAGCATAGTACAAGTTACCGTACTTGTGGGCAAAATGTCCTAATAGACCATAGGCTATATTGGGATTTGACACCACATTTTGTGAATCTGGTATATAGCGATATAGCGGTGCGTCCGGTCTAACGGGACCTTAGAAGGGGAACATTGCGTCCTCCATGCTGTGTAACACTATTTGTTCCTCTGCCATATCTATTTGCATGAGAAATAAGCAGGCAGTTCAGACTCTGACCTCGTGCCCTTCGTACTTGTAAGCTGCCTAATATCCAAAGCCAGAGCTTCAGCGCTCAAACAATGGGGTCTCTTTATTTGGGGAACATAGGAGGCCAAAAAGAGGAATTAAAAAGAAGTCCAGTACACTTGGGGAATTCATGATTTCACTGAAAGGTCATAGACGCCTTTGGTGCCAAGGCATTAAAAGGTTAATAGTTGGCTTAATGAGGTTTCCGTTCTGCAAATTTTATTGGTTGATTTAAAGTGAACCTGTCAGAAGATTTAGGGTTACCAGACTAATGACAATGTTGGGTCGGTTAATATAAGAGGAGTTCATACTACGCACCTTCCCGACAACAAATGGATATTCCATCGCTGAGAAAATAAAAGTACAGTAAATCTTTATGGAAATGAGGCTGCAATTGCCCTGAGGGCGGGTTAAGTTACAGCGATACTCCATATTTTATCCTCTCTTACCGCCACCCCATGTATTTCATTAATGTAGTGTCAAAAAGAGACTTTGATCAAACACCTAGGCATCTAGGTGAATAATAATGTGGATGATCGGGGCATTAGCCGCTATATGTCCCATTCTCGGTGCATTGGAAGCCTCATATGTGTAAAGAATAAAAAATGATTTTCTCAGAGATGAACAGTCTACGGCCAAGAAGGTATGTTCGAATTTCTCTTTACCGTCTTATCTTGCAATGTAATTAGTTTGGGGGTCCTAATTCCCTACAGATTCCTTCTAATGAGCAGAAGTGACCTTTATGCCGGAAACAGGAGAGCATGGCACCACTCCATGCAGGAGATGGGGTCACAACTGGACAAAATCAGCAGGAGGAACCATTGTTATATAGACAATGTGGGAAATCAGATTTGCAGAGGTGGACTGCCTTTGCATTTTACACTGAAAATGAGACTCAAATTGCAGGCAGAATATTCTAGCACTACCTATCTTGCATATCTTGTAATTCCTATCTTCTACTGCTCTAGACTGTTTATAGGCTCTATTGGTGATGTCATGACTACAACAAACAGGGCTACTTCAGCAGTTCACTGGGCTCAGCAACTTGAGCCATATAACTTAGCATGACTGCTGTGGCCATTGGTCATGTGTGCTGTTGTAATGATGTCTTTCCTGTATCCTGTAAACAAAAACCCTGAAATGTACAAAAACAAATTGGAAAAATTTGCACCTGTTTTCCTTACATGTAAGATTGTCCCTAAATCATCCATTTACTTTATCATTATGTGCTTCAAAGAGAGAGGTTCAATTGCTGTGAAGAAAGTTTCAGGTCATCCAAGAAGTCCAGCAAGTGCCAAGAACATCTCCTAAAGAGAATTAAGCTATGAGATCAATTCTGTACCAGTGCAGAGCTTGCTCAGGAATGGCAGCAGGCAGGTGTGGTGCATATGCACACATGGTGAGGCAAAGGCCTTTTGGAGGCTGATCATGATGTCTAGGAGGACAGCAAAGAAGTCACTTCCCTCCAAGAAAAACATCAAGGACAGACAGAAATTCTGCAGGAAGTACAGGGATTGGACTGAGGAGAACAGGGGTAAAGTTATTATCTCTGATGAAGCCCCCTTAAGGTAGTTTGGGACATCTAAAAGAATGATTGTTCAGAGAAGAAAAGTTGAGCACTACCATGAGTCTTGTGTCTTGCCAACAGTAAAGACTCCTGAGACAACTCATGTGTGTGCTTTTCATCCATGGAGGGACTCACTCACAAATTTGCCTAAGAATACAGCTATGAATAAAGATTGACATCTAAATATCCTCCAAGAGCAATTTCTCCTAATGATTCAAGAGGAATTTGGTGATAAACAATGTTTTTTTCTAGCATAATGTGGACCATGTCACAAGGCAAAGTGATAACTAAGTGGTTTGGTGAACAAAACATTGACATTTTGGGTCAATGGCCAGGAAACTCCCCAGATCTCAATCCCATTGAGGAACCTTGGTAATTTCTCAAAAAGTGGGCAGACAAAGAAAATCAGCAAAATTGTGATAAACTCCAAGCACTGAATAGGTAACAATGGGCTGTCATCAGTCACGATTTGCCCCAGAAGCTGATATCCAGCTGTCAGGGCAAAATGCAGAAGTCTTGAAAAATAAGGGACAACACTGTAAATATAGAGTATTTGGATAAACTTGATGCATTGGTCAATGAAAGTTGAAAAATTTCTGAAATGCTGATACTTGTACTTCAGTGACCACAGAAACATCTCACTGAAGGATATATAAACACTGAAGCAGGTAAACTGTGAAAACCAAAAGTTGTGCCAGTCTCAATACCTTTGGTCTCGAATTTCTATTCTTGCACAAAGATAGTATCTCCAGCTCAGCCTTACTCAGCCTGAGTTAGAAAAGGGAGTGTCAAGCATTTCTAATAAAATATGAAAACTATGTATTTGAACCTTATTTCTTCAAAAATACTGAGTTACTAAGCAAATACTCTACATTCTACCAGCAAATCAATATGTGACACCCGACAGAAGAGGCCTACATTCTTCTATCATCTCTCTATGACGTTACAGGTTTAAATAAAGTAGAAAATCTCGTCTTCACACATGAAGATGAGGAAGATAGCATTTCAAAAGTTTTGCCGTTTTTCAATGTGATGGTAGGCAAGCGTTGTTCTGAGATACTAGAACAGGTCAAGATCGGGAAAAGTAAGAAGGAATATGGTGATGGTGTAATATGGTCATGGATGAGTCCACCTTATTTTCCTTTTAAAGGGAATCTGTCACCCCTTTTTTGAGATATCATATAATGATATCATTTAATTGTGTGTCACATAAGGATTCTCTTAGTACTTTTGCTTCCCCCTGACCCCGCACCTTTCATGCATAAATACCTTTTTTATATCGGTTCAGATGTATGTAAACTGCCACGGTCCGGTCCGCTGGGCGGGGCTTATTAAACTGCTCCCCCCCCTCCTGTCTTGCTCTACGCATTTCTTCTTGTGTAGAGCAAGACAGGGAGGGGGGGAGCAGGTGAATAAGCCCCGCCCATCGGACCGGACCGTGGCAGTTTACCTACATCTGAACCGATATAAAAAGGTATTTATGCATGAATTGTGCGGGGTCAGGGGGAAGCAAAAGTACTAAGAGAATCCTTATGTGACACACAATTGAATGATATCATTATATGATATCTCAAAAAAGGGGTGACAGATTCCCTTTAACATTATAGTATTCTTTCTACATGACCCCTATAATAGAATTTTAACCAGTGGCATAACTTGAAGATTGTGGTTCCCATTACAAAATATCCAGCTGGACCCCACAGCAGGAAAAAGCCCCTGTGCCCTCTGCTATCAATTTTAGTACTGATCTTCTGGCACAGGAAAGAGTTACATTTTTGGCCATTTTGAAGCTCCAGAGCTCTAGTACTATGTGTACTCAGTACGCGCCAGTTGTCAAAACCAGTGCAGGCTGCCCCGCTTGGCGTCCTGTTATTTTCATAGCTCACGGACAGTGTGCTCCATCGCCAGCGCTAAAGAGAGGTAACGAGCCAGCAAGAGACCGATCTCTTACCAGCACATCACTGACAGTGCGCTCCCTCACCGGCAATAAAGAGAAGTGAAAAGCTTGCAATCGAGGGAGTGCACTGTTAGCGCAGAATGAAAGTAATACAGTGACGAGCGTGGACAGTATAATCAGCATGGATCGCTATTGATAATTAGCGCATGCTTAGAATAGCACAGAATAGCCCAGCCCCCAAAAGGGTGGTTCCCAGATGACGATCCATTTAAGAGTAGAGAATGTAAGTAACAAATTAATCATTTTTTTACTTAATCATTACACACTCTTTATTATGAGATCTAAAAACACTAAAAAAGAAAAGTGGTTCAAAAGTCCAGTTGAGAGGTGTAAGAGGCTTGTTGATGGTTATAGGAAGCGATTGATTACAGTTATTTATTCCAAAGGGTGTGCAACCAAATATTAAGTTGAAGGGGCCAACAATTTTGTCGAGCCCAATTTTGGGGTTTTGTGTGAAATGATGTCCAATTTGCCTTTTTTTGTGTTATTCCAATGCACACAAAGGAAATAAACATGGGTATAACAAAACATTCAATTACAATAATTTTCTGGAAGAAATACTTCATTTTCTGAAAGAATTTCAAGAGTGCACTGGTAACACTTTCGGCCATTGCTGTATTTGGGCGACGCAAACATTGTCCAGCCAGGGATTACTATGGCTAAGACTTGTGGTGCCGTTAGGCCAGTCTATGGATGTGCGTGCTGTCCAGCAGCCCTGCAGGTGTAATCAACTTCCTATTGTGGCCTATGGGACAGCACCACACCTTACTTGAACTCCCAGCTTAGTACCAGGTATTGCATTCAGTTACACCATGCATCTCTTGTGCCATTCCTGTGGATATTTTGATACTGACCAAGCTTTGTCCTGTCCATGTCTTATCTGTGGTCCCACCTGATCCCAGATAGTCTGACAGGTATCTGGCCTCCCCTCTGGTTTTGGTTTAATCTGCTGTTTCCGTATCTGGTTCTCTTCTTCTTGATATTGACCCTACTTTGTTTGCCCATGCTGGATGCAGACGTGCTCCTCCGGACATCGCAGGGGGCTCCATAGTACGGATGAAGGATGGAGTTCTTCTGGGATCTGTTAGACTAAGTGTCTTAATCCAAGTCTGTCCCAAGGTAGCTTTTTTAGGTTGGCAGCTTCTAACAGATTTTACAGTTGTAAGACTGGGCATTCTTTTATTGGTTCTCCTGGTATGATTCCACAACTCGGACAACATTAATCTATGGTTTATCATAGCACTAACTATGGTCAGTAATGTTAGAACCAGATATTCATGAACTCTATATGTCCATCCTGTATAGAATTGGTGGCAATAACTGGACTGCACAAGTCACATGATAACATACATTATTCTCTAATGTAACTGATACTCTAAGCTTTTCAAAATTTAGAAAATTAAATAATTTCATTTTTTGAAGCCAGTTAATAATAAAAAATGGAATATTTTTTTTGTAAAATTTCATATAATCATCAATAAGTCTGTTAGTAAGGCTGTGCTTCTTTGTCTTCTCTGACATAATCCAGATAAGGCAGCTGCTCTGGCAGATGAAATGTGACGTTAGCGCTAATGAATATCTAGTGTTGCTTCATCTTCATCACTAACACAAGTGATACAGAAACATTTCTACCAAATAGCCTGGAATCAGTATTATCTGGGATCTACATGGCCATATGGAAAGGGCACTTGACTTCCCCCGTATAGTCTTTCAGTTAGATGGTCATAAATGTCAGATTGGTGGCTTCAGATTTTCTGTACCCCCACAATTCACTGTTTTTTTTCCCCTCTTGGTGGCTGGATGTAAGCAGTGAACGGAGCCAGGACAGCACAGATTCATTCACTATGTAGTGGCCGTTGCTGATAACTGGAGGTCAGCTTCTACAAAGTGAATGGATACACAGTGAATCGAACAAACAACCGTCTACTGTCGGAGTTGAAAACGACTAATCCATGAGTGCCGGGTGTCAGACCATATCAATCTGATATTGATGACCTATCCTACAAATAGTTATTTGATATCAAACCTGGACACCCCCTTTAACTAGTTTCATTGACAATCCAAACAAATATGGTATGGAAATGTAAAAAAATAAACGCTCACCAGTGAACCCATATATTGGGAAAAGTTGCCCAAACCTGGCTAATCTTAACTATTAAATGTGTTATACAAACAAATTAGAAGCGTTTTTGTAGCCACCTATGATCAAGTGTACAGCTATTAAGTGCCATTTCTCATAGGTGGTCTCAAAAGTAGCGCCATAACTGTCAGACATATATGGCATACCACAAAAGGTAAAAAAGGAAAAGGAAAACAAAAAGATCTTTATATACAAAAACCCATGTCAGCATGTGTGTGATGCTGAGTCTCTAGTCAGGGATAAGCAATGAGATAGGGTAGTCAAGAGGTCTGGTGTAAGATACCAAGAGAGCCTATCATAAACAGAGGTGTAAGACAAAGACATAGTCAGGTCACAATCTGAGGTCAAAATTCCAGGAAGGTAGCGGATCAAGACAAAGGGGCTAGGCAAACGGATGGTCAAAGGCAAAGTCCAAGATCTGGGCAGAACAAGATTAGAAACAGAGCACAGGAAAACATGGCACACACACACATCACCAACCAGGGCCGGCGTTAGCGGCAGGCAGACTAGGCAGCTGCCTAGGGCCCCGTTCCCTCAGGGGCCCCCAGCCAGCTTCATGCTGCTAATAGTGGCACACCACACGGCCACTATGGGGCCCATGAGTCAGGGGGGCCTGCCTTGTGCCATTGCCAACCCCAAGCACGCCCGAGCTGGTGCTTTACTGCGGGAGGCAAGACTCGACCTGGGGGCCATGTTGGTTGAATAACTTTATGGAATCTTGTTTTTGGGGCTTCGAGGACTGCCCCTACGGGTTGTTGTTAAATATTGTAAAATGTTTGTTTATATGTTAATAAATGGCTGCTGTGGCCAAATTATCCAAATAACATGTGTATTTGTCATTATTCAGTCTAGGTGGGTATGGAAGGGGCCACAGGGTTTGGAAAATGGGGGTTTAGGGGAGGTCTAATACGTTGGTGATTGGTAATGGAGCCACAAGGAATCTCGAATACTTGTTGTCATGTAGTTGTGCAGAACAACAGATGGTTTCACAATCTCATCAATAGTGTCAATTTTTAGATTAATGGATGTGCAAAAAATGCGCCATTTCGACACCAGCAATCCAAATGCACACTCCACGGTTCTTCGTGCCCTTGTCAGTCTGTAGTTGAAAATTTTGTGTGTGTGATTTAAGTTTTGACTTGAGTATGGTTTAATGAGTTTGGCACACATTTGGAATGCCTCATCACCAACAACAAAAGGCATTGTTGGTCCATCAGTGTTGGGAAGAGGTCATGGCGGCGGCAAATTAAAATAATTCCCATACAGACGTTGGCCCATGTCAGAGTTTTTGAACATCTGCGAGTCATTTCCTCGTCCAAATGAGCCTATGTCCATGGCAACAAATCTACATTCAGCATCCGCAATAGCCATTAGAACAATGGAAAAGTATTTTTTATAATTGAAGTACTCTGTTCCACTTCCAGCTGGTTTCAAAATCCTAATGTGTTTGCCGTCCACAGCCCCACACAGTTAGGAAAATTACAAATTTCCTGGAAATTGGAATCATTTTCAATCCAGTGTTCACTTGTGGGTTGGGGGAGGAATTCTTGCTGCACAATACCAACTAAAGCATGACAAGTGTCTAAAATAATCCCAGAAAGTGTGGATACTCCAATTCGGAATTGAAAATGTAACAATGACAATGACTCTCCAGTAGCCAGGAAGCTGTGGAAAAGAAAATGAAAAACAAAAATCAGTACACTACTTGGGGATAGGGTTAGGGATAGTGTAGGGTTAGGGTTATTTGTGACACGAGTTTCTTTTTCAACACTACGTACCTCAGGGTGATCAAGAGACGTTCTTCAGCAGGAATTGCTCGATGAAGCTGTGTGTCCTGCCTGGCGATGAATCCTTGGACATGTAGCAGCATGTCATGGAAGCTCTGTTGCGACATCCTAGTGTAGTCAAAAAACTTCTCCGGGTTTTGCTGCAGCTCGGTGTACAAAGAGTGGTAGGCTCCACGGCTCTCTTGAAGTTCAAGGATGGGGTGTTGCCAATAGCGATGATGATGTCTTCTCCGTCTTTCTCTTCTTCTTTGTTCTTGACAAGCAAAAGCAAAGGCAGCAGCCAACTTCAGTTGTAAATCCAGATCTTCTAGAAAGCTGTACAGGTCAAGATCCATCTTGCAGCTAGATACAGCAGCCAAAGACGAGGAGTTCCTCAGTGCAGTGTGTCTATATATATAGAAATCCCATGAGACATGCCTACTGGGTGTCTGATGTCAAGGAAAAGCTACTGGAAAACATTGGAAATTTCTAACGCATGCGCATAAACAACGCAAACGCATTCAAAAATGCATACACACTCATGCAAACTCAGCTTTTTTTGGCATCATGCGTAAGATGATGCCGATAAAAAACACTGCGTAAACAGGCGTTTGCATGCATTTTTGCATGCATTTGGGAATGCGGATGATATGCTGTGGACGCAAACGCAAATGTGAACCTAGCCTAACAGTTATTCTACTGAAAATAGCAATAATAGATACAAGGAGAGATAGCTGGAGTGTGTCACACAAGCTGGCCTCTAGCTATGGCAATGCAAAGTTTAATACAAACAGTATAAACAAGTTTCACTAACTGATCTCTTTTAACCTACTACCTGACTTCAGATAATCAGGCCACGCTACTACAGCACCCTAGCTAAAGATACCTGCTCTATACACTTATACAGTGAACACCGGTGTCACACTCATAGTTCTGTAGCGCTTAGAAAGTCTAGTAGCTGCTGCTTTGCCCTGTTGTGGCTGAGCTGTGTTGAGCTCTTCCTTCAGGTTTACCGATCTCTCTTCTTGCAGATCTGGCAAGCCTTGTTCCCACTTTCAGTGTTGAGAGGTGACTGGTACCACAGTGTTATTTTCTCTCTCAGGTTACAGGTGTTCGGGGAGAACTACCTGGCTGTGCAAATCGACTCTTTCATTTTGGACACGGTCCTGGTGATCAATTTTGCAGTAGCCGGGCACTATCTTTTCCCTTGAAGCTATTAGCTCATTTGTCATTCTCTAATTGCAATGACACAGAAAACAGTCCTGCCTGCAGGGCCGGTTTTAGGCAAAGTTTAAAATGGAGCCCCAAATGCTAATGGGTTGCCCTTGCACACCCAGGGCAGCGGGGTACTCGGTACCGGGCCGGTGGCAAGGTGGGAATGTGTCACAGCAGCGGTGACCCGGTCCGTGGCCCTGGGCGCCCAATATCAATGGCAGTGACGTTAATGGTGTTAAAGTTTATATGAATAGTTCGTGACACCACCCGTGGTGTTTGGCAAGTAAGATGGTAAGCCAACGCTGCATACAGATCCGCTGGGACTGATGGTGTGGTGCAGCAGAGATGGTATAGCTCCCCAGAGGTGGAGCTGTAGTCCCAGGGCAGTGTAGGTGAAGCAATATATGGGGCCATTATATTGTATGGAGCAATATATGGAGGCCATTATACTGTATGGAGCAATATATGGGGCCGTTATACTGTATGGAGCAATATATGGAGGCCATTATACTGTATGGAGCAATATATGGAGGCCATTATACTGTATGGAGCAATATATGGGGCCATTATACTGTATGGAGCAGTATATGGAGGCCATTATACTGTATGGAGCAATATATGGGGCCATTATACTGTATGGAGCAATATATGAGGCCATTATACTGTTTGGAACAATATATGTGGCCCATTATACTGTATGAAGCAATATATGGGGGTCATTTTACTGTATGGAACAATATATGGGGACCATTATACTGGATGGAGAAATATATGGGGCCATTATACTGTATGGAGCAACATGTGGAGACCATTATACTGTATGGAGAATTACATGGGGCCATTATACTGTATGGAGCAATATATGGGGTCATTATACTGTATGGAGCAATATATGGGGCCATTTTATTGTATTGAGCAATATATGAGGGCCATTATACTGTATGGAGCAATATAGGGGGCCTTTATACTGTATGGAACAATATATGGAGGCCTTTATACTGTATGGAGCAATATATGGGGGCCATTATGCTGTATGGAGCAATATATGGGGCCATTTTATTGCATGGAGCAATATATGGGGCCATTATACTGTATGGAGCAATATATGGGGTCCATTATACAATATGGAGCAATATATGGGGGCCATTTACTGTATAGAGCAATATATGGGGCCATCATACTGTATGGAGCAATATATGGGGCCATTTTAATGCATGGAGCAATATATGTGGCCATTATACTGTATGGAGCAATATATAGGGTCCATTATACTATATGGAGCATTATATGGGGCTATTATATTGTATGGAGCCCCATATGTATGGGGTTTTTTTCATAGCCCCTTTTTCATTCATATCCTTGTAAAATATTTTTTTCTTGTGTTTTTCAAGTCCTTTACCTAGAGCTTTGAAAAAAACACATTCTCTAATCCGCAAGTAAGGGTGGACAACACAGACTGAAGGCAATGGTAGAGCAGGCAGGACTTTGCTGGATGTCATGTGTAGTAACACTGACCAAGACAGCAGGATGACAAGCAGAGCAGTACACCAGAAGACACAGAACCCGGAGCATAGACATACACAGGAACAGAAAATGTATAGTGAGTCCACGACTTCCAGTAGCAAATAAATGGATAACCTCTGGGAGCAGTGATGAATAGGCAAGCTAGTTTGTAGAAAGGATACATTCTGTTGTAGCAGCATTTGTAGTGTCCATGAGGGGGTACATTTTACATTATATTTTATGGGTGAGGCTTTGTTATATAATATAGGGGGCTGCATTATATTCTATGGGGAGGTGGGCTGTATTATATTCTATTTGGGGCTACATTATATTCTATGGGGGGGCTGTATTATATTTATTATATTCTATGGGGGAGTGATTGCATCCTAAGGTACTGTCACACTTAGCGATGTACCAGCGATCCCGACCAGCGATATGACGCGGTCAGGATCGCTGGTACATCGCTAAGTGGTCGCTAGTGAGCTGCCACATAGGCAGATCTCACTAGCGACATCGCTGGGGACGGGGATCGCTACTTACCTGTCACACCAGGCGATCCTGCGTCCTCCCGCCCGCATCCACGCATCGCTCGTCCTCACAGCAGGAAGCACCGCAGGAAGCTGACGACGAGAAACCGTCCTGAACGTTCTCGCGCGATCAGCGATAACCAGCGGGGGAGCCGGTCGTAGGTAAGTATCACACACAGAGATATCGCTAGCAATATCGCTATAACGTCACTAGTTATAGCGATATTGCTAGCGATATCTCTTAGTGTGACAGGCCCTATACTCTGAGGGGGCTATATTATACTATATGAGGAGGCCACATTGTATTCTATGGGGTGGCTGCATTATAATCTGTGGGGGGCTGATTATATTGTATGGGGGCTTCATTATACTTTATGAGGGGGCTACATTATATTCTATGGGGGCTGCATTATACTATATGAGGAGGGCTACATTGTATTCTATGGAGGAGGGGCTACATTATACTATATAAGGGGCTGCATTATATTCTATGGAGGTCTGCAATATACTCTGAGGGGGCTGCTATATATTCTATGGAGGGGCTGCATTATACTATGAGGGGGGCTGCATTATATTCTATGGGGGGGTTACATTATATTCTGTGGAGTGGCTGCATTATACTCTGTGGGGTGGCTGCATTATACTATAAGAGGGGGGCTGCATTATATTCTATGGGGGGTTACATTATATTGTATGGCGAGGCTGCATTATATACTCTGTGGGGTGGCTGCATTATGCTCTATGGGGTGGCTGCATTATACTGTATGTGGGCTGCATTATACTGTATTGAGGACTATGTGGAATACATTATATGAAGAACTATGGGGTGCATTATACTATGGGAAGTGAATTGTATTACATGGATGACTATGGCGGTGTATTATGCTATATGGAGCACTATGAGGAGTGTATTATACTATATGGAGGACAGTTTTTTTTGTTTTTCTTCAGCATTTTTGTATTCAGTACAAATAGTGTGTGGCCTCCTTTATACTGAGCTGTGTAGTTCACTTATAGTCCCTCTGAAGCTGGGTGTCCCAGAGACTCTGCCACTATTCACACTTGGTAGGTTTTAACCATTAGTGTTGTTACTGTCTCAAATGAGTACACCTTGCCGTGGTGGGACAGCTTTATACTTTTTTGATCAAAATAGTGTTTACCAAGTGCCCTATCTTATTTAATGCACTTGCTTTTTTACTTATTTATTTTCATTAGGGTATATACACACAATGTTTTTTCCTTTGGTTTTGCTTGCTTTTATTGCCAGTTTGAACATGCTTTTACATCATGTATGTCATTCAAGTCTACTTCAGTTCAGGTTTTTTGGTTTTTCTTCAGCATTTTTGTATTCAGTACAAATAAGGTGTGGCCTCCTTTCTACTGAGCTGTGTAATTCACTTATAGTCCCTCTGAATTGATCACTGCTTTACCATTCGTAAAACATCTAAATGCTATCACTTCTGAGCTAAAAACACTAATTTTCTATAGTAAAGAAAAAATCATTATTAGTTAGGGCATTCCAGGATTTTTATTCAGCATGGTATGAAAGACAAATGAATAACCTTCAGCAGACCATAGTTCTTAGACAATGAATGTCTGGAATGTCACCGACCTCCTAGCAAAATGTTATTGGATTGTTTTCCTCTACTAGATTATCTTTATAGAAAATAAGGGAGTAATTGATTTTTTTTTCATTATTCCTAAGTAAGCTTATTTTTTTCTAATAATGGTTTATATATGGAGAAATTTTGGCATTATTATACGAACTGCCAGAAGTATGGAAACATTTACATTTGAATGGAATTTGCAGAGAATGTAAGTTTAAGGATAAACGTCTCTATGCCTATAATGGTCTGTTATTAATGCAAACTTAAAGAGTACCTGTCGCTTCACCAGAATAACATCATGGTCTTTCTGCAGATACAGCCTTTTTTGGCTGCATAAACTAATCGATTAAGTCCCAAAACTTTCCTGATTCTCCTTCTTTGTAACTGACTTTCCACTTTTTTTAATTGTTTGGTTCCTTGTCATCAGCCTTCTGTCAATTATATAGGTGCTGAAACTGTGTGTTCCTCATTCATCAGCACATATTTTGTCTGCCATTGTCCAATGTCTTTGTTGCCCGAACTGCAAGTTTGCCTCTCTTATGACTGTATGCAGTTTGACAGGTATAAATGATTGAAGAAACAAAGACTTAGCTCAATTTCACAGAATCATAGAATGGTAGAGTTAGACGGGACCTCCTGGGTCATCTGGTCCAACCCCCTGCCTAAAGTAGGATTCACTAAACCATCTCAGACAGATGTCTGCTTAAGCTAGCAGACAGTGCCTCTGCCGCTCAGCCTCTGTTTGAAGACTTCCATGGAAGGAGAACTCACCACCTCTTGTGGCAGCCTGTTCCACTCATTGATCACCCTCATTGTCAAAAAGTGTTTTCTAATATCTTATCTGTGTCCTCTGATTCAGTTTCATCCCATTGCTTCTAGTCTTTCCTTGTGCAAATGAGAATAAATATGATCCTTCTACAACGTGACAGCCCTTGAGATATTTGTAGACAGCTATTAAGTCTCCCCTCAGTCTTCTTTTTTGCAAGCTAAACATTCCCAAATCCTGTAACCGTTCCTCATAGGGCATAGGGCATGGTTTGTAGACCGGTTACCATTCTAGTCACTCTTCTCTAATCTTGCTCCAGTTTGTTGATGTCTTCTTGTAATCAAATTTGGTGTCTTTTCTGCTAATTATGGATTGCACTTAACAACAGGCAGCAAACAGCAAATTAATGTAAGGCTGTACTGTCAGTAGTTGAAAGCTCTAAAATGACTACAACGGACAGGCTTAGCGCAAGCCCCTCCAGTTACCACATCCGAAGGGTTGCCATGGCCTTTACCCTATAACCCTTGTACCAGGGTCTAGACTTAAAAAGAGACCCCTCAGCTGGGTCACGGAAAAAGCTGATGTTTGATGTACACCCTATATGTCCCTGGAAGAAGCAAGCAGCGAAACAGTTCCCAGTGGGTGTGGGGTGGACACAGCTGCTAACCTGCATCCCAAACCTGTCTCCACTACAGGTAATATATTGTGATTAATATTGGTTATATTTCATTTGCATTGAGACAGGTTTATGGATTGCATTCCAGGAATGCTCTAGCCTATTTTTACCCTAGAAATGTTTATTTGGTATGATATGATTGAAGAACAGGGTAAAACTTCATTATGGTATGGTATTTATTGATCTAGCCCTTTATATTTTAGTGTCCCATTTATTTCCTCATCGTCCAGCCCCATTTTCCTATGGGGAGCTAGAACTTACTTAAGACAGATCGATCTATGTGGATTAGAATTACATCTGCACTTTATTGAATTATAACCATAATACCATATTTTTTGGACCATAAGATGCACTTTTTCCCAAAAATTTTTTGGGGAAAATGGGGGTGCGTCTTATGGTCGGGGTGCACTTACCAGGAGACATATCCCAGGCTGATGCGCTGCAGTTTGGCAGATGATCGGTGGTGCTGGGGCTCCACCGGCATTTGTGGAAATCCCGAAGCCTCCGTACATCCATCTTGGGCTGGTACACGGTACTTTTGCAGATGATTGGTGGTGCGGGGGCTCCGCCGGCGTTTTGTGAAAGGCCGGAGCCCCCACACTTCCATTGCTGTAATGAATCTGATGAGTTGATCCCCATAAAAATGACCACCGGAGGCGGTGCATGCGCAGAATGAGATCTCGGGACACGAGATCCCGGTGGCCATTTTCAAGAAGATCAACTCTTCAGATTCATTACAGCAATGGTAGTGTGGGGGCTCCGGCCTTTCACAAAATACCGGCGGAGCCCCGGCACCACCAATCAGCTGCAAAAGTGCCATGCTCCAGCCCGGTATGGATGTCCTGGGGGGCTCCAGGGTTTCCACAAATGCCGGTAGAGCCCCTGCACCACTGATCATCTGCCAAACTGCTGCACATCAACCTGGGATGGATGTGTGGGGGCTTTCACAAAATGGCTGAGCCCCGCACCACCAAACCTGCTGCTGCAGCCTGGGATGAGCCAGAGCACTGAACACCTCCTGTGACCCCACTCCACCAGCGCTCCCTATCACACCCTACCCCACAGGTAAGCTGAATAATTCGAACTGAAAGACGGACCCTCATTTAGCGCATTAATTTCTTTCCCTATTTTTCTTCTGAAAATTTGGGGTGCGTTATTATAGTCCAAAAAATAAGGTAATTTGGTATTTTGACATACCTAGCTAGGGGCCTACCTGCTTAGTTCTGACATACTACATAGTATAAACCTTTTTTTCATCTGTGAGTACAATTGATCATACCTGATGTGTCCCCCATTTCTTTGGAGCTTTGTGTGCCTTGTCTGTTTTATTCTCCTGTTATTTATCCTTTTTCTTTAATAAAATATTATCATTTTTAAACCTTTAAGTTGGGTATCTTTTCTTATCTGATGACTACAGTCCTTTTGGACTGAAAAGTTTAATTTATATTGAATTTGCTCAACTTAAAGTTGGTTTGGACACATTGTAGTAAAGATTAGAAAAATTCAAATGAAAAAATGTAACTTTAAACTCCAGCGGACAAAATCCAGGATGCAAAATTTTAAAAAGTTTTTCTTTGCATTAGCAAAGATTTTTATTATTAAAGTCCATCATAAAATAAATCCACACTTCTAGACAGTAGATAAATAGATTAGGGGAAGGGGGGGTTAGCCTCTCAGACCACGCGTTTCGGCAAATTAACGCCTTCTACATGGTCTGTCCAACTGAAAATTAAGCTACCAATATATAAGGAAGAGGGGGGAGGGATGAAAAAAGGAATTAAAATCAAGAGTAAGTCCTCCCATACTTTAACCCTATGATGACAAAAGCCCAATCAATAGTGATACATGGAAAGAGCATATGAAAAATCAGTTAACAAGTATACAAATATATATATGGGAAAAAAAATGTTCCGGCATTCTACATCATAATAATGTCACTAAATAAATATCTTGACACAAAAATACAACAAACAAAAGATATATATATATATATATATATATATATATATATATATACATAAATATACATTCACCAGATGGATAGATCATCAATTTTAATTATAAATTTATTATTTCTTATTTATTTCTTGTTCGATTCCCTTTAATCCTTCTTTCTTAAAAAAAAAAAAAGGAAACACATTCAGTAACAAGTAATAAGGTCCTGCCTCTTATTCATGCCATCTGGTGTACAAATACCTAAAGTAAAAATCCAAAAACTCTCCCTATTTAATCATTTGCGTTTATAATTACCGCCACGTGGAGGTGGAAAAACCTTTTCAATGCCCATAAAGGAAAATGAATCTGTGTTTCTTCCATGGACTATCACAAAATGTCTAGATGCAGCAGAAATAGTAAGTGCCGTAGTGCTCTCAATATCGCTCAGATGTTTACGAATACGCCTTTTTAAGGGTCCTGAAGTTCAACCAATATATTGGATCAAACAAATGGTGCATTCTATTGAATATATGATATAGTCAGAACTACAATTAATAAAGTTGTTAATTACATAAGTTTTTTTATAAGCTAATGAAGAAAAAAGTTTCGATTTTTTCGCAAAATGACAGCACTTGCACTTCCTTGCACCACATGGAAAAAACCCTTTCATATCCAACCACGTTGTTGGAGTGGTGGATTTTTCAGAAAAATAACTCGGGGAAAGAATATCCCTTAAAGAAGGTGCTTTTTTGGCAATAAATTCAATTTATTATTTCTCAAGATTTCCCTTAATGTTGGGTCCTGATTAAGAATGGGTAAATATTTCAGAAGAATTTTCTTGATATTATAAAAATCTGTACTATATTGTGTTGAAAAAAATATTGTAGATTTTCTAGTATCTGAAAGAAAAAACTTTTTGCCAAAAAGGTCACTACGTTTTACTTCATTAACAATTTTATCCGCTCTATCAAGACACCATCGGGAGTATCCTCTTTTCTTTAATCTCTTACAAGTTTTTAGTTTTTCACTCTCAAAGGTAGCAGGGTCTGTACTATTCCTTTTAATCCTTATTAATTCACCAATAGGAAGATTTTTTATAACATGGGGTGGATGACAAGAATCCGCCGCTAAAATGTTATTAGAAGTTGTAGGTTTTCTAAAAGGTAAAATCTCAACCTTCCCATCTGTATTAGTCCTCAAAGTAACATCCAAAAAATTAATCGAATTTTTGTTAGAACAAAAGGTAAATTTCAAATTGAAATCATTGATATTAATATAATATATAAAATTCTGTAATTCCAATTGTGTACCTCTCCAGATAAACAGCAAATCATCAATGAATCTACCCATCCATACATTCCTTTTAAAGGGATTACTATCATTATGTAAAAATAATTCTTCCCACCTCCCCATTACAATATTAGCAAGGGAGGGGGAGAATTTAGATCCCATTGAAACACCAGATCTTTGTAAAAAATACCGATCATTAAAGGAAAAATAGTTATGTGACAACAAAAAATCAGCTGCTAATGCTAAAAAATCTTTAATGACAATATCATAGCTACTGAAATGATCCAAATAATAAACAAGAGATTTTAAAGCTATAGAATGTGGTATGGATGGATAGAGAGCAGTAACATCACATGAAAGCCAGATATAATCCTCCTGCCACTGAAACCCCTCTAGCATGGATATAATTGCCTTAGTATCACGAATAAAACTTGGAATTTTACAGGCAAGAGGTTGTAGATAGAAATCCACCCACTCACTCAACCTCTCCCCTAAAGATCCAATACCTGCTACTATAGGTATTAAAGGTGGAGGAAATATATTTTTATGGATCTTGGGGAGGGAATGATAGACCGGGACAACAGGATCACAAACATAAATATATTCCATAAGATTTTTATCTATGGCACCTGTATAACATCCTTCCTCAAGTAATGATTTCAATGCAATATTAAATTCTTTAGTAGGATTCCTATTCAACTCCTTATACATCTCCTTATCCTCCAATACCAGAAGGTTCAGTTTAGCATACAATCCCGCAATAAGGATCACCACTGCACCTCCCTTGTCTGCAGGGCGTATCAAAAGATCAACAATTTTATCCTCTTTATCAAGACACCATCAGGAGTATCCTCTTTTCTTTAATCTCTTACAAGTTTTTAGTTTTTCACTCTCAAAGGTAGCAGGGTCTGTACTATTCCTTTTAATCCTTATTAATTCACCAATGGGAAGATTTTTTATAACATGGGGTGGATGACAAGAATCCGCCACTAAAATGTTATTAGAAGTTGTAGGTTTTCTAAAAGGTAAAATCTCAACCTTCCCATCTGTATTAGTCCTCAAAGTAACATCCAAAAAATTAATCGAATTTTTGTTAGAACAAAAGGTAAATTTCAAATTGAAATCATTGATATTAATATAATATATAAAATTCTGTAATTCCAATTGTGTACCTCTCCAGATAAACAGCAAATCATCAATGAATCTACCCATCCATACCACATTCCTTTTAAAGGGATTACTATCATTATGTAAAAATAATTCTTCCCACCTCCCCATTACAATATTAGCAAGGGAGGGGGAGAATTTAGATCCCATTGAAACACCAGATCTTTGTAAAAAATGCCGATCATTAAAGGAAAAATAGTTATGTGACAACTAGTGTTGAGCATTCCGATACCGCAAGTATCGGGTATCGGCCGATATTAGCGGTATCAGAATTCCGATACTGACTTCCGATACTTTTGTCATATCGGATACCGGAATCGGAAGTTCCCATCATGCTATGAGCCTGCTTGCTTTGATTAAGCCAATGGGAATCCTCCGAAGTGTGGGCACATCCTGTTAGGCATGTAGGCATGTTAACTATTGGCATGGCTGTGATTGGCTGCCGAAATGATGTCATGATGCACTATAAAAGCCACCGCAGCCGCCATTTCTGGTTCACTCTGCTGTGAATTCAGTTAGGGACAGGCTGCTGTAGAAGACTGTGAGGGACAGTTAGAAATAGCGATTCCACCAAACATCTAGTGCTTTACCCAGGCTACATAAACCACCACTGTAGCCTTCTTTGCCCTAGCAGCAGTGTTCACAGCTGTCTGCAAGGGCTGTGTGAGTGCAGCTCACGCTGTGGAGTGGGTCCTGCAGCCACGTCAGGTTGTAGGCTGCCCAGCGTGCCTCACTGCTGCCTCATACATCTTTTAATTTTTGAGCTGCATTTTTTACATAATTTCAATCTAGTGTGCTTCCATCCGTATCCATATACGTTGGTTGCAAACACTAGTAGTAGACAGCGGAGCCTTTCTGCAGCCTTTCAGTGCTAGTGTCCACTTTGCTGCACTGATCACGGCTGTCTGAGAGGTCTCTGACTGTGTGTGAGTGCAGCTCACGCTGAGTAGTGTGTCCTGCAGCTACGTCTGGTTGTAGGACGCTCAGCGTGCGTCAGTGCCTCACACATATTTTTATTTGAGTGCAGCTCATTTTTTCTTCTATTAGTGTGCATCCATCCGTCTCCATCTACGGTGGTTGCAAACACTATATAGGAGTACACAGCGGAGCCTTTCTGCAGCCTGTCAGTGCCAGTGCCCACTTAGCTGCACTGTTCACGGCTGTCTGAGAGGTCTCTGACTGTGTGTGAGTGCAGCTCACGCTGAGTAGAGTGTCCTGCAGCTACATCTGGTTGTAGGACGCTCAACGTGTGTCACTGCCTCACACCTATTTGTCTTTGAGTGCAGCTCATTTTTTCTTCTCCTATTAGTGTGCATCCATCCGTATCCATCAACATTGGTTGGTTGCAAACACTATATAGGAGTAGATAGAGGAGCCTTTTTTTCTAGCTTGTGCCCTGCCGGCGCAGCCAGATTAGTATTACCCAATTTTTTTGGAGCCTCATCTTTTGCATTGTAGGTTACCTGCCTGCATTGTAATAGCTCCAAAAAGTTGGTGATACTATCAGTTTCAATTCTTTGTTCACATACTTTGAGTTTGTTTCCAACAAAGAAACCACAAAAAAAGTTCACCAAACACTACATTTGGAACTTGTGTAGGCCACATCAGCTCCTATTAAAGTGTAGTCCACACACACACACTTCATAAAATTAGTGTTTCTTGTACCTGTAACCAGCTGTTCAGGAATAAGCACACTAAGGCCCCCCTTTGTACTTTTCTGCCTATCTTAAGCAGTCTGGCAAGATGAAGAAGGCAGGGAGTAAGGCGCGTGGGCGTGGGCGTGGGCGTGGAGTTTCAGCAGGGAGAGGACGTGGGGATTCTGCAGGGAGAGGACGTGGGGATTCTGCAGGTAGAGGACGTGGGGATTCTGGGCCTGCTGCGGGCACCAGTGGATCAGCATCCCCCAGTTTTAGCAGGCAACAGTCCTTTATGCGCAGCTTTGTAGGACCTCAACGTACCCCACTGCTGCGGGAGGAACAAATTGAAGCCGTTGTTGGATGGATGGCAGCTAACGCATCGACTTCAATTACTTCCACAGCCTCTCAGGACCAGAGCACCGAAGAGCAACCATCTGTCTCTTCACCACCTGCCAAAGTGCCCAGGCAGTCAGAGAGACATGGACAGGAGCCATCACAGTCTCTACTTCTGTTCTTGGAATCTGTTGGCTTGGAAAGAGAGGGCCAGCCAAGCAGCATTCCTGAATGTGAAGAAGAGGGAGTATGCAGTGATGCGCAACTTCTTTGTCCCTCTGAATCTGAAGAGGCGAGTGGGCCAGTGCCTATGGTCAGCACACCTCAGTACGCATCAGATGATGACGAGACTCAGTTGCCACTTTCTGGTGCGTACGGTGCTGGCGAGACAACCCCGGAGAAGCAGCTGTTTGAAGAGGGGAGGGAAGATGATGAGGTCCTTGACCCATCATGGCGTGAGGAACAGGAAGGTGGTGGGAGCAGCTCGGAGGAAGAGATTCCCCTACCGGCCAAAACAGAAGGGAGAGGGAGGGGGAAGACTTGGTTACCTGTACCCTCCACTTCGGCACCCGTTAGGAGCATTCCTCATTCCAAAGGCAAAACGGGCGCTCCCAAGACTTGCAGTGCGTGGTCCTTTTTTGACACAGTTGCAAATGACATTTGCTTTGTCAAATGCAAGCTGTGTCATCAGAAAGTCAAAAGAGGGAGAAATGTCAGCAACCTCAATACCACAAATATGTGGAAACATGTGGGCACCAAGCACGAGTTGGAGTTGCAGAGACACCCTGAAGACGTAGGCCAACGTACAGCACCACCTACCACCTCTTCAGTTCGTGTTGGGGCCTCTTCCTCCAGCTCACACACTGCTGGTTCGGCTTCCTCACAGGATCGCCAAGGAAGAACCTCTGCCACTGTTGTCCGGAGACCCTGTCAGATTCCACCCATAGCAGCACGTTCCCATCCATCACAGCCATCGGTAGCACAGGCATGGGATAAAAGGCGCCCTTACTCGGCAAACCATCCCCGAGCACAGTCTCTGAATGCTGGCATTGCCAAACTTCTGGCAGTTGAAATGCTGTCATTCAGGCTGATGGACACTGACACCTTCCGGGACTTAATGGCATTGGCAGTCCCTCAATACAACGTGCCCAGCCACTTTTATTTCAGCAGGCGAGCCGTCCCTGCCCTGCAGAAACATGTTGAGGGCAAAATAAAACATGCGCTACTAAACGCCGTTAGTAGCAAGGTCCACCTGACCACCGATGCGTGGACCAGTAACCATGGACAGGGACGATACCTTTCCCTCACTGCCCACTGGGTCAATGTTGTGGAGCCGGGTACAGATCTGGAGAGTGGCGCTGTACGTGTTCTTCCAACGCCACGGATTGCAGGACTCCAGTCTGTACACATAGACTTCTCCTCCTACTCAAGTTCCTCAGAAACAGCAGAGCAGGAGCCTGTTACGACCGATATGAGCACAGCCGTGGCCAAACGTCAACAGGCTGTACTCAAATTAATTTCTTTGGGGAATCGAAGCCACACAGCGCAGGAGCTCTGGAATGCTATCAAGCAGGAGAGCGATGTGTGGTTTGGGCCAGCGAATCTCCAGCCGGGCTTGGTAGTGTGTGACAATGGCCGAAATCTGGTGGCAGCTCTTGGCCTAGGCAACCTCACACACATCCCATGTCTGGCACATGTGCTTAACTTGGTCGTGCAGAGCTTTCTGAGGGACTATCCGGATCTTGATGCACTGTTGCACAAGGTCCGCATAGAGTGCGCTCACTTGCGGCGTTCCAGCACGGCAAGATCGCGCCTCGCTGCTCTGCAGCGACGATTTGGCCTTCCGGAACATCGCATCATATGTGACCTACCCACCAGGTGGAATTCAACGTTGCATATGTTGGAGCGGTTGTGTGAGCAGCAGGCAGCAGTCATGGAGTACCAGCTGCATCAGGCGCAAACAAGTCGCACTGTGCGCCAGTCACACTTCAGCACCACTGAGTGGGCCTCTATGAAGGACATCTGCCTCGTTTTGATTGCCTTCGATGATTCCATCGGATGACGAGTGCAGATGATGCACTAGTCAGCATGACTGTCCCCCTTATCTGCCTGCTTCAGAAAACACTGCTAGCACTAAGGGAGGAGGTTTTGGAAGAGGTGGAGGATGAGGAGTCACAAATGCCATCTGCTTCTGGACAGTCTGCGCTACGTGGTTCCTCACAAAGGCCTAGGCAGGGGACACTGTGTGAGGAGGATGAGGAGGAGTCATTGGAGGAGGAAGACATCTCTCCAGAGGAGGGAGCTACACAATGCTCTAGTCAGTATGTACAGCGAGGGTGGGGTGATGCAGAGCAGGCAGAGATGACGCCTCAAGCAGGGAACAGCGTTTCTTTGGCAGTTGAGAGTCTGCAGCACATGGTTGATTTCATGCTGCAGTGCCTGAGAAATGACCGCCGCATCGTCCACATTCTCAACACGGCTGATTATTGGGTGTACACCCTCCTAGATCCTCGCTACCGGGACAACTTACAAAGCCTCATAACACTGTTGAACCGGGAGCGTAAAATGCGGGAGTACCAAGACACACTGGTGCATTCCATCATGTTCTCCATTCCACCCGAGAGCAGTGCTGCTAGTGCTTTACAAAAGAACAACGGAGAAGGAAAGGAGCGAAACGATGATTGCAAAATTATCAAAATTTATTAAATATTTTACAAAAAAGTGCGCAAAGTCATGATGAAGTGTCAATATAAAACAGATGAATATACACCCAAAAAAGGTATCCCTCCACTAACACAGATGGAAAAAGTGTCCACCTGTATATGATATTGTCAGTATATCCACAATAGATAGTTCGAATTGCAACACAATCAAGGTTAAAAGTACCCATGGACACCCGGTACTGATCAAAATCCTCCTATATGTATATATAGTGTTAACAACAGGCCCAAAAAGGCCCTACTATAATATCATACTGCACCATTGAATAATCATAAGGTGCGTTAACAGGCCGCTTTATCATCTCCTTGATAAAGCGGCCTGTTAACGCCGCGAAACGCGCATCAGAGGTCACTGCCAGGCGCTCCCTCACCTTCCCCCTGTGTCCCCCTGGTAAGTGCTTCTTTATATTCAATTGTCCTCTGCAGCAATTGCTCCTGGGTACATTTTTTGATTGCTGCACCTTATGACTGCATAATGGTGTAGCATGACACTACATTGGAACCTTCCCATTGTGGATATGTTGCTATTATAATATGCATATAGGGACCTTAATTGGTATGGGCGCACTTATTCTGATTGCATCTCAATTTTTAATGTTCACCGTGGACACTCTGATAATATTATATTATATAGTTTTACCATACTGTTTTTTGCAGCTCCTACTTGGGCATACCTACATTTACCGCACCTTATGATTATTCAATGGTGCAGTATGATATTATAGTAGGGCCTTTTTGGACCAGTTGTTAACACTATATATACATATAGGAGGATTTTGATCAGTACCGGGTGTCCATGGGTACTCTTAACCTTGATTGTGTTGCAATTCGAACTATCTATTGTGATATACTGACAATATCATATACAGGTGGACACTTTTTCCATCAGGGTTAGTGGAGGGATATCTTTTTGGGGTGTATATTCATCTGTTTTATATTGACACTTCATCATGATTTTGTGCACTTTTTTGTAAAATATTTAATAAATTTTGATAATTTTACAAACATCGTTTCGCTCCTTTCCTTCTCCGTTGTTCTATTGATTACTGGAGCAGATGTGGCTGTCGCCCGGGGTGAACAAATGGTTTTGATATCATCCCTGAGCATCTCAGCTCTTTATATGGGATCCTTGTTATTAATAGTGCTTTACAAAGCAGCTCAGTGCATCGAGGCAGTGGAGGAAGCTCTGCATGAAGAGGGAGCAGAGGCAGCGCCTCAGCACAAGGCAAGACCAGTATGACCCAAATGTGGCAAAGTTTTGTGTGCCCGCCACAAATGTCTACACCATCAAAGTCGGCTCCAGTCAGCAAGAGGCAACGTTTCCGTCAGACGGTGACAGACTACATGTCTTGACCTGTCAGTGTACTCCCAGACGGCTCTTCCCCCTTCAAGTTTTGGGTCTCTAAGCTGGATACATGGCCAGAGCTTAGCCAGTATGCATTGGAGGTGCTGGCTTGCCCTGCTGCTAGTGTATTATCGGAACACGTCTTTAGTACCACAGGTGGTGTACTAAGAGACCGTCGCACGAGACTATCCTCCGATAATGTTGACCGGCTTACTTTTCTGAAAATGAACAAGGCCTGGATCGCGCCAGAATTTGCCAGTCCTCTTCCAGAATAAATAATTGGTTGGCAATAGTATCCAGGTCTCCTGTTGTGTTCATGTTTCCACCACCTGAACTGTAATCCCTGGGCTCCAACACCGCCAATTGTTGCTCAGAAGTGCCGTCTGCACAGAGAAAAACACATGCTCCAGTGTTAGTGGGGTTCAGTAACGCTAACTGCTCCCCTGCTCTGTGTCCGGCAAAGTCTACTGCTGCCTCCACATTCACACTACTACTGATTTCAAACTTGCTCCAATTAGGTCTCTGGCTCCACTCTGTCTCTAGTACTTCCCCTGGCCTCCCACACCGGCAGTTGCTGCTCAGAAGTGCCGTCTGCACAATCAACACTTGTTCCTGTGTTACTGGGGTTCAATAACGTCAGCTGATCCCCTGATGTGTGTCCGGCAATGTCTCCTGCTCTGTCCACATTCCCACTACTAGTCTACTACTACTGCTGCCTCCTCATTCACACTACTACTGATTTTTAACAGTGTTCCAATTAGGCCTCTGGCTTCACTGTCTCTAGTATTTACCCTGTCCTCCAACACCGGCAGTTGCTGCTCAGAAGTGCCGTCTGCACTTGTTCCTGTGTTACTGGGGCTCAGTAATGTCAGTTGATCCCCTGATGTGTGTCCGGCAATGTCTCCTGCTTTTTCCATATTCCCACTACTAGTAGTACTAGTAGTACTAGTAGTGGGAATGTGGACAGAGCAGGAGACATTGCCGGACACACATCAGGGGATCAACTGACGTCACTAAGCCCCAGTAACACAGGAACAGGTGTTGATTGTGCAGACGGCACTTCTGAGCAGGAACTGCCGGTGTTGGAGAACAGGGTAAATACTAGAGACAGTGGAGCCAGAGGCCTAATTGGAGCATGGTTAAAATCAGCAGTAGTCTACAACAGATATAAAACTTGATGAAATTAGGCCTCAGCCTACACCCAGATTGACCCTGGGCTCCAACATCGCCAGTTGCTGCTCAGAAGTGTCTTTGGCACGTTTACTCCCTCCTGCCCAGCCCGGTTCCAGCACGCCTGCTGTTTCCGGGTAGTGTCAACGTCACTTTGCCACCAATACGTTGTCCTGTCGTGTTGTGGTCGGCTTAGCCGAGTCTATGGTGCCTGCAGTTTAGGTGCTTCCTATGTGGGCTGCGGGTTCAGGTAATAAAGGCTGGTTCCGTAGTGCCATTAGGACTAGAACCCCCTGTAGGACTGTGGGTTTCGGTAGCTGCGGCCGGCTCGCGGCCTTGCAACTTTGTTTTGCATGGGTACCTTCGGCTACCCATCCGGGTTCCAGCACCGTCAGCTGGTTCTCGGCAGTGTCTTTGGCACGGGTACTCCCTCCTGCCCAGCCTGGTTCCAGCACGCCAGCTGTTTCCGGGAAGTGTCAACGTCACTTTGTCACCAATACGTTGTCCTGTCGTGTTGCGGTCGGGTTAGCCGAGTCTATGGTGCCTGTAGTTATGGTGCTTTCTATGTGGGCTGTGGGTTCTGTTAATAAAGGCTGGTTCCATAGTGCCAATAGGACAAGCACCCCCTGTAGGACAGTGGGTTTCTGTAACTGCGGCCGGCTCGCGGCCTTGTAACTTTGTTTTTCATGGGTACCTTCTGCTACCCATCTGGGTTCCAGTACCGTCAGCTGGTTCTCAGCAGTGCCTTTGGCTGAGGTGCCTCCTTCTCAGTATCCGAGTTCCAGCAATGTCTGCTGGTTCTTGGTAGTGCTTTCTAGCACAGGTACCTCCTGCTTAGTAACTGGGTTCCAGCACCGTCAGCTGGTCCTCGGTAGTGCCATTGGCTCTTGTTCCTTCTGTTGCCCCTCCGGGTTCCAGCACTGTCAGCTGGTTCTCGGCAGTGTCTTTGGCACGGGTACTCCCTCCTGCCCAGCCTGGTTCGAGCATGCCTGCTGTTTCCGGGTGGTGTCAACGTCACTTTGCCACCAAAACGTTGTCCTGTCGTGTTGCGGTTGAGTTAGCCGAGTCTATGGTGCCTGCAGTTTAGGTGCTTCCTATGAGGGCTGCGAGTTCTGTTAATAAAGTCTGGTTCCGTAGTGTCAATAGGACAAGCACCCCCTGTAAGGACTGTGGATTTCGGTAACTGCGGCCGGCTCGCGCCCTTGTAACTTTGTTTTTCATGGGTACCTTCTGCTACTCATCCGGGTTCCAGCACCATCAGCTGGTTCCAGGCAGAGCCTTTGGCCTATGTGCCTCCTTCTCGGTATCCGAGTTCCAGCAATGTCTGCTGGTCCTTGGTAGTGCTTTCTAGCACAGGTACCTCCTGCTTAGTAACCGGGTTCCAGCACCGTCAGCTGGTCCTCGGTAGTGCCATTGGCTCTTGTTCCTTCTGCTGCCTCTCTGGGTTCCAGCACCGTCAGCTGGTCCTCTCTAGATCCATTTGCTCTTGCAGCTTCTGCTACCCATCTGGGTTCCTGTACCGTCAGCTGGTTCCAGGCAGAGCCTTTGGCCTAGGTGCCTCCTTCTCAGTATCCGAGTTCCAGCAATGTCTGCTGGTCCTTGGTAGTGCTTTTTAGCACAGGTACCTCCTGCTTAGTAACCGGGTTCCAGCACCGTCAGCTTGTCCTCGGTAGTGCCATTGACTCTTTTTCCTTCTGCTGCCCTTCCGGGTTCCAGCACCGTCAGCTGGTCCTCACTAGTTCCATTCGCTCTTGCAGCTTCGGCTCCCCATCCGGGTACCAGCACCGTCAGCTGGTTCTCGACAGTTCCTCAGCCTTCTTGTACCTTCTGCTACATTTCCAAGTCCAAGCTTCTGGAAATGGTTTTTGTTTATTATCACTCTGGATCTCCCTGATGACAACCCTGAAGACCACCCCGAAGAAGACGACGACGACCACGAAGACGATGACCCTGAAGACGATGACCCGGAACACCACCCCGAAGAAGACCAAAAAGATGACCCTAAAGAAGGTGACCAAGAGGACAAAGAACATGAAGACAACCATCAAGATACAGAACAACAAGTGACAGAAGACCAAGAAGCAGAAGACCAAGAAGCTGCAGAACAAAAAGCAGAACAACATTAAGCATAAGACTAAATATCAGAGCAAAAGATATTATCTAAAGTATAAGCAGAAGAAGACTAAGCAGTGTATGGGGGTGAGTCCGTTCCTCCTCGCGGTGCTCCTGGAAAATGCCTGCTGCTGCAGGCCAAACTGAACGCGGACAAATCCTGTTGTAAATCTTTTGTGACAGGCAGAACGGAAAGTGTAATCTTCAAACTTTTATAGATAACAACTACAGGAATGCCTGTCACACATAAGAATATGATGAAGAAGAAGAATAGGAAGATGAAGAAGTAGAATATAAAGAAGAAGAATTGTTGAATAAGAAGAATATGAATAATGTAAAAAAAGAATAATAGGAAGAAGGTGAAGAAGAAGAAGATGAATAAGGTGAAGAAGAAGTTGATGAAAAAGATGCTGCTGGTGCTGCTGAGGATCATGAAGGAGAAAGTGTGGGAGAAGTAAAAAAGAAGGTGAAGAGCATGGAAGTAGTGAAACATACATATCTGACAAAATATAAAAAAGGTTAACATTGTCAATATCTTTGTAACGCCGAACGTCTTTAAAAAAAAAAATTATTCCTGCTATTCCATTTGATTGGGCTAAACCTCTATGCCTTTAATGTCTCCTCCACCTCCCCCAATACATTCTACATTATTCTTAGTTGTTTTTCTTCATGTAGAATTAACCTACAAGGAAAGAAAGGGGTTTTTTAATTCCGATATTTCTGTCCCATTGACTTGAATGGGACTTCCGGGATCCGAATCGGCGATACCCAATACTTTTTGGGTATCGGTCCGATCCAATCCGATCCGATATTTCACGATATCGGATGGTATCGCTCAACAATAATGACTATACATTCTACTCCTACAACAGGATTTGTCCGCGTTCTGTTTGGCCTGCAGCAGCAGGCATTTTCCAGGGGCACCACGAGGAGGAACGGACTCACCCCCATACACTGCTTAGTCTTTTTCTGCTTATAATTTAGATAATATCTTTTGCTCTGATTTTTAGTCTTATGCTTAATGTTGTTCTGCTTTTTGTTCTGCAGCTTCTCGGTCTTCTCCTTCTTGGTCTTCTGCTTCTTGGTCTTCTGTCTCTTGTTGTTCTGTATCTTGGTGGTTGTCTTCATGTTCTTTGTTCCTTTTGTCATCTTTTTGGTCTTCTTCAGGTTGGTCTTCCGGGTCGTCGTCTTCAGGGTCATCGTTTTCGTGGTCGTCGTCGTCTTCTTCGGGGTGGTCTTCAGGGTTGTCATCAGGGAGACCCAGAGTGATAGCCAAAAACCATTTCCAAAAGCTTGAACTTGGAAATGTAGCAGAAGGTACAAGAAGGCTGAGGAACTGCCGAGAACCAGCTGACGGTGTTGGAACCCGGATTGGTAGCAGAAGCTGAAAGAGCCAATGGAACTAGCGAGGACCAGCTGACGGTGCAGGAACCTGGATACTAAGCAGGAGGTACCTTTGCTAGATAGCACTACCAAGGACCAGCAGACGTTGCTGGAACTCAGATACCGAGGAGGCACCTAAGCCAAAGGCACTACCAAGAACCAGCTGACGGTGCTGGAACCTGGATGGGTAGCAGAAGCTGCAAGAGCAAATGGAACTAGCGAGGACCAGCTGACGGTGCTGGAACCTGGGGGGGGCAGCAGAAGGAACAAGAGCCAATGGCGCAACCGTGGACCAGCTGACGGTGCTGGAACCCAGATGGGTAGCAGAAGCTGCAAGAGCAAATGGAACTAGCGAGGACCAGCTGACGGTGCTGAACCCGGAGGGGCAGCAGAAGGAACAAGAGCCAATGGCACTACCGAGGACCAGCTGACGGTGCTGGAACCCCATTACTAAGCAGGAGGTATCTGTGTTAGAAAGCACTACCAAGGACCAGCAGACGTTGCTGAAACTCGGATACTGAGAAGGAGGCACCTCAGCCAAAGGCACTGCCGAGAACCAGCTTACGGTGCTGGAACCCGGATGGGTCGCAGAAGCTGCAAGAGCCAATGGAACTAGCGAGGACCAGCTGACGGTGCTGGAACACGGATGGGTAGCAGAAGGTACCCATGAAAATCAAAGTTGCAAGGCCGCGAGCCGGCCGCAGTTACCGAAACCCACAGTCCTTACAGGGGGTGCTTGTCCCGTTGGCACTACGGAACCAGCCTTTATTACCAGAACCCACTGCCCACATAGGAAGCACCTAAACTGCAGGCACCACAGACTCGGCTAACCTGACCGTAACACGACAGGACAACGTATTGGTGGCAAAGTGACGTTGACACTTCCCGGAAACAGCTGCCGTGCTGGAACCAGGCTGGGCAGGAGGGAGTACCAGTGACAAAGACACTGCCAAGAACCAGCTGACGGTGCTGGAACCCGGAGGGGCAGCAGAAAAAACAAGAGCCAATGGCACAACCGTGGACCAGCTGACGGTGCTGGAACCTGGTTACTAAGCAGGAGGTACCTGTGCTAGAAAGCGCTACCAAGGACAAGCAGACGTTGCTGGAACTCGGATACCGAGAAGGAGGCACCTCAGCCAAAGGCACTGTCGAGAACCAGCTGATGGTGCTGGAACCCAGATGGGTAGCACAAGCTGCAAGAGCAAATGGAACTAGCGAGGACCAGCAAACAGTGCTGGAACCCGGAAGGGCAGCAGAAGGAACACGAGCCAATGGCACTACCGAGGACCAGCTGACGGTGCTGGAACCCGGTTACTAAGCAGAAGGTACCTGTGCTAGAAAGCACTACCAAGGACCAGCAGACATTGCTGGAACTCGGATACTGAGAAGGAGGCACCTAGGCCAAAGGCTCTGCCTGGAACCATCTGACGGTACTGCAACCCAGATGGGTAGCAGAAGCTAATGGCACAACCGTGGACCAGCTGACGGTGCTGGAACCTGGTTACTAAGCAGGAGGTACCTGTGCTAGAAAGCACTACCAAGGACCAGCAGACGTTGCTGGAACTCGGATACCGAGAAGGAGGCACCTCAGTCAAAGGCACTGCCGAGAACCAGCTGACGGTGCTGGAATCCGGATGGGTAGCAGAAGGTACCCATGAAAAACAAAGTTGCAAGGCCGCGAGCAGGCCGCAGTTACTGAAACCCACAGTCCTTACAGGGGGTGCTTGTCCCAGTGACACTACGGAACCAGCCTTTATTACCAGAACCCGCAGCCCACATAGGAAGCACCTAAACTGCAGGCACCATAGACTCGGCTAACCCGACCGCAACACGACAGGACAATGTATTGGTGTCAAAGAGATATTGACACTACCTGGAAACAGCAGGCGTGCTGGAACCAGGCTGGGCAGGAGGGAGTACAACTGGCGATGTTGGAGCCCAGGGTCAATCTGGGTGTAGGCTGAGGCCTAATTTCATCAAGTTTTATATCTGTTGTAGACTACTATTGATTTTAACTGTCCTCCAATTAGGCCTCTGGCTCCACTGTCTCTAGTATTTACCCTGTCCTCCAAAACCGGCAGTTGCTGCTCAGAAGTGCCGTCTGCACAATCAACACTTGTTCGTGTGCTACTGGGGCTCAGTAGCGTCAGTTGATCCCCTGATGGGTGTCCGGCAATCTCTCCTGCTCTGTCCACATTCCCACTACTAGTATTGGGAATGTGGACAGGGCAGGAGACATTGCCTGACACACATCAGGGGATCAACAGACGTTACTGAGCCCCAGGAACAAGTGTTGATTGTGCAGACGGCACTTCTGAGCAGCAACTGCCGGTGTTGGAGGACAGGGTAAATACTAGAGACAGTGGAGCCAGAGGCCTAATTGGAGGACGGTTAAAATCAGTAGTAGTGTGAATGTGGAGGCAGCAGTAGACATTGCCGGACACACAGCAGGGGAACAGCTGGCGTTACTGAACCCCACTAACACAGGAGCTAGTGTTGTTTTCTGTGCGGATGGCACTTCCGAGCTGCAACTGGCTGTGTTGAAGCCCAGGATCAATCATTGAGTAGGCTGAGGCCTACTTGGAGCAAGTGTAAAATCGGATGTTGTTTGAATGTGGAGGCAGCAGGAGACTTTGCCAAACACACAGCAGGGGAGCAGCTGGCATTGCTGAACCCCACTAACACAGGAGCTAGTGTTGTTTTCTGTGCGGACGGCACTTCCGAGCAACAACTGGCTGTGTTGAAGCCCAGGATCAATCATGGAGAAGGCTGAGGCCTACTTGGAGCAAGTGTAAAATCTGAGGTAGTTTGAATGTAGAGGCAGCAGGAGACTTTGCCATCCACACAGCAGGGGAGCAGCTGGCGTTACTACACCCCACTAACACAGGAGCTAGTGTTTTTTTCTGTGCGGACAGCACTTCCGAGCAACATCTGGCGATGTTGGAGCCCAGGATCCATCATGGAGTAGGCTGAGGCTTACTTGGAGCAAGTGTAAAATCTGAGGTAGTTTGAATGTAGAGGCAGCAGGAGACTTTGCCGTCCACACATCAGGGGAGCAGCTGGCGTTACTGCACCACACTAACACAGGAGCTAGTGTTTTTTCTGTGCGGACGGTACTTCCGAGCAACAACTGGCGATGCTGGAGCCCAGGATCAATCATGGAGCAGGCTCTAGCCTACTTGGAGCAAGTTGAAAATATGATCTACTTTGAATGTGGAGGCAGCAGGAGACTTTGCCATCCACACAGCAGGGGATCAGCTGGCGCTACTGAACCCCACTAACAAAGGAGCTAGTGTTTTTTTGTCTGTGCGGGCGGCACTTCCGAGCAGCAACTGGCGATGTTGGAGCCCAGGATCAATCATGGAGCAGGCTGAGGCCTATTTGGAGCAAGAGTAAAATCTGAGGTAGTTTGAATGTAGAGGCAGCAGGAGACTTTGCCATCCACACAGCAGGGGAGCAGCTGGCATTACTGAACCCCACTAACACAGGAACAAGTGTTGATTGTGCAGACGCCACTTCTGAGCAGCAACTGGCGGTGTTGGAGGCCAAGGGAAATACTAGAGACAGGGTGGAGCCAGAGGCCTAGTTGGAGCAAGTTTGAAATCAGTAGTAGTGTGAATGTGGAGGCAGCAGTAGACATTGCCGTCCACACAGCAGAGGAGCAGCTGGGGTTACTGAACTACACTTACACAGGAGCTATTGTTTTTCTCTGTGCAGACGGCACTTCTGAGCAACAACTGGCTGTGTTGAAGCCCAGGGATTACAGTTCAAGTGGTAGAAACATGAACACAACCGGAGACCTGGATACTGTTGCCAACCAATTAATTATTCTGGAAGAGGACTGGCAAATTCTGGCGAGATCCAGGCCTTGTTCATTTTCAGAAAAGTAAGCCGGTCAACGTTAATGGAGGATACTGGCGTGCGACGGTCTGTTAGTACACCACCTGCGGCACTAAAGACGCGTTCCGATAATACACTGGCAGCAGGGCAAGCCAACACCTCCAATGCATACTGGCTAAGTTCTGGCCATGTATCGATCTTAGAGACCCAAAGTTTGAAGGGGAAGAGCCATCTGGGAGTACACTGACAGGGCAAGACATGTAGTCTGTCACCATCTGACAGAAACGTTGCCTCCTGCTGACTGGAGCCATCTGTGATGGTGTAGACATTTGTGGCGAGCACACAAAACTTTGCCACATTTGGGCCATACTCGTCTTGCCTTGTGCTGAGGTGCTGCCTCTGCTCCCTCTTTGTGCAGAGCTTCCTCCCCTGCCTCGACGCACAGAGCTGCTTTGTAAAGCACTAGCAGCACTGCTCTCGGGTGGAATGGAGAACATGATGGAATGCACCAGTGTGTCTTGGTACTCCCGCATTTTACGTTCCAGGTTCAACGGTATTATGAAGCTTTGTAAGTTGTCCCGGTAGCGAGGATCTAGGAGGGTGTACACCTAATAATCAGCCGTGTTGAGAATGTGGGCGATGCGGCGGTCGTTTCTCAGGCACTGCAGCATGAAATCAACCATGTGCTGCAGACTCTGAACTGCCCAAGAAACGCTGTCCCCTGCTTGAGGCGTCATCTCTGCCTGTTCTGCATCACCCCACCCTCGCTGTTCATACTGACTAGAGAATTGTGTACCTCCCTCCTCTGGAGAGATGTCTTCCTCATCCATTGATTCCTCCTCATCCTCCTCACAAAGTGTCCCCTGTCTAGGCCTTTGTGAGGAACCACGTAGCGCAGACTGTCCAGAAGCAGATGGCATTTGTGACTCCTCATCCTCCACCTCTTCCAAAACCTCCTCCCTTAGTGCTTGCAGTGTTTTTTGAAGTAGGCAGGTAAGGGGGACAGTCATGCTGACTAGTGCATCATCTGCACTCGCCATCCGCGTGGAATCATCGAAGGCACGCAAAACGAGGCAGATGTCCTTCTTAGTGGGCCACTCAGTGGTGCTGAAGTGTGACCGGTGCACAGTGCGACTTGTTTGCGCCTGATGCAGCTGGTACTCCATTACTGCTCCCTGCTGCTCACACAACCGCTCCAACATATATAACGTTGAATTCCACCTGGTGGGTAGGTCACATATGATGCGATGTTCCAGAAGGCGTAATCGGCGCAGCAGAGCTGTAATGCGCGATCTTGCCGTGCTGGAACACAGCAAGTGAGCGCACTAGATGCGGACCTTGTGCAGCAGTGCATCAAGATCCAGATAGTCCCTCAGAAAGCTCTGCACGACCAAGTTGAGCACATGTAAAAGACATGGGATGTGAGTGAGATTGCCTAGGCCCAGAGCTGCCACCAGATTTCGGCCATTGTCACACACTACCAAGCCTGGCTGGAGATTCGCTGGTACAAACCACATGTTGCTCTCCTGCTTGATGGCATTCCAGAGCTCCAGCGCTGTGTGGCTTCGATTCCCCAAAGAAATTAATTTCAGTACAGCCTGTTGACGTTTGGCTACGGCTGTGCTCATATCGGTCGTAACAGGCTCCTGCAGCGCTGATTCTGAGGAACTGGAGTATGAGGAGGAGTCAATGTGTACAAACTGGATTTCTGCAATCCTTGGAGTTGGCAGAACACGTACAGCGCCACTCTCAAGATCTGTACCCGGCTCCACAACATTGACCCAATGGGCAGTGAGGGAAAGGTATCGTCCCTGTCCATGGGTACTGGTCCACGCATCGGTGGTCAGGTGGACCTTGCTACTGACGGCATTTAGTAGCGCATGTTTAATTTTTCCCTCCACATGCTTTTGCAGGGCAGGGACAGCTTGCCTGCTGAAATAAAAGCGGCTGGGCATGGTGTATTGTGGGACTGCCAATGCCATGAAGTTCCGGAAGCTGTCAGTCTCCACCAGCCTGAATGAGAGCATTTCAAGGGCCAGTAATTTTGCAATGCCATCATTCAGAGCATGTGCTCGGGGATGGTTTGCCGAGTATGGCCGCCATTTCTCCCATGCCTGTGCTACCGATGGCTGTAGAGTGGCCTGGGAGTGTGAGGATGAACGGGAACGTGGTGCTGTGGGTGGAATGTCACTGGGTCTCTGGACAACAGTGCCAGAGGTTCTTCCATGGCGATCCTGTGAGTAAGCCGAACCAACTGTGTGTGAGATGGAGGAAGAGGCTACAACACGAGCTGAAGAGGTGGTAGGTGGTGCTGTAGGTTGGCCTACGTCTTCAGTGTGTCTTTGTAACTCCACCACGTGCTTGGTCCGCACATGTTTCCACATATTTGTGGTATTGAGGTTGCTGACAATTTTCCCTCGTTTGACTTTCTGATGACACAGCTTACATTTGACAAAGCAAATGTCATCTGCAACTGTGTCAAAAAAGGACCACGCACTGCAAGTCTTGGGAGTGCCCGTTTTGGCTTTTGGAAGAGGAATGCTCCTAACAGGTGCCGAAGTGGAGGCTACAGGCAACCAAGTCTGCCCCCTCCCTCCCCCTCCTGTTTTGACCGTTCGGGGAATCTCTTCCTCAGAGCTGCTCCCACCACCTTCCTGTTCCTCACGCCATGATGGGTCAAGGACCTCATGATCTACACTCCCCTCTTCAAACACCTGCTTCTCCTGGGTAGTCTCGCCAGCACCGTATGCACCAGAAAGTGGCACCTGAGTCTCGTCATCATCTGATGCGTACTGAGGTGTGCTGACCTTAGGCACTGGCCCACCCGCCTCTTCAGATTCAGAGGGACAAAGCAGTTGCGCATCACCGCATACTCCCTCTTCTTCACATTCTTGAATGCTGCTTGGCTGGCCCCCTCTTTCCAAGCCAACAAATTCAGAGAACAGAAGTAGAGACTATGATGGCTCCTGTCCAGGGCTCTCTGACTGCCTCGGCAGTTTCGCAGGTGGTGAAGAGACAGATGGTTGCTCTTCAGTGCTTTGGCCCTGAGAGGATGTGGAAGTCATTGAAGTCGATGCGTTAGCTGCCATTCATCCGACAACGGCTTCAATTTGTTCATCCCGCAGCAGTGGGGTACGGCGAGCTCCTACAAAGCTGCGCATAAAGGACTGTTGCCTGGTAAAACTGGGGGATGCTGACTCACTGGTGCCCGCAGTAGGCACAGAATCCCCACTTCCTCTCTCTGCTGAAACTCCACGCCCACGACCATGTGCCTTACTCCCTGCCTTCTTCATCTTGGTAGACTGATAAAAATAGGCAGAAAAGTACAAAGGGGGGGGTTTAGTGTGCTTATTCCTGAACATCTGCTAACAGGTATAAGAAACACTAATTTTATAAAGTGTGTGGACTACACTTTAATATGAGCTGATGTGGCCTACACAACTGTCAAGTGGAGTGTTTGGTGAGCTTTATTTTGTTTTTGTTTTTTCAAAAAAACAAAAAGGATGTGACCAAAGATTTGAAAGCGCTAGTATCAAAAACTTTTTGGAGCTATTACAATGCTGGAAGGTAACCTACAATGCAAAAGATGAGGCTCCAAAAAATAGGGTAATACTAATCTGGCTGCAGCTGAAGGGCACAAGCCAGAAAAAAGGCTCCTCTATCTACTCCTATATAGTGTTTGCAACCAACCAATGTAGATGGATACGGATGAATACACACTAATAGGAGAATTAATGAAAAATGAGCAGCAATAAAAGAAAAATATGTATGAGGCAGTGACGCATGCTGAGCGGCCTACAACCAGAAGTGGCTGCAGGACACACTACAGCATGAGCTGCACTCACACACAGAGACCTCTCAGACAGCCGTGAACAGTGCAGAAAACTGGGCACTAGCACTGAAAGGTTGCAGAAAGGCTCCGCTGTCTACTCCTATATGTTTGCAACCAACCAATCTATATGGATACGGATGGATGCACACTAATAGGAGAATGAAAAATGAGCCGCAATAAAAGAAAAATATGTATGAGGCAGTGACGCACGCTGAGCGGCCTACAACCAGACGTGGCTGCAGGACACACTACACAGCGTGAGCTGCACTCACACAGACCTTGCAGACAGCTGTGAACAGCGCTGCAAGGCAAAAGAAAGCTACACTGATTGAGAATGTAGCCTGGGTAAAGCACAATATTATTTTGAAAATCGCTATCTCTAACTGTCCCTCACAGTCTTTAACAGCAGCCTGTCCCTAACTGAATTCACAGCAGAGAGAACCCGAAATGGCGGCGGCGGTGGCTTTTATAGTGCATCATGACATCATTTCAGCAGCCAATCACAGCCATGCCATTAGTTAACATGCCTACATACCTAACAGGATGTGCCCACACTTCTGAGGATTGCCACTGGCTGAATCAAATCAAACTGGCTGATAGCATTATGGGAACATCCGATTCCGGTATTCGATATGCTAAAAGTATCGGAACTCAGTATCGGAATTCCGATACCGCAAATATCGGCTGATACCCAATATTTGTGGTATCGGAATGCTCAACACTAATAGTCATGCTCCATAGCATGGAAATATCTCCAATAATCATGGAGACGATATACCTTCATTACTACTTTCAGGTCCCTCCTAGAATGGGTTAATTTGCTAGAGCAGTCCATCTCTCTATCTATAGGGGCATTGAAGTCTCCACATATAATCTTTTCTCCTTTATCCAATTCAGTCATTTTCTGAAACACCTTGCAAGCAAATACACCACCACCAGCGTATGTAGTTCACCATTGAGGGAGCAGACTAGGATTAAAAATCTGCCCGTAGGATCCGTATACTTCTCTATATTTCTAAATGCCAGTGTTTTCTATCAATGTACAGACTCCTGCCTTTTTACTTGCATTATTAGCGAAAAACCTATGAGGGAACTGTGGATGGTGGAGTCTACTATTATCAGCTTCCAATAAATGCGTTTCTTGCAAACATATGACGTCAGCACATGATTTTTTAACTTCCATCCATAACATGGAACGTTTCATAGGTGAATTGAGGCCTCGAACATTCAAGGACATAAACTGTATACTCATGTCTAAATAACAAACTTCCTATGGATGAAGCAGGCCCCAACACACCAAGCCCCTCCACCATAACAGCTAATTAGGTCCCAAGTATACATATAAAACCATAAGTTATATATCCTTATGAACTGAACAGAGATGCAAGTGTCAATTATCACATTAGAATGCACAATAGTAAAAAAAAAAAGAAGCGTCAAAAAAGGAAAGAATAGAAAAAATAGAAAAAACAGCAGTACTCAAAACATAATCCAAACAACTGGATGCACAAAAAAATATGCACATCCTCAAGTACCATCCAAAGAATGCAGAAAAATGAGTACAATGGGGTTGGTGAGCTCTTCTAAGGCCTCTTTCACACATCCGGTTTTCAGCATCAGGCGCGATGCGGCAAAAAGTGTAAAAACCGGATCCGGCGCCGGTTGCCACCGGATCCGGTTTTTCCCCCATTCAGTTTCATTATTGCCGCATCGCGCCGGATACCTATGCTGCGTATCCGTTTTTTGCCTGATCCGGAAAAACAGCCTGTCCGGCGTCTGGAAAAAACGTTCCATGTAACGTTTTTTTGCAGCGCCGGACCGGCTTTTTCCACAGCGCATGCCCGGACTCTGTGAATGTTAACCCCACAAGTGCCCGGCGAGAGAGAGAGAGATCTCTCTCTGTCACCCGGACACTTGTGAGAGATCTCTCTCGCCGGGCACTTGTGGGGTTAACACTCACAGTGTCTGGGTGAGAGAGAGAGATCTCTCTGTGGGGTTAACCCCACAAGTGCCCGGCAAGAGAGAGAGATTCTCTTGCCTGGACACTAAGTGTTAACCCCCATGTCTCTCTCTCTCCACCCCCCTCCCCTCCCCTCCCCTCCCCTCTCCTTTCCTATCCTCTCCTCCCCTCCCCTCCCCTATCCTCTCCTCCCCTCACCTCCCTTTCAGCAGCTGTCTCATTGGCTGCCTCTGTCCACCTCGTCCTGCGACTCCTTTAATAATGTCCGAGCCGTATCGTCTCGCCGCACACACATCCGGTGTCACGGCTGCAGGCCGGATCCGGCGGCCCGGCTTTTCGCCGCACGCCGCCGGACCCCACACACCGGATGTGTGAAAGTAGCCTAACTCTACAGAGAACCTCAGCAGAGTTGCTCACAGTCACAGGTTGCTAGGAATAGTGAGAACAGAATAAAAGTCCGAGCAATCTTCCACCAGCTCCAGCAGATGGACCTTTTCAGGCTTCCACCTTATATGTGAGACCATTCTGGGTTAAACTTGTTCCCCCTAGGCGCTTGTCGCTGTGCAAAAGGAATATTCCAATCCTTATGTCTGTCTTCAGCTTGTTTAGGGGTATGACAAGCAATTATTCTCCCCTCATGCATAATCAACAGTTTCACTGGGTTAAAGCCCCATCTATATTTGGTGCCCACATCACGCAAAGCTTTACATACATGTGCGTATTCACGCCTCTTGGCCAGAGTCACTGCAGATAAATCTGGGAAAACTTGTAGTGATCGCATCTCCTGGGGCAGAGGTGGATTTTTTCCTCATTCTTTGCATGAATACATCCTTGGTGGTAAAAAAGTGTATTCTTGCCAGTGTGTCTCTAGGCAGATCTTGATCCACATGTTTTGGTTTGGGGGTTCTATGGACCTTATCTACCATTAAGTCTTTAATGGACATTTCATGGAGAATAGGCTTTAAAAAGTTATGCAGGAAAGTAGGCAAATCCTTATCCAAGACCTCCTCAGTGATCCCTCTCACCCAAACTGTATTCCTGCACGATCTATCCTCCAAGTCATATGTTTTATCACTGACACTAGCCAATATACTCTTTTAAAGAAGCCCTCAAAGAGGAAAGAAACTCCTGCATATCCTTCCTAGTGAGCAGAGCAGAGTGTTGTTGATGAATCCCCTCTCTGCCTGCACCTCTCCTAGGGCCCCCAGAGGAGCATGGGGAGCCTGAAGGGGATGCAGGCACCATTTTACCTGTTGCTTTGGTGGACTTCCCCCTTGCAAAGAAGTCGGGCAATCTCGGCGGGGATCCCCTCTTCTGTCATCTGCCCTGTGTCATCATGTTCCTGGGTGTTTGCAGTAGCTGCAAGCGAGTAGTTGGCGAAAGCTGGGTTCTGAGTTGAGCCGGGATGAGCTGCTTAAAGTCCTGGGCTGCAGGCGCTCTGTCACTATGCAGTTGCCACACTTGCTAGCAGGCCATGTCCCCGTGGAGCATTTTTCAACTCCTCATCATGTCAATTTCTCCTGTGGGTACGCTGAATTTTCTGTGTGGATTTTCCCCATAGACTTGCTTTAGATGTGGAATATTTGCAGCTAAAAAACACACATACAGTATGTTTTTGGTGCTTTTCAACACCAGATATGTATCAAAATTAGAGTTGAGCAAAACGGGTCGGTTATATTCAAAAGTTGCCGACTTTCGCTGAAGTCGGGTTTCATGAAACGAAACCCGACCATAGCGTGAGGAGGGCCTCGAGGTCGGTGATCAAAGCGCCAAAGTCGTGTTTCAAAAGATGCTTCCAGCCCTCTTTTTCAGCCAATGATGGAGGACGCACACTGTGGGCAACGCGATGACATAGGCATCGGTCACTACCATCTTTGAGAAGGGCATGCAAGTGATTGGCTGGCTTTGTGTGGCGTCACAGGGGCTATAAAAGGCGTGAACGCCGACCGCCATCTTACTTATGCTGATCTTAGCATAGGGAGAGCTGCTGCTGCTGATTCTGTAGGGAGAGCGTTAGGCAGGGAAGAAGAACCAAAAAACTGCTTCTGCTGTTAGCGATTTCCACTTACAACACAACACTTTGTGTGCAGTGACAGGGGAGACTCTATTTTTGTGCATCAGCTCTGTTGGTTATTAGGCTGCCTTAGAAGGCTCCCTGATAGCTGCATTGCTGTTTGCACACTGCTGTGCAAACTTCTTTTTTAAAAGTAAAAATACTTTTCTTCCTCTTTTCTGCACAGTCACCAAGCAATCATTTTTCCACCCTTTTGTGTGCGCACTGTGCAGCAGTCCTGCTTATTAGTCTGCCTGCGTCCATACTTGGACTGAGAGCATCATTGTCAGCGTCCTCAAATCTCTATTGAGATCCAAATTCTCACCAATCCTATAGACACCCTCCACCTTGTCATACACCATCCAATTTCAGCCTGTTACATTGAGGTGTAATCTCTCCTGGGCCAGAGACAATAGTTCTGCGTCCTCAAATCTATAGTGAGATTCAAAATCTCTCCAATCCTATAGACACCCTCCACCTTGTCATTCACCATCCAATTTCAGCTTGTTACATTGAGGTGTCATCTCTACTAGGCCAGAGACAATAGTTCAGCGTCCTCAAATCTATAGTGAGATTCAAATTCTCACCAATCCTATAGACACCCTACACCTTGTCATATACCATCCAATTTCAGCCTGTTACATTGATGTGTAATCTCTACTTGGCCTGAGACAATAGTTCTGCGTCCTCAAATCTATAGTGAGATTCACAATCTCACCAATCCTATAGACACCCTCCACCTTGTCTTTCACCATCCAATTTCAGCCTGTTACATTGAGATGTCATCTCTACTGGGCCAGAGACAATAGTTCAGCGTCCTCAAATCTATAGTGAGATTCAAATTCTCACCAATCCAATAGACACTCTCCACCTTGTCATTCACCATCCAATCTCAGCCTGTTACATTGAGGTGTAATCTCTACTGGGCCAGAGACAATAGTTCTGCGTCCTCAAATCTATAGTGAGATTCAAAATCTCACCAATCCTATAGACACCCTACACTTTGTCATACACCATCCAATTTCAGCCTGTTACATTGAGGTGTAATCTCTACTGGGCCAGAGACAATAGTTCTGCATCCTCAAATCTCTATTGAGATTCAAATTCTCACCAATAGTAGATACACCTTCTACCTTCTTTTACAGTACCATATAGCTGGTGGTATTTTGGGTACATTTTCACAAAAAATGAGCAAGTGCGGTGGAAGTCGCCATGGAAGTGGGCGGGGGTTGCCAGCTGGTCCCGATAGTGGTGGTGGTGGTGTTGCATCTGTTGGTAGTGGCAAAAGCACAATAGCACCTAAGGCAGGAGGTGTTGAGCCTGCGTCATCGTCTGGCTCCACAAGGCCTCGAAGGCTCTCTTTTCTGGGAGTAGGTAAACCACTTTTAAAGCCGGTGCTTCAGGAACAAGTTTCGGCTTACATTGCTGACACAGCCTCCAGCTCTCTCGCCTCCTCTTCTGAAGTTTCAAAAAACAAAAGCACTGAGTCGTCATTGGAGGCTCCTGGTCAGGAGCAACACTTTTCCTTGTGTCCTTCACCCCTACCAAAAGTGAAGGATGTGGCAGGCCACACTACCGATTACTCCATGGAGCTGTTTTCACATACCATACCTGGGTTAGCAAGTCAAATTGTGAATTCCCCAGTCCAAGATGAATCTGACATGGAATGCACTGATGCACAGCCACTGCTAGATTTTTCTGCTGGTACTTTCACTCAGAGCACTACATTGTCTTCGCAGTGTACTGAGGCAGAATCAAAACCTGATGAAACTCAGGTGCCCCTTCCCGCATACTACACCACCTTACACGGTGACACAGAGGAAGGTGCACATGAAATTGAAGAGGAGGTGATAGATGACCCAGTTGTTGACCCAGATTGGCATCCATTGGGGGAAGAGGGTGCCGCTGACAATAGCTCAGAAGAGGAGGAGGAGCATCCGCAGCAGGCAACGACATCGCAACAGCTGTTATCTGGAAGGACCGTAGCAGTCCAAAAACGTTTTACAAAAACCAAAAGAGTTGCAGGACAGCTGACAATGATTAGGCAAAAGTTATCTGTAAGAAGTGCGCAAAGACCTTTAGCCGAGGGAAAAATCTGAGAAATTTGAATACCAGTTGCATGCTTAGACATTTAACCACCATGCACTTGCAAGCGTGGACGGACTACCAAACCTCACGTACCACATGTGCACCTGCTACGAATGAAGGTAGTCAGCAACACTACATCGCTTCCCCCACTGTAAGCCCAGCGGTTAGCACACCACCAGCAGCAAATGTCGAGGTGTCATCGCAAGGGCAAAGCAGTCATGGAATCACAATGTTATTTCTACGAAAGACTGAATCTAGGCCATCAGCAACACCACCAACACCATCACCATCACCAACCCTCTCTCAGTCTGCCATGTCCACCGCTAGTTCCACCATATGCAGCTCTCAAGTCCAGCTCCCCCTACCAGAGACTCTGAGTAGGACAAGAAAGTACTCATCCTCTTATCCGCGTACACTGGCTTTGAACGCCCAGATTGACAAACTAATCTCGTTAGAGATGATGCCCTACCGGTTGATAGAAAGCAAAACTTTCCGCGAGCTCATGGCCAACGCAGTACCACGCTATGACCTAGCCAGTCGGCACTTCTTTTCACGAAAAGCCATCTCAGCCCTCCAAGTGCATGTGAAAGACCGCATTGTCCATGCATTCAAGCAATCAGTGAGTGGAAAGGTGCACCTCACAACAGATGCATGGTCCAGTAGGCATGGCCAGGGACGTTACACGTCCATCACTGCGCACTGGGTTAATGTGGTGGATGCAGGGTCCACAGGGGACAGCGGCGGTGGGACAGTGCTACCTAGCCCACGGTATAGGAAACAGTTGGCTGTAGGCATTCGACCCTCCTCCTTCAGAAGCAAAAGCTCATCTACAGAGCGCAGCCGCACAAGCACTCCATCCGCAGCTGCCAATGTTGCACACGAGGTGTCCCACTATCGAACTGCTAGTGGTAAGCGTCAGCAGGCTGTGTTGAAGATGTGTTTGGGTGACAACAGACACACCACGGAGGTACTTGCCGACTACTTGCAGCGACAAACTGAGTCATGGCTGGGCAGTCTACATCTTGAGGCAGGCAAGGTAGTTAGTGATAACAGACGGAATTTTGTGGCAGCCGTAGCCCTTTCAAAACTCCGACACATACCTTGCCTGGCTCACACCTTGAACCTGGTGGTGCAGTGCTTCCTCAATAATTATCCAGAGTTAACACCCCTGCTCCATAAGGTGCGAAGACTGTGCTCGCACATCCTCCGGTCGCCCGTACACTCCAGTCGTATGCACAAGCTGCAGCGATTGCTTCACCTTCCCAAGCACCGCCTAATTATCGACGTTGCATCAAGGTGGAACTCAACCCTGCACATGGTTCAGAGGCTGTGCGAACAGAGGCAGACTGTAATTCATTAGTGGGAGGATACACGGGCAGGCAGTTTGCAGGCAGACATGGAGTTTTCTGGTGTGTAGTGGTCGAAGCTGAAAGACCTCTGTAAAGTCCTTCAGTGTTTTGAGGAATGCACACGGCTGGTAAGCGCAGACGACGTCATCATAAGCATGAGCATCCCACTTATGCATCTGCTCATGCAAACTTTGATGCACATTAAGGAGCAGGCGTCTGCATCTGAGAAGGAAGAGGAGGAGGGAAGCCTTGATGACAGTCAGCCATTGTCTGGTCAGGGAAGTATTGTGGACGAGGTGGACGAGGTGGAGGAAGAAGAGGAAGAGGAGGAGGATGATGGGGATGATTATTTTGGGGAGGAGGATGCTTCTCAGGGGGCAAGAAAAAATGTTGGTCAGGTACAGGGTTTGTGCGTGAATAGAGGGATATGGATTTGCCAGAAAGTGATCCTCCATCCAGAAATCGCAGTGCATCACTGACACCTGGAACATTGGCCCACATGTCTGATTATGTTTTGCAGATCCTAGAAAGGGACCTCCGCATTGCCAAAATGATGAACGATGATGACTACTGGTTGGCCAGCATCCTGGATCCATGCTATAAAGGCAAATTCCAAAACATCATGCCACAGGAGAACCTAGAGCTAAGAATGGCTAACAAACAAGCAACTCTGGTAAACCGTTTGTTTGAGGCTTTCCCAGCACACAGCGGCGGTGATGTTTTTCCAACGAGCCGTAGGGGGCAACATGGAAGAGGTGTTCGTGGTGCACACAGCCGAAGTTGCGTTGGACACAGGGGTTTCATGATCATGTTGTGGATTGATTTTTCAAGTACCGCTCACACGACTGTTAATACTGCATCGATTGAAAGTGACAGGAGACAGCAGTTGTCAACTATGGTAACAAACTACCTCTCCTCCCATATCGATGTTCTCCCTCACCGGTCATTCCCCTTTAACTATTGGGCCAGTAAACTTGACACCAAGCTTGAATTGGCACAATATGCCTTACAGGAGCTTGCTTGCCCTGCTGCTAGTGTGTTATCTGAACGAGTCTTCAGTGCTGCTGGTTCAATCCTGACAGAAAAAAGGACCCTTAACCTTCATTAAAATGAACCATGCATGGGTTTCAAAGGATTTTGTCCCACCCTCCCCTGCTGACACGTAGGTTGCCAGAAAAATGGCTTGCTTTTGTCCTCCTCTTCCACGGACTTCTCCAATTACTCCATTTGCAGCTGCTGAATGTCCAATATCAACATATGCCAATTTTTCCACCTCCCTAACTGGTCTGCCTCCACCACAGGGCCGGGGTCACCACCTGGCACACGCACCTGTGTGAGTGCCGTTGCCCTGGACAGGTGGGTGGGCACACTCTTTGGCAACGGCACTGGCACAAGGTCCCTCATAGTAGAATCAAGTGTCTCTGACGGTGGGGGTGTAACCCCGCCGTCAGACTAGCGTACTATGAGGGTCCCTGTGCCATCGCCAACAAGTGGGCTCCCCCCTGCTTGCTCAGGATCACAGAACTTGCAAAGTTGAAATACTTACCTCTCCCTGCTCCACCGCCCTGACGTCTTCCGCGTTTTCTGACAGTGACAATCGGGTCAGAGAGCGCGATGACATCACGTCTGTACGCCCTCTGCCTAAACAGTCCAAGTGCAGTGAGATGATAGATGGGGATGACGAGGAGTTCAGACTAGTACAGGGATTCCCTAGTGAGGAGACTTATTTAATTGTTTTCAATGTTGGGACAGCTATTTTTGGGGAGCACTATAATCTGGAAAATGATATATGAGGCCCACCATACACTGGAGCATTCCAAAGGTGGACATCAGACTCTGGAGCAGCATTTACAGGGCCCATTATGCACTGGAGCATTAGAAATGGGGCCCATTATATATAGAGCATTATTTGGGCCCATAACACAGTGGAGCTTCATCCATGGGGACCAACATATACTGTAGCATTATGTGGAGCTCATTATATACTGTTTCAAACATTATATGGGACCAATGATTCTGTATGGAAAAATATATGGGCCTCATTACTCTGTATGGTGCACGATGCGGTGGCCATAATACTGTATGGAGGAATATACTGTCCGTTTTTGGAGCTATTGGAGAATTTCAAATGGATATCAGTCATGAGATGTAAGAAGTGAAGTATTTTTCATTGTACTATACCGCTATTTCTCTGCCATATCAGAGGATCATGAATTGTGGTATGTGTTAAAGGAGCCCATTGACACTCTTTGGCCCTGGGCCCACGAAAATCTGGAGCCAGCCCTACCCCCCACAACTTTAGCCAAATAACCCCCAGTTTTCAATGCCTAACTATTATTATAGAGTTAAATAAGGTTGACTAGCTTAAGTAATAAGAATTGATGTTTTTGGCATTAAAATGGGCACTGTAGGTGTGTTTCCTGCCCTCCACTCCCTGCCGACCTTGGTTCCCCATTGACTTGCATTAGGTTTCGTGTTTCAGTCGGGCTTCGACTTTTCATGATAATCGGCCGATTTCGTTCTACCCGACTTTTGAGAAAGACCCAAAAAAAGGCAAAGTCATTCATCTTTAATCAAAATGCATGTAATCAGTACCGAAGCACTGTATATCTGTAAAATTTTGATAAAGCCAAATGCCAAGACGTTTTAAAAACAAAGCAACCTTATATAATAATTATCTTTATATAGCACTAACATATTCTGCAGCGCTTTACACACATTATCATAACTGTCCCTAATGGAGCTCACAATGTAGATTCGCTATCAGTATGTCTTTGAAATGTGGGAGGAAACCCACGCAAACATGAGGAGAACATACAAACTCCTTGCAGTTGTTGTCCTTGGTGGGATTTGAACCCAGGTCCCCAGCCCTACAAGGCTGCAGTGCTATCCACTGAGCCACCGTGCTGCCCTTAGCCACTGTGCTTATATAAAGAAAAACACACCAAAAAAAGACAAAAATACTATGTCAAATGCAATAAAAAAGCTTTAAAGCAAACACAAAAACACAATGAAAAAACGCAAGTAACCTAATTAAAAAATAGGTGCAGAAATGGTGCAGAAATTCAGCAGCGTCAAAAACTCACCAAAAGCTCATCATGGGAACTTAGCCTAAAGTGAGAAATAGTGAGAGAAAACAAAGTGATGAAAGATGGGGACAACAACCCCGATCTCATCATGTCCTGGGACACTAGGTTGAGATGGCAAGGATCATGTTAGTGTCAATGTTAATTTTTCTATGGCTACCTTGTTTTCTACAGAATGAATAATTCCATACTTATATGAAACCCTAATTGTGTTCTTTAAGTATATTCATAAAAGGCGAATAAAAAATAAAATGATAAAATGGCTTCCCATAGAGTATAACAATTGTAGCGTTGTTCAACATTTACTTTCTTTGATTATTTCCTTTGCCGCTGATTAAAATAGCTTCTTCTTTTTTTTTAATTTTCGCGTCTAATTGACTATATGCTGCATGAATCACTTTTAATTATGAGTAAATTAATTCTTATCACATTTGAATGGCTTGCCAGAATCAACTACAAAAAAAAAGTGAAATTGAATTGTCATCTGCATGAGGATGAACGGTGTCTCCATATTAAAGGTTATCCAGCTATTCTAAATGTCTAAATTATAGAGTCTAACATTTGGAAAAGGTGTTCTGATGTCAAAAAGAGACAATGAGTCAAATAGTAATGGTCCCTTGATCATCGCATGCATCACATTGTATTAATAGGATGGTGCATGAGGGCAGAAATTACATGGCACTGACAAAGGTATTGTTGATAAATGATTTACAACTGGATATGTTTGCTATTCATTATAATTACTGATGAGAATAATCTTTGGCAATTCATTGCAAGTTTTTTTGAAAAGCTGTAACAGTATGATGGCTGTGAACGCGAGTAGACACTGACAATGAAATATTTAGGTTTAACAACTACACTTTTATGTAGCTGAGAGAGCAGGGGACTATTAACAAAGCTGTACGGCTTGTGGTATCATTCATGATTTATGATCTGTCCATTGTGAAAGGCAGCTACTGTACAATAATCTTCACATCATAATCATCTAGACGTAATGGCTTACATTGAACAACTATGTTTGCAGGTAAAGGGTTAAATATTACAGTACAGTTCGTGTCAAAAGAAAGAACGTGTAAGCAGGGTTGGGCCTTGGGGGTATTGTTCATTTGTTCTGGCTCCAACAATAGTTCGATTGCTTTCCTTCCCCGGCGATTTCCTCTCCGCTTTTGTTTGCGTTAGATTACCATGGTTACTAGCTGAGTGTTGGGCATACACTGGCTAATACGTGTTTGGACTAAGTAAGCCTCCACTAAATTATTTCTGGTATACTGAAGTGCCTTTCTGCAAACACGGCTCTGCTGTTCCAAAATGATGTCTTCATACTCACTTTTGCTTTACTATAGTGTCTGTGTTTCTATGTGGCTCCAATTTTCCACTACTATATGCTTTCCAATTTGATCTGATGTACAAAGCTACCTGACTGGATAGCTGGCTCTGCTGTACCTAGGTGCCATACTACTAGTGATGAGTAAGCATGCTCACCACTGTTCAATAATCAAGCGTTGAGGTGATCGGATACACTCATTACCTAATCGAGTACACTGGGTGATCGAGTGTCACGCTCGAGTCCACGCCCCGCATGTTTTGCCCCTGTTAGACAGCCAATGAACATGCATGATTTTTAGAAGGTTATCATGCTGCCTTCACTCCAATTATTTACAGTGGGTCAGTGTTACTAACTTGAAGTGGATACATTGTGGAATTGGGAGATAATGAAGTGATTTGTGTTGGTATATGCAACAGTTGTGGACTTCTTTGTTTGTGTGAAGGAGGAATTTATGCTGATCTGACAATAGATGGCGAAGTTGTGTAAAGTTTGCTTGTTTAATGTATTGTAAAAGAAAAGCTCTCTCTTGTACTTTCAGTTTTATTTACTTCTTCCTGGTGCAGCACTGAATGACTGTGCATTTTTCCTTTACCTCATGTTCTGAGAAGTAAAAGCTTGTTATCCCATTTAATCTGCTCTGTGAAGTTTCTACTTCATCTGTGGGTATCCAGAAGCTGTGCAACAATTTGTAGAGGGGGAGAAGTGGAGGAGTAGTGAGGACAGAAGTGGCTTAGTAAGGCAGCAGAGTTACATACAAGCTGGAGAGGTGTGGTAATGCAATGGTGAGGAGGGCACCACAGCCGGCTCCTAGTTTCTTTTTCAATGTCCTTGCTCATTGTATTTCTATAGAACAACATATTTCGCAGCACTTTACAATTAAGGAGGGACATGTACAGACCAAAAAAATAAATACAAAGTAAGAAAGTTTAAACAGATACAGGAGGAGTGAGGGCCCTGCACACAAGCCTACAATCTGCAATCCACATGTTGCCTCTTCTTCCTACTCCACTTCCTCCACCGTCTCCTCATCCGGTCATTAAGTGTGGTTAGTGTGCATGCGCTTTCTGCATTATAATTCTGTTGCTGGCCTGTCTGCGGTGCAGCCTGACTTCTGCCTTCCTGCTCCCCACCTCATATGCTACTTACTCAGAAGGTGTAACTTCAGCTTGCTTGTGCTGGAGAGACTGTGTGAACAGCAGCAGGCTATAGTGGAGTTTCAACTGCAGCACACATGGATGAGTCACTCTGCAGAACAACACCACTTCACCAGCAATGAGTGGACCTCCATGCGGGACTTGTGTGCTGTGTTGCATTTCTTGGAATAATCCACCAATATGACCAGAGCTTATGCCATCATCAGCATTAATATCCCATTTCTATGTTTAATAGAAAAACAAAGCTTCAGGCAATGAGATGGTGGCACAGGAGGAGGAGGAACAGAGACCTTTGACACGATTATCATGCCAAGCGTCCAAACATGTATTGGAGGTTGGTTTCCTGTACTAAAAGCGGCCATGTACACAACTGTCCAGCCAGGGGACAGTTTTGTATGATGAGAGGGAGGACTCGGAGTCAGGGCCGGTTGTAGGCAAAGTGGGGCACTAGGCAAATTTTAAAATGGGGCCCCAAATGCTAACATATTGCATATCACACAAAAGAATTTCAGTTGTAGTTACGTGCGATGAGTTAAGGCTGCTAAATGAGTGTGATCGACAATATTGAAATTGTTCAACACTTTTTACCCGGCCTCTTTAAACCTTCTGAGAAACAATGATGGGGACAGAACAATCACTAATAGATCAATCTGTCCCCATACAGTATCTTGATATCAGCAGCACATCTACAGTTTACACCGGCGATGTGCTGCTGAGAACAATTATTTTTGTTCCAGCATAAATAATCCAATCACTCTATGAATAGGCAGCATTTTTACTGTTTAGTATAATACAATCCCTATAGTCCTCCATAGAGTATAATACACTCCTCAGTCCTCCATATATTAAAATACACTGCTCAGTCCTCCACATAGTATAATGCACTCCTCATGCTTGTGCATGTGTCATTATTTTATCCTGTCCTGCATCTTGTGGTCTTTTTGTTTGACCCATGGATTTAGTCACATGATCTGTAGTGAAAATATACCCATGTAATTTATGTGACATGTAAATCAGGTATTTTTTGTATAACATTTGGTAATGAATTAATTAATAAAAAACTTTTTTTATGGAATACTTATTGGCAACATATACAGTGGGGCAAAAAAGTATTTAGTCAGTCAGCAATAGTGCAAGTTCCACCACTTAAAAAGATGAGAGGCGTCTGTAATTTACATCATAGGTAGACCTCAACTATGAGAGACAAACTGAGAAAAAAAAATCCAGAAAATCACATTGTCTGTTTTTTTTTCATTTTATTTGCATATTATGGTGGAAAATAAGTATTTGGTCAGAAACAAAATTTCATCTCAATACTTTGTGATATATCCTTTGTTGGCAATGACAGAGGTCAAACGTTTTCTGTAAGTCTTCACAAGGTTGCCACACACTGTTGTTGGTATGTTGGCCCATTCCTCCATGCAGATCTCCTCTAGAGCAGTGATGTTTTTGGCTTTTCACTTGGCAACATGGACTTTCAACTCCCTCCAAAGGTTTTCTATAGGGTTGAGATCTGGAGACTGGCTAGGCCACACCAGGACCTTGAAATGCTTCTTATGAAGCCACTCCTTCGTTGCCCTGGCGGTGTGCTTTGGATCATTGTCATGTTGAAAGACCCAGCCACGTTTCATCATCAATGCCCTTGCTGATGGAAGGAGGTTTGCACTCAAAATCTCACGATACATGGCCTCATTCATTCTTTCATGTACCCGGATCAGTCGTCCTGGCCCCTTTGCAGAGAAACAGCCCCAAAGCATGATATTTCCACCACCATGCTTTACAGTAGGTATGGTGTTTGATGGATGCAACTCAGTATTCTTTTCCCTCCAAACACGACAAGTTGTGTTTCTACCAAACAGTTCCAGTTTGGTTTCATCAGACCATAGGACATTCTCCCAAAACTCCTCTGGATCATCCAAATGCTCTCTAGCAAACTTCAGACGGGCCCGGACATATACAGGCTTAAGCAGTGGGACACGTCTGGCACTGCAGGATCTGAGTCCATGGTGGCGTAGTGTGTTACTTATGGTAGGCCTTGTTACATTGGTCCCAGCTCTCTGCAGTTCATTCACTAGGTCCCCCCGCGTGGTTCTGGGATTTTTGCTCACCGTTCTTGTGATCATTCTGACCCCACGGGGTGGGATTTTGCGTGGGGCACCAGATCGAGGGAGATTATCAGTGGTCTTGTATGTCTTCCATTTTCTAATTATTGCTCCCACAGTTGATTTCTTCACTCCAAGCTGGTTGGCTATTGCAGATTCAGTCTTCCCAGCCTGGTGCAGGGCTACAATTTTGTTTCTGGTGTCCTTTGACAGCTCTTTGGTCTTCACCATAGTGGAGTTTGGAGTCAGACTGTTTGAGGGTGTGCACAGGTGTCTTTTTATAATGATAACAAGTTTAAACAGGTGCCATTACTACAGGTAATGAGTGGAGGAAAGAGGAGACTCTTAAAGAAGAAGTTACAGGTCTGTGAGAGCCAGAAATCTTGATTGCTTGTTTCTGACCAAATACTTATTTTCCACCATAATATGCAAATAAAATGAAAAAAAAAACAGACAATGTGATTTTCTGGATTTTTTTTTATCAGTTTGTCTCCCATAGTTGAGGTCTACCTATGATGTAAATTACAGACGCCTCTCATCTTTCTAAGTGGTGGAACTTGCACTATTGCTGACTGACTAAATACTTTTTTGCCCCACTGTACTCTTTTTTCTCCTTGTTTGTAATGCTATATCTGAGTTGCCAATCATAGGGGTAATGATTTAAGATAGTTTGCTGGCATAATTATTTGCAATGTGCAATGTGCTGCAGGGGCCTTCTGGGTCCTGCTTGGAGGTGGCTTCTCAGTGCCTGCTGAGAGCAGGCGCTGAGAAGCCGCCTGCACTGCCTGTTACATTGCTGATCTGACAGTGCAGTGCAGAGTGTCAGATCAGCTATCTGACTTTATATACTGTAGTAATGTCTCACACTGAGACAAAGTAATGAAGTAAAAAAATGTGTAAAAATAATTTAAAAAATTCCTAAAGAAAAAAATATTCCCTAATAAATTCTTTTTTTTGTAAATAAAAAAACAATAAAAGTACACATATTTAGAATCGCTGCGTCCGTAACGAACCGCCCTATAAAACTGTCCCACTGGTTAACCCCTTTAGTGAACCCCTTCAAAAAAAAGGCAAAAAACAATGCTTTATCATCATACCGCCGAACAAAAAGTGCAATAACACGCGATGAAAAAGACGGATATAAATAACCATGGTGCCGCTGAAAACGTCATCTTGTCCCACAAAAAACGAGCCTCCATACAGCGTCATCAGCAAAAAAATAAAAAAGTTATAGCTCGCAGAATAAAGCAAAACAAAAATAATTATTTTTTATGTAAAATTGTTTTTATTGTATAAAAGCGCCAAAACATAAAAATAATACAAATGAGGTATCGCTGTAAACGTACTGACCCGAAGAATTAAACTGCCTTATCAATTTTACCACAGGCGGAACAGTGTAAACACCCCCCCAAAGAAATTCATGAATTGCTGGTTTTTGTTCATTCTGCGTCCCAAAAATCTAAATAAAAAGCGATCAAAAAATGTCATGTGCCAGAAAATGGTACCAATAAAAATATCAACTCGTCCCACAAAAAAATAAGGCCTCACATGACTCTGTGGGTCAAAATATGGAAAAATTATAGCTCTCAAAATGTGGTGATGCAAAAACTATTTTTTGCAATAAAAAGCGTCTTTTAGCGTTTGACAGCTGCCAAACATAAATAGCCCGCTATAAATAGTAAATCAAACCCCCTTTATCACCCCATTAGTTAGGGAAAAATAATAAAATAGGGAAAAATAATGTAATAAAAAAAATGTATTTATTTCCATTTTCCCATTAGGTTTAGGGCTAGGGCTAGGGTTGGGATTAGGGTTAGGGGTGTGTTGTGGTTATTGTTAGAGTTAGAATTGGGGGGTTTCCACTACTTAGGTACATCAGGGGCTCTCCAAAAATCGACATGGTGTCTGAGCTCAATTCCACCCAATTCTGCGTTGAAAAAGTCAAACGGTGCTCCTTCCCTTCCAAGCATTGCCATGCGCCCAAACAGTGGTTTACGCCCACATATGGGTTATCAGCCTACTCAGGACAAATTGGACAACAACATATGGGTCCAATTTTTCCTTTAACCCTTGGGAAAATAAATTGGGGATTAAAAGATCATGTTTGTGGAAAAAATATGATTTTTTTTATTTTCACGCCCGGGCGTTATAAACTTCTTTGAAGCACTTGGGGGTTCAAAGTGTTCTCCACAAATCTAGATAAGTTCCTTGGGATCTAGTTTCCAAAATGGGGTCAATTGTGGGGGGTTTCTACTGCTTAGGCACATCAGGGGCTCTCCAAACGCGACATGGTGTCCAGCCAATTCTGCATTGAAACAGTCAAATGGCACTCATTCCCTTCCAAGCTCTGGCATGCGCCCAAACACTGGTTTACCCCCACATATCAGCGTACTCAGGCCAAATTGTACAATAACTTTCGGGGTCCTGTTTCCCTTGGGAAAATAAAAATTGGGGGTGAAAAGATCATTTTTTTTTAAAAAATATAGATTTTTTAATTTTACGTCGTACTTTATAAACTTCTGTGAAGCCCTTGGGGGTTCAAAGTTCTCATCACACATCTAAAAAAATTCCTTGGGGGTATAGTTTCCAAAATGGGGTCACTTGTGAGGGGTTTCCACTGTTTAGGAACATCAGGGGCTCTCCAAATGCGACATGGCGTCCGATGTCAATTCCAGCGCTCCTTCCCTTCCGAGCTCTGCCCTGTACCCAAACAGTGGTTCCCCCAACATATCAGGTATCAGGGTACTCAGAACAAATTACAAATTACTTTTGCGGTCCAATTTCCCCTGTTACCCTGGGTAAAATAAAAAAATTGGACCTGAAGTAATTAATTTGTGAATTTTTTTTAAGCATACAAAAAATTCCTGTGAAGCACCTGAAGCGTTAATAATCTTCTTGAATGTGGTTTTGAGCACTTTTAAGGGTGCAGCTTTTAGAGTGTCACTTTTTGGTATTTTCTATCATATAGACCCCTCAAAGTGACTGCAAATGTGATGTGGTCCCTAAAAAAATGGTTTTGTAAAAATGAGAAATCGCTGATCAACTGTTAACCCTTATAATTTCCTAAAAAAAAAAATTTTGGCTCCAAAATTGTGCTGATGTAAAGTAAATATGTGGGAAATGTTACTTATTAAGTATTTTTTGAGCCATATCTCTTTAATTTAAGGGCATGAAAATTCAAAAATGGAAATTTGCAAAATTTTCTAAATTTTCGCCAAATTTCCATTTTTTAAAAAAAAAACACAAGTGATATCAAAGACATTTTTACCACTAACATGAAGTACAATATGTCATGAGAAAACAATGTCAGAATCACCAGGATCCATGGAAGCGTTCCAGAGTTATTACCTCATAAAGGGACAGTGTTAAGAATTGTAAAAATTGTCCCGGTCATTAACATGCAAACCACCCTTGGGGATAAAGGGGTTAAAGAGGCTGGGTCAAGTACTGTCCTGGAAGTTTGCTCCAGAACACTATGTACTGAAAGTGATTAATCAGCCATTTTGAGGGCTCGGCTTTTAAGTGAACAGCTGAAGTGCAGAAGGGAGGCTGTTCATCATATCTCTTCCCCATTGTTGATTTTAGAAGGTAAATAGTCAGCCTTCTGAGTCATTCGGCGTTCAGTGTGTCTGGAGCTGGCAGCTCCAGAAAAGTGTTTTGTGTTAAACCTTACTTGTGTTATCCAAGGCAGGCAGATCTCCTCAAGTATATATACTGTGCTAAACTTTATCTCTTGTTTCCCATTATGCCAGAAAGACAGTGTTTATTTTGTTGAGCCTGCAGTGTCTTATGCTGTATTTTATGTAAACCAGTAGAAGAAACGTGCCTGTGCCTACCTCTATGAGCAGTCTAGTGAGCCTAGAGGGCAGTGGGACGCTGGGGATCTCCATGTCAGGAACACAGCACTGCACTTGCTCACTGAGCCAGTGCGCATGTCCTGAGTATAGCAAACTGTGCTCAGAGATACTGTACCTGTGGAGCGGGGCAGCAGCGGTGAAGATGCATGCTTCAGACTTGCAGGACCTGAAACACGTGACTGCTGGGGGCATGGCCTAAACTCCAGAGAGCTAGGAGCTGAGGAAAACTCCCTAGAAAGGTAACTACGGGACAAAGTTACCAAAGGGCAAAAACCAGATCAAGCCGGGGTCAAAACACGAGATAGCATGACAGTACCAAAGGGTTAGACAGAACGGATAGTCAGGATGTAGCAATAGATCAGAAAACCAGAACGGGCAATAGACGGTACAATAGGGACACACTGTAACGGAGTAACAATAGCCAAGCCAGGAGGTCAGAACCAGAGAAGACAATAGTACCAAAATGTGAGACAGAGAATAGAGTGAGGGGACAGACCGAGTCATACACGGGAAGCAAACAAGGAAAGCAGTATACACGCACACCAGGGGGGTCAGACACACTGCCAGAATAACAGTATAGCTGACAGGGAATCCTAGTCTGGAGTGAGTATAAATACCCCTCCCAAATCCAAAGGGAGGCCAGCAAAATTAACCCTGAGAAAACAGGACATTAACCATGTCCTAACCATGACAGTACCCCCTCTTAATGGGGGGCCACTGGACCCCCAGTTTTCTCAGGGTATCTGGCATGAAAAGCCCGCACCAGTCGATCAGCGTGCACTGAACTGGCCGGAACCCATGACCGATCCTCAACGGAATACCCCTTCCAATGAATAAGGTACTGAAGTCTCCGGTGCACCCATCGTGAATCAATGACGTGCCCTACCTCATACTCCAGTTGACCCTCTACCAATACTGGTGGATCCACGGATGAGGGATCTTCTCTAACTGTCCCCACAGGTTTCAATAGGGACCTGTGGAAGATGTTAGATATTTTGAAGGAGGTGGGCAACTGTAATCTGTATGCCACCGGGTTGATCACCTCTTCAATCTTGTATGGGCCAATAAATTTGGGGCCCAACTTCATAGAGGGTATCTTAAGTTTGATGTTACGGGTGGACAACCAGACTTTTCCCCCCCACTGTTAACGCAGGACCCAACCCCCTCCCCCCTGTCCACAAAATGTTTGCATTTGTTCTGGGCTTTGGAGATGTTCCCCTGCACCTCCCTCCAGAGGGTTTTTAACTGTTGTACCATCCCCTCGGTACCAGGGCAATCCGAATCCATAAGGGAAAATTCCCCAAACTGTGGAACAAACCCATAATTGACCTGAAAGGGAGACTTTCCGGTAGACTGATTAATATGACAGTTGAATGCAAATTCTGCCATGGGTAATACCTCACACCAGTCTTCCTGTCTGGAGGAGGCCAGGCATCTCAAAATCTGCTCCAATGACTGGTTGGTGCCTTCAGTCTGTCCGTTGGATTCTGGTTGATAGTCAGAGGAGAATGACAACGTGACCCCCAACTTCATACAAAACGCTCTCCAAAACCTGGCCACAAATTGCACACCCCTGTCCGACACCATGTTCACAGGCACTCCATGCAACCGAACAATGTGCTGTATAAACAAGCGAGCCAAGGTTTCAGCAGATGGTTACGCAGGTAATGGCACAAGGTGGGCTTGCTTAGAAAATCTATCAACCACTACTCATACCACTGAGCTGCCCTTGGAAGGGGGAAGATTAGTGATAAAGTCCATAGACAGGTGTGCCCATGGTTTATTCGGAGTTGGCAAAAGCACCAATTCCCCGGCCGGCCGGACCTGAAAGCATTTAGAGCGAGCACACACCCCACATGTATTTACAAACCTTTTTATATCAGTACCCATAGAGGGCCACCAAAAACCCCTAGCTACTGGCCCACGGGAAGCTGCAATACCAGGGTGTGCAATTAACACAGAATCATGAAATTCTTGAAGGAGTGTGAGACGGAATTGTTCGGGTACAAACAATTTACGTGGGGGTTTATTCCTGGGAGCTTGTGCTTCCAGAATCTCTCTGTAACTCAGAGGAGATTTCGGCTACAACCACTCCCGGTTGAAGAATGGAGGAAGGAGGTTCTGGAGGGGACACAGAATCAAAACATCGGGATAAGGCAACCGCCTTTACATTTTTAGACCCTGGTCGGAACGTGATGGTAAAATGAAATCGAGAAAAAAAAAGTTCCCACCGAGCCAGTCTGGGGGTCAATCTCTTAGCAGACTCGATATAGGCCAGGTTTTTATGTTCAGTGATGACCATAATGGGATGAGCGGCCCCCTCTAAAAAATGCCTCCATTCTTCAAAGGTATCATGATCCAGGACGTGGTTTCGCTTTGGCCCGTCCTGGTCTGACTGGGGGTGTATTGTTCCGCCTCTCCCTGGCAGAGGGCAGCTATATTATGCTCACTGGACCTAGGTCCGGTGTCAGTTATATTCCTGCCCTCGGCAGAGTTAGTTGACCTTGTGCGTACGTGTGCCTTGTGCCTGATATCTTGCTTGCTTGTTTGGTTTTGATCCGGTTCTGTCCCTGTTTCGAGTTCTGCCTGTCCCTCTTGTACTGCGCTACCTCTTGTGTATGACTCTCTGCTTGTGACATGACTTCTCTCTGCTCATCCCCTTGGTACCACGTCGCCCTCTTGTGTATGACCTTTGGCTTTGTCTGACTTCCCGTCTGTTTATCCCTTCTGTACCTCGCTGTCCGTACTGTGTATGAACTCCATTTTGCCTGACTCTGAGTTTTCTGTCTTCTCTGAAAGCAGGACGCTAAGCCCTGCCCCCTTGCTGTCACGTGACCGTAGGTCCCGTGCCGGCTTGCTAAACTTCATCACTCAGGTCCTGTGCACCTATACTCTCTGGCTGTCCTGATCCCCAGGGGTCCCTACAGTGCGGGTGAGTCCCTGCTCAGCGGAGGCTGTACGCCGGCGTTGTCAGGATCCTGATATTATAACTGACCGGTACCATTTTTTTTTCCTCTCTGCTCCCCTTCTTCTGTGTATGTGATGGATCCTATGCATGCTCTTTCTGAGCAGGTTATACACCTGACCCAGATGTCTCAGAAACTCCTTGGAGAACAATGAGTCCTGGCTCAGTCTCAGCAGCTGATCGCTGACATTGTGCAGGGGTTTTTTTCATCGGGGGCTCGGGATATTACATTAGTTTCCCCTGAGTCTCCAGTGAAGTTACCGGACACCTTTTCTGGAGATAAAAAAGAGTTCAGAGTTTTCAAGGAGGGCTGTAAGCTTTTTTTTTTCCTTAAGACCTCACTCTTCTGGGGATGAAAGTCAGAGAGTGGGGGTCATTATGTCTCTGTTAAGGGGAGCCCCCCAAGCTTGGGCTTTCTCCCTTCTGACCACGGCCCCTGAGCGTATGACGGTAGATGCATTTTTTGAGGCCCTGGGGCATATTTATGATGAGCCTGATTGTATGCGTATGGCTGAGGACATAGTGATGAGTGTGTGCCAGGGGAAGCACTCAGCCGAGTGGTTTTGCTCAGAGTTCAGACGCTGGGCTGCTGAGGTCTGCTGGAATGATGCCGCCCTCCGGGGTTTGCTCCGTAGAGGTCTGTCTGAACATCTGAAAGATGCTTTGGCTCTCCACCCTCCGCCTGATTCCCTGGAGGAGGCTATGACACAGGCCGTCCAAATGGATCACAGGCTACAGGAGAGGGGAGTGATGCAAAGTGAAAGACCGTTATTCTCCCAAGGAAGGGGAGCCAGTCCTATATTGGAGATCACGGAGATGGGAACCATCGACCTCAAAGAAAATGAAAGGAGACAACGACACGTGGGAAAAGGCTGTTTTCACTGTGGCGATTCTGGACATTGGAGAAAGGTTTCCCCCTCCTGTCCACTAACCAAGCGAATGAGCCCGGGTGATTGTCGTGGAGGTCACCCAGGCTCTCAGGTACCTTTTTCTGCCTTCTCTAAAAAGTTGCTGCAAGTGGAACTTTGTGGTGGGAGTGTCTCCACATCCACTTCTGCCTTCGTGGATTGCGGATCAGCATTGAACTTTATTGACTCTGATTTGGTATCCAGGTGTAAGTTAGGCACAGTTAGGTTGGAGACTCCTATTCACACTGTGGCCATTGACAAAACACCACTGGTAAAGAATGACATTATGTTTCGTACTGAAGAGTTTCTCCTTAAAGTGAGTTCCTTGCACCAGGAATGTATTTCATGTTTTGTGATGGACAACCTGCCAGCGGGACTGGTGTTGGGGTTCCCCTGGCTACAATTGCAAAATCCTGTAATTAATTGGGAGTGTCGGGACATTGTTAAATGGGGTCCCTATTGTTCTGAGAAATGTCTTGATACTGTGTCTGTGTCGTCCATGGGTCTGGAAGGTATTCCGGAGTGCCTGATAGACTATACGGACATTTTCTCCGAAAGAGGGGCTGAGGTTTTGCCACCACACCGCCCATTTAATTGTGCCATTGACCTGGTTCCAGGTGCTAAATAGCCCAAGGTCCGCTTGTATAACCTTTCGGGTCCTGAACGGGCTGCGATGAAGGAGTATATTTCCGAGAGTCTCCGTAAGGGACACATTCATCCTTTTGTTTCTCCTGTGGCGGTGGGGTTCTTTTTTGTAAAGAAAAAAGACGGTGGTTTACGCCCATGCCTCGATTTTCACGAGTTAAATAAGATAACTGTGAGGAATACGTATCTCCTTCCACTTATTCCTGATTTATACAACCAATTGTCCGGAGCTAAGTGGTTTTCAAAATTAGATCTAAGGGGAGCATATAACCTTATCCGAGTCCGAGACGGAGATGAATGGAAAACTGCTTTTCTCACTACTTAAGGGTTATTTGAAAATCTGGTCATGCCTTTCGGCTTGACCAATGCTCCAGCGGTCTTCCAAAACTTCATAAATCACGTGTTCTCTGATTTTATTGGACGTTTTTTGGTGGTATATTTGGATGACATATTGATCTATTCTCCTGATAAACAGACCCACATTGGTCATGTTTGGGCAGTTCTCCAAAGACTCCGGGAGAACTGTCTCTTTGCTAAACTGGAAAAATGTTTGTTTTTTGTTCAGGAACTGTCGTTTCTGGGGTTCATCGTGTCTGCTGAAGGGTATCGCATGGATCCTAGTAAGGTGCAGGCCATTGTCGAGTGGATTCAACCTTGTGATTTGAAGGCTCTGCAGCGTTTCCTAGGATTCGCCAATTACTATCGCAAAATTATAAAGGGGTTCTCACAGGTGGTTAAACATCTCACAGACATGACTCAAAAGGGGGCCGATATCAAGAATTGGTCAACCGCAGCGGTAGCGGCATTTCAGTTTTTGAAAACATGTTTCATGTCGGCCCCGGTTCTTGTTCAACCGGACCCGTCGGAACCATTTATTGTTGAGGTAGATGCCTCAGAGGTGGGGGTGGGGGCGGTATTGTCCCAGGGACCCGCCACTTTGACCAATGTAAGACCTTGCGCCTTTTTCTCAAAGAAATTCTCTCTTGCTGAGAGAAACTATGATGTGGGAAATCGAGAACTTCTGGCCGTTAAGTTGGCCTTTGAAGAATGGAGGCATTTTTTGGAGGGGGCTGTCCATCCTATAACCGTAATTATGGATCACAAAAACCTAGCTTATATTGAGTCAGCTAAGAGGTTGACTCCTAGACAGGCTAGATGGTCACTTTTTTTTTCCCGATTCAACTTCTCGATCACTTTTCGGCCAGGGTCCAAAAATGTCAGAGCGGATGCTTTGTCACGCAGCCTAGATCCAGTGTCCCCCCTGGAACCTCCATCCTCCATTCTTCAGCCTGGGGTGGTGGTGGCAGGTATTTTGAATATGCTGGAATGAGAGATTCAGGAAGCCCAGTCTCTTGCACCGCCGGTTAAGCCGGTGGACAAACTTTTTGTGCCAGCTCAGCTTCGCCTTAAGGTCCTCCGGGAGATCCATGACTCAGTTCTGGGTGGACATCCAGGGATCTCGGCTACCCGGAAGGCCATTGCTAGAGTATTCTGGTGGTCTGCTTTAGCCTCTGATGTTGGGGAATATATGTCTGCTTGTGATGTTTGTGCCCGTGCAAAAGCCCCCCATAACCGGCCGGCCGGGGAATTGGTACCACTGCCAATTCCTGAGAGACCATGGACGCATTTGTCCATGGATTTCATCACCAACCTTCCCCCCTCCAAGGGTAATACCGTCGTCTGGGTTGTAGTGGACAGGTTTAGTAAGCAGGCACATTTTGTACCTTTGGCAGCTCTACCTAATGCAGAAACATTGTCCAGATTATTTATTGAGCATGTGGTGCGGTTGCATGGGGTAGCCTTGAATGTGATGTCTGATAGAGGAGCGCAATTTGTTTCCAGATTTTGGAGGGCTTTTTGTAAAAGGTTGAGTATTGGTCTATCCTTTTCATCCTCTTATCATCAAGAGACTAATGGGCAGACCGAGCAGACCAATCAGTCGCTGGAGCAAATTCTGCGTTGCTTGACCTCAGAACGATAAAATGATTGGTGTTCTGTGTTACTGGTGGCTGATTTTGCATTTAACAACCGCGTTAACCAGTCTAGGGGTACATCTCCCTTTTTCTGCAATTATGGGTTTCATCCTCATTTTGGAGAATTTTCCCATTTGAATTCTGGGTGTCCTGGGGCGGATGAGACGATCCAGCGGTTGGGGGAGGTATGGCGAGAGGTCCAGAGTAACATTACGAAGGCCTAGGACAAATTTAAATTTTTTGCGGACAAAAAATGATCCGCGGGACCGGTGTTTCAGATTGGGGATAAGGTATGGTTGTCCACCAAGAATATAAGACTCAAGGTCCTCTCTGCGAAGCTTGGACCCAAGTTTATCGGTCCTTATGAAATTACCGAGGCAATAAACCCAGTGGCTTTTCGGTTGCGTCTCCCACCATCTCTGCGGATTCCAAATGTTTTTCATAAGGCCCTTTTGAAATCTGTGAGGTCCGCTGGGGAGGGATCATCAGCTTCCCCAACACCGGTTTGGGTAGATGGGCAGTCGGAGTACGAGGTGGAACGAATTGTCGACTCCAGGTTGGTCCGTCGTGCCCTTCAATATCTGGTACATTGGAAAGGCTATGGTCCTGAAGAATGCTCATGGGTTCCTGCTTGATCGGTTCATGCGGATCGGTTGGTCCGGGCCTTTCACGCCAAGTACCCTGAGAGACCTGGGGGTCCAGTGGCCCCCCATTGAGAGGAGGGTACTGTCATGATCCAGGACTGGGTTTTGCTTTAGCCCATCCTGATCTGACTGGGGGTTTATTGTTCCGCCTCTCCCTGGCAGAGGGCGGCTATATTATGCTCACTGGACCTAGGTCCGGTGTCAGTTATACTCCTGCCCTCGGCTGAGTTAGTTGACCTTGTGCGTACGTGTGCCTTGTGCCTGATATCTTGCTTGCTTGTTTGGTTTTGATCCAGTTCTGTCCCTGTTTCAAGTTCTGCCTGTCCCTCTTGTACTGCGCTACCTCTCGTGTATGACTCTCTGCTTGTGACCCGACTTCTCTCTGCTCGTCCCCTTAGTAATACGTCGCCCTCTTGTGTATGACCTTTGGCTTTGTCTGACCTCCCATCTGTTTATCCCTCCTGTACCTCGCTGTCCGTACTGTGTATGAACTCCGTTTTACGTGACTCTGAGTTTTCTGTCTTCTCTGAAAGCAGGATGCTAAGCCCCACCCCCTTGCAGTCACGTGACCATAGGTCCCGTGTCGGCTTGCTAAACTTCATCACTCAGGTCCTGTGCACCTATGCTTTCTGGCTGTCCTGATCCCCAGGGGTCCCTACAGTGCGGGTGAGCCCCTGCTCAGCGGAGGCTGTACGCCGGCGCTGTCAGGATCCTGATAGAAGGCCAATTTAACCGCTAACAATTCCCTGTTACCGACGTCATAGTTTCTCTCAGCCGAAGAGAATTTCTTAGACAAAAATGCACAGGGTTTGAGGTTAGTCAGGGTAGAGGGGCCCTGTGACAATACTGCCCCCACCCCCACCTCCGAAGCGTCAACCTCAACGATAAAAGGTCTTGACGAATCGGATTGTACCAACACAGGGGCTGTAGTAAAACACTTCTTTAATGTAAGGAAGGAATTTTTTGCGGCCACGGACCAATTTTTTACATCTGCCCCTTAAAGAGTGAGGTCCGTCAAGGGTTTCACCACCTGCGAGAACCCTTTAATGAACTTCCTATAATAATTAGCGAAGCACAGAAATCGCTGCAACCCCTTCAGGTCATGAGGCTGCACCCAATCTGTAAAGGCCTGAACCTTCCCTGGATCCATGCAGAATCCCTCCCCAGATACAATTACACCCAGAAAAGATAGTTCTTGCATAAAGAATGAGCACTTCTCCAGCTTAGCATACAAATGGTTCTCCTGGAGTCTCATAAGAACCGTACGTAAATGGTGTATGTGTGACTGACTGTCCTCAGAGTATATCAAGATGTCATCCAGGTAAATGACTACATAACGCCCAATCAAGTCCGAAAAACAACATTAATGAAGTTCCGAAAAACAGCATGAGCGTTAGTGTGGCCGAAGGGCATAACCAAGTTTTCAAACAGCCCCTCAGTTGTCAGGAACGCTGTTTTCCATTCGTCCCCCTTTCGGATCCTTATAAGGTTATACGCCCCTCGTAGATCAAGCTTAGAAAACCATTTGGACCCCGCGATTTGGTTGCATAGATCAGGAATCAACGGGAGAGGGTGCGTGTTCTTAACAGTAATTTTGTTCAGTTCCCGAAAGTCGAGGCACGGTCGCAACCCACCATCTCCTTTCTTTACAAAGAAAAACCCCTCTGCCACGGGTGAGACCGAGGGCCGAATATGCCCCTTTGCGAAGGCTCTCTTTGATGTACTCTTTCATAGCTTGGCACTCAGGCCCGAACAAATAAAACAAACGAGCCTTGTTTAATTTGGCTCCAGGTAATAAATCGATAGCACAATCATATGGTCTATGTGGTGGGAGAGCCTCAGCCTCGCTTTCGGAAAACACGTGTCATGATCCAGGTTGGATTATGACAGATAAAATGCACTAGTAACCTTTTTTTTCCTTAAGCTGTGGTGCTTAAAGATAGTTTTGCCCCAGGTGGCCATTAGAGTCATTGCACTGTGGTGGTTTCAGCTCTAGTTTTGCCCCCGGTGGCCATTAGGGTCATTGCACTGTGGTGGCTTCAGTTCTAGTTTTGCCCCCGGTGGTCATTAGGATCATTGCACTCTGGTTTCTTTAGTTTAGTGCATGTGATTATAAAGCAGGTGTGATTGCCCTGGCTCTGCTATAAAAGAGTGTCAGGTGTTGCAATCACTGTTAGTGATATTGCTCATTTCCAACCAAGACTGGTGAAGGAAGGAGAGAGAGAGTTCTTGGCAGCTCAGTCAGAGTCCTGTTGTGGAAGGAGTCAGAGAGGATTTCCTTGCAGCTCTGACAGAGCTTGGTGGCAGCTATTCAGGAGGAAAGCTGCATTCTGGTGGTGGACTCTGTTTCTGGGAGCAAGAGCAACAGAGCAAAGCTAAGTGGTGTTTCCCTGTTTGTGACTTCCCTTATGTGTGTTTCAGTGCAGTATTGGGATTAGTTTCTGCACCGTCCATTTCATTAGAAAGGGCTAGGTGCAGGGTGAGCTAGGGTTCTTAGGTTCCAGCTCGGCGACAGGTACAGAGCCTGTATAGGGACTGTTAGGAGTGTAGAGACTGGCTCAGGGGAGTGCAGAGGGTCTCCACGACCCCATTCCCTATCACAGGGCCACCGTTGTATCAGTTTTCCTGGTGTTTCCCTTTATTATTTAAATTCGCCCTACTGGAGGCGGTGTATCCTGGGTCACGTGTGTGAGAAAAATTCGCCCTGCTGGAGGAGGTGTGTCCAGCCACACGTTGACCATCACATTATCACTAGAGCTGAGCGACTTTTGTCGGATCGGGTTTCATGAAACAAAATTTGTTTCAGATGAAACTGGTCCGACTAGGGCAAAAAAAGTCGGCGTTTCGTCCAAAACCCGACCCTAATGCAAGTCAATGGGAAATAAAAGTCGGCATTGAGCGGATGATATTCATCCACTCAATGCCGACTTTTAATCCCCATTTACTTGCATTGGGGTCGGGTTTCGTACGAAACTCTGACTTTTTTTGCCCTAGTCAGACCAGTTTCATCTGAAACAAATTTTGTTTCATGAAACCCGATCCGACCAAAGTCGCTCAACTCTAATTATCACTACTAGGGATGGGCGAATCTACTCGTTAGGACTCGTTACTCTGCGAGTAGTAGGGGACTCGCAGGAGTCGGCACTCTGCGAGTTTCCAAGCGATTACTCGCACAGTAACGAGTCCAATGCAAATAAGGCTAAGTGCACACGTACCGGAACTCTCGCGGAAATTACTGCGAGAATTCCGGAATTCCATTTCGCGGGAAAATCGCATTTTAAATTCCCGCGATTTTCCCGCAGAAAAACTAGCATTTTGCAAGCGTAATTAGCTTGCAAAATGCTAGCGTTTTCCAAGCGATCTGTAGCATCGCTTGGAGAACTGATTGACAGGTTGGTCACACTCGTCAAACATAGTGTTTGACAAGTGTGACCAACTTTTTACTACTGAGGCCGCCTATGCGGCATCAGTAGTTAAAGATAAAATGTAAAAAAAAATAAAAAATGGTGTCATTCTTACCCTCCGACGTCCCGCGCAGCCTTCCCGCCTCTCCACGCATCCGTTCCCAGTAATCCTTTGCGAAAATGCCCGCGATGACGTCCGTTCTCGTGGGATCGCGATGTCTCATGGTAATTCGCGATGACGTCGCGCGAATGACCGCGATACTTCGCGATCCCGCGAGAACGGACGCCATCGCGGGCATTTTCGCAAAGGACTACTGGGAACGGATGCGTGGAGAGGCGGGAAGGCTGCGCGGGACGTCGGAGGATGAGAATAACAATATTTTTTATTTTTAAATTCTATTTTTTATAGGGATATGGTACCCAAAGCCCGGAGGACAGTCTCCTCCTCTCCTCCGGACCGTGGGTACCATCCGCAATTGTTCTGCTTACTTTCCGCATGGTGTGCACAGCCACATGCGGGAAGTAAGCGGAACAAAAAAAATGGCAGCACAGGAATCGCTGCTATACTCGCATCCCCATTCATTAACATTGGACTCGCTAGACTCGCAACGAATAGCGAGTTTCCGAGTCGGACTCGTTAGAGTCTAGCGATTCTGAGTATTTCAGGATTCGCCCATCCCTAATCACCACCCATACATTTTTTTCTGCTGAGCCATGGACCCAATGCAGACCTTTGCCCAAATGCTGCAAATCTTTACGGATGAGATTAGGGGTTTGCTCGGTGATTTGGTGCAGCAACTCTAGCTGTTGGTGGGCTTTGGAGGCTTGGTTCAGGAACAGGCTCAGCTGGAACCCAAGATATCCCTCCCTGACAGGTTTTCTGGAGGGAGAGATCAATTCTTTGTATTTCAGCAAGCCTGTAAACTATACTTCAGGCTGCGCCCTTGTTCATCAGGGAGTGAAGAGCAACGGGTGGGAATTATTATGTCCCTTCTTAAGGGGATCACCAATCCTGGGCCTTCTCCCTGCCAGACGATTCACCATCATTAGAGTCCGTGGACGAGTTTTTTGTGGCTTTGGCACTAGTGTATGGGGATCCTGATGGCGTCTCCCTGGTGGAATCCGGACTCCATAGGTGTAAACAGGGAGCCCCAGTTGCTGAGGAGTACTGCTCAGAGTTTAGGAGGTGGGCCACTGACAGTCAGTGGAATGACCCTGCACTTAGGAGTCAATTTGTGCAGGGTCTGTCTCCAAAGTTGCAGGATACTCTGGTGCAGTACGCCGCCCCCAGGTCGCTGGAGGTCGCCATGTCCCTTGCCATCCAGGTGGACAGACTTAGGGAGAGACATACACAAAATGTGCCCCCTGTAGTCTTCGCTAGGGAGGAGGACCCACCAGTGCGGATGGAGAAACCCAAGCAGCCCGGTATTGTTGGTACACAAAAGGGGTTGTCTGCGGTTTGCCGTGGTGGGGGGGTATGCTTTTCCTGTGGGAAGCTGGGCCATTTCATGAGAGCCTGCCCAGTGCGTGCCAAGTCTCCAGGCGAACCTATGCAAGTAGGAGGTGCTAGTGTGTGTTCAGGCCCGCCTATGGTTCAGGGAGTGGTGTCGGCATGTTTTTACTGTGGGCAGACTGGTCATGTCCTTAAGGCTCGCCCAATGCGTGCTAAATTATCTGTGTCATCTCAGAAGCCGCATCCCCCTGGTCGCTTGGAGGGAGACGACCAGGGAGTGTATATTTCCTCCATTTTGCCCTCCCAAGGTACTATGTCAGCAGAGGTGTTGGCTGGCGGAGTACCGGAGGTGATTGATTGGTGGACGAGGGAAGTAGTCAGCTGGGGGCAGTCGTGTGAGGGCTGCTGCCTAGGGACTACTGTCTCTGCCATCTCTCTTCAACTGACCCCTTTCTCTCCAGTGAGAGCAGCACATGAGCTGCAGGAGAGTAGGGGCAAGTCTCAACCCTCACCATTAACCAACCCTGGGAGGCGCAGACCTCGTGGTGGGAGGGGTTGGAGGGTGGTGTACCCCATGGTGGATTGCAGGGGTGTGAGTGTGGTGACACAGGTGGTCGCCTCTGTTGTCAATCCCAGAAAGAGTTCACCGAAGAGTGGCAAACGAATGTGTGGCAGTAAACATTCAGGTCCAGATTTTTGTGTGAATGAGCATGTATGGGTGGCCACTAGAGATGAGCGACTTTGCCTTTTTTCACGTCGAGTCAGGTTTCATGAAACCCGACTTTCTCAAAAGTCGGGTCGAAAGCAATCGGCCGATTATCGTGAAAAGTCGAAGGCCGACTGAAACACGAAACCAAATGCAAGTCAATGGGGAACCAAGGTCGGCAGTGAGTGGAGGACAGGAAACATACCTACAGTGCCCATTTTAATGCCAAAAACATCAATTCTTATTACTTACGCTTGTCAACCTTAATTTACTTTATAATAATAGTTAGGCATTGAAATCTGGGGGTTATTTGGCTAAAGTAGTGGGGGGGGAGGGCTGGCTCAAGATTTTCGTGGGCCCTGGGCCAAAGAGTGTCACTGGGCTCCTTTAACACATGCCACAATTCATGATCCTCCGATACGGCAGAGAAATAGCGGTATAGTACAATGAAAAATACTTAATTTCTTACATCTCATGACTGATATCCATTTTAAATTCTCCAAAAGCTCCAAAAACGGACAGTATATTACTCCATATAGTATTATTGCCACCGCATAGTGTGCTATACAGAGTAATGAGGCCCATATATTTCTCCATACAGAATCATTGGTCCCATATAATGTTCCATACAGTATATGATAAGCTCCACATAATGCTACAGTATATGTTGGTCCCCATGGATGAAGCTCCACTGTCTTATGGGCCCAAATATTGCTCCATATATAATGGGCCCCATTTCTAATGCTCCAGTGTATAATGGGCCCTGTAAATGCTGCTCCAGTGTCTGATGTCCACCTTTGGAATGCTCCAGTGTATGGTGGGCCTCATATATCATTCTCCAGAGTATAGTGCTCCCCAAAAATAGCTGTCCCAACATTGAAAACAATTCAATAAGTCTCCTCGCTAAGGAATCCCTGTACTGGTCTGGACTCCTCGTCGTCCCCATCTTCCATCTCACTGCACTTGGACTGTTTAGACAGAGGGCGTACAGACGTGATGTCATCACGCTCTCTGACCAGAATGTCACTGTGAGGAAATGCAGAAGACGTCACGGCGGTGGAGCAGGGAAAGGTAAGTATTTCAACTTTGCAAGTGCTGTGATCCTGAGCAAGCAGGGGGACCCACTCGTTGGTGGCGGCACTGGCACAGGGCCCCTCATAGTACGGCGGTGTGTCTGACGGCGGGTGGAGGGCCCTCCCACCGGCAGAGACACTTTAGCGTACTATGAGGTGCCCTGTGCCAGTGCCGTCGCCCATGAGTATGCCCCCCCACCTGCTCAAGGAACCTGCACCTTCCTCTTTGTCACCGTGTAAAGTGGTATAGTATGCGGGAAGGGGAACCTGAGTTTCATCAGGTTCATATTCTGGCTGTGTAGAGTGTGAGGGGAATGTAGTGGTCTGGGTCAATGTACCAGCAGAATCATCTAGCAGTGGCTGGGCATCAGTGCACTTGTGGCGCCCCTCAGGAGTACTGTCGCCACAGTGGCATTACCTTCCTCCTAGGGAGTGTGATGTCATGCTTGGGAGCAATGAAGGATCTCTCTAGCAGTTAAACCAACACACAACACAGTTCCCACTCCAGGCCAGCAGGGAGACCTCTGAACCTGACTGCTGAGGAGCTGCTCTCTGTGGTCAGGAGGAGGTAAATTAGGGCAGTCTGTGAAGGGAAGGGGAAGTGTGTGGACGTGAGAAGGGGAGCGGGAGGATGAGCAGAGTTAAGGCTCACTCCTAGCTGGAGCCCATGGTCTGGATTCCGGTCTCCGAGTTTGTAGGGACACTGATGGTCCTGCAGCAGAAACCGGAGGAAGTAGCAGCTGTAAATGCTCTGTTCCCAACTAAGGCTTGGAGGCCCCAGCTGCGACGTGTGTGAGGCAGAAGGAAAAGGCTATGGCTGCCTACCATACGAGAAAGTTCCAAAAGAGAGTCAACAGGGGGAACTTCAGTGAACTCAGTACTGCGAGTGCCTCAGATAAGCGCTATAATAGAGGCAACCCTACCTATCTGCAGAGAGAGAATTCCAAATTTGCTTCCAGGCTGACCAACTCCTTCTCTATCTGTTCTCTGGGTCCTGGACGCCACTTACCAAGTACAGGTAAAGGAACTGCATGACTGTGCCTGTCATCTTTCTCCTGCGCCTGGCGCACGGCTCTGCTACATCCTGCACTGCACACCATCTACCAACTCTTTCATCTGCCCTGCGACTACGGCCCTACCTGTGCAGGGCTTCTACATCTTAGCTGCACCACAACATCTGTCCTAGAGAAGTGACACTGCAGCGTGGGTTAATCTGCTCAGAAACCACAGGTGGCGTCATGTATCATTCACCTATAAATGTTATTCACCCCTTTGCATGGACGCCCAGGGCTACAGAATGGGTTATCACCACCAACATGACACATCCCTCTGAGACACCGGCCTGGTACCGATTAACCCCACTGCCCTGGCTCGCCACCCACGCTCCATGTCAGATTCATCTTGGACTGGGGAATTCACAATTTGACTTGATAACCCAGGCATGGTCTGACAGAAAGAGCTACATGGACTAATGTGAAGTGTGGCCTGCTGCATCATTCACTTTTGGTGGGGGTGAAGGACACAATGAAAGGGGTTCCTCCTGACCAGGAGCCAGCATGTGACGACTCAGTGCTTGCATTTTTTTGAAACTTCAGAAGAGGAAGGCATATTTGCTGGAGTCTGTTTCGGCAATGTAAGCCAAAACCAGTTCCTGATGCTCCGGCTTTAAAAGTGGTTAACCTACTCCCTGAAAAGGTAGCCTTCCAGGCATTCCGGAGCCAGACCATGACGCAGGCTCAACACCTCCTGCCTTAGCTGCTATTGTGCTTTTGCCACTACCAGAAGATGCACCACCACCATCAGCACCAGCTGCCCCCCCACTCCCACGTCCACGGCCTCTTCCACCATACTTAAAAATTTTGGAGAAAATGTACCCAAAATAACATCAGATATATGGTACTGTATCAGAAGCGAACAGCTCTGTACAGTCAAAGGATAATTGTCAATCTCCCTATATATTCCATCAGTCACACATTGACGCTCACAGACTCAGTATGGATTAGATAAGAATATAAAAAGTAGAAAAAGTGTACAGTATCATCAGATAGCAGGTATATATAGTATATTTTAAACATTCTAAATCTCCATAGATATTTCAGGAGGCAAACACAGATGCTCTCAGGCTCAGTATGGATTACAACACAATATAAAAAGCCGTAAAAGGTAATGGATCTGAAGAGTACAGCTGTACACAGTGTAGGGCTCATTGTTGTCAATGTCAGTATTTATTTCCACAGTCAGAAAATAACTCTCACTTGGTCAGTTTGGATTAGACCAGAAGATAAAAAGCAGGAAATAGGTAATGTATCACTAGTGTATACAGCTCTACACTTTTGTTGGGGTAATTTTTAAATGTACATCTAAATTGCAGGACTAACCCACAGACTGTCACACGCTCAGGATGGATCACACCACAATATAACAAGAAGATCCGCAAGAAATAATCACACATGTGGGACAATGTTCCAGGTATCAATGATACACTTAGAGTGGTGGGTGGAGGAGGACTTCCTGGCAGAAAGGGTACAGTATCACCAGACACCAGGTATATATAGCTTATTTTATACATTAAAAATGGATTCTTAGGAATAAATTCTTGGACTTTTTAGGTGCGCCGCCAGACAGATTTCATATCCAAGCAAGGTTAATGAATTAACCCTTTATTCCCTACGCGTTTCGAAGTATAACACTTCTTCCTCAGGGGATGATATCGCCTGAGGAAGAAGTGTTATACTTCGAAACGCGTAGGAAATAAAGGGTTAATTCATTAACCTTGATTGGATATGAAATCTGTCTGGCAGCGCACCTAAAAAGTCCAAGAATTTATTCCTAAGAATCCTTGTTGTGGTCACCGATGTGGACCGTTGGACGTGCAGCAGGCTGACATACCGACTATACAGGCTTTACTCTCTCTTGGAAAGGGTGAGTATAAAAACCTTTTTATCATATACGGTTTACCCAGATAAGACCCTATTGCGCTCTTGTTTCAACCTATAGTGTGTACAAGTATACATTAAAAATGGACATCTTTATATCAGGAGTAGTGTTGAGCCACCCCGCTAGTCTTCGAGTTCGTTTTGGTTCGTTGAACAGGAGGCAAGTTCGTCGAATGTTCGTCGAACGTTCGACGAACACCGTCGAACACCATTGAAAACAATGGCAGGCAAACACATACTAACACATAGAAAACAATTACAAAACACCTTAAAAGATGTCCCAAATCAGAAAAAATGCTCTGAATACAAAAATAACATATGGAAAAGGGCAACTACATATAGAAAAGAGGTGGAGAAGTAAAAGGAGGAGGAGTAGACACATATATAGGCATGTCATGCCCTTATGAAGTCAAGAAAGGCTGGAATAAAAATGTAAAATGCAAAAAAAAAAAAAAAATCTAAAATAGAAGACGATCATATACCGTCGGACTTCCTACCATAAATTATGCCAACTGCCGATCGGGCGTCGTTATTCCCACGAACCTCCGAACAGCGTCCATGAAGGCAAAGTGTTTGGTTTCCAGGGGCAGTATGATTGCAAAGCAGAACCTTAAAGGAATGTCGAGAAGGGCACCACCAGGAGTGGAGCCTGCGGCTTAATTCGACTCCACCCGGGAAACCTCAACCTTGCCAGCTACAGAAAAGATGGACAGATTGCAAGCTTTGTTGATTCAGTGGGTGGTGGTGGATGTCCGTTTTTAGTTGTGCTAGTGATTTGTCAGCTTAATTCCGTTAAGGAACGAGACTCCGACATGCCCCCGCGGTATGCGTCAAGCTTACTAGAGGGACACGCCAGGCTCTGGCACATGAGATCGAGCAATAACAGGTCTGTCATGCCCTTACATGTCCGGGGCTGCATGTGCGCTACACTGAAAGGACCAGCGTGTGTCGCTTACAGGTGCAGATAACCCGCTGGACACCGTTAGTGATGGGGATCTGGGATTCCAATTCTTCCCCGCGAACGAGGATTTCCCAGTAAGTGCAGGTCAACCGGATTTCTGGATTTAGGCCTAACCGGCATTCCAGAAAGAATGGAAAAATTAAGTGTCCAAACCACAGGTGCTGTAGCTTGCTTAACAGCAGGTGCTGTAGCTTGCTTAACAGCTCGGCTCCTATGCTGAGTAGCATGCAGTTCTTACATAAACAGGCAGCATAGCTTGGTTCACGGGTGGACAACTCTGATGAGTAGCAGACAGCGCTTACATAAACAGGCAGCATAGCTAGGTTCACAGGTGGCCTCCTCTGCTGAGCAGTAGACACCGTTACTAGTCCCAAAGTATTCACTGGGCTAAATGGAGTTAAAAAATGGTTGTTACATAAACAGGCGGCACAGCTTGGTTCACGGGTGGGCTCCTCTCATGAGTAGCAGGCACAGTTACTAGGCCCAAAGTATTAACTGGCTAAATGCAGTCAAAAACTGGTTCTTTCATAAACAGGCGGCATAGCTAGGTTCACTGATGGGCTCCTCTTCTGAGTAGCAGACAGTGCTACAAGGCCCAAAAGGATTTTATGGACAAGATGCAGTAAAAAATTATTAGAAACACACACGGTGTAGCTCATTGACAGGTGCACTACACCGCTTACTACCACACACCGCTACTATGCCATGAAACAGTCTATTAACATTGAAAACCATTATTGATGTGAAAATGAAGTTACTCTTTTGGTGAACGAACCATTCATGAACGGAACCTAGAACAGCCGTATTTTAAGCAAAGTGTTCGAATTCGACGAACGGCTCGAACACCGCCCAAAACAGCTGGAATTTTAACTTGGCAAACAGGTCGACTCGAACACCGCTCATCTCTAATCAGGAGGCAGACTCAGACGTTCTCAGGCCCAGTATGGATTTGACAAGATTGTAGAAAGTTGAGAAAGGGTACAATATCACCGGATAACAGGTATATATATATATAGCATAGATTACACATTAAAAATCTATGTCTATATATCAGGAGGCAGACTCAGACAGTCTCAGGCCCAGTATGGATTCAAAGTGATTGTAGAAAGTTGAGAAAGGGTACAGTATCACTGAATAGCTGGTACATATAGCATAGTTTAAACATTAAAAATCTGCGTGTATATTTCCGGAGTCCGACAAAGACACTCACAGCCTCAGTATGGATTAGACAATAATCTAAAAAGTAGAAAAAGGGTTATGTATTTGAAGCGTACACCAGTATACACTATTGGGGGATTTTTCAATCTTCATATATATTTCAGTCTCAGTAAGACAGTCCAGACTCTCCACAAGAGGAAACGAGATGGATACAAGTACAGACGGAAAGTTGAGTGATTGCAGAAATTTTGGAATTACTAATCACAGGAAAAACTCCTGGGAGAATTCTCAGAGGTGATGCTGACCCTCAATTACTTTGTCTGCGGAGACAGCGAATACAGTTCTTGTGAAGAAAGGTTTGCTGTATCGCATTACTGTGGAACCCATCACTGTTACTCATCTCTATCAAATTGTGGTCACAGGGAGAGATGTAGACATTGTCCTCACTGCCTATCATGAGCTGTCAGGTAACTTTTGAGTGCAAAAGACAGAAGTCACAGGCCGTAGGCGATTCTATAGGATTGGCATGAGAGGACACATTTAAAAATATGTGCAGGAATGTTACACGTCTGTGAGTTGGAAAACCGTGAAAGCTGATGATAAACCACCACTGCATCTCATTGTGAGTCGACGTCCATAACAGTGAAGCCATTGATCATCTGAAGATAGAGCCCAGCAGGACAGAGCATAGCTACGTCTTAACCATCATCTATCATTTCACCACATTTGTATTGGCAGTCCCAGTGAAGTATTTAACAGGCCAGACTACACAGTGGTGGAGCAGGGAGAGGTAAGCATTGCAAGTGCTGGTGCCCTGAGCAAGCAGGGCGGGGCCCACTCATGGCCAGCAGTACTGGCAAAGGGCCCCTCATAGTACGCCAGTGTGTCTGATGGTGAGTGTGCACCCCCACTGTCAGAGACACTTGATTGTACTATGAGGGACCCTGTGCCACTGCCGTTGCCCAAGAGTGGGCCCACCCACCTGTCCAGGGCAACGGCACTCGCACGGGTGCATGCGCCAGGTGGTGACCCCGGCCTTGTGGGGGCAGGCAGCACAGTTAGGAAGGTGGAAAAAATGGCTTATGTTAATGTTTGACATTCAGCAGCTGCAAATGGAGTAATTGGAGAAGTCCGCGGAAGAGGAGGACAAAAGCGAGCCATTTTTCTGGCAACCTACATGTCAGCAGGGGAGGGTGGGACAAAATCCTTTGAAATCCATGCATAGTTCATTTTAATGAAGGTTATATCATCAACATTTTGGGTCAACAGACGGGTCCTTTTTTCTGTCAGGATTGATCCAGCAGCACTGAAGACTCTTTCAGAAAACACACTAGCAGCAGGGCAAGGGAGATCCTGTAAGGCATATTGTGCCAATTCAGGCCAGGTGTCAAGTTTACTGGCCCAATAGTCAAAGGGGAATGACCGGTGAGGGAGAACAACGATATGGGAGGAGAAGTAGTTTGCAACCATAGTTGACAACTGCTGTCTCCTGACACTTTCAATCGATGCAGTATTACCAGTCATGTGAGCGGTACTTTAAAAATCAGTCCACAACATGGTCACGAAACCAGTGTCCAACGCCACTTCGCCTGTGTGCACCACAAACACCTCTTCCATGTTGCCCCCTACGGTTCCTGGGAGAAACATCACCGCCGCTGTGTGCTGGGAATGCCTTAAACAAACGGTTTACCAGAGTTGCTTGTTTGTTAGCCAATATTAGCTCTAGGTTCTCCTGTGACATGATGTTTTGGAATTTGCCTTTATAGCATGGATCCAGGATGCTGGCCAACCAGTAGTCGTCATCGTTCATCATTTTGGCAATGCGGGGGTCCCTTTTTAGGATCTGCAAGGCATAATCAGACATGTGGGCCAATGTTCCAGGTGTCAATGATGCACTGCGAGTGCTGGGTGGAGGAGCACTTTCTGGCAAATCAACATCCCTCCAGTCACGCACAAACCCTGTACCTGACCTTGCCACGCCAACATTTTGTCTTGCCCCCTGAGAAGCATCCTCCCCTAAATAATCTTTCCCAACATCCTCCTCCCCCTCTTCCTCTTCTTCCTCCACCTCGTCCACGTGTCTTCCCTGAGCAGACAATGGCTGACTGTCAAGGTTTACCTCCTCCTCTTCCTCCTCGGCTGCAGAGGCCAGCTCATTAATGTGCGTGAAAGTTTGCATGAGCAGACGCATAAGTGGGATGCTCATGCTTAGGATGGCATCGTCTGCGCTTACCAGCCGTGTGCATTCCTCAAAACACTGAAGGACTTTACAGAGGTCTTTCAGCTTCGACCACTACACACCAGACAACTCCATGTCTGCCCTCAAACTGCCTGCCTGTGTATCCTCCCACAATTGCATTACAGCTTGACTCTGTTCGCACAGCCTCTGAACCATGTGCAAGGTGGAGTTCCACCTTGTTGCAACGTCGATAATTAGGCTGTGCTTGGGAAGGTGGAGCAATCGCTGCAGCTTCTGCATATGACTGGAGTGTACGGGTGACCGGCAGATGTGCGAGCACAGTGTTCGCACCTTATGGAGCAGGACTGTTAACCCCGGATAATTATTGAGGAAGCACTGCACCACCAGGTTCAAGGTGTGAGCCAGGCAAGCTATGTGTCTGAGTTTTGAAAGGGCTATGGCTGCCACAAAGTTCCGGCCGTTATCACTAACTACCTTGCCTGCCTCAAGATGTAGACTGCCCAGCCATGACTCAGTTTGTTGCTGCAAGTAGTCGGCCAGTACCTCCGCGGTGTGTCTGCACACCAGAAAATTCCATGTCTGCCCGCAAACCGCCTGACCGTGTATCCTCCCACAAATGAATTACAGCCTGCCTCTGTTCGCACAGCCTCCGAACCATGTGCAGAGTGGAGTTCCACCTTGTTGCAACGTCGATAATTAGGCGGTGCTTGGGAAGGTGGAGCAATCGCTGCAGCTTCTGCATACTACTGGAGTGTACGGGTGACCGGTGGATGTGCGACCACAGTCTTCGCACCTTATGGAGCAGAGCTGTTAACTCCGGATAATTATTGAGGAAGCACTGCACCACCAGGTTCAAGGTGTGAGCCAGGCAAGGTATGTGTCTAAGTTTTGAAAGGGCTATGGCTGCCTCAAAATCCGGGCATTATCACTAACTACCTTGCCTGCCTCAAGATGCAGACTGTCCAGCCATGACTCAGTTTGCCGCTGCAAGTAGTCGGCCAGTACCTCCTCCGCGGTGTGTCTGTTGTCGCCCAAACACATCATCTTCAACACAGCTTGCTGACACTTACCACTAACTGTTCGATAGTGGGACACCTCATGTGCAAAACTGGCAGCTGCGGATGGAGTGATCGTGCGACTGCACTCTGTGGACGAGCTTTCCCTTCTGGAGGAGGAGGAGAAGGTGGGTCGAATGCCTACAGCCAACTGTTTCCTATACCGTGGGCTAGGCAGCACTGTCCCACCGCCGTTGTCCCCTGTGGACCCTGCATCCACCACATTAACCCAGTGCGCAGTGATGGACACGTAACGTCCCTGGCCATGCCTACTGGACCATGCATCTGTTGTGAGGTGCACCTTTCCATTCACTGATTGCTTGAGTGCATGGACAATGCGGTCTTTCACATGCACGTGGAGTGCTGGGATGACTTTTCTCGAAAATAAGTGCCGACTGGGTAGGTCATAGCATGGTACTGCGTAGGCCATGAGCTCGTGGAAAGCTTTGATTTCAACCAACCGGTAGGGCATCATCTCTAGCAAGATTAGTTTGGCAATTTGGGCTTTCAAAGCCAGTGTACACGGATGAGAGGATGAGTACTTTCTTGTTGTACTCAGAGTCTCTGGTAGGGTGAGCTGGACTTGAGCTGCATATGGTGGAACTAGCGGTGGACATGGCAGACTGAGAGAGGGTTGGAGATGGTGATGGTGTTGGTGGTATTGCTGATGGCCTAGATTCAGTCTTTCTTAGCAATAACATTGTGATTCCATGACTGATTTGCCCTTGCGACGACACCTCGACATTTGCTGCTGGTGGTGTGCTAACCGGTGGGCTTACAGTGGGGGAAGTGATGTAGCATTGCTGACTACCTTCATTCGGAGCAGGTGCACATGTGGTACATTTCATGTGCTCCTTCCTCCGTGTCACCGTGTAAGGTGGTATAGTATGCGGGAAGGGGCACCTGAGTTTCATTAGGGTCTGATTCTGCCTCAGTTCACTGCGAGGACAATGTAGTGCTCTGAGTGAATGTACCAGCAGAAAAATCTAGCAATGGCTGTGCATCAGTGCACTCCATGTCAGATTCATCTTGGACTGGGGAATTCACGATTTGACTTGATAACCCAGGCATGGTATGTGAATAGAGCTCCATGGAGTAATCTGTAATGTGGCCTGCCGCAGCCTTCACTTTTGGTAGGTGTGAAGGACACAAGGAAAGGTGTTGTTCCTGACCAGGAGCCTCCACTGATGACTCAGTGTTTTATTTTTTGAAACTTCAGAAGAGGAGGCGAGAGAGCTGGAGGCTGTGTCAGCAATGTAAGCCAAAACTTGTTCCTGAAGCTCCTGCTTTAAAAGCGGTTTACCTACTCCCAGAAAAGGGAGCCTTCGAGGCCTTGTGGAGCCAGACGATGACGCAGGCTCAACACCTACTGCATTAGGTGCTATAGTGCTTTTGCCACTACCAACAGATGCACCACCAACACCACCACCATCAGGAACAGCTGGCCACCCCCGCCCACTTCCACAGCCTCTTCCACCTGTAGCGTTCCACCATGAGAGTGGACGGGGATTACCCACTTTGCAGGTCTCGGTGGTAAACACTGCCACATTCAGAGTTAAAACGATTCAATTCGGTTTATTTGCTCCATAAACCTCACAGTAACAAAACACGGTTTCCAGCCTTCACAGCAGTCAAAAGCAAAACAGTCCTTAGATGGGCTGTGTTCCCTCAGGTTCTGTGCACACAGGCCAGTGCAATGTCCATAGCAGAGCTCTATCTGCAGCCGCAGACAAAGGATGGCTTCTCCTTCCTTAGAACACAGATCATTCTTTAGTGCCCCACCTGGACACATGGAAGTCTGTCCACACTCTGACAGACTCCCTCACACTCACTCACATGTGCTAAACACCTCAATTACATAGCCGTGTAACCACACCCATAGGTGACGTATGGATCACATGAGCTGGTCACATGGTCAGGACCTCACCACAGGTCCTGAACATATACATATCTTCAGGCAAAATGGGGTACAGTCCGTACCCTCACCCAAAGGTGAGGCAATATGGGTAGCCAGACCCTCCCATCTCTCATAGCTACCCGCACTCCGGACCCAGTGCACTAAATGATATCTTTAGTGCTCATGTATACTATAGATAAAATACTCCGGGTTGCATCGCAGGGAGCATCCATCCATGTGACATATACCTCCCATTAACCACGCGACCACCCGTCACACCACACACCATACTTCCTCATTTTTGTGAAAATGTACCCAAAATACCACGAGCTATATAGTACTGTAAAACAAGGTAGAAGGTGTATATATTATTGGTGAGAATTTGAATCTCACTAGAGATTTGAGGACGCTGAACTATTGTCTCAGGCCCAGTAGAGATTACACCTCAATTTAACAGGCTGAAATTGGATGGTGTATGACAAGGTGGAGGGTGTATGTAGTATTGGTGATAATTTGAATCTCACTAGAGATTTGAGGACGCTGAACTAGTATCTGAGGGCCAGTAGAGATTACACCTCAATGTAACAGGCTGAAATTGGATTGTGCATGACAAGGTGGAGGGTTTCTATGGGATTGGTGAGAATTTGAATCTCACTAGAGATTTGAGGACGCTGAACTATTTTAGGAGGCTGACAATGATGCTTTCAGTCCAAGTATGGACGCAGGCAGCCTAATAAGCAGGACTACTGCACACAAAAGGTTGGAAAAATGAACGCTTGGTTACTCTGCAGAAAAGAGGAAGAAAAGTATTTTTACTTTTAAAAAAAGCAGTTTGCACAGCAGTGTGCAAACAGCAATGCAGCTATCAGGGAGCCTTATTAGGCAATCTAATAACCAACAGAGTTGATGCACAATAATAGAGCCTCCCCTGTCACTGCACACAAACTGTTGTGTTGTACAGTGGAAATCACTAACAGCAGAAGCAGTTTTTTGGTTCTTCTTCCCTGCCTAACTGTCTCCCTTATTCTGAATCAGCAGCAGCAACCTCTCCCTACTGTCTCACTTATTCTGAATCAGCAGCAGCAACCTCTCCCTAATGCTAAGATCGGCAGAAGTAAGATGGCGGTCGGTGTGCATGCCCTTTTATAGCCCCTGTGACGCCACACAAAGCCAGCCAATCACTTGCATGCCATTCTTAAAGATGGTGGTGACCGATGCCTATGTCATCGCATTGCCCACAGTGTGCGTCCTCCATCATTGGCTGAAAAAGGGCACTGTAAGCATCATTTGAAACGCGACTTTGGCGCTCGGGTCACCGAACTCGTGGCTGACCTCACGCTATGGTTGGGTTTTGTTTCATGAAACCCGACTTCAGCGAAAGTCGCCGACTTTTGAATTTGACCGACCCGTTTCACTCAACTCTAGTGGCCACCAAAAAACATCCAGTGGAAGTGTGTTGTGGAATCTTACCAGCTCGAGTTACTCCCAAACATGCACATACACAACTCGTTCCCCAGGTTGGCGCTTCGGAGATGTGTGGTGCCTCCAGAATATACGTTGCCAATACCAGCAGTGCTTGTTTGTCATAAACCTGAAGTGCAGGTAGTTGCTGGGGTGAACTCTGGACCGGGGCGTCCCCGCTGTAGGTGGTTCTCTGATGATGAGCGGTCTTGAGGGTCCAGAGGCCCCTCATTAAGGAAGGGTACTGTCATGATCCAGGTTGGATTATGACAGATAAAATGCACTAGTAACCTTTTTTTTTTCCTTAAGCTGAGGTGCTTAAAGATAGTTTTGCCCCTGGTGGCCATTAGGGTCATTGCACTGTGGTGGTTTCAGTTCTAGTTTTGCCCCCGGTGGCTGTTAGGATCATTGCACTCTGGTTTCTTTAGTTTAGTGCATGTGATTATAAAGCAGGTGTGATTGCTCTGGCTCTGCTATAAAAGAGTATCAGGTGTTGCAATCACTGTTGGTGATATTGCTCATTTCCAACCAACACTGGTGAAGGAAGGAGAGAGAGAGAGTTCCTGTTGTGGAAGGAGTCAGAGAGGATTTCCTTGCAGCTCTGACAGAGCTTGGTGGCAGCTATTCAGGAGGAAAGCTGCATTCTGGTGGTGGACTCTGTTGCTGGGAGCAAGAGCAACAGAGCAAAGCTAAGTGGTGTTTCCCTGTTTGTATTTTTCCTTGGTGTGTATTAGTACAGTGGTGGGGCCAGTACCTGCACCACCCAGCTCCCTAGCAAGGGAAAGGTGTAGGGTGTGCTAGAGTGACAGGTTCTGGCTCGGCGACAGGTGAGGAGCCTGTATAGGGAGCGTTAGGAGTGTGAGGGACCCTGACTCAGGGGAGTGCAGGAGTTCTCCATGTCCCCGTTCCCTATCAAAGGGCCCACCGTTGTAACTGTTTTCCCTTCCCCCGTGTCTTGTCGTTTTAGTTACCGGCCTGCGGGTCGTGTCACACAGGACAGTTACACGTGCCGTGTCTTTTTGTTTTAGTTACCGGCTTGCGAGTCATGTCACACAGGACAGGTCCACGTGACAACACGTCTTCAAAGTCTTTCAGGTACTCCGGAATACCCTCCAGACCAACAGACGACACAGATACAGATTTTATCGGATTGGCAAAAGGAACTGGGTTACAACACAGACCATTATCATTACATCCCCATCGGGTGATCTCCCCCTTCACCCAATCAATGAGAGGATTGTGGCTTTGCAACCAGGGCATCCTCCAATACGAGTCCTGCAGGCAGATTATTCATAATGAAATAACTTTTCCACTTGAGTGGAACCCACTTTCATAGAAAAAACTTCAGACATAAAGCAAATTCCATCCCGGGTAAGAGGGGATGAATCCACAGCCACAATTTTAACAGGGTCTTTTAACCTGACTGTCCCTATCTTATTAAGAGTCACAACTTGGGCATCAATCATATTAATGGAGGAACCACAGTCAACAAAGGCGCTGGTCATAACAGGACCGCCAGCAAGTTCCAATTCAACCTGGAGCACCATCTTTGTACGTGAGAAAAAATGTACCTGGGAGTCTGGACAACCTCCTCGATTGTTGCCCAGACTCAGTTGTTTCTCTGATGGTTCTCTGAAGAAGGGCAGGAGGGGCAATTCCTTTTCCAATGTCCAGAGGCTCCACAGTAAAAGCATAGTAGATTGTCTCTACGGTGCCTTCTCTCTTTCTCCTTGACCGAGACTGACCCAGCCTCCATGGGCTCAGATACGGGTGCAGTGTCACACAATTTGGGATACAAGGGAGACTCTTGTTGTATCATTCCTCTAGCATGGGGTCTCCTGTCCATACGGACCACCTGCATCATGGCATCCTTCAGGGTATCAGGAGGTGGATGTAATGCCAGAGTGTCCTGCAGACGGTCAGACAGGCCTCTGCAAAACAACCCCCTCTGGGCGGCGTTGTTCCAGGATACTTCGGCGGACCAATGTCTAAACTCTGAGCAGAACCATTCAGCAGAGTGCCTCCCCTGTGTCACACTCATCACCATATCCTCTGCCAGACGCACTCTATCAGGCTCATCATAGATGTGCCCAGGGCCTCAAGGAACAGGTTCACAGACATACGTTCAGGAGTAGAGGAAGAGAGAGAGAAAGCCCATGTTTGCGGACCCCCTGAAGTAGGGAAATGATGACCCCCACCATCTGGAACTCATCCCCGGAGGAGCGGGGCCTTAGAGAAGAAAAAAAGCTTGAATCCTTCTCTGAAAGACCTGAACTCCTTTTTATCCCCTGAGAAAGGGTCTGGCAATTTGACCGGAGATTCGGGGGATGCTAATAACACATCTCTATCCCCAGAACTAGGACCCCCTGCATCGACAGCCCCCTGCACAGTAACCACCACCTGTTGCTGGGTATGGGCCATCGCGTGCTATTCCACATTGAGTTTATAGAAAATTTGGGTCAGGTGCTTGACCTGATCAGCAAAAGCTTGTATGGGATCCATGAGGATAACATCCTTTTTTTCCCTTAGAGGAAAAAAAAACTGGAGCGGTCAGCTATAATGTCAGGAACACCGCACTGCACTTGCTCACTGAGCCAGTGCGCATTTCCTGAGTAAAACAAACTGTGCTCAGAGATACCTGTGGAGCGGGGCAGCAGCGGTGAAGATGCGTGCTTCAGACTTGCAGGACCTGAAACACGTGACTGCTGGGGGCATGGCCTAAACTCCAGAGAGCTAAGAGCTGAGGAAAACTCCTAGACAGGTAACTACGGGACAAAGTTACCAAGGGGCAAATACCAGATCAAGCCAGGGTCATAACACGAGATAGCACGACAGTACCAAAGGGATAGACAGAACGGATAGTCAGGACGTAGCAATAGATCAGAAAACCAGAACGGGAAATAGACAGTACAATAGGGACAAACTGTAACGGAGTAACAATAGCCAAGCCAGGAGGTCAGAACCAGAGAAGACAATAGTACCAAAATGAGAGACAGAGAACAGAGTGATGGGACAGACCGAGTCATACACTGGAAGCAAACAAGCATAGTTACATAGTAACATAGTTAGTAAGGCCGAAAAAAGGCATTAGTCCATCCAGTTCAGCCTATAAAATTCTGTCAGAATAAATCCCCAGATCTACGTCCTTCTAAAGAACCTAACAATAACTGTAAGATACAATATTGTTACGCTCCAGGAAGACATCCAGGCCTCTTTTGAATCCTTCGACTGAGTTCGCCATCACCACCTCCTCAGGCAGGGAATTCCAGATTCTCACTGCCCTAACAGTAAAGAATCCTCTTCTATGTTGGTGGAAAAACCTTTTCTCCTCCAGACGCAGAGAATGCCCCCTTGTGACCGTCACCTTCCTTGGTATAAACATATCCTAGGAGAGATATTTGAATTGTCCCCTTATATACTTATACATGGTTATTAGATCGCCCCTCAGTCATCTTTTTTTCTAGACTAAATAATCCAAATTTTGCTGATCTCTCTGGTTATTGTAGTTCCCCCATCCCCTTTATTAATTTTGTTGCCCTCCTTTGTACCCGCTCTAGTTCCATTATATCCTTCCTGAGCACCGATGCCCAAAACTGTACACAGTACTCCATGTGCAGTCTAACCAGAGATTTGTACAGAGGCAGTATAATGCTCTCGTCATGTGTATCCAGACCTCTATTAATGCACCCCATGATCCTGTTTGCCTTGGCAGCCGCTGCCTGGCGTTGGCTGCTCCAGGTAAGTTTATCATTAACTAGGATCCCCAAGTCCTTCTCCATGTCAGATGTACCCAGTGGTTTACCGTTCAGTGTGTAATGGTGATATTGATTCCTTCTTCCCATGTGTATAACCTTACATTTATCATTGTTAAACTGCATCTGCCACCTTTCAGCCCAAGTTCCCAACTTATCCAGATCCATCTGTAGCAGAATACTATCTTCTCTTGTATTGACTGCTTTGCATAGTTTTGTATCATCTGCAAATATCGATATTTTACTGTGAAAACCTTCTACCAAATCGTTAATAAATATGTTGAAGAGAATAGGTCCCAACACCGACCCCTGTGGTACTCCACTGGTCACAGTGACCCAGTTAGAGAATATACCATTTATAACCACCCTCTGCTTTCTATCACTAAGCCAGTTACTTACCCATTTACACACATTTTCCCCCAGACCCAGCATTCTCATGTTGTGTACCAACCTCTTGTGTGGCACAGTATCAAACACTTTGGACCAAGGTGAGTCATTGGATGTGGTATATCTTGATTTTTCCAGTCTATAGCTTACCTCTTCATAAAAACTGATTAGATTGGTTTGACAGGAGCGATTCCTCATAAACCCATGCTGATATGGCGTTATTAAACAGTTATTCTCATTGAGATAATCCAGAATAACATCCCTCAGAAACCCTTCAAATATTTTACCAACAATAGAGGTTAGACTTACTGGCCTATAATTTCCAGGTTCACTTTTAGAGCCCTTTTTGAATATTGGTACCACGTTTGCTATGCGCCAGTCCTGTGGAACAGACCCCATCACTATAGAGTCTCTAAATATAAGAAATAATGGTTTGTCTATTACATTACTTAGTTCTCTTAGTACTCGTGGGTAGAGATGAGCGACTTTGCCATTTTTTGGGTCGAGTCGGGTTTCATGAAACTCGACTTTCTCAAAAGTTGGGTCGAACGCAATCGGCCGGTTATCATGAAGAGTCGAAGGCCGACTGAAACACGAAACCCAATGCAAGTAAATGGGGAACCAAGGTTGGCAGGGAGTGGAGGACAGGAAACACACCTACAGTGCCCATTTTAATGCCAAAAACATCAATTCTTACTACTTAAGCTTGTCAACCTTAATTTACTTTATAATAATAGTTAGGCATTGAAAATTGAGGGTTATTTGGCTAAAGTTGTGGGAGGGGGGTAGGGCTGGCTCCAGATTTTCATGGGCCCTGGGCCAAAGAGTGTCACTGGGCTCCTTTAACACATGCCACAATTCATGATCCTCTGATACGGTAGAGAAATAGCGGTATAGTACAATGAAAAATACTTCACTTCTTACATCTCATGACTAATATCCATTTTAAATTCTCCAATAGCTCCAAAAATGGACAGTATATTACTCCATACAGTATTATGGCCACCGCATAGTGCGCTATACAGAATAATGAGGCCCATATATTTCTCCATACAGAATCATTAGTCCCATTAATGTTTGAAACAGTATATGATGAGCTCCACATAATGCTACAGAATATGTTGGTCCCCATGGATGACGCTCCACTGTCTTATTGGCCCAAATAATGCTTCATATATAATGGGCCCCATTTCTAATGCTCCAGTGTATAATGGGCCCTGTAAATGCTACTCCAGTGTCTGATGTCCACCTTTGGAATGCTCCAGTGTATGGTGGGCCTCATATATCATTCTCCAGAGCATAGTGCTACCCAAAAATTGCTGTCCCAAAATTGAAAACAATTAAATAAGTCTCCTCGCTAGGGAATCCCTGTACTAGTCTGGACTCCTCGTCATCCCCATCTTCCATCTCACTGCACTTGGACTGTTTAGACAGAAGGCGTACAGACATCATCGCGCTCTCTGACCAGAATGTCACTGTCAGGAAACGCGGAAGACCTCACGGCGGTGAAGCAAGGACAGGTACGTATTTCTACTTTGCAAGTGCTGTGATCCTGAGAAAGCAGGGGGGGCCCACTCGTTGGCGACGGCACTGGCACAGGGCCCCTCCTAGTGCGGTGGTGTGTCTGACGGCGGGTGGGGTGGCCCCTCCCATGGGCCCTCCCCCTCCCACAGGCAGAGACACTGTTGCGTACTATGAGGGGCCCTGTGACAGTGCTGTCGCCCATGAGTATGCCCCCCCACCTGCTCAAGGAACCTGCACTTTCATCTGTACCTTCCTCTTTGTCACCGTGTAAGGTGGTATATTATGCGGGAAGGGGAACATGAGTTTCAACAGGGTCAGACTCTGGCTGTGTAGAGTGCGAGGGGAATGTAGTGGTCTGGGTCAATGTACCAGCTGAATCATCTAGCAGTGGGTGGGCATCAGTGCACTTGTGGCGCCCCCAGGAGTACGGTCGCCACAGTGGCATTTCCTTCCTCCTAGGGAGTGTGATGTCATGATTGGGAGCAACGAAGGATCTCTCTAGCAGTTAAACCAACACACAACACAGTTCCCACTCCAGGCCAGCAGGGAGAGCTCTGAACCTGACTGCTGAGGAGCTGCTCTCTGTGGTCGGGAGGAGGTAAGTTAGGGCAGTCTGTGAAGGGAAGGAGAAGTGTGTGGACGTGAGAAGGGGAGCTGGAGGATGAGCAGAGTTAAGGCTCACTCCTAGCTGGAGCGCATGGTCTGGATTCCGGTCTCCGAGCTTGTAGGGACACTGACGGTCCTGCAGCAGAAATCGGAGGAAGTAGCAACTGTAAATGCTTTGTTCCCAACTAAGGCTCGGAGGCCCCAGCAGCGACGTGTGTGAGCCAGAAGGAAAAGGCTATGGCTGCCTACCATATGAGAAAGTTCCAAAAGAAAGTCAACAGGGGGAACTTCAGTGAACTCAGCACTGCGAGTACCTCAGATAAGCGCTATAATAGAGGCCACACTACCTATCTGCAGAGAGAGAATTCCAAATTTGCATCCATTCGGACCAACTCCTCCATCTGTACTCTGGGTCCTGGACAGCACCTACCAAGTACAGGTAAAGGAACTGCACGACTGTGTCTGTCATCTTTCTCCTGCGCCTGGTGCATGGCTCAGCTACATCCTGCACTGCACACCAACTACCTAGTCTTTCATCTGCCCTGCGACTAAGGCCCTACCTGTGCAGTTCTTCTACATCTTAGCTGCACCACAACATCTGTCCCACAGAAGCGACACTGCAGCGCTGGTCAATCTAATCAGAAACCAGAGGTGGCGTCACGTATCATTCACCTATAAACGTAATTCACCCCTTTGCATGGACGCCCAGGGCCACAGAACAGGTCACCATCACCGTGACACATCCCTGTGAGACACCGGCCCGGTACCGATTAACCCCACTGCCCTGGCTATCCGCCCACACTCCATGTCAGAGTCATCTTGGACTGGGGAATTCACGATTTGACTTGATAACCCAGGCATGGTATGATAGAAAGAGCTACATGGACTAATGTGAAGTGTGGCCTGCTGCCTCATTCAGTTTGGGTGGGGGTGCAGGACACAAGGAAAGGGGTTCTTCCTGACCAGGAGCCAGCACTTGACCACTCAGTGCTTGCATTTTTTGAAACTTCAGAAAGAGGTGGGCATATTTGATGGAGTCTGTTTCGGTAATGTAAGCCAAAACCAGTTCCTCATGCTCCGCCTTTAAAAGCGGTTAACCTACTCCCAGAAAAGGTATCATTCCAGGCATTCCGGAGCCAGACCATGATGCAGGCTCAACACCTCCTGCCTTAGCTGCTACTGTGCTTTTGTCACTACCAGCAGATGCACCACCACCATCTTCACCAGCTGGCCCCCCCGCGCCCACGTCCGCGGCCTCTTCCACCAAACTTCAAAATTTTGCACAAAATAGACACAAAATAACATCAGCTATATGGCACTGTATCAGAAATGTACAGCTCTATTCAGTCAAAGGATAATTGTCAATCTCCATATATATTCCATCAGTCACACAGAGACGCTCACAGGCTCAGTATGGATTGGACAAGAATATAAAAAGTAGACAAAGTGTACAGTATCATCAGATAGCAGGTATATATAGCATAGTTTAAACATTAACAATGTACGTCTATATATCAGGAGTAGTGTTGAGCCACCATGCTAGTGTTTTGGTTCGTTCCACAGGAGGCAAGTTTGTCGAATGTTCGTCGAACCCCATTGAAAACAATGGCAGGCAAACACAAACACATACAAACACATAGAAAACAATTACAAAACACCTTAAAAGGTGTCCCAAAACAGAGAAAATGCTCAGAAGACAAAAATTACATATGGAAAAGGGAAACTACATTTAGAAAAGAGGTGGAGGAGTAAAAGGAGGAGGTGGAGGAGACACAGATATAGGCTTGTCATGCCCTTATGAAGTCAAGAAAGGCTGGAATAAAAATGTAAAATACCAACCAAAAAAAAAAATTCTGAAATCGAACACGATCATATACCGTCGGACTTCCCACCAATAAATTATGCCAACTGGCGATAGGGCGGCGTTATTCCCACGAACCTCCAAACAGCGTCCATGAAGGCAAAGTGTTTGCTTTCCGGGGGCAGTATGATTGCAAAGCTGAACCTTAAAGGAATGTCCAAAAGGGCACCACCAGGAGTGGAGCCTGCGGCTTAATTGGACTCCACCCGGGAAACCACAACCATGCCACCTCAAGAAAAGATGCACATATTGAAAACTTTGTCGATTGTGTGTGTGGTGTGGTATGTCCGTTTGTAGTTGTGCTAGCAATTTGTCAGCTTTATTCCGTTAACAAACGAGACTCCGGCATGCCCCTGCAGTACGCGTCAAGCTTACTAGAGGGATACGCGAGGCTCTGGCACTATCATGGTCTATCATGGCATTACATGTCCGGGGCTGCATGCGCGCTACACTGAAAGGACCAGCTTTTATCGCTTACAGGTGCAGATAACCAGCAGAACACCGTTAGTGATGGGGATCTGTGATTCCAATTATTCCCCGCGAATGATGATTTCCCAGTAAGTGCAGGTCAACCGCAATTCCTGAATTAGGCCTAACCGGCATTCCTGAAAAAATGCAAAAAAATACGTGTCCAAACCACAGTTGCTGTAGCTTGCTTAACAGCTCAGCAGCCGTTCTCAGGCCCAGTATGGATTCGACAAGATTATAGAAAGTTGGTAAAGGGTACTGTTGTGAGCTCATTTTCGGGTTTGCCTCTGGCTTCTGGTGAGGGTTATGGAGCTGGCTGTGCTGACTGAGGAGTAGTGAGTTCTCTATCTGGACTCCCTCTGTTGGTGAAGGGAGGTAATGAAGCTGATCTAAATGGCAGAGACCGGCCACCTGAGGAAGAGGACTGCGATTGGACATCAGGAGTTTCTGATTGGATTTAAGGCAGCCGACTCCCTAGTTTCTTGCTGGTGATTTTTCCTGACTATGGCTCCTGGTTTCCAGTTTGGTTCCTGCCTTCCTAAAGCTAAGTTTTCTCTGCTATTGTTCATATGAGTTTTTGTCTGGTTTACTTAGTTTTTGTGCTCAGCCAGCCCTGGCTGGGGCTGGGCTGAATCCCCATTTTGTCTCTGATCAGTTGATCTCTTTTGCTCTGTCTTCAGAATATACCTGAGTGCTGATACAGTGATTTGAAGTCTAACGACTTCAGGGCCTTTTTCTATCAGACGTGTTGGACATTCTTTTTGGCAGGGTTTTTTGCGTGATTGCAGACAGCAGCTTTTCTTTCCTGTCCTTTCTAGTTAGCAAGGGCCCCATCGTTTGCTCAGCCTATCTTTCTACCTGTGTCGGTGTTTTCATCTTGTTTCACCGACAATACATGTTGGGGGCTGTCTATTGCTTTGGGGTCTGCTCTGGGGCAGTTTAGATTTTCCCTTTCTTTCTTTAGGCTTATTTAGTTCTCCGGCCGTGACGAGGCGTCTAGGATCACCGTAGGCACGCTCCACGGCTACTGCTAGTTGTTGTGGATAGGATCAGGGGTCTGCAATCTGCTAGTTACCAACCTCTCCGGTCTTCTGGGCTTAGCTTGCTTTTTGTTTTTTCCTGCTCGGTGACTCATTCATAACAGAATCACCAGCCATACCACAGATTCTAGGGTACTCAAAAGCAGGAGAGAATTGTATAAAAAAAAAAAAAAAAGTGTCAGAATTTTTTTTATATGTTTATTTTCTCCTCTTTTTCTCTGGGGCTGTAGGAGGATTCTTTTTTTTTCTCCTTGATTGAGATTAAGCAATTGTCTGATCATGTGGAGCAGCTCACTGCTGGAGTGCAGGGAGTTTCCACCTATCTCACTCATTCACATGCTGTTGAACCAAGGATCCATGCTCCTGATCTGTTTTCTGGGGATTGGTCTAAATTTTTGAATTTTAAGAATAATTGTAAATTATTTCTTGCCCTGAAGCCTAACTCATCGGGGAGCTCTGCGCAGCAGGTTAAAATTGTCATCTCCTTGCTGCGCGGCGATCCCCAGGGTTAGGCGTTTTCTTTGACACCTGAAGATCCTGTTTTGACTAATGTGGATACATTTTTTCAAGCCTTGGGGTTGTTATATGATGAACCTAATGCTATTGATCAAGCTGAGAGAGCCCTATTGGCATTGAACCATGGTCAGGATCCTGCAGAGTTATACTGTCAGAAATTCCGAAAGTGGGTGTTCCTTACTACATGGAATGATAGTGCATTGGCAGCTCTCTTTCGGAAGGGTTTCTCTGAGACTTTAAAAGATACTATGGTGGGATTTCCTGTTCCCTCTGGTCTTGACGATTCTATGTCATTAGCCATTCAAGTTGATCGGCGTTTACGTGAACGCAAGACTACACGGGAGGCGCTGCCACATTTTGAACAAATGTTTGAACCTATGCAATGTGATGGAGCTTTGTCTAGGTCGCAACGTCAGGAGTTTAGAAGGTGTAATAAGCTGTGTTTTTTCTGTGGAGATGCCTCTCATGTTATTTCGGTCTGCCCTAAATGAGAAAAACGTTTTGCACACACATTTGCTGTGGGTGGTGTACAACCTAAGTTTCTTTTGGCAATTACTCTGATCTGCTACTTATCCACATTTTCCGCGAAGGCTTTTGTGGATTCAGGAGCAGCCTTGAATCTAATGGACTTGGATTTTGCTAAACGTTGTGGTTTTCCTATGACACCTCTGCGGACGCCTATTCCTTTGAGGGGTATTGATGCTACGCCTTTGGTGAAAAATAAATCTTAGTTTTGGACCCAGGTGATAATGCGGGTCGCCCCAGAACACCAAGAAAATTGCAGATTTTTGGTGTTGCATAATTTACATGATACCATTGTTCTGGGTTTTCCCTGGTTGCAAATCCATAATCCGGTTTTGGATTGGAAATTTGTGTCTGTGGTGAGTTTGGGTTGTCGGTGTGCTCTTGGTGACACTCCTGTTTTCTCCACCTCTCCCCAGTCGCATGATGTTCCTGACTATTTGGCTGATTTTTATGATGTATTTAGTGAGAGCAAGTCTGCGTCTTTGCCTCCTCATAGGAGTTATGACTGTGCAATTGAGTTGAGACCTGGGTGTAAATTTCCCAAGGGTCAACTTTTCAATTTATCTGTTCCCGAACACGAGGCTATGCGATCTTATATTAAGGAGTCGTTGGAGAAGGGTCATATTAGACCATCCTCTTTGCCCTTAGGTGCTGGGTTTTTTTTCGTGGCCAAGAAGGATGGTTCATTAAGGCCTTGTATTGACTACTGTTCTCTCAACAAAATTACGGTTAAATTTCAGTATACGTTACCCCTGATTTCTGATATATTCTCCAGAGTTAAAGGTGCTTGCTGGTTTACTAAGCTTGACCTCAGGGGGGCGTATAATCTTATTCGCATCAAGCATGGGGATGAATGGAAGACGGCGTTTAATACTTCGGAGGGACATTTTGAGTACCTGATGATGCCTTTTGGGCTCACTAATGCCCCTTCTGTCTTCCAATCCTTCAAGAATGATATTTTCCGGGACTTTGTGGATAAGTTTTTGATCATCTATCTGGATGATATTTTGATCTTTTCCAGGGATTGGGATTCTCATGTGGAACATGTTCGGACTGTGTTCCGGATTTTGAGGGAGAATTCCTTGTATGTTAAGGGATCGAAGTGCCTTTTTGGTGTACAGAGGATTTCATTTTTGGGATTTATTTTGTCTCCGTCAACTGTTGAAATGGACCCTGCCAAGGTACAGGCCATTTATGATTGGGTTCAGCCCACTTCTTTGAATGCTCTCCAGAAGTTTTTGGGTTTTGCTAATTTTTATCGTAAATTTATAGCTAATTTTTCTGGTATTGCTAAACCACTGACTGATTTAACTAAGAAGGGTGCTGATGTGCTGAATTGGTCTTCAGAGGCTGTTTCGGCCTTTCAGGAGCTGAAGCAGAGGTTCACTTCTGCTCCAGTTTTGCGGCAACCTGATGTCTCACTTCCTTTTCAAGTGGAGGTAGACGCTTCAGAGATTGGTGCAGGAGCTGTATGAATCCCTGTGCCTTCTTTTCCCAAAAGTTCTCCCCATCTGAACGCAACTATGATTTGGGGAATCGGGAATTGTTAGCCATGAAATGGGCATTTGAGGAGTGGAGACATTGGTTGGAGGGAGCTAGACATCAAGTTGTGGTCCTCACTGACCACAAGAATTTGATTTACCTTGAGTCGGCCAAATGCTTGAATCCTAGGCAGGCTAGGTGGGCCTTGTTTTTTACGCGTTTTGATTTTGTGGTCTCATTTCTTCCAGGCACTAAGAATGTTAAGGCAGACGCCCTTTCTAGGAGTTTCTTTGCTGATTCTCCTATTGTGACCAAGCCTACTACCATCCTAGGTGAGGGGGTAGTTCTGCCATCTCGCCCGATTTGAGACGTGCTCTGGAAGAATTCCAGGAGGACAAACCTGAGCGATGTCCTATGGGAAAATTGTATGATCCTGACCAGTGGAGGAAGACAGTGATGTCTGAAATTCATTGCTCCGCATTGGCTGGTCATCAGGTAGTTTTGGTACTAGAGATCTGGTGAGTCGGTCTTTTTGGTGGCCCGCCTTATCTCGTGATGTCAGGAATTTTGTGCAGTTCTGAGGGACTTGTTCCCGGTCTAAACCCTATTCTAGCTCTAGTGGGTTGTTGATGCCCTTGACGGTGCCTAAGAGGCCATGGACCCATATTTCAATGGATTTTATTTCTGATCTTCCTGCCTCTGAGAGAATGGCTGTTATCTGAGTGATTTGTGATAGATTCTCTAAGATGGTCCATCTTGTACCACTCCCAAAGTTGCCATCTTCCTCAGAGTTGGTACCCTTGTTTTTACAACAGGTGGTTTGGTTGCATGGGATTCCTGAGAACATTGTATCGGACAGAGGAGTTCAGTTTGTTTCCAGATTCTGGAAAGCCTTTTGTTCCAAGCTGGGAATTCAGTTGTCCTTCTCCTCTGCGTTTCACCCTCAGACCAATGGGAAGATGGAGAGAACAAACCAGACTTTGGAGTCCTATTTGAGATGTTATATATCTGCTGATCAGGATGATTGGGTTTCATTTTTGCCCTTGGCCGAATTCGCTTTAAATAATAGAGCTAGTTCTGCCACCTTGATGTTGCCCTTTTTCTGTAACTTTGGGTTTCATCTTCGATTTTCTTCAGGGCAAGTGGAATCTTCAGCCTGCCCAGGTGTTGACACTGTGGTAGAGAGAATGCAGCAGATTTGGGACCAAGTAGTGGATAAGTTGTCTCTCTCCCAGGAAAAGGCCCAGCGGTTTTCTAACCGGCATAGGACCATTGGTCCCCGGTTTAAAGTGGGTGATATGGTTTGGTTGTCATCAAAGAATATCTCTATGAAGGTGGCTTCTCCAAAGTTCAAGCCAAGATTTATTGGACCTTACAAGATTTTGGAGATTCTTAATCCGGTTTCTTTTCGATTGGCTCTTCCTGTTACATTTAAGATCCATAACGTGTTTCATAAGTCACTGTTGAAGAGATATGTTGAGCCAGTAGTTCCTATGGCTGCACCTCCTGACCCTGTATTGGTTGAAGATAATGTGGAATATGAGGTAGAGAAAATACTGGATTCTCGTCTTGCTAGTCGGAGACTCCAGTATTTGGTCAAGTGGAAGGGTTATGGCCAGGAGGACAATTCTTGGGTCTCTGCCTCTGATATTCATGCCGATAGATTGGTTCGTCCTTTTCATCGGGCCCATCCTGATCGGCCCGGTGGCGTGGATGAGGGTTCAGTGGCCCCTCCTCAAGGGGGGGTACTGTTGTGAGCTCATTTTCGGGTTTGCCTCTGGCTTCTGGTGAGGGTTATGGAGCTGGCTGTGCTGACAGAGGAGTAGTGAGTGCTCTATCTGGACTCCCTCTGTTGGTGAAGGGAGGTAATGAAGCTGATCTAAATGGCAGAGACCGGCCACCTGAGGAAGAGGACTGCGAATGGACATCAGGAGTTTCTGATTGGATTTAAGGCAGCCGACTCCCTAGTTTCTTGCTGGTGATATTTCCTGACTCTGGCTCCTGGCTTCCAGTTTGGTTCCTGCCTTCCTAAAGCTAAGTTTTCTCTGCTATTGTTCATATGAGTTTTTGTCTGGTTTACTTAGTTTTTGTGTTCAGCCAGCCCTGGCTGGGACTGGGCTGGATCCCCATTTTGTCTCTGATCAGTTGACCTCTTTTGCCCTGTCTTCAGAATATACCTGAGTGCTGATATAGTGATTTGAAGTCTAGCGACTTCAGGGCCTTTTTCTATCTGATGTGTTGGACATTCTTTTTGGCAGGGTTTTTTGCGTGATTGCAGACAGCAGCTTTTCTTTCCTGTCCTTTCTAGTTAGCGAAGGGCCCCATCGTTTGCTCAGCCTATCTTTCTACCTGTGTCTGTGTTTTCATCTTGTTTCACCGACAATACATGTTGGGGGCTGTCTATTGCTTTGGGGTCTGCTCTGGGGCAGTTTAGATTTTCCCTTTCTTCCTTTAGGCTTATTTAGTTCTCCAGCCGTGACGAGGCGTCTAGGATCTCCGTGGGCACGCTACACGGCTACTGCTAGGTGTTGTGAATAGGATCAGGGGTCTGCAATCCGCTAGTTACCAACCTCTCCGGTTTTCTGGGCTTAGCTTGCTTTTTGTTTTTTCCTCCTCGGTGACCCATTCCTAACAGGGTACAGTTTCACCGGGTAACACGTATATATGGAGCATAGTTTACACATTAAAAACCCATGTCTATATATCAGGAGGCAGGCTCAGATGGTCTCAGGCCCAGTATGGATTAGACGTGATTGGACAAAGGTGAGAAAGGGTACCGTATCACTGGATAACAGGTATGTACAGCATAGTTTACACATTAAAAACCTATGTCTATATAACAGGAGGCAGGCTCAGATGGTCTCAGGCCCTGTATGGATTAGACGTAATTGGACAAAAGTGAGAAAGGGTACATTATCACTGGATAGCAGGTATATATAGCATAGTTTAAATATTTAAAATCTCCATGTTCTCAGTATGGATTAGACAACAATCTAAAAAGTAGAAAAAAGGAAATGTATTTGAAGCGTACACCAGTATACACTTTTGGTGGTATTTTTAAATCTTTATATATATTTCTGTCTCAGTAAGACAGTCCAGACTCTCCGCAATAGGAAATGAGATGCATACAATTACTGACATAAATTCTAGTGATTGCAGAAATCTATTCACGGGATAAACTTCTGTCACAATTCTCAGAGGCGATGCAGACCCTCAATTAATTAGTGTGTGGAGACAGCGAAAACCTTTCTTTGTGAAGAAAGTGTTGCTGTATTGCAGTACTGTTGATCCCATCGCCATTACTCAAATCCATATAATTTTGATCACAGGGAGAGATGTAAACATGGTGCTCACTGCCTATCATGCTCTGTCATGTAACTTTGGAGTGCAAAAGAAAGAAGCCACAGGCCATAGGCGATTCGTTTGGATTGGCATGAGAGGGCACATATAAAAATGTGCACTGGAATGTCACATGTCTGTGGGTAGGAAAACTGTGAAAGCTGATGAGAAACCACCACTGCATCTCATTGTGAGTCGACGTCCATATGAAATGGAAGCCATTGATCATCTGAAGCTAGATCCCGTCTTAACCATCATCTTCTATTCAGTTCACCAAATTTGTAATGGCAGTCCCAGTGAAGGATTTGACAGCCCAGACTACACAGCGGAGGAGCAGGGAGAGGTAAACATTGCAAATGCTGGGGCCCTGCCCAAGCAAGGGGGGCCCAGTCATGGGCGTCAGTACTGGCACTGGGCCCCTCATAGTACAGCGGTGTGTCTGATGGTGGGTGTGCACCCCCACCGTTAGAGACACTTGATTGCACTATGAGGGACCCTGTGCCAGTGCCCGCGCCCAAGAGTCGGCCCACCCACCTGTCCAGGGCAATGGCACTTGCACGGTTGCGTGCGCTAGGTGGTGACCCCGGCCATGGGGGGAGGAGGCAGCCCAGTTAGGGAGGTATACAAAATGGCATATATTGATGTGCGACATTCACCTGCTGCTAAAGGCGAAATTGGTCAAGTCCCAGGAAGAGGAGGACCAAAGAAGGCCATTTTTCTGTCAACCTATGTGTCATCAGGGTAAGGTGTGACAAAAGTCCTTGGAAACCCATGCATGGTTCATTTTAATGAAGGTTAGATCATCCACATTTTGGGTCGACAGATGGGTCCTTTTTTCTGTCAGGATTGATCCAGCAGCACTGAAGACTCTTTCCGATAGCACACTTGCAGCTGGGCAAGCGAGCTCCTGTAAGGCATATTGTGCCAATTCAGGCCAGGTGTCCAGTTTAGCTGCTGAATAGTCAAATGGGAATGACCTGTGAGGGAGAACATCGATATGGGAGGAAAAGTAGTTTGTAACCATAGTTGACAAGTGCTGTCTCCTGTCACTTTCAATTGATGCAGTATTACCAGTCGTGTGAGCGGGACTTGAAAAATCAGTCCACAGCATGGTCATGAAAGCCCTGTCTCCAACGCCTCTTCTGATGTTTGCACCACCAACACCTCTTCCAAGTTGCCCCCGGCCCCTACGGCTTGTGTGACAACCATCACCGCTGCTGTGTGCTGGGAATGCCTCAACCAACCGGTTTACCAGAGTTGCTTGTTTGTTAGCCAATATTAGGTCAAGGTTCTCCTGTGGCATGATGCTTTGGAATTTGCCTTTATAGCGTGGATCCAGTATGCTGGCCAACCAGTAGTCATCATCGTTCATCATTTTGGCAATGCGGGGGTCCCATTTTAGGATCTGCAAGGCATAATCTGACATGTGGGCCAATGTTCCCGGTGTCAATGATGCACTGCGAGTGCTGGATGGAGGAGCACTTTCAGGCAAATCCACATCCCTCCAGTCACGCACAAACCCAGTACCAGACCTTGCCACGCCCACATTTTCTCTTGCCCCACGAGAAGCATCCTCCTCCCCTAAATAGTCATCCCCATCATCATCCTCCTCCTCTTCTTCCTCCACCTCGTCCATGACAGTTCCCTGAACAGACAATGGCTGACTGTCATCAAGGCTTCCCTCCTCCTCTTCCTCATCATCCTCGGCTGCAGACGTCTGCTCCTTGATGTGCGTCAAAGTTTGCATGAGCAGATGCATAAGTGGGATGCTCATGCTTATTATAGCGTCGTCTGCGCTTACCAGCCGTGTGCATTCCTCAAAACATTGAAGAACTTTATAGAGGTCTTTCAGCTTCGACCACTGCACACTTGTCATCTCCATGTCTGCCCTCAAAGTGCCTGCCCGTGTATCCTCCCACAAATGCATTACGGCCTGCCTCTGTTCACACAGCCGCTCAACCATGTGCAGGGTGGAGTTCCACCTTGTTGCAACGTCGATAATTAGGTGGTGCTTGGGAAGGCGGCGCAATCGCTGCAGCTTCTGCATACGACTGGAGTGTACCGGTGACCGGCGGATGTGCGAGCACAGTCTTCGAACTTTATGGAGCAGGCCTGTTAATTCCAGATAATTAGTGAGGAAGCACTGCACCACCAGGTTCAAGGTGTGAGCCAAGCAAGGTATGTGTCTGAGTTTTGAAAGGGTTATAGCTGCCACAAAATTCTGGCCGTTATCACTAACTACCTTGCCTGCCTCAAGATGTAGACTGCCCAGCCCTGACTCAGTTTGTCACTGAAAGTAGTCGGCCATCATCTGCAACACAGCCTGCTGACGCTTTCCACTAGCTGATCGATAGTGGGACACATCGTGTGCACCTCTGTCGGCAGCGGATGCAGTGCTCGTGCGACTGCGCTCTGTGTATGAGCTTTCGCTTCTGGAGGAGGAGGGTCGAACACCTACACCCAACTGTTTCCTATACCGTGTGCTAGGCAGCACTGTGCCATCACAGCTGTCCCCTGTGGACCCTGCATCCACCACATTAACCCAGTGCGAAGTGATGGACACGTAACGGCCCTGGCCATGCCTACTGGACCTTGCATCAGTTGTGAGGTGCACCTTTCAACTCACTGATTGCTTGAGAGCATGGACAATGCAGTCTTTCACATGAAGGTGGAGGGCTGGGATGGCTTTGCGAGAAAAGAAGTGGCGACTGGGTAGTTCATAGCGTGGTACTGCGCAGGCCATGAGTTCGCGGAAAGCTGTGCTTTCAACCAACCGATAGGGCATCATCTCTAACGAGATTAGTTTGGCAATGTGGGCGTTCAAACCCAGTGTACGCGAATGAGAGGATGAGTACTTTCTTGTCCTACTCATAGTCTCTGGTAGGGTGAGCTGGACTTGAGAGCTGCATATGGTGGAACTAGCGGTGGACATGGCGGACTGAGAGAGGGTTGATGATGCTGATGAAGTTGGTGTTCTTTCTGATGGCCTAGATTCAGTCTTTCGTTGCAATAACGGTGTGATTCCCTGACTGATTTGCCCTTGCGACGACAACTCAACATTTGCTGCTGGTGGTGTGCTAACCGGTGGACTTACAGTGGGGGAAACAATGTAGCATTGCTGACTACCTTCTTTGGGAGCAGTAGCACATGTGGTATGAGGAGTTTTGGCAGTCCGTCCACGCTTGCAAGTGCATGGTGGTTAAATGTCTTAGCATGCAACTGGTATTCAAATTTCTCAGATTTTTCCCTCGGCTAAAGGTCTTTGCGCACTTCTTACAGATAACCTTTGCCTGATCATTAGGATTTTGTTCAAAAAAGTGCCACACTGCACTCTTCCTACTATGGAACACATTTTGAGGCCTTGCACGCTGTGCTAATTTGACCGTCTGGCTAAGCTGTCCTGCAACTCTTTTGGTTTTTGTAACCCGTTTTTGGACTGCTCCGGGCCTGCCAGATAACAGCTGTTGTGATGTCGATGCCCGCTGCGGATGCTCCTCCTCCTCTTCTGAGCAATTGGCAGCGGCACCCTCTACCCCCAATGGATGCCAATCTGGGTCAACAACTGAGTCATCCATCACCTCCTCTTCAATGTCATGTGCACCTTCCTCTGTGTCACCGTGTATGGTGGTATATAGTATGCGGGAAGGGGCACCTTAGTTTCATCTGGGTCAGATTCTGGCTCAATACACTGCGAGGACAATGTAGTGCTCTGAGTGAATGTACCAGCAGAATCATCTAGCAGTGGCTGTGCATCAGTACACTCCATGTCAGATTCAGCTTTGCCTGAGTAATTCACGATTTGACTTGATAACCCAGGCATGGTATGTGAAAACAGCTCCATGGAGTAATCTGTAGTGTGGCCTGCCGCATCCTTCAATTTTGGTTGGGGTGAAGGACACAAGGAAAGGTGTGGTTCATGAACATGAGCCTCCAATGATGACTCAGTGCTTTTATTTTTTAAAACTTCAGAAGAGGAGGCGATAGAGCTGGAGGCTGAGTCAGCAATGTAAGCCAAAACTAGTTCTTGAAGCTGCGGCTTTAAAAGCGGTTTACCTACTCCCAGAAAAGGGAGCCTTCGAGGCCATGTGGAGCCAGACTATGATGCAGGCTCAACACCTCCTGCATGAGGTGCTATTTTGCTTTTGCCACTGCCAGCAGATCCACCACCAACACCATCATTACCAGCTGCCAACCCCCGCCCACTTCCACGGACTCTTCTTCCACACTTCCTCATTTTTGGGGAAAATGTACCCAAAAAACCACCAACTATATGGTAATGTAAAACAAGGTGCAAGGTGTATATAGTAGTGGGGAGAATTGGAATCTCTGTAGACTTCAGGACACAGTTGGATTCTGTCAGGCCCTGTTTATTTTACACCGCAATGTGACAGGCAGATTCTGGAAGTTGTAAGAAAGGTGGATAGAGGACTATGGAGAATTGGAATCTCTCTACACTTCAGGACACAGTTGGATTCTGTCAGGCCCTGTGTCTATAACACCGCAATGTGACCGGCAGAAATTGCCTAGTGTATGACAAACTACAAGGTGTATATAGAATTGGGCAGAATTGGAATCTCCCTAGAGTGTAGGTCTGTAAGAATGGACAAACTCCTCGGCTTTCCCTTACAGAGTCACACACTTAGATAGCTTCAATTTGGCCATGATAACAGCCGTTACACGGTACTGAGAGAGGAGCGTGCACGTACACCGCTGTACGGTGTATGTAAAATTGTCAAGCTCCGTGTTTTTGTATACGGACTGACACACGCTGTCTCTCTCTAGTTTTGAATGTAATCAAACAGCAAATATACTTAACTGTTTGAAAAACGGACAAAACTATAAGGTGTAGGTCTGTAAGAACAGACAAACTCCTCGACTTTTCCTTACAGAGTCACACACGCAGATAGCTTCAATTTGGCCATGATAACACCGCTGTACGGTGTGTGAAAAAATGAACGCTCACTACCTCACCAGGACAAAACAATACAATTTGGATTGCTTTTAAAAAAGCAGTTTGAACACCAGTGTGCACACAGCAATGCAGCTAGCCTTAAAAGGCTGGCTAATCACCACCAGCATTGCTGCACAAAGCAAAAATCTTCACCTTTCACTGCACAGTAACTACAGTGTAAAGCGCTAGCAGCAGAAGCGTTTTTTTTTCTTTTTGCCTTCCTAACGCTCTCCCTACAGAATCAGCAGCTGCAGCAGCTCTCCCTATTCTGAGATCAGCATGAGTAACATGGCGGTTGGCGTCCCCGCCCTTTTATACTCCCTGTGACGCCACACAAAGCAAGCCAATCACTTGCATGCACTTCTCCCAGATGGTGGTGACCGCTGCCTATGTCATCACGCTGCCCACAGTGTCCGTTCTTCCTGATTGGCTGAAAAAGGGCGCTAAAGCATCTTTTGAAACGCGACTTTGGCGCTAAAGTCGCCGACCTCGTGGCCGACCTCACGCTAAGGTCGGGTTTCGTTTCATGTATGGAAAATTGTCAAGCTCTGTGTATTTGTGTACGGACTGACACACGCTGTCTCTGTCTAGTTTTGACTGTAATCAAACAGCAGATATATGAAACTGTTTGAAAAATGGACACAACTCTAAGGTGTAGGTCTAGAAAAACGGACAAACTCCTCTGCTTTTTCTTCCAGAGTCACACCCAGATAGCTTCTATTTGTCTGTGATACCAGCCGGAATATACGGTAGTGTGTGAGGAGCGTACACCGCTAGACGATGTGTGAAAAAATGAACGCTCAGTAACTCACCAGGACAAAATAATAAAATTTGGAATGCTTTGAAAAAAGCAGTTTGAACAGCACACAGCAATGCAGCTAGCAGGTAGCCTTAAAAGGCAGCCTAATCACCACCAGCGCTGCTGCACGCAACAAAAATCCTCCCCTTTCACTGCACACTAACTGTACAGTGAAAAGCGCTATCAGCAGAAGCAGTTTTTTTTTCTTCTTCCCTGCCTCAAGCTCTCCCTGTTCAGAATCAGCAGCAGCACCTCTCCCTATTGTAAGATCGGCAGAAGTAAGATGGCGGTCGGCGTTCATAGCCTTTTATACCCCCTGTGACGCCACACAAAGCCAGCCAATCACTTCAATGCCCCTCTCTAAGATGGTGCTGGCCGCTGTGCATGTCATCGCGTTGCCCACAGTGTGCGTCCTCCATCATTGGCTGAAAAAAGGCGCTGAAAGCATCATTTGAAATGCAACTTTGGCGCTCGGGTCGCCGACATCATGGACGACCTCACGCTATGGTCGGGTTTCGCTTCATGAAACCCGACTTTGGCGAAAGTCGGCGATTTTTGAAATTGACTCACCTGTTTCGCTCAAGTCTAGTCTTCGCTATGTCACAATACATAAACATATATATACAGACATATGTTAATATTTGGGCACCCCTATTAATGTTAACCTTTTTTCTTTATAACAATTTTGGTTTTTGCAACAGCTATTTCAGTTTCATATATCTAATAACTGATGGACTCAGTTATATTTCTGGATTCAAATGAGGTTTATTGTACTAACAGAAAATGTTCAATCTGCATTTCAACAAAATTTGACCGGTGCAAAAGGATGGGCACCTCAACATAAAAGTGACATTAATATTTCGTAGATCCTCCTTTTGCAAAAATAACAGCCTCTAGTTGCTTCCTGTAGCTATTAATGAGTTCCTGGATCCTGGATGAAGGTATTTGTGACCATTCCTGTTTACAAAACAATTCCAGTTCAGTTAAGTTTGATAGTCGCCGAGCATGGACAGCCCGCTTCAAATCATCCCACAGATGTTCAATGATATTCAGGTCTGGGGACTGGGATGGCCATTCCAGAACATTGTAATTGTTCCTCTGCATGAATGCCTGAGTAGATTTGGAGCGGTGTGTTGGATCATTGTCTTGCTGAAATATCCATCCCCTGCGTAACTTCAACTTCGTCACTGATTCTTGCACATTATTGTCAAGAATCTGCTGATACTGAGTTGAATCCATGCGACCCTCAACTTTAACAAGATTCCCGGTGCCGGCATTGGCCACACAGCCCCAAAGCATGATGAAACCTCCACCAAATTTTACTGTGGGTAGCAAGTGTTTTTCTTGGAATGCTGTGTTTTTTAGCCTCCATGCATAACGCCTTTTTGTATGACCAAAAAACTCAATCTTTGTTTCACCAGTCCACAGGACCTTCTTCCAAAATGTAACTGGCTTGTCCAAATGTGCTTTTGCATACCTCAGGCAACTCTGTTTGTGGCGTGCTTGCAGAAACGGCTTCTTTCGCATCACTCTCCCATACAGCTTCTCCTTGTGCAAAGTGCGCTGTATTGTTGACCGATGCACAGTGACACCATCTGCAGCAAGATGATGCTGCAGGTCTTTGGAGGTGGTCTGTGGATTGTCCTTGACTGTTCTCACCATTCTTCTTCTCTGCCTTTCTGATATTTTTCTTGGCCTGCCACTTCTGGGCTTAATAAGAACTGTACCTGTGTTCTTCCATTTCCTTACTATGTTCCTCACAGTGGAAACTGACAGGTTAAATCTCTGAGACAACTTTTTGTATCCTTCCCCTGAAAAGCTATGTTGAATAATCTTTGTTTTCAGATCATTTGAGAGTTGTTTTGAGGAGCCCATGATGCCACTCTTCATAGGAGAATCAAATAGGAGAACTACTTGCAAGTGGCCACCTTAAATACCTTTTCTCATGATTTGATACACCTGGCTATGAAGTTCAAAGCTCAATGAGGTTACAAAACCAATTTAGTGCTTCAGGAAGTCAGTAAAAAGTAGTTAGGAGTGTTCAAATCAAGAAAATGATAAGGGTGCCCATACTTTTGCACCGGTCAAATTTTGTTTAAATGCAGATTGCACATTTTCTGTTAGTACAATAAACCTCATTTGAATCCAGAAATATAACTGAGTCCAGCAGTTATTAGATATATGAAACTGAAATAGCTGTTGCAAAAACCAAAATTGTTATAAAGAAAAAAGGTTAACATTAATAGGGGTGCCCAAACTTTAACATATGACTGTATATTTTACCATAGTAATAATAATGATGTGGAGCGCCCGGCGGCGTGAGGGAGCGCGCGCGCAGTGCAGGACTGTGGGGTACTCGGTACCAGGCCCGTCAACTTCAATGGGGGACAGAGTCACGGTGGCGGCGACCCAGTCTGAGGCCCTGGGGCGTCCATTTAAAAAAAATCGATGAAAGGGGAGAAGGGGAAGGGGAATAGTTGTTGTGATGTTGTTAGATGTGGTAAAAATGAAGATAAAGTTTATAGATGATTAAATACGTGATGCCACCTGTGGTATTCTGGTCAGAGGTGACCAGCACTGCGGTGTTGTTCCCCTGAGACTGTGGATGTGTCGCAGCTGAGGTGAAAATAGCTCTCCACAGGTAGAGCAATTGTCCCAGGCAAAGATGTTAGATTGATAGCTAAGATGGCTGTGAACGTTGGGGAGCAGAGAAATGAGAGGACTCAGAGAGGTGCAGTTTCTTTACCTTTTACTGGCAATTTGTTGCAATCCGGAGTACCACATACAGTTGATGGAATGAGTCCGGCTCACCTGGAGGCATTCAGGGGATCCACCTTGCCAGGTGGGGGTTTAGGACCTTCCTTCTGTGCTTTGTGTGTGGGTCTCCGTGGTTTATAACTAAGCTGCCACCCTCAATTGCGTGATGATTTCACTAACCTGTATGGCTGTCAGCATGAGCCTATTTCACAGGTACCGTCCTTTTCACTGTCTGCCCCGGGCTCCTTATCTGCTGCCGTGCCCTCAGGTGTTCAATGTCGCACAGGAATTTACTGTACAATCCTCTGTACTTTCAGATTCAGCGGTCAGGACATACAGCTCCTGACCACACAGGACTTTGACATCCCTTTTCTCCCTATTAGCTCTTCGTTCTGGGGTCTGCTACACTCAGTTTTCTTAGCATCCCCAAAGCCTCTACTCTCTGCTATCATCCTTCCCATCCTCACCAATCAGCTCCCTGTCTTGAACTGACAGGATCTTCCAGAATGATCTTTTTACCTCACGTTTACCTGTCTTGTCATTTTCCTCTCAGATCACAGCTTGTCTCCATGACAACTCCCTCAGCTCACTTCTAGCTGATTCACCAACCCCCTCTGCTGGCCAGAATTTATAAGGCAGCTCCCTTTTCTGACCTGCAGCAGGAATTGTGATTTAATCTATGTTACCTGGCATGGGGGTCCCCTTTCTGCCTCCAAGCATGACTTCACCTCTTAGAGGGAGGCAATGTCACTGTGACAACCAAACTCTGGGGTGTCACAGATGCATGTAATATAATTAACAGCATTAGAAATCCACAATTGTTTTAGCCTTTTTTTTTTTTATAAAATGGCTCCCTATATGACACCAGACACAATATGAAGACAAGTAAAGTTTATGGATGAAAGCAACTATATTTTTTATTCTCTTATAACTCCTTTTATATGTTAATAATACTGCATGGTGACAAAAATGGTGCTGCTATAGCATACAACTGGCATTGGAGTAAAGTAATCCCTCATATGGTTTATGGTGAGAAAATTAAAATTAGTGTATGTTTCCACGTGGCATCAGGATTTGCTGCTGATTGAATGCTGTGTACAGCTGCAGCATTCAATCCGCAGCATCCAGAGGTTACACCATAGTGGAGGGGATTTTATGAAATCCCATCTCCACTATGCGTATAAAGACGCGGGTGACACACCCAAGAAACCGGACATGCAGCTCGTCTTTCTTGACTGCAGCACGTCTATTTATCTAGCGGAGAAGCTCCGTCTCCACAAGATAAATAACCAAGTCTATGGATAGGATGCGGTGATTCCGCATGTGTTCAATGAACACATGCGTTATCACCGCGCTTAAAAAAGGGGGCAGCGCTTTGGGTGGAGCAGGCTTTCCGCTGCGTCCAAAGCGCTGCTACTACGCAGCGTGGAAACATACCATTACTGTGCTAATATTTATTGCGAAACAAAGGACCATATCAGCTGCTTTCTTAAGGGGTTAAGCCAGCTGTTTTCACATAGAATTTACCATTAAAGTTCTTCTCCAAGTGTTTAGTTCATATTATCACCTGGACACCAATCTGGGCACCTTTTCAGTTTTTTCCACCATACCCTGTAGGGGTTTCTGCAGGGACACTTCATGTAATTTATACTGTGCTGCACAGAAGGTTTTAAGTATATTATTACTGCACACAAATAATTTGCTTTAGTCAAGATGCTGCAGGACTCGCCAGAGGCTCATTTCTTTTTTATGCATCTCCTATGTCATTTAAATTCTGCAATAAAGAGCTATTGAGATTATTCATGTTTACAGATCACAGTCATCTATTACATTTCATCTCAGAGGTAGCTCTGAACCATACGTGAGAATAGATAGCACATTTGTACCGAAATAGAAGCCATGCAAATGAGGAAAATTAGTTGAATAAACCAAAAATTTCCATATTGAAATTCAGGGAAAATCTGCACATCAGAGCCCGTTTTTCACCAATTTTAAAATGTTAAATAGGGGAAAATTTATGACACTTTCTAAAAGCAAAACTCTCTTTGTTGACCACTGTAACAAATCACAGCTTTCATTTTACATGACCCCTATAAGAAATAAATCTGCACTATAATTAATTGGTATGAGCAGTGAAAGCTGCCCAAATATCTGATATCTGCTAAAAGTGAACTTGCCATGATGTCCAGATCAATCAGTCACAGTGCAGCTTTTATGTTCCCACTGGAGTGTGAAAAAACTGAATGGTTGGTATGCACAACCGGACCTGTTTATGTCAGACAGTTTAGGCCCATCACAATGGGCACCATAAGAATCTCCTGACATGTAAAAGGTTTATCCCATGCAGTTGTACGTGATTTACATAGTAAAAAAATGTATTTCTGTTGCTATGGGTATTAATGTGGTCACTAAAAAAAAACAAAATATACCAACCCCTAAAACATAAGGCAAAATACACTCTTCTATCAGTTAGGAAGCCATCTATTGCAATTTTTTTGGGATTATATGTTGGGAACATTTTCTTGTGTATTCAATATACAGAGAAAGCGTAATAGCAAGTAGATATACACCGATGAGCAAAAGGGTAGCAATTAGGGATGAGAGAGCACTATAAAGCTTGTTGCTCAAACTGAACAATTCTTAACACTATATAAAGTGCTCTTAGTGAGAGAAGAAAAATAGGAATCTTGTGGGTATGATACCTGTTAATGGCTAAAAAAATATAGTGAATGATGTTACAAAGCAAGCTTTCGAGACTGCTTACATCCCTTCATCAGGCTAATATAACAAAATATTTGAAGAAACCTTATTTATATACAGTAAAGAGTACAGGCATGGTGTGATACATGGACAAACACTGAGCTTGAAGAGAGAATCCTTAATTAGGTAAGATTAGATAAGTGGTGTGAAAGTTTTATGGACCCCATATGCATGTCAGATCAAAGGGCTGGTGGTGCCTTCATTGGTTTTGGAGGAAATAGCTCAGATTTGGTAGTGGGCCATAAATCCTTCTGACAAATTGAGTCCTGTGTGAACAGAATCAAAGACTGTAACGAATTTGTATTCCCAAACTCTGTGATGCTTCTGTGATGTGAAATTGCCTTTCAAAATAACAACTTTCATATTGTCTATGTTGTGTCCTGGACCACAGAAATGTTTGGCCACAGGTAAATGTTTTTTTTGTCTGTAATTGTATCACAGTGAGACCTCATCCTTGCTCTCAGTCTCTGTCCTGTTTCTCCAACATAGAGGCCACCACAGGACATATATTGCATAGAATTAAATACACCACATTGGAAGAGGAACATGTGAATGTCCCAGGGATCTTATAGTCCTGCTGTGTGTTGGGTATTTGGATCTTGTCGTTGGTCTCTATATGAATGCTGGTTTTGCATCTTCTCCCATTGCAAGGATATGTCCCTCTTCGTGAATCTGAAGGCATTGAACTTCGGATAATGATGTTTCTTAGATTGGGAGGTTGCCTGTAACATAGCAAGGGGGGTTTTTGTATAATATTTTTAACCGGTCATCCTTGTGTAGGATATGGTGAAGTTTCCTAGCCGTTTTTCTCAGTATTTCAAGCTATGGGTTGTAGGTCACTACCAGAGGTACACAATGATTTTCCTCTTTTTTTCTGTATTGAAGTACTTGACTTCTAGGGATCCTTCTGGCCCTAATGATCTGATCATCAATGGAGTTGGGATGGTATCCTTGATTTAAAAATGACATTTTAAGCTGGGTTACGTGTTCATCCCTGTCCTTAAGATTAGAACAGATACGGTTATAGAGAGGGTACGTTAGTGGTTGGCGGGGACCTCAACGTGGCAGTAGAACCGTTGGTAGACACCACCAAGCAGAAAAGTTCGATTTCACTAAAAGATCTCTGTAGAATAAAGTCGCAATTGGGATCTTTACAACTGATCCACTCATGGAGATATTTAAACCCCTTTGACCGGGACTATACCTTCTATTCCCACCCCCATAAATCACACCGTCGTTTAGACTATATTTTTATACCCAGTAAAATGCTTACTAACTTACAACAGGCAAAAATAATCCTGAATATTTACTCTGACTAGAGTTGAGCGACTTTTGCTTTTTTAGGGTCGCGTTTCGTTTCGTGAAACCCGACTTTTCCAAAAGTCGGGTCGAGCAAGATCGTCCGATTATAGGGAAAAGTCGGGGTCGTCCCGAAACACGAAACCCAATGTAAGTCAATGGGGAATAAAAGTCGGCAGTGAGAGGAGGACAGGAAACACACCTACAGTGCCCATTTGAATGCCAAAAGCATCAATTCTTCTTAATTAAGCTTGTCAACCTTAATTAACTTCATAATACAAGTTACGCACTGAAAAATGGGGGTTATTTGGCTAAATTTGTGGGGGGGAGGGCTGGCTGCAGGTTTTCATGTGCCCTGGGCGAAAGAGCGCCCCTTTAACACATACCACAACTCATCATGCTCCGATACAGCAGAGAAATAGCGGTATAGTACAATGAAAAATACCTCACTTTTTACATCTCATGACGAGGCCCATCTATTTCTCCATACAAAATCATTGGTCCCATATAATGTTTGAAACAGTATATGATGAGCTCCACATAATGCTACAGTATATGTTGGTCCCCATGGATGAAGCTCCACTGTCTTATGGGCCCAAATAATGCTCCAAACATAATGGGCCCCATTTCTAATGCTCTAGTGTATAATGGGCCCTGTAAATGCTGCTCCAGTGTCTGATGTCCACCTTTGGAATGTTCCAGTGTATGGTGGGCCCCATCTATCATTCTCCAGAGTATAGTGCTCCCCAAAAATTGCTGTCCCAACATAGAAAACAATCAAATAAGTCTCCTCGCTAGGGAATCCCTGTACTTGTCTGGACAGGTGCTGTAGCTTGCTTAACAGCTCGCCAGCCGTTCTCACGCCCAGTATGGATTGCACGTGATTGCACAAAGGTTAGAAAGGGTACCGTATCCCTGGATAACATGTATGGATAGCGTACACATTCAAAATATATGTCTATACAGCAAGAGGCAGGCTCAGACGGTGTTAGGCCCAGTATGGATTGCACGTCATTGCACAAAGGTTAGAAGGGGTACCGTATCACCGGATAACATGTATGGATAGCGTACACATTCAAAATATATGTCTATACAGCATGAGGCAGGCTCAGACGGTGTTAGACCCAGTATGGATTGCACGTCATTGCACAAAGGTTAGAAAGGGTACCGTATCCCCGGATAACATGTATGGATAGCGTACACATTCAAAATATATGTCTATACAGCATGAGGCAGGCTCAGACGGTGTTAGGCCCAGTATGGATTGCACGTCATTGCACAAAGGTTAGAAAGGGTACCGTATCCCTGGATAACATGTATGGATAGCGTACACATTCAAAATATATGTCTATACAGCATGAGGCAGGCTCAGACGGTGTTAGGCCCAGTATGGATTGCACGTCATTGCACAAAGGTTAGAAGGGGTACCGTATCCCCGGATAACATGTATGGATAGCGTACACATTCAAAATATATGTCTATACAGCATGAGGCAGGCTCAGACGGTGTTAGGCCCAGTATGGATTGCACGTCATTGCACAAGGGTTAGAAGGGGTACCGTATCCCCGGATAACATGTATGGATAGCGTACACATTCAAAATATATGTCTATACAGCATGAGGCAGGCTCAGACGGTGTTAGGCCCAGTATGGATTGCACGTCATTGCACAAAGGTTAGAAGGGGTACCGTATCCCCGGATAACATGTATGGATAGCGTACACATTCAAAATATATGTCTATACAGCATGAGGCAGGCTCAGACGGTGTTAGGCCCAGTATGGATTGCACGTGATTGCACAAAGGTTAGAAAGGGTACCGTATCCCTGGATAACATGTATGGATAGCGTACACATTCAAAATATATGTCTATACAGCATGAGGCAGGCTCAGACGGTGTTAGGCCCAGTATGGATTGCACGTCATTGCACAAAGGTTAGAAGGGGTACCGTATCCCCAGATAACATGTATGGATAGCGTACACATTCAAAATATATGTCTATACAGCATGAGGCAGGCTCAGACGGTGTTAGGCCCAGTATGGATTGCACGTCATTGCACAAAGGTTAGAAGGGGTACCGTATCCCCGGATAACATGTATGGATAGCGTACACATTCAAAATATATGTCTATACAGCATGAGGCAGGCTCAGACGGTGTTAGGCCCAGTATGGATTGCACGTCATTGCACAAAGGTTAGAAAGGGTACCGTATCCCCGGATAACATGTATGGATAGCGTACACATTCAAAATATATGTCTATACAGCATGAGGCAGGCTCAGACGGTGATAGGCCCAGTATGGATTGCACGTCATTGCACAAAGGTTAGAAGGGGTACCGTATCCGCGGATAACATGTATGGATAGCGTACACATTCAAAATATATGTCTATACAGCATGAGGCAGGCTCAGACGGTGTTAGGCCCAGTATGGATTGCACGTCATTGCACAAAGGTTAGAAGGGGTACCATATCCCCGGATAACATGTATGGATAGCGTACACATTCAAAATATATGTCTATACAGCATGAGGCAGGCTCAGACGGTGTTAGGCCCAGTATGGATTGCACGTCATTGCACAAAGGTTAGAAGGGGTACCGTATCCCCGGATAACATGTATGGATAGCGTACACATTCAAAATATATGTCTATACAGCATGAGGCAGGCTCAGACGGTGTTAGGCCCAGTATGGATTGCACGTCATTGCACAAAGGTTAGAAGGGGTACCGTATCCCCGGATAACATGTATGGATAGCGTACACATTCAAAATATATGTTTATACAGCATGAGGCAGGCTCAGACGGTGTTAGGCCCAGTATGGATTGCACGTCATTGCACAAAGGTTAGAAAGGGTACCGTATCCCTGGATAACATGTATGGATAGCGTACACATTCAAAATATATGTCTATACAGCATGAGGCAGGCTCAGACGGTGTTAGGCCCAGTATGGATTGCACGTCATTGCACAAAGGTTAGAAGGGGTACCGTATCCCCGGATAACATGTATGGATAGCGTACACATTCAAAATATAAGTCTATACAGCATGAGGCAGGCTCAGACGGTGTTAGGCCCAGTATGGATTGCACGTCATTGCACAAAGGTTAGAAAGGGTACCGTATCCCTGGATAACATGTATGGATAGCGTACACATTCAAAATATATGTCTATACAGCATGAGGCAGGCTTAGACGGTGTTAGGCCCAGTATGGATTGCACGTCATTGCACAAAGGTTAGAAGGGGTACCGTATCCCCGGATAACATGTATGGATAGCGTACACATTCAAAATATATGTCTATACAGCATGAGGCAGGCTCAGACGGTGTTAGGCCCAGTATGGATTGCACGTCATTGCACAAAGGTTAGAAAGGGTACCGTATCCCCGGATAACATGTATGGATAGCGTACACATTCAAAATATATGTCTATACATCAGGAGGCAGGCTCAGACGGTGTCAGGCACAGTATGGATTTGACGGCCCAGGTTACACAGCGGAGGAGCAGGGAGAGGTAAAGATTGCAAATGCTGGGGCCCTGGCCAAGCAAGGGGGGCACACTCGTGGGCGTCGGTACTGGCACTGGGCCCCTCATAGTACAGCGGTGTGTCTGACGGCGGGTGTGCACCACCACCGTCAGAGACACTTGATTGCACTATGAGGGACCCTGTGCCAGTGCCCGCGCCCAAGAGTCGGCCTACCCACCTGTCCAGGGCAACGGCACTCGCACGGTGTCGTGCGCTAGGTGGTGACCCCGGCCATGGGGGGGGAGGCAGCACAGTTAGGGAGTTTTAGAAAGTGGCATATGTTGATGTTGGACATTCAACTGATGCAAAAGGCGAAATAGGTGGAGTACCAGGAAGAGGTGGACCAAAGCAAGCCATTTTTCTGTCACGCTATGTGTCATCAGGGGAAGGTGGGACAAAATCCTTGGAAACCCATGCGTGGTTCATTTTAATGAAGGTTAGATCATCCACATTTTGGGTAGACAGACGGGTCCTTTTTTCTGTCAGGATTGATCCAGCTGCACTGAAGACTCTTTCCGATAGCACACTTGCAGCTGGGCAAGCGAGCTCCTGTAAGGCATATTGGGCCAATTCAGGCCAGGTGTCCAGTTTAGCGGCCCAATAGTCAAAGGGGAATTACCTGTGTGGGAGAACATCGATATGGGAGGAAAAGTAGTTTGTAACCATAGTTGACAACTGCTGTCTCCTGTCACTTTCCATCGATGCAGTATTACCAGTTGTGTGAGCGGTATTTGAAAAATCAGTCCACAACATTGTCATGAAACCCCTGTCTCCAACGCCACTTCTGCTGTGTGCACCACGAACACCTCTGCCAAGCTGCCCCCGGCCCGTACGGCTCGTGTGAGAACCATCACCGCTGCTGTGTGCTGGGAATGCCTCAAGCAACCGATTTACCAGAGTTGCTTGTTTATTAGCCAATATTAGGTCAAGGTTCTCCTGTGGCATGATGTTTTGTAATTTGCCTTTATAGCGTGGATCCAGGATGCTGGCCAACCAGTAGTCGTCATCGTTCATCATTTTGGCAATGCGGGGGTCCCTTTTTAGGATCCGCAAGGCATAATCTGACATGTGGGCCAATGTTCCCGGTGTCAATGATGCACTGCGAGTGCTGGGTGGAGGAGCACTTTCTGGCAAATCCACATCCCTCCAGTCACGCACAAACCCTGTACTAGACCTTGCCACGCCAACATTTTCACTTGCCCCACGAGATGCATCCTCCTCCCCTAAGTAATCATCCCCAACATCCTCCTCCTCCTCCTCTTCTTCCTCCACCTCGTCCAGGAGAGGTCCCTGAGCAGACAATGGCTGAATGTCATCAAGGATTCCCTCCTCCTCATCAACATTGGCTGCAGACGCCTGCTCCTTAAGGTGCGTCAAAGTTTGCATGAGCAGACGCATAAGTGGGATGCTCATGCTTAGGATGGCGTCGTCTGCGCTTACCAGCCGTGTGCATTCCTCAAAACACTGAAGGACTTTACAAAGGTCTTTCAGCTTCGACCACTGCACGCCTGTCAACTCCATGTCTGCTCTCAAAGTGCCTGGCCGTGTATCCTCCCACAAATGCATTATGGCCTGCCTCTGCTCGCACAGCCGCTCCACCATGTGCAGGGTGGAGTTCCACCTTGTTGCAATGTCGATAATGAGGCGGTGGTTGGGAAGGTGGAGCAATCGCTGCAGCTTCTGCATACGAACGGAGTGTACAGGCGACCGGCGGATGTGCGTGCACAGTCTTCGCACCTTCTGGAGCAGGGCTGTTAACTCCGGATAATTTTTGAGGAAGCACTGCACCACCAGGTTCAAGGTGTGAGCCAAGCAAGGTATGTGGCTGAGTTTTGAAAGGGCTATGGCTGCCACAAAATTACGGCCGTTATCACTAACTACCTTGCCTGCCTCAAGATGTACACTGCCCAGCCATGACTCAGTTTGTCGCTTCAAGTACTCGGCCAGCACCTCGGCGGTGTGTCTGTCGCCCAAACACATCATCTGCAACACAGCCTGCTGACGCTTTCCACTAGCTGCTCGATAGGGGGACACATCGTGTGCAACAGTGGCAGCTGCAGATGGAGTGCTCGTACGACTGCGCTCTGTGGACGAGCTGTCGCTTCTGGAGGAGGAGGAGGAGGAGGAGGGTCGAACGCCTACAGCCAACTGTTTCCTAGACCGTGGGCTAGGCAGCACTGTCCCACCACCGCTGTCCCCTGTGGACCCTGCATCCACCACATTAACCCAGTGCGCAGTGATGGACACGTAACGGCCCTGGCCATGCCGACTGGACCATGCATCAGTTGTGAGGTGCACCTTTCCGCTCACTGACTGCTTGAGTGCATGGACAATGCGGTCTTTCACATGATGGTGGAGGGCTGGGATGGCTTTGCGAGAGAAGAAGTGGCGACTGGGTAGGTCATAGCGTGGTACTGCATAGGCCATGAGTTCGCGGAAAGCTGTGCTTTCCACCAACCGAAAGGGCATCATCTCAAACGAGATTAGTTTGGCAATGTGGGCGTTCAAACCCAGTGTACGCGGATGAGAGACTGAGTACTTTCTTGACCTACTCATAGTGTCTGGGAGGGTGAGCTGGACTTGAGAGCTGCATATGGTGGAAGTAGCGGTGGACAGGGCGGACTGAGAGAGGGTTGATGATGGTGATGGAGTTGGTGTTCTTTCTGATGGCCTAGAATCAGTCTTTCGTTGATATAACAGTGGGATTCCCTGACTGCTGTGGCCTTGCAACGACACCTCAACATTTGCTGCTGTGCTAACCGATGTGCTTACAGTGGGGGAAACAATGTAGCGTTGCTGACTACCTTCGTTGTGATCAGTTGCACATGTGGCACTTGAGGTTTGGTGTTGTGTCCACGCTTGCAAGTGCATGCTGGTTAAATATCTAAGCATGCAACTGGTATTCAAATTTTTCAGATTTTTCCCTCGGCTAAAGGTCTTTGCGCACTTCTTACAGATAACCTTGGCCTGATCATGAGGATTTTGTTCAAAAAACTGCCACACTGCACTCTTCCTACTTTGGCAGACATTTTGCGGCCTAGCACGCTGTGATCTTTTGACCCTCTGGACAAGCTGTCCAGCAACTCTTTTGATATTTGGAACCTGTCTTTGGAGTGCTCCGGGCCTGCCAGATAACAGCTGTTGCGATGTCGATGTCTGCTGTGGATGCTCCTCATCTGAGCTATTGGAAGCAGCACCCTCTTCCCCCAATGGATGCCAATCTGGGTCAACAACTGGGTCATCCATCACCTCCTCTTCTATGTCATGTGCACCTTTCTCTGTGTCACCGTGTATGGTGGTATAGTGTGCGGGAAGGGGCACCTGAGTCTCATCAGGGTCAAAATCTGGCTCTGTACACTGCGAGGACAATGTAGTGCTCTGAGTGAATGTACCAGCAGAATCATCCATCAGCGGCTGTGCATCAGTGCACTCCATGTCAGATTCATCTTGGCCTGGGTAATTCACCATTTGACTTGATAATCCAGGCATGGTATGTGAAAACAGCTCCATGGAGTAATCAGTAGTATGGCCTGCGTCATCCTTCAATCTTGGTTGGGGTGAAGGACACAAGGAAAGGTGTGGTTCATGAACATGAGCCTCCAATGATGACTCAGTGCTTTTACTTTTTACAACTGAAGAAGAGGAGGCGATAGAGCTGGAGGCTGAGTCAGCAATGTAAGACAAAACTTTTTCCTGATGCTCTGCCTTTAAAAGCGGTTTGCCAACTCCTAGAAAACTAAGCGTTCGAGGCCTTATGTAGACAGACTATGACGCAGGGTAAGCACCTCCTGCATTTGGTCCTATTTTGCTCTTGCCACTACCATCAGATCCACCACCAACACCATCATTACCAGCTGGCAACCCCCGCCCAATTCCACGGCCTCTTCCACCAGCCTTCCTCATTTTTGGTAGAAATGTAGACAAAATCCAACAAACTATATAGTAATGTAAAACAAGGTACAAGGTGTCTATAGGACAGGGGAGTTTTAGAATTTCTGCACACACTTGTGGACAGTGGACACTTGTGGATTGTGTGCGGCCCACTGATATCTGAGCGCTATGTGACACGCTCGATGGCACAGCTGCCTGTGACCAAAGTGACGAGAGGATAATGGAGATTTTGAATCTCTGCGTACACTTGTGGACAGTGGACACTTGTGGATTGTGTGCGGCCCACTGATATCTGAGCGCTATGTGACACGCTCGATGGCACAGCTGTCTGTGACCAAAGTGACGAGAGGATAATGGAGATTTTGAATCTCTGCGTACACTTTTGGACACTGGACACTTGTGGATTGTGTGCGGCCCACTGATATCTGAGCGCTATGTGACATGCTCGATGGCATAGCTGCCTGTGACCAAAGTGACGAGAGGATAATGGAGATTTTGAATCTCTGCGTACACTTGTGGACAGTGGACACTTGTGGATTGTGTGCGGCCCACTGATATCTGAGCGCTATGTGACACGCTCGATGGCACAGCTGCCTGTGACCAAAGTGACGAGAGGATAATGGAGATTTTGAATCTCTGCGTACACTTGTGGACAGTGGACACTTGTGGATTGTGTGCGGCCCACTGATATCTGAGCGCTATGTGACACGCTCGATGGCACAGCTGCCTGTGACCAAAGTGACGAGAGGATAATGGAGATTTTGAATCTCTGCGTACACTTTTGGACACTGGACACTTGTGGATTGTGTGCGGCCCACTGATATCTGAGCGCTATGTGACACGCTCGATGGCACAGCTGACTGTGACCAAAGTGACGAGAGGATAATGGAGATTTTGAATCTCTGCGTACACTTTTGGACACTGGACACTTGTGGATTTTGTGCGGCCCACTGATATCTGAGCGCTATGTGACACGCTCGATGGCACAGCTGCCTGTGACCAAAGTGACGAGAGGATAATGGAGATTTTGAATCTCTGCGTACACTTTTGGACACTGGACACTTGTGGATTGTGTGCGGCCCACTAATATTTGAGCGCTATCTGACACGCTCGATGGCACAGCTGCCTGTGACCAAAGTGACGAGAGGATAATGGAGATTTTGAATCTCTGCGTACACTTGTGGACAGTGGACACTTGTGGATTGTGTGCGGCCCACTGATATCTGAGCGCTATGTGACACGCTCGATGGCACAGCTGCCTGTGACCAAAGTGACGAGAGGATAATGGAGATTTTGAATCTCTGCGTACACTTTTGGACACTGGACACTTGTGGATTGTGTGCGGCCCACTGATATCTGAGCGCTATGTGACACGCTCGATGGCACAGCTGCCTGTGACCAAAGTGATGAGAGGATAATGGAGTTTTTTTTATCTCTGCGTACACTTTTGGACACTGGACACTTGTGGATTGTGTGCGGCCCACTGATATCTGAGCGCTATGTGACACGCTCGATGGCACAGCTGCCTGTGACCAAAGTGACGAGAGGATAATGGAGATTTTGAATCTCTGCGTACACTTTTGGACACTGGACACTTGTGGATTGTGTGCGGCCCACTGATATCTGAGCGCTATGTGACACGCTCGATGGCACAGCTGCCTGTGACCAAAGTGACGAGAGGATAATGGAGATTTTGAAACTCTGCGTACACTTGTGGACAGTGGACACTTGTGGATTGTGTGCGGCCCACTGATATCTGAGCGCTATGTGACACGCTCGATGGCACAGCTGCCTGTGACCAAAGTGACGAGAGGATAATGGAGATTTTGAATCTCTGCGTACACTTGTAGACAGTGGACACTTGTGGATTGTGTGCGGCCCACTGATATCTGAGCGTTATGTGACACGCTCGATGGCACAGCTGCCTGTGACCAAAGTGACGAGAGGATAATGGAGATTTTGAATCTCTGCGTACACTTTTGGACACTGGACACTTGTGGATTGTGTGCGGCCCACTGATATCTGAGCGCTATGTGACACGCTCGATGGCACAGCTGCCTGTGACCAAAGTGACGAGAGGATAATGGAGATTTTGAATCTCTGCGTACACTTTTGGACACTGGACACTTGTGGATTTTGTGCGGCCCACTGATATCTGAGCGCTATGTGACACGCTCGATGGCACAGCTGCCTGTGACCAAAGTGACGAGAGGATAATGGAGATTTTGAATCTCTGCGTACACTTTTGGACACTGGACACTTGTGGATTGTGTGCGGCCCACTGATATCTGAGCGCTATGTGACACGCTCGATGGCACAGCTGCCTGTGACCAAAGTGACGAGAGGATAATGGAGATTTTGAATCTCTGCGTACACTTTTGGACACTGGACACTTGTGGATTGTGTGCGGCCCACTGATATCTGAGCGCTATGTGACACGCTCGATGGCACAGCTGCCTGTGACCAAAGTGACGAGAGGATAATGGAGATTTTGAATCTCTGCGTACACTTGTGGACAGTGGACACTTGTGGATTGTGTGCGGCCCACTGATATCTGAGCGCTATGTGACACGCTCGATGGCACAGCTGCCTGTGACCAAAGTGACGAGTGGATAATGGAGATTTTGAATCTCTGCGTACACTTTTGGACACTGGACACTTGTGGATTGTGTGCGGCCCACTGATATCTGAGCGCTATGTGACACGCTCGATGGCACAGCTGCCTGTGACCAAAGTGACGAGAGGATAATGGAGATTTTGAATCTCTGCGTACACTTGTGGACAGTGGACACTTGTGGATTGTGTGCGGCCCACTGATATCTGAGCGCTATGTGACACGCTCGATGGCACAGCTGCCTGTGACCAAAGTGACGAGAGGATAATGGAGATTTTGAATCTCTGCGTACACTTGTGGACAGTGGACACTTGTGGATTGTGTGCGGCCCACTGATATCTCATCGCTATGTGACACGCTCGATGGCACAGCTGCCTGTGACCAAAGTGACGAGAGGATAATGGAGATTTTGAATCTCTGCGTACACTTTTGGACACTGGACACTTGTGGATTGTGTGCGGCCCACTGATATCTGAGCGCTATGTGACACGCTCGATGGCACAGCTGCCTGTGACCAAAGTGACGAGAGGATAATGGAGATTTTGAATCTCTGCGTACACTTTTGGACACTGGACACTTGTGGATTTTGTGCGGCCCACTGATATCTGAGCGCTATGTGAAACGCTCGATGGCACAGCTGCCTGTGACCAAAGTGACGAGAGGATAATGGAGATTTTGAATCTCTGCGTACACTTGTGGACAGTGGACACTTGTGGATTGTGTGCGGCCCACTGATATCTGAGCGCTATGTGACACGTTCGATGGCACAGCTGCCTGTGACCAAAGTGACGAGAGGATAAGGGAGATTGGATTGCTTTTAAAAAAGCAGTTTGCGGAGCAGTGGGTAAACAGCAATGCCAGTGTGTCAGGAAGCCTTAGAAGGCAGCCCAACAACCAACACCACTGATACACCACAATATAGCCTCCCCTTGCACTGCACACACAGTGACTTGTGTGTTGTGCAGGCCAAATCGCTAGCAGCAGAAGCAGTTTTTTTGTCTTCTTCCCTGCCTAACGCTCTCCCTACAGAATCAGCAGCAACCTCTCCCTATACTAAGATCGGCAGAAGTAAGATGGCGGTCGGCGTGCACGCCCTTTTATACCCCCTGTGACGCCCACCAAAGCAAGCCAATCACTTGCATGCCCTTCTGAAAGATGGTGGTGACCCGTGCCTATGTCATCACGTTGCCCACAGTGTCCGTGGATCCTGATTGGCTGAAAAAGAGCGCAAAACAAACTTTTGAAACGCGACTTTGGCGCGTAAGTCGCCGACCTCGTGGCCGACCTCATCCTAGGGTCGGGTTTCGTTTCATGAAACCCGACTTTGCCAAAAGTCGGCGACTTTTGAATTTTTTCGACCCGTTTCGCTCAACTCTAACTCTGACCATTCAGCGGTATTAATAAAATTCACACTTGCCAAATCCTATCCCCGACACAGAATATGGCGGCTTAACAAGTCTGTGCTCGGGCATTCTGAGGTGCAGGCACGTATGAACAAAATGCTCTCCCAATACTTTGAACAAAATGCCACTCCAGAAACTTCTTCACAAATATTATGGGAAGCGCACAAATCAGTTGCCAGGGGAGAGATGATATCTATCACCTCCTATCTTAATAAACTCCAGCAAAAAGAAATCCAGGATCTTTATGAAAACATAGAGCAGCTTGAGCTCCAACATAAACGTAAAATTGACCAATTTAACCTAGAGGCATTGCAACATAAAGGACAACAACTTAAAGATATATTGAATTCGAGATCTGATAAGCTCTATACATCATGGAAAAACAGAATGTACGTTCATGGAGATAAAGCTTCTAAATTATTATCGCAATTGAGAAGGCGGCAAACTGGTACGCTGATCAACTCAATTAAAAATAAACAAGGAGTAAGCTTGCAAAATCCAGAAAACTTAGAGATAGCATTTCTCGAATACTATAAACAATTATATAATCTACGTCCGGAAGATACCACTGAATCCTCATTTAAAAGAAGCCTAGAAACCAAACCTTTTCTAAACAATTTTAATCTACCTGCTCTGTCAGATCTCCAAAAACAGCAACTTAGTAGACCTTTCACACTGGGTGAATTGCAGTCTGCCCTGTCAAAGTGCCAGAAAAGGAAAGCGCCAGGCCCAGATGGGTTTACAGCATCACACTATAAATCCTTCTCCACCCTCCTACTTCCGCATTTACTAAACGTTTGCAACGCAGTTCTACAAGGACATTCTTTACCGAACCAAATGCTTACAGCCACAATTTCTCTAAAACATAAAGAGGGGAAAGACCCAGAGCTGTGTAGCAGTTACAGGCCGATATCTCTTCTCAATGTAGACCTAAAGCTCTTATCTGGTCTGATGGCAAAAAGGCTGGCCAAATTACTGCCAAGTTTAATTTCTTTAAACCAGACTGGTTTCGTGGGTGGAAGGGAGGGGAGGAATAATGTGCATAAGGTATTACACCTTATTCAAAACGCAAAAAGTCGTAAGCTCCCATTAGTACTCCTTGGAACGGATGCAGAGAAAGCCTTTGACAGAGTAGACTGGGTTTATCTACGGGAAGTATTAGCCAAATTCAGAATTACAAATCTGTTTATAACAGCCGTAATGGCAATGTACAATAATCCCACGGCACAAATTAGGATAAACGACTTTGTAACAAGTGCATTTACCATAAAAAACGGAACGAGACAGGGGTGCCCACTGTCCCCTTTATTATTTGTACTAGCAATGGAACCTCTCCTGAATGCCATACAACTACACACAGGAATAGAGGGCATTAAAATTAATAAGACACACTAAAAAACAGCGGCATTCGCTGACAATCTATTAGTATTGATGACTAAACCTACAGTGGGTTTGCCAGCCTTAATGGCCCTCATAGACCAATATGGCAATCTATCCAATTTAAAAGTAAATATTTCCAAATCTGAAGCATTGGACTTACATATACCCCCAACCACCCTAGCAAGATTACAAAATATTTACCCTTTCACTTGGCCAAAACAATATATCACATACCTGGGGGGTAAAAATAGGAAGATCAGATAGAGATCTTTTCCAACTGAATATCCCACCCCTGATCGCCTCAGTAGAATCTACTATGAAGTCATGGAAAGATTCATATGTTTCATGGATGGGGAGGAAAAATTTGCTGAAAAGTCTAATCTTGCCTAAGTTTATATATATTTTCCAAATTCTCCCTATAACCATTCTCAAATTGTGACTTACTAAAATTAATTCATCATTTCGCAGCTACATTTGGAAGAAACAGAAGCCCCGCCTGGCATTAAGACCTTAACACTAAATAAGTCAAGGAGTGGAATGGGTGCTCCAGACGTATTAAAGTGCTACCAGGCGGCAATGTTAACCAGAGTAGTGGACCTGCTGCAGACTTCTAGCAATAACCAGTGGATTGAGGCAGAGGACGAACTTGCCCCTTACCCTTTGAGATCCATTTTTCTGACATGCTCCAGTAAAAATCCAAGCAAAATACTCCACAACATACACACCACAGCAACTCTAAAATTATGGAGAGGTTTGGTGAATACTCTTGCCCCCCCTCTATCCCCATTACTTAAATTAGCAGATATAATGCCACACGTGTCTTACTCCTGGGATAACAACGTGATGAAACCTGGTTTTATAGCAAATGTAGCGGCTCTTGATGGATGGGATACTCCCCTCGTTTCATATACTGAAGAAGCTACCGGGCCCCTCAAACCTGACTTTTATACAATTTGGCTCTATTAGAGACTCCTTAACAAAATATCTCTTATTGTTATTATTATTATTATTATTATTATTATTATTATTTATTGTTCTAGCGCCATTTATTCCATGGCGCTTTACATGTGAGGAGCGGTATACATAAAAACAAGTACAATAATCTTAAACAATACAAGTCATAACTGGTACAGGAGGAGAGAGGACCCTGCCCGCGAGGGCTCACAATCTTCAAGGGATGGGTGATAATACAGTAGGCGAGGGTAGAGCTGGTCGTGCAGCGGTTTGGTCGATCGGTGGTTACTGCAGGTTATAGGCTTGTCGGAAGAGGTGGGTCTTCAGGCTCTTTTTGAAGGTTTCGATGGTAGGTGAGAGTCTGATATGTTGTGGTAGAGAGTTCCAGAGTAGGGGTGATGCGCGAGAGAAATCTTGTATGCGATTGTGGGAAGAGGAGATAAGACGGGAGTAGAGAAGGAGATCTTGTGAGGATCGGAGGTTGCGTGCAGGAAAGTACCGGGAGACGAGGTCACAGATGTTTGGAGGAGACAAGTTGTGGATGGCTTTGTATGTCATGGTTAGGGTTTTGTAATGGAGTCTCTGGGCAATTGGGAGCCAGTGAAGGGATTGACAGAGGGGAGAAGCTGGGGAATAGCGGGGGGGACAGGTGGATTAGTCGGGCAGCTGAGTTTAGAATAGATTGGAGGGGTGCGAGAGTGTTTGAGGGGAGGCCACAGAGCATGAGGTTGCAGTAGTCAAGGCGAGAGATGATGAGGGCATGGACTAGGGTTTTTGCAGATTCTTGGGTGAGGAATGAACGGATGCGTGAAATATTTTTGAGTTGAAGTCGGCAGGAAGTGGAAAGGGTTTGGATATGTGGTTTGAAGGAGAGATCAGCGTCAAGGATTACTCCAAGGCAGCGAGCTTGTGGGACTGGGGAGAGTGGGCAGTCATTTACTGTAATTGATAGGTTCGTAGGGGGGGTCACGTGAGATGGGGGAAAGATGATGAATTCTGTTTTGTCCATGTTGAGTTTCAGATATCTAGTGGAGAAGAAGGATGAAATAGTGGACAGACATTGAGGGATTCTGGTTAGTAGGGAGGTGATATCTGGTCCAGAGATGTAGATCTGTGTGTCATCAGCATAAAGATGATACTGAAAGCCATGAGATTCTATGAGCTGTCCCAGGCCAAAGGTGTAAATAGAGAACAGCAGGGGCCCAAGGACTGAACCTTGTGGGACTCCGACAGATAGGGGGCGAGGTGAGGAGGTGGTGTGTGAGTGGGAGACGCTGAATGTCCGGTCTGTTAGGTATGATGAGATCCAGGAGAGGGCCAAGTCTGTGATGCCGAGGGATGAGAGGGTCTGTAATAATAGGGAATGGTCCACTGTGTCAAAGGCAGCCGACAGGTCCAGGAGGAGGAGGACAGAGTAGTGTCGCTTGCTCTTGGCAGTTAAGAGGTCATTGGTGACCTTAGTAAGGGCAGTTTCAGTGGAGTGGTGTGACCGGAAGCCAGATTATAAGCGGTCGAAGAGGGAGCAAGAAGAGAGATGGGAGGACAGTTCAAGGTAGACGTGTTGTTCCAGTAGCTTGGAGGCGTAGGGGAGAAGTGATATAGGGCGATAGCTAGATACAGAGGATGGGTCAAGAGAGGGCTTTTTGAGGATAGGTGTGATGGAGGCATGTTTAAAGCTTGTTTGGACATTACACGTCCCTTAACTGCATTTGAAACTCTTTGCGCCACAATACAGAAGCCCAAAAAAATATTGTCGACTATTTATCAGATTCTGAATATCTCAGACTGCTGCCACAAAAGAGCTTATATAACACACTGGGAAAGTTCACCTCAAGTCAAATTTCCCACATTTATAATTCCTCTCATGGCCCAACACAGTGCGTTAGGGCACAAGAGAATTCTTTTAAAATAGTAACCAGAGGGTATATCACACCCAAACAAAACAACCACTGGAGGACAGACACCTCGACTAAATGCTGGAGATGTGAAGGCGCTGATGGTGCATACTTACAAATATGGTGGACATGCCCACCCCTACAATAATTCTGGTATGATTAAAAACACATGTGACATGCACAAAAGTGAACAAGTCTGTCGGACAGTGTTCACACCACCCACTGACTGAAACACAAAACGAAAGCACAGAATAACAAAATGTGCAAAAATGCCCTGCAGTAAAAAATATGACAATAATCAGTAAGTGCTGGTAAAGATCTTTTTACCAGCACTTGCTGATTATTGTCATATTTTTTACTGCAGGGCATTTTTGAACATTTTGTTATTCTGTGCTTTCTTTTTGTAATTCTGGTATGATGTGGAAAATTTTATTCGAAAAATAGTGGGCAAAACGCTTAAACTGACACCGGAAATAGTGTTGTTAAATTTCCTGCATCGACTGGATGTAAGAGTATATCCTTATTTATGCAGCACATTTTATCTGCAGCAAAATTATTGATTCCTATTATACTGGAAGACAACAACTATTCCGTCTATATCCCAACTACAGGAAAAGATTGATATGCTATATCAGGTAGCCAGGATTGCAGCCCTAGTAAACGGCTCTCATTCAACTTTTGAAAAAATCTGGCATCCATGGATCCGTTTCAGATCCAGTTTTATCAGTTAACAGGTCTATAGTAGCCCCTTTACTCTGCATTAATTTGATGGTGACATATTCCATGCCAATCATTGCATCCCCACTCCCACTCCCTCCCTGTCAAACTCTTTCCCTTCGATCCTACCTCATCTCTGCTTTATTCCTCTTATCTCTTTCTCCCTTTACTTCCTATATTAAAGGTACTGTTATACGTAGCGATGTAGCAGCTATCCCGACCAGCGATATGACACGGACAGGATCGCTGGTACATCACTAAGTGGTCGCTAGTGGTCACACAGGCAGATCTCACCAGTGACATAGCAGGGGTCGAGGGTCGCTACTTACCTGTCAGACGCGGCGATCCTGACGTCCTCCCGCCCGCGTCCACGCGTCGCTTGTCGTCACAGCAGGAAGCCCCAGCAGGAAGCTGACGACAAGAAACAGCTCAGGACGTTCTCGCGCGATCAGCGATAACCAGGGGGGGGAGCTGTCGGAGGTAAGTATCAGACATAGCGATATTGCTAGCGATATCGCTATAACGTCACAAAAACCAGTGACGTAATAGCGATATTGCTAGCGATATCGCTTAGTGTAACAGGCCCTTAATTCTACTTATTTGCTCAACATTATGACATAGTTTAAGTGAACAATGCTGTTTGGATAACAAGCCCAGATTTCTACCCAGATATAAACTCATCACGTGATGAAACTTTTGAGTTATGCTACTCACTATCCTTCTTTGTGTTAATGCCCAATGTCATGATGCATATTTAATGTTTTCTGTTTAACTTCTGAAAATGAAGATTGTAAGTTGCACAATAGTTTGATATGCTATGTAATTCTGAAAAATTTAAATAAAAACAACATTGAAAAGAAAAGGAACAGATATGGTTATATCTGAGGGCCTGGCTGTAGACAATGGACTTTTTAATGTGTTTAGGATGGAAGCTGTCCCATCTGAGGTATGTGGGACTGTCAATTTGTTTCCAATACACTGATGTTTGGAATGAACCATTTTGGACTTTTATGGTGGTGTCTAGGAAGTTGATTTTTGTTTTTGAGTGGTCCAATGACAAGTTTATGGTTGGATGAAATTTGTTGAATTTGTCATGGAAATTTAGAAGTTCTTATTCAGGTTCAGTCCAGATTGTTAAGATGTCATAGATGTATTGGAAATACGCAAAGGGTTTGATGGAGCAGGATGGTAAAAAGTCATTTTCCAGTTTAGCCATAATATAATAATAATAAATTTTATTTCTATAGCGCCGACATATTCCATAGCACTTTACATTTTGGAGGTGATTTGTAAAGACAATATACATTACAGCATAACAATAATCACTTAGATTACAACAAATACCAAGAGGAATGAGGGCCCTGCTCGCAAGCTTACAATCTATGAGGAAAAAAGGGAGACACGAAAGGTGGGTGGTAACAGTTGCCCTGATTGTATGGACTAGCCATAATGTTTAGTGTGTATCAGTACAGACACAGAGGGCTAATGGATGCATAAAGCATGTGGGAACATGATGCGGGGAACCTGGTTATGGTAAAACTTTTGGCTGTGCCACACAGGGATAGATTAGGTTAATATGTTGAGGCGATAGGCCAGTCTGAATAAATGCGTTTTCAGGGCACGCTTAAAATTGTGGGGATTGGGGACTAATCGTATTGACCTGGGAAGTGCATTCCAAAGAATTGGAGCAGCTCGTGTAATGTCTTGGAGACGGGAGTGGGAGGTTCTGATTATTCAGGATGCTAACCTCAGGTCATCAGCAGAATGGAGGGTGCGGGTAGGGTGTTATACTGAAACAAGGGAGGAGATGTAGGGTGGTGCTGAGCCATGGAGGGCTTTGTGGGTGAGGGTAATAAGTTTATACTGAATTCTGGAGTGGATGGGTAGCCAGTGTAATGACTGGCACAATGTAGAGGCATCGGTGCAATTATTGGTGAGGAATATGATCCTGGCTGTAACATTCAAGACAGATTGGAGAGGGGAGAGTTTGGTAAGAGGGAGACCGATTAGTAGAGAGTTACAATAGTCGAGACGAGAGTGAATAAGAGAAACAGTAAGAGTTTTTGCAGACTCAAAAGTAAGAAAAGGTTGAATTCTAGAAATGTTTTTGAGGTGCAGATGACAAGATCGAGCCAGTGATTGAATGTGGGGGGCAAAGGAAAGCTCGGAATCAAGTATGACCCCAAGACAGCGGGCATGTTGCTGGGGAGTAATAGTGGAGCCACACACAGAAATGGCAATGTCGGGTATAGGTACATTAGTAGAGGGAGGAAACACAAGGAGTTCAGTCTTTGACAGGTTCAGTTTCAGATATAGTGAGGACATGATGTTAGACACAGCATTTAGACAATCACCGGTGTTTTCTAGAAAGGCTGGCGTGATGTCAGGAGAAGCGTATAATTGGGTGTCATCAGCATAGGGATGGTACTGGAAACCAAATCTACTGATTGTTTGACCAATATGGGCAGTGTACAAGGAGAAGAGGAGGGGGCCTAGGATTGATCCTTGAGGAACCCCAACAGTAAGGGGAAGGTGAGAGGAGGAGGAACCGGCAAAAGATACAGTAAAGGAGCGGTCAGAGAGATAGGAGGAGAACCAGGAGAGAATGGTGTCCTTGAGGCCAATTGAACGGAGCATAGTGAGGAGGAGCTGATGGTCCACAGTGTCGAATTCTGCAGAGAGATCCAAGAGAATTAGCATGGAGTAATGACCATTAGATTTTGCTATTAGTATTTCATTAGAGACTTTAGTGAGGGCAGTTTCAGTAGAGTGTAAGGAGTGGAAGCTGGATTGGAGAGGGTCGAGAAGAGCGTTATCAGAGAGATAGCGGATAAGACGGGAGTGGACCAGGCATTCCAGGAGTTTAGAGATGAAGGGAAGATTAGAGACAGGTCTATAGTTAGCGGCACAGTTTTGGTCGAGGGATGGTTTCTTAAGTAGTGGATGTATGATGGCATGCTTAAATGAGGAGGGAAAGATACCAGAAGAGAGAGAGAGAGGTTAAATATTTTAGTTAGGTGAGTGGTGACAGCAGGGGAAAGGGACTGGAGGAGATGTGATGGAAATGGGTCACTGATGCAAGTGGTTGGGCGAGAAGATGCAAGGAGCCTGCTTACTTCTTCTTGGCATACTGGGATGCCATTTTACTTCTCATAGCAGTGGTGGTGCGTTGTAGGTATAGCTCCTCACCGAAAGAGAAGTTGTGCATGAGGATGAATCTGGTGAGTGCTAATACAGACTCAGAGGGGATCCCATTGGCCTCAAGAAACATTCGGCAGGCAGTTAGTCCATTTTCGTGTGAGATGGAAGAATATAAAGATTCAACATCCATGGTGACTAAGATGGTGCTGTCAGGGAGTGGACCTATCGTGGATAGCTTAACACCTAACCCATCTTAAAATGTAATTTTTAAATCCAGGTTACCATCCCTCCTCCATTGATGATCAGATCATTAGGGCCACAAGTGTTAGAATCTGCTCAGTTTGTGGCTATTTGCCATTTTCTTGTAGTGTTTTGGCTGCAGGTCTATTTCCCCTGGTGCTGGGTTTGCCTTTGGTCAGGTGATTGTATCACCCTTTATTAATCTGCACCTGTCTCTCATTCCTTGCTGGACAACAGTTTTAATCCACTTGAAGTCTGTCTTGGAGCTTTGCTTTGCTCTCTGTGTGTTTAATTAGTGCAGTTCTGGGACCTCTGGTTCTACTAGCCTCAGTTTCTGTTTTTAGTTTGCTTCTGCAGCCTTCTTTGTGTTTTCTGTTAGGAGGTTACCCGTTTTTGTACCCAACCCTTATATCTTTCAGGGACCCCCTTCCCCCTATCTACAGATCTTCGCTTGAGATTAGCCTAGGATCGTTGGTGGGTCTATTCACAAGGAATGGGTTGCCCACTCCATCGTAGAGCACCAGCCTAGCCGCAGTGCAGGGTCAGTTTTCCCCCTCCTACCCTAGCCCTGTGCTGCAGAACCGTAACAGTTTGTCCTGCCCGAAAGAAAAAAAAACCCTCTCTCGGATTTCTGCAATATGAACAGTGTTCAAGATCTCGCTTAACGATTGCAACAGTTAACGTTGGAAGTTTCCGACTTACAACAGCACGTGAGTAACTGCCCAGGGGTCCGCCCCGAAGAGCCTAAGGCAGGAATTTTTTTTCATTCAAAAATGCATGCTTACTTTATTTTCGGCTTAGACCCAGGTCTTCAGGAGATGAATTACAGCGTGTGGGGATTATTATGTCCTTATTGCGAGGGGAGATGCAAGTTTGGGCATTTTCACTGCGTCCAGATGACCCTTGTTTGATGTCAGTAGAAGAGTTTTTTTCTGCTATGGGGTTAATTTATGACGATCCGGATCGGGTCTCTACAGCTGAGACAAAACTCAGACGGCTGAAACTGGGTTCTGGTGACGCTGAGGGATATTGCACCCAGTTCAGACGATGGTCTGCAGAAACCAGATGGAATGACCCTGCACTCAGGAGTCAGTTTTTGGCAGGTCTGAATCACAGGGTTAAATACTTACTCATTGCATACCCTGCACCTAATACACTTGAGGCTGCAATGCAGTTAGCCTTTAGGGTGGATGGAAGACTGAGAGAAAGGCAGAATGAGAATTCAATTCTGCTGGGTCCTGTCTCTCAAGAGACCCCCGTGGACTACGGGGAACCTATGCAACTTGGTGCGATGTCCTCTCGTTCCCAGGAAAGGGAGAGAAGGTTCTCTGAGGGGCTATGCCTTTATTGTGGTAAGACTGGCCATTTTATCAAGCAATGTGAAGGTCGCATAAATCAGGAAAAGAAAAAAAAAGGGCTCAGAGTAACCCTCCCGTTCGTATTGCATTTTTACGGTCCGCAGGAGTTTCTTTTTCTGGTAGTTCTATCTGTCATGGTCATTCTATGGATTTTCAAGTGATTGTGGACTGTGGGTCTGCATTGAATTTGATCGATCAACAATTTCTTGACAAGTATAAGATTGAGTCTGTACCTTTGTCATCCCCTTTTCCTGTAGTGGTGATTGATAACACTCCGCTAGAGCATGGGTGCGTTTCCCGAAAGGTCACCATGGTTTCCATTCACTGTGAATATGGAGCACCAGGAATCTTTAGATTTGTTTGTACTTGATAAGTTGCCTTTTCCAGTCATTCTGGGGTTACCCTGGTTAAAAGTGTACAATCCTGTACTGAACTGGTCATCTAATACTATAAGATACTGGGGTCAGGGTGGTATGGGAAATGTTGTGATGTACACATCGCTGAGGTGGTGAAAAATGAGCTACCTGAGCCCATTCAGAAATTCTGGAAAGTATTTTCTGAAGTTGAGTCACAAGCTCTGCCACCGTACAGAGATTACGATTGCGCTATTTAGTTCGTCCCAGGTGCTACTCTCCCTAAGAGTCGTTTATTTAATTTAACGATTCCTGAGAGGGAGGCCATAAAGGAATATCTGCAGACTAGTCTTGCTGCAGGTCATATAAGACCCTCCAAGTCCCTAGTGGCTGTGGGATTCTTTTTTGTCAAAAAGAAAGATTGAGTCTTAGGCCGTGTTTGGATTTCAGGGAGATTAACGAGATAACTGTGCGCAATCCTTACCCCTTGCCGCTAATTCCGGATTTGTTTAACCAATTGGTTGGAGCCAAGTGGTTCTCCAAGATTGATCTCCGTGGGGCATATAATTTGCTGCGAACTAAAGAAGGCGATGAATGGAAGGCAGCCTTTAATACCTCAGAAGGTATTTCGGCCTTATAAATGCTCCGGCGTTCTTTCAAAATTTCATCAACGACATTCTGAGACCGTTGATCGGTAGGAGTGTTATCGTTTACTTGGCTGATATTTTGATCTACTCGCCCGATCTGGAGTCACATTGGCAGAGAGTCCGCGAGGTTCTGCAGATTCTGAGAGAAAATTCACTCTTTGCTAAACTGGAGAAATGCGAGTTTGCTGTACAAAAAATTAGATTTTTGGGGTACATTGTTTCCAGTGATGGGTTTGAGATGGACCCGGTGAAGGTTCAGGCGGTATTGGAGTGGCCAAGACCTGAATGCTTGAAGGCAATTCAGAGATTCTTGGGGTTTGCTAATTATTACAGAAAATTCATAAAGAATTTTTCTGTTATCGCCAAACCCCTTACTGATCTGACTAAGAAGGGTGCCAATACTGACCAATGGTCCCCTGAGGCTGTCAAGGCCTTTGAGCATCTCAAGGATAAGTTTAGCTCTGCTCCTGTCTTGATCCAGACAGAGGAGACTAAGCCCTTTCTAGTAGAGGTGGATGCCTCATCAGTAGGAGTGGGGGCTGTTCTGTCACAGGAGGGAGAGGATGGGGTACATCCCTGTGCGTTCTTCTCTAAGAAATTTTCAGAGGCGGAGCTCAGCTATGATGTTGGGAACCGAGAATTGCTGACTATTAAGCTTGCGTTTGAGCATTGGCGACATTTTTTGGACGGTGCTAGACATCCTATACAAGTCTTTACTGATCACAAGAATCTGATCTATCTGGATGCTGCCAAACTTTGAATGCTCGTCAAGCCAGGTGGGCATTGTTTTTTGCACGGTTCCATTTCTCTTTGACATGCATCCCTGGGACAAAGAATATTAAAGCTGATGCTTTGTCTCGAAGTTCCTTCCCAGCGGTTAATACTGAAAAGTAGGAATCTATCCTGCAGAAAGGGGTGGTGGTAGCTTTAGGTTCTGAGCTGGAAAATAGCATTCATAAAGCCCAGGATGCAGCACCAACCAACACTCTGTATGGGAAATTATTTGTGCATAAAGCCCTGAGGAGATCTTTGTTAATGGAATGTCATGAGTCTTGTCTGGCGGGACATCCAGGGATTGCCGGAACAAGAAAGTCGATCGGTCGGAATTTCTGGTGGCCGGGGTGGCTAAGAGAAATCATCAAGTGGTTGCGTCAGTGTACCGTGTGCGCTAGGACAAAAGCTTCTCATGCTCCAGCGGCAGGGTTGCTGTGCCCATTAGAGGTTCCTAGTTCCCCATGGATGCATATCGTAATGGATTTTATCACCGACCTGCCTCCTCTGAGGGTTTTTCTGTCATCTGGGTCATGGTAGACCGGTTTAGTAAGATGTGTCATCTGGTCTCGTTTAATAAATTACCCAGTGCTAAGACACTTACCAGGGCATTCGTGAAGGAGATTGCCAGACTCCATGGTGTCCCCACGGACATTGTCTCCGATAGGGGACCACAATTTGTGGTTCGATTTTGGCATGCTTTTTGTGACAGACTTTAGGTTCATTTGTCATTTTCGTCAGGTTATCATCCGGAGTCCAATGGAAAGACAGAAAGGAAGAACCAGGACGTTGAACAGTTTTTAAGATGTTTTGTAGCAGACAATCAGGAGATGTAGTCAGAATATCAACCATTAGCTGAGTTTGCTCTCAATAATTATACATCTTTTTCGGCTGGGTGTTCTCCTTTTTTCTTTTGTACTGGGAAGCATCCATCTTTTGGTCCTTTTTCTAGGATTGTGGAAGCGGTGTCTGAGGAGGAGAGTTTTTCTGGAAATTTGGAAAGGGTTTGGACCAGTGTACGCCATAATCTGAATCAGGCGATTAGGAGGTCTAAGAAATATTTTGACAAGAAAAGAAGGGAGGCAAGGTTTGTTGTTGGGGACATGGTTTGGTTCTCTTCTAAGAATCTGCGTTTAAAAATCCCTTTCAAAAAATTGGGGCCTAAGTTTGTTGGACCCTTCAAAGTGGTTCAGATTGTCAACTCGGCAGCAGTCAGATTGGACATTCCTTCGTCCTGGAAAATTAATTCAGTTTTTCATGTATCTTTGCTGAAGAAAGTTGACACGCTTCATAACGTGGCTATGCCATCTGCTCCTCCAATTGATGAGGACTGTGAGTTTGAGATTACACACATTCTTGAATCCAGGTGGCACAGAGGAGGCTTACAGTATCTCGTGTCCTGGAAGGGTTTTGGTCCCAAGAACAATTCCTGGGTGAAAGCTGGGGACGTCTCAGCCTCAAGATTAATTAAGGCTTTTCACAGGAGATTTCCGAATAAGGCTCAGCCTAGAGGATCCGGGGGATCCTCGTTAAAGGGGAGGTACTGTTAGAATCTGCTCAGTTTGTGGCTATCCACCATTTTCTTGTAGTATTTTGGCTGCTGCTCTTTTTTCCCCTGGTGCCTTTGGTCAGGTGATTGTATCACTCTTTATTAATCTGCACCTGTCTCTCATTCCTTGCTGGACAACAGTGTTAATCCGCTTGAAGTCTGGCTTGGAGCCTTGCTTTGCTCTCTGTGTGTTTAATTGGTGCAGTTCTGGGACCTCTGGTTCCGCTAGCCTCAGTTTCTGTTTTCAGTTTGCTTCTGCAGCCTTCTTTGTGTTTTCTGTTAGGAGGTTACCCATTTTTGTACTCAACCCTTATATCTTTCAGGGACCCCCTTCCCCCTATCTATAGGTCTTCGCTTGAGATTAGCCTAGGATCGTCGGTGGGTATATTCAGGGGTGAACCTAGCCTCTCTGCTGCCTGAGGAGATCAGCAAAATGACGCCCCCCCTGCACACAAAGTACATTTTCATGTCTATCCTGTAAAACTAAGTACAATAGTGGACATTTTGATTTAGATAAATAGAAAAAAAAGGTGTCCAAACACAAGGATGTCAGCGCCATCACACGCACATGCAAGAACAACACAGAAGTATCCAGAACAAGGGTCATTAATGGCAATGGTAGGCCTGGCACAGGGCCGGACTGGTACAAAAATGGAGCCCTGCCCAGGGCCGCCATCAGGGCATTACTGCCCTGACTGGCGTATGGTATCCCCGTCTCATCTGCTCACCGGATATTATTACTGAAGTGATGTCTTTATTTTATTTTTTGAGTACACTGTTTTAAATGGGGGGATGGTCCTGTTACTGTGTACAGTGACACTGTGTCGCCTTTTTTTCTTTATGTGATGTAATGTAGAAGTTGGGAAAAAAAATAAGTAATGTGTTCTGCAAGCAGAGCTCTAGATAACTGTGTTATTTCCTGCAGAGGCGAGTCCTGGCTGGAAGACGTGATGGCGGTATGTGCTGGCTGAAAGATGAAAAGCAAAGATGAAGGACTTCAACTAGATACATCACTGGTGAGTTATTGTGTTACCTATACACTGACACTATATACTGTATACTATATACAGAGGTCCTGTGTATAATGTCACCAGTGATCACTGTATTACCTGTACATTATATACAGAGCTCCTGTGTATAATGTCATTGATCACTGTATTACCTGTACACAGACACTGCATACTAAGTACAGATCTCCTGTGTATAATGGCACTTATGGTGATGGTATTGTGTTTTTTTATTACTGATCAGCATTGAGGTATTCAGTCACTATGTGGTGGTAATATGTGGTCTGGACATGGTGTTGTGGTATTTGTCCCTTGTATGTGCTATTATTTGGTCACTTTGTGGTGGTTTTAATATGTGGTCTGGTCATGGTGCGGTGGTATTTGTTCCTTGTATGTGATATTATTCGGTCACTATGGTAGTAATATGTGGTCTGGTCATGGTGTGGCGGTATTTGTTCCTTGTATGTGGTATTATAGGTCGCTATGTGGTGGTAATATGTGGTCTGGACAAGGTGCGATAGTATTTGTCCCTTGTATGTAATATTATTGGTCATTTTAAAAATTGAAAAATAAATAAAAATATACTGTACCTAAATTGTATTGCATATTTTAACAAATATTTAATAGGTTACAGTAGAGTAAGGCTCAGCTAAAAGAGTTTACAGTGTTGTGATGGAGGCTTAAAAAATCTTTTGTCCAAAGCAAAAGCTGCCGGCTATATGTGTGATCTGGAGATGGGAACTGTTAATGTGTGATTAGAATCATAGAATCATAGAATCATAGAATCGTAGAGTTGGAAGGGACCTCCTGGGCCATCTGGTCCAACCCCCTGCTCAGAGCAGGATTCGCTAAATCATCCCAGTCAGATGTCTGTCCAGCCTCTGTTTGAAGACTTCCATTGAAGGAGAACTCACCACTTCTCGTGGCAGCCTGTTCCACTCATTGATCACTCTAACTGTCAAAAAGTTTTTTCTAATATCTAATCTGTGTCTCTTCCCATTCAGTTTCATCCCATTGCTTCTAGTCTTTCCTTGTGCAAATGAGAATAAAGTTGATCCTTCTACAATGTGACAGCCCTTTAGATATTTGTAGACAGCTATTAAGTCTCCTCTCAGTCTTCTCTTTTGCAAACTAAACATTCCCAAATCCTGCAACCTTTCCTCATAAGACAGGGTTTGCAGACCAGTCACCATTCTGGTCGCTCTTTTCTGAACTTGCTACAGTTTGTTGATGTCTTTTTTAAAATGTGGTGCCCAAAACTGGACACAATATTCCAGATGAGGTCTGACCAAAGAGGAGTAGAGGGAAATAATGACTTCACGTGATCTAGACTGTATGCTTCTGTTAATACATCCTAGAATTGCATTTGCCTTTTTTGCTGCTTCATCACACTGTTGACTCATATTCAGTCTGTGATCTATTAGTATACCCAAGTCTTTTTCACATGTGCTGTCACTTAGCCCTATTCCTCCCATTCTATATATGCTTTTTTCATTTTTATTGCCCAGATGTAGTACTTTGCAATTCTCCCTGTTAAAAACCATTCTGTTAGTTGCTGCCCACTTCTCCAGTTTATTTAAATCTTTTTGAATCATCTCTCTCTCCTCTCTAGTATTAGCTATCCCTCCTAGCTTTGTGTCATCAGCAAATTTAATCAGTTTACCCTCAATTCCTTCATCTAAATCGTTGATAAAGATGTTGAACAATACAGGGCCCAGGACAGAGCCCTGTGGTACCCCACTTGAGACATTCTTCCACTTAGTGAGAAGTGAAGTTTTTCCAAGAGAGCAGTGGGACTGTGGACAGTTTGAGGAGTGGAATGGCGGCCCCGAAAATTTTGCCAGTATGGGGCCCAGAAATTCCTAGTGGCAGCCGTGGCCCTGCCACACAAATCCCACCAGCCCACAAACTATAACTCATCAGCCCTGATCAGTGAATTTTTGCTATACTTTGTCATCCCTTCATCACTCTCTTAAAGGAGTTATTTGAAGAGCCACATGTGAATGGAACCACAGTGTGTATGATTGACCACAGCTCCATTTACATGGTGCTCTTCAAAGCTACGTTTCCCAGGATCATGGGGGTCCCAGCGGTCAGATCCACAACAAACAGAAAGTCATCTCCTATCCCCACATAATGCTCCATACAGTATTATGGGCCCCATATATTACTGCATACTGTATAAAGGGCCCCATATAATGCTCCATACAGTATATTGGGCCCCATATATTACTTCATACAGCATAATGGGCCCCATATATTACTTCATACAGCATAATTGGACCCATATATTACTTCATACAGTATAATGGGCCCCATATATTACTTCATACAGTATAATGGGCCCCATATACTACCTCATACAGTATAATGGGCACCATATATTACTTCATGCAGGATAATGGGCCCCATATAATTCTTCTCACCATACCCTGCTGCTCTGGTCTCCTCAGTGTATTCTGATCCTCTGCACTGCTTGGCACAGGGACATCATTAACTTTACGTATATAATTGTTCACTTGGACTGATAGTAATAGTGATTTGTTTGTAACCTGTTGACGGGGGCTGGCCCACTTTATGGGGGTGCTCAGGGCATGTGATTATACACCAGTAAAAAGTATAAAAGGATCAATGTGACCAGTGCCACCTAGTTTCCTACCCCTCTTATTCTACCGGTACTGTGGGCACACTGACTGGTACTGAGGAAAAGAAAGAAAGAACAGAGAGAGAGAAAAAAGAAAACAGAGAGAGAAACAAAGAAGAGAGAGTAAAAGAAAGAGGGGAAAGAAAGAACAGAGAGAGAAAGAAAGAACGAAGATTGAAACAGAGAGAGAAAGAAAGAGGGGACAGAAAAAAAGAACAGAGAGAGAGAAAGATGGGACAGAAAAAAGAACAGAGAGAGAGAAAAAAAGAAAGAGGGGAAAGAAAGAACAGAAAGGGAGAGAGAAAGAAAGAGGGGAAAGAAAGAACAGAGAGAGAAAGAAAAAGCCTGTACTCTTTATTGTATATAATTAGGTTTCTTCAAATATGTTGTTATATCAGCCTGATGAAGGGACGTAAGCAGTCCCAAAAGCTTGCTTTGTAACATCATTCACTATATTTTGTTAGCCATTAAAAGGTATCACACCCACAAGATTCCTATTTTGTTTCTCTCACTGAGAGCACTTTATATATATTTTTCTACTTGCTAACACGGTACTAAACTACTTTTTATTCTTAACACTCGCATTCTCATTTAGAGTAACAAGTATAATAGGATTCAATGGGAAAGTCAAGCATTTTTCCAGTAGACCCTACAAAAAGGTCTGGGGGACAGTCAAAATGTTCAAATGGATGGGGAAAGTGCTGAATTTAAGGAGAACAGCATGTGGAAGACCCCTGGAAACATCTCTGACCTCCAGTTCACTGCTGAGAACAGTGGTGTCACACCTTTACTCCACTTTAAGGAGAGACAATAAAGCATTCTAAACCAGCAAGAAATTGCATTTTACATCAAAAAGAATATTAAGAAGCATTTTTTCCTGTATGATGACTTGTATATAAGGCAAAATTAAATGTATATATATATATATATATATATATATATATATATAATTTAAGTAAACAGAAATTATTTGTTTTTATTAAAAAATAGAATATTTCAGTTTAATTTATGAAGGAAGCAAGGACTGCCAAAAATAGGGGACTCGGATACACCCTGTATGAGACATAAAGGAGGACCTCATACACATTTTGCTCAATTTGTCATTTACTCCTAGAAAGAGATGAGAGAATATTTCATTGTTTGGTTCAAATTCCGATCATCAAATTTGCAATATTCGCCTATTAATTCGTAGAATATTCGCCGAACATAACCAAACGCTATTCAGCTGAAAGCTTAGTGGGAGGCAAAAACAAACGCATGCACAATGCCTTATAACGTCCTCAAATCCTGCCAAAACACATCAAACTAGGGGCAGACACCAGGAACATGGCCTCAATTCACCTACAGTACTAATTGTAGCATGGCACTGTAGCAATCAGCCAGGCATGAGGTATCGGGATCTGGGACAGCATTTACAGCATTTAATTGAACGTCACAGTAATACAAGATGGATGAGGGATCAGTGTAGGCCCCCTTTGCTGGGAGCCCTGATACCACATGTAACACCTCTACCTGTTTTCATGCTGAGCGACACTTAGGTAGCATAAATATCAGTTTTGTGGACTGCCATTGTCAGAAAAATTTAAGGATTGTAACATGGGCAGCTGAGTCCAAGGAAGTGGAGGCCTGACGGTCTCGGTGGCCTACTGCTAAAGGCAACACACATGAAGGAAACCCTACCAGGAGTAGGCAGACACCACCAAAGTGGCATGAATTTCACCACAGTAGAAATAGTATCATAGGAACTGACAGATCTTTCACTACATCCGATCCAGCAGATGGACACCCAACCTGTAGTTTTTAACATTTTAAAAAATGAGGGATTGACACCACTGAAGTGGAATAACTGTCACGAGAATAGAAATATTTCTATTGGGACCAAAATGTCTTCCACTACAGCTAACCCAGCAGATGTAAACCAACCATGACTGTTCACATTTCCACAAATTTGTGTTAACATCAGCAGCAGTAGCAGCAGTGACAGTAGGCACAGAAGCCATACTAAATATCATAAAGTGCAGTTACATGACATTATTGCATCACACTAAATAATGCAATATCACCTAGTCTTTACATTCTGCGACTGAAGTGCAAAAGTTCTCGGCGATCCATGTCATGTTCATCTTGATGAAAGTTAGGTGGTCTACACTTTCAGGGGACAGCCGGCTGTGCTTATCCATCAAGACACTACCAGCATTGCTGAAGATTCGTTCTAAGTAAATGCTGGCTGCCAGGCACAATAAAACCTCCAAGGCGTGTGAGGCGAGCTCAAGCCACTCATCCATTTTGAAAGACCAAAATGTGAAAGGGTCCAAACCCTCCCTTATGGTATTGAAATTCAGTTCTAGATACTCCTTCTCCAACCTCTCTATTCGTTCAATACGTATAAGACTTGAACTTTGTTGTTCTGGTGGATGAAGTTGGTCTAAAATAGTGTCAAAAGACTGCTGCTGCTAATGTTTTAGCATTGATGAATTGACGTGCTGGAGGTTGAAAGTCTAGAGCTGCGATGCTAACTGTATGCTTCACTGCTGTCTTGGGGAAAAGTTCTCTTAAGATTGTATAAAAAGCGTGTTTCGATATTCCAGCATTTGCGGGTACCTTTCTAGGGCAGGAATCATCAGATTTGCTGCGGTTTTGAATCCGCAGCATGTCAATTCTTGGTGCGGATTCCGCAGAGCTTTTACACCTCTTCCATTATAGGAATCCGCAGGTGTAAAAACGTAGGTGAAATCCGCACAAAAAGTGCAGAAAATCCAAAATAAATCTGCACTTAATCCGCAGGTAAAATATAGGTAATTTTACCTGCAGATTTAGCAAAATCCATGCAGAAAAATCCGCAGCAGAATCCACAACATGTGCACATACCCTCAAACTCTGCATCACCTCTGCAAATAGCTGAATTTCAGTGACAGTAAATTCCAAGTTGAAATATGGCGTGCTGTATCATGTTAGTCGCAGAAAAAAATAAATGCTTGAGCGAGGATGAGGCCTGTATGACAAAGAAGATATACTACAAACAATTTAAAAGTCAGGTCCCCTACTGTGTGACATTAGGAACAGAATAATTTTTTGTGGCCTACGGATCAGGCCTCTATTATTTATTATTATTATTATTAATATTATTATTATTATCATTATGCATTTATATAGCGCCATTTATTCCATGGCGCTTTACATGTGAGAAGGGGAAATATAGACAAGTATAATAAACATGTGTAAGACAAGGGACACACAAGTACATAAGGAGAGAGGACCCTGCCCGCGAGGGCTCACAGTCTACAGGGATGGGTGAGGATACACTATAACACACTAGATGCAGCAAACTATTTGAAAATCAGGTCTCCTGCTATATGATGCTGGGAACAGAAGGATTTTTTGGTGGCCTCTGGATTAGGCCTCTCTAGCACACTAGATCGTACAAACTATTTGAAAGTCAGGTCCCCTACTGTATGACACTAGGAAAATAAGAATTTTTTGTGGCCTATGGATCAGGCCTCTACAGCTTAGTTTCAACCCAACAAAATGACAGTGTGATACGGCATGTTTAACTTTTTCCAACTGAAAAATTGTAATTTTTTTTAATGTGCCTTGGATCTGCCGACAGTTTCATATCACCACAGCACAAAATGACAAGATGGGATACCGCAGGCTGTTGGCTGTTTCACATTTAGCTACTGAAAAAATATTATTTAGAATGCTATGCTCATGCATGGAGCACAATAGGAGCAGTGCACAACACACTTGTAGGACATGTGCCCTGCTAGCTTTGTCTGTGGACCCCAGTAATTGTCAAAAAAAGTGCTGGAAGGTACACTATCTGATTGATATACAACCGCCTAGCTAACTAGCTAAAATCTTGCTGCTAACAGTGCCAGTGTCTGTAGCAGCTTTTCTGCGCTGTAACAGTGTCAAAATGGCGCTAAAACAAGATGTCCACTATTTATGTGGAGAGTGACGTGATCTCAGCAGCCAATGACACAAGCCGTTATGTCAGAAAATTGTGGGTGTTTCCTTCACCCTGATTAGCTAGCCGTAAAGTTAGGGAAAAAAATGACTGTTTACAAGAACGCCATGCCTCTGAGCCCTGCAAACCCCCTCTCCTCATGAAACACGTGCCAAATGCTCATGATACACCACACTTATCATTGGTAAAGTGCTGAAAATATTTATGTGGCAAGGCAAATATTTTCCCGCACTTCTACCTTAATGTTATCAATTCTTTTCCGATTTGATAAAATTTTGCTCTTGTTTCCAATCACGAATCTGAATGTACCATATTCATGCTGAATTTATGCTTGGCGATCGTTTTCCAAACAAATTTGCTCATCACTACTCCTAGACGCAGTGGCGTATCTAGGGGGGGGCAGCCGGGGCAGTTGCCCCCGGGCGCAACCAGCATGGGGGCGCAGTCGGGCCGCCTAATGCAGCGGTCCGCAGTGTCCTCCCTGGCGGGCTGCGTTCTGCCGCCCCCCCGCCTGAGAGTCGGCGGTTCTCTGTGTCAGCTGTCAAGCTGACAGCCGGCGCAGAGAAGGAGGCTGTGCCTGCTCCCAGGGAGCAATTGTACTGGCATCTATACAGACGCCTGTACAATTGAAGCTCTGACCGCCGGGCCAGAGCGACGTCAGCATCGTGATCAGGTCATGTGATCACGCTGCTGACGTCACTCCCCAGCGCCCAAAGCAAACGCTGGTGGTAAGTGTGCTCCACTGTGTGGAGCTGAAGAACCACCGAAGATGGGAGATGAGGGGGAGTTAATGAGTGGAGATGGGGGGGATTTGTAGAGGGGATGGCGGTTAATGTGTGGGGGTATTTAGAGTGGGGATGGGGGTTAATGAGTGGGGATGCCATGGGGTTAATGTGTGGGGGGATTTGGAGAGAAGATGGGGGTTATTTAATGTGATGGGGTTAATGAGTGCGGGGGTTAATGAATGGGGATGTGTGGGGGCGTTAATGAGTGGGGATGGGGGTTAATGTGTGTGTGGGTTAATGAATGGGGATGGGGGTTAATGTGTGGGGGTAATTGGAGTGCAGATGGTTATTTAATGTGTGGGGGGATTTGGAGTGGTGATGGGGTTAATGAGTGGGGATTGGGTTAATGTGTGCGGGGGTTAATGAATGGGGATGGGGATTAATGTGTGGGGGCATTAATGAGTGGGGATGGGGGTTAATGAATGGGGATGGGGGTTAATGTGTGGGTGTATTTGGAGTGCAGATGGCTATTTAATGTGTGGGGGGATTTGGAGTGGTGATGGGGTTAATGAGTGGGGATTGGGTTAATGTGTGCGGGGGTTAATGAATGGGGATGGGGATTAATGTGTGGGGGCGTCAATGAGTGGGGATGGGGGTTAATGAATGGGGATGGGGGTTAATGTGTGGGGGTATTTGGAGTGCAGATGGTTATTTAATGTGTGGGGGGATTTGGAGTGGTGATGGGGTTAATGAGTGGGGATTGGGTTAATGTGTGCGGGGGTTAATGAATGGGGATGGGGATTAATGTGTGGGGGCGTTAATGAGTGGGGATGGGGGTTAATGAATGGGGATGGGGGTTAATGTGTGGGGGTATTTGGAGTGCAGATGGTTATTTAATGTGTGGGGGGATTTGGAGTGGTGATGGGGTTAATGAGTGGGGATTGGGTTAATGTGTGCGGGGGTTAATGAATGGGGATGGGGGTTAATGTATGGGGGCATTAATGAGTGGGGTTGGGGTTAATGTGTGGGGGTATTTGGAGTGCTGATGGGGGTTAATGAGTGGGGATTGGGTTAATGTGTGTGGGGATTTGGAGTGGGGATGGGGGGTTATTTAATGTGTGGGGGGGATTTGGAATGGGGATGAGGGTACTTAATGTATGTGGGGGATTGGGGAAGGGGGATTTAATGTGTGGGGAGATTTGAGGACACAAAATAAAGAGTATGTATGAGGAAACAGTATGGGGGATTGGTGCAGACAGTATGGGGAGCGAATGGGTTAATGTATGTGGATGGACACAGTATGGGGAGTCGGGGATATGTGTGAGCAGACAGTATAGAGAGTGAGGGGGTAAATATATGAGGAGACAGTATAGTGAACAGGTGGGATGCTAGAGGGGAATAGTGTGAGGCGACAGTATATTGCAGATATTTTTATTTAGGAGCATTATAATGACACTTCTATCTTTAAGGGTGTCGTGTGGAGATTTGCTGCAGAAGACCGGAGAAGATGGAAGTCTACAGAGATGAGATGTGGATGAGAAAACTCATCATGGGGTCTAGAAGAAAAGGTGACTGACTGCAGAGACGACGTCATCTATAAGGTACTTGGATGTAAATGTTATTTGTGACACTGACTAATTCTCATGTTTTTATTTGTTAGGAACATTAAAGGGGTTGTCCAGGTTTGTGCTGAGTCTGCAGTCATTCTATGTGACTGCAGACGTCTGAATTCTCACAGTGCTCACTGAACGCTGTCAGGATTCTCTCATGCAGGTAATTTACATACATGCGGTCACATGCTGACTAGACATGTGTGGCCTCACTCAATGAAAATGAACGGAGCGAGGCCGGGCACGTCTAGTCGGAATGTGGCCAGAAGTATATAAATCACATACTTGTGCTGACATGACTGTACATCGGCAAGGGAGAATCCTAAAAGTGTGCAGTGCATTCGTTGTGAGAATTCAGAAGCTGCAGTGTCAGGATTCAGCCCTGCAGGTTGCCGTAGTCATCAAATGGACACTTCACTCATATGCGATTTTCATAGGTATGGTCCTGTGACAACGAGCTTCTCTTCCTGCTTCTCTCAGTTTTTTACTGAACATTGAGAGCATTAGGAGGAGCAGCTCGTGGGTACATGGCTAAGTGTGCAAGTCGCATATGTACTTGGGGGGGGGGCGCCGAACCGAATTCTTGCCCCGGGTGCCAGAAAGCCTAGATATGCCTCTGCCTAGACGCATAAAGGCTATGCACTTTGGAGAGTCATATACCAAGGAAATGTACTACAGACCATGGAGCAATCTATGGCTGAGCAATATAATATCAATAAGGGTATGTGCATTCGTTGAGTAAAATGTATACACCATTACTGCATCTCTTGGCAGAAAAACACAGCTGCAAAAACACGCATTTTTGGTGCTTTTTTGCCCTGTGTTTTTGGTTGATTTGAGTGAAGTAAATCAGATTATTTTCTACACCAAATCAGCAAGTCAAAAATACAGTGGGGAAAAAAGTATTTAGTCAGCCATCAATTGTACAAGTTGTCCCACTTAAAAAGATGAGGAATGCCTGTAATTGACATCATAGGTAGAGCACAACTATGAGAGTCAAAATGAGAAAACAAATCCAGAAAATCACCTTGTCTGATTTGGCATGACTGATTTTTCAAATTATGGTGGAAAATAAGTATTTGGTCATTAACAAAAGTTCACCTCAATATTTTGTTATATATCTTTTGCTGGCAATGACAGAGGTCAAACATTTTCTGTAAGTCTTCGTAAGGCTGGCACACAATGTTAGTGGTATGCTGGCCCATGCCTCCATGCAGATCTCCTCTATAGCAGTGATGTTTTGGGCCTATCGCTGGGCAACACGGACTTTCAATTCCCTCCAAAGGTTTTCTATGGGGCTGAGATCTGAAAACTGGCTAGGCCACTCCAGGACCTTCATATGCTTCTTATGAAGTCACTCCTTTGTTGCACTGGCAGTGTGCTTGGGATCATTATCATGCTGAACGACCCATCCAAATTTCATTTTTAATGCCCTTGTTGATAGGAGGTTTGCACTCAAAACCTCACAATACATGGCCCCAGTCATTCTTTCATCTACACGGATCAGTCATCCTGGTCACTTTGCAGAGAAACAACTCCAAAGCATGATGTTGCCTCACCCATGCTTCACAGTAGGTATAGTGTTCTTTGGATGAAACTCAGCATTCTGTCTCCTCCAAACAAGGCGAGTTTAGTTTCTACCAAATAGTCCTACTTTGGTTTCATCAGACCATATGACATTCTCCCAATACTCTTCTGGATAATCCAAATGCTCTCTAGCAAATTTTAGATGGGCCCAGACAAGTATGGGCTTAAGCAGAGGGACACATCAGGCACTGCATAATCTGAGTCCCTGGTGGCATAGTGTGTTACTGATGGTAGCCTGTGTTATGGTGGTCTCAGCTCTATGCAGGTCATTCACTAGGTCCCCCCTGTATGGTTCAGGGATTTTTGCTCACCATTCTTGTTATCATTTTGACCCCACGGGGTGAGATCTTGGGTGGAACCCCAGATCGAGGGAGATTATCAGTGGTCTTGTATGTCTTCCATTTTCTTATTATTCCTCCCACAGATGATTTCATCACACCAAGCTGCTTGCCTATTGCAGATTTAGTCTTCCTAGCCTAGTGCAGGTCTTCCCAATAGTGGAGTTTAGAGTGTGACTGTTTGAGGTTGTTGGCAGGTGTGTTTTATACTGATAACAAGCTCAAACAGGTGCCATTACTTCAGGTAATAAGTGGATGACAGAGGAACGTCTTAAAGAAGTAGTTACAGGTCTGTGAGCTCCAGAAATCTTGCATGTTCTTAGGTGACCAAATACTTATTTTCCACATAATTTGAAAAATAAATCTTGCCAAATCAGACAAGGTGATTTTCTGGATTTGTTTTCTCAAATTTGACTCTCATAGTTATGGTCTATCTATGATGTCAATTACAGGTCTCTCTCAACTTTTTAAGTGGGAGAACGTGCACAATTGGTGGCTGACTAAATAGTCTTTTCCGCACTATACTTAACATGTTCATGACACTTCAGATTTCTCATTCATTTTGCTGTCATCAGGCTTTGCTTCAGGTTTTGTCACAAATCTGCATTGAAAAAATGCTACAAAAACGCACCCAAAATGTGCACACAGCCTAAAAGTTTTTGGCGGTTTATATAGCAACAAAATCTACCCAAGGATATGTAAAATTCTAAGGATGAACAATTTAATACTGATAAATTTAAAAACAAGTTTTTTGAGAGTTATATACTGACAAAATGTACTCCAGACCATAGAATAGTCTATAGATGAGCAATACAATACCAGTACATTTTTAACAAGTTTTTTGAGGTTTATATAGCAATGAAATGTAAGAAAGAAGATGTAATATGCTATGGGTGAGCAATATAATACAAATTTTTTAACAAGTTTCTTGAGAGTTATAGAAAAAATGAAATATACTACAGACCACAGATTAGACTATGAATGAGCAATATATTACAGATAAAATTTTGAACGAGTTTTTTAAGTCTTATATAGCAACAAAATATACCCAAGAATATGTAAAAGTCTGTCGATGAGCAATATATTATACTGATCAGCTTTTTTACCAAGTTTTTTGAGGCTTATATATAGCAACAAACTGTACCCAAAATGATGTACAGTAATACCCTATGAATGAGCAAGTTTTTGAACTAGTTTCTTGAGGTTTATATACCAATGAAATATGCTCCAGACCACAGATTAGTCTACTGATGAGCAATATAATACTGATAAAATTTTGATTTTTTTTTAGGCAGATATAGCAACAAAATGTACTCAAGAAGATGTAATTTTAACAAGTTTCTTGACGGTTATATACTAACAAAATGTACTCCAGATCACAGATTAGTCTATGGATAAGCAATATAATACCAATACATTTTTTAACAATTTTTTGGAGAGATATATATACCAGCAAAATGTACCCAAGAAGATGCAGTACCCTATGGGTGACCAATATGATACAGATGAAATTTTGAATAAATTTTTACAGGCTTATATAGCAACTAAATGTACCAAAGAAGATTAAACACCCCATGGGCGAGCAATAGAATACTGATACATTTCAAACAAGTTTTTTGAGGGTTATAAACCAACAAAATGTAATCCAGACTATGGAATACCCTATGGGTGATCAATATAATAACAATACATTTTTGACCAACTTTTGGAGGTTTTTATACCAACATAGTATACTCTATACTATAGAATAGTCTATAGGTGAGCATTATAATACCAATAACTTTTTTGCCAGGTAATTTGAGAAATTTATAGCAACGAAATGTACCCAAGAAGATGCAATACCCTATGGTCAAGCAGCATGATAACAATACATTTTGAACAAGTTTTTTGAGGCTTATACAGCAACCAAATGCATTCAAGAAGATATAATACCCTATGGGTGAACAATATGATACCAATAAATGTGGTGCAAGTTTTTGGAGACTTATATAGCAACTGGATGTATCCAAGAAGATGTAATACCCTATGGGAAGGTAATATAAAATGGATACATTTTGAACAAGTTTTTTGTGAGAACACTTGCCATGGTGTCAGAGGAAGAAGCAGCAGGTGCAATTTATGGGGTGACCAGTGGTTGTCAAAGCCCGCTAGTCCACATTTTAACACAGTGAGATTCTCAGACTAGCACATGTTGATCATGTGTGTGCTGATTAATGCATGTAGTAGTCAAATTATTGCAATGTTTACCTCTACCGAGTCGGTTTTTTTTAAAAGTTGCAGATAACGTAAATTGGGTCATTCTTTGTGGTCTTAAAAAAGGCCCAGACTAGTCAACCCTTGTCGCCCTTGATAACTGCAGACTGGAGAAAGCTGCTGACCACAGCCACAGTTGTGGCTGAGGATGCAGTGCTTGTCATGGTTTCATCACTCTGTGTCTGAGTGGGAAGCAGCAATGTAGCCTCATAGTTTTAATCCTCCACCTCTTCTGCTGAGGTACTAAGCTGCGTAGATTAGAATGTGTGAACAGCTCTGCTGAATGACCTATCTGTGGTTCCTCAAAGTCAGTTGGGCATTGGAGAGTTGTGATGCAGGGGAAAGCAAGGGTAATTGAAGTGCCTCCTCTGAGGATTGTACTGAGTGTGATGTTAAGGTGGAGGGAGAGGAGGAGAGGCCACTTGATGCAGTGCTTGCCATCCACTGGAGCATATGGTCTTTCTGGCCCTCATCTACAAGGTGTAATGCTGTGTGTCTGTCAAAGAAAGGGAGTCAAGTAGTCTATCCAGTAATAGGTGTTGTCAGTTGCTTTGAATAGGACGAGATGTTGTTTGTTCAGTAGAGCTTTGAGAAACTCAACCACCTAACCCATGCACACATCAGACACTAAACTATTCGCACTTCCACCACGACCTCCCTTTTTCCACTCATGTTGGATGTATCCTGTCCCTCTTTTAACCAGCTTTTTAATAAACCTAAGCCCAGGCCTTTCAGTCACTTGTCACAAAATTTACAATCAGTATTTATTTGCTGAAATAGTGTGCCTGTACCACAATATTAGTCCAAACAATTTAGATTAGGAAATGTGTCCTCCTGCCTGGACCACAATAATAGCCCAAATGATTTTGATTAGGAAATGTGACCTGGTAGCTGCACAACAATATTATCCCAAATGATTTTGATTAGGAACTGTGGACTGGTACCTGCACCACAATATTAGCTCCAATGACTTTGATTAGGAAATGTGGACTCCTGTCTGCACAACACTATTAGCTCAAACTAGTTAGATGCTGGAAGGTTGATTTCACACAGGATCCTATCTAACTGAAGTAGCTGACAATAAACTGCTTCCTTAACTAGCTGACAAACTGCAGCAGGAGAAGCCTCTCTGCACTGCTTATTTGGCAAAATGATGCCACCTAAACACTTTTTATATAGAGAGGCACATTTGACTTCAGCAGCCAATGACATAAGTTAATTAAAAAAAACAGTCCACCGCTCCTCACACGTTGCCCTCATAAAACACATACCCCTGGCTCATCACATAGCATCACGTTCCTAGCCAAAGTTTTTACAAAAGCATTAGTGGAAACGTGATCATTTACCGAACTATGCCCAAATTTTGTCGACATTTAGGGAAAAACAATCCCAATGAGCTACGTTGATGCCGAATTTGATATTGGCAGTTGAGCAACAATGTTTTGAACTTTTGTCTTTCAGGCTCCATATCTCAGCTTCCACTACTGCTTCAACATGAAATTGCCATCATTTGATAGACAATCATCTTGCTACTGCAATGTAATTTATCCATCTGATGTTGGCAAATATTCTTTTTCTTATTAATAATGTAAATATTAAAACTTGGAGGGCCAGCAGGCGGCCCTCACAATTTATGGAGGGCCAGCTGGCAGCCCCCACTATTTTTAGAGGGCCAGCAGGAGTTTTGTGGACAAATGAGACCAAGATAGAGATTTTTGGTAAACCACATCATTCTACCTACTGTTTATTGTAATTAGAATGAGGCCTACAAATAAATGAACACTGTAGTTACAGTCAAATATGGTGGAAGTTCAAAGATATTTTGGGGTTGTTTTGCTGCTTCTGGTACTAGGTGCATTGATTGTGTGGAAGGCATCATGAAATAATGAGATTCTCAGAATTTTTAGTCTTAATGTAGTACCCAGTGTCTGAAAGCTGTGTTTTCGCAGGGTCTCACAGCAGGATAATGACCACAAACATAATTCAAGAAGCCCCCATAGATGGATGGAAACAAGGCACTGGACACTTTAGAAGTCGGAATTCCAGCTATAGTAGCGTAAAGTCTCCCATCGCTATCTCTGACATAGAGATTCTACAGAGAAACTGCGAATGGACACATTAAATCAGTTAATTTTGCCTGCTTTGGAAAATTTCTGAGTACAGATCACCATAAAAAACACAAATCTGTCAATGAGTGTCCCCACCAAGAGAACGACGGTCCATGTTGTCCCCCTCATCCTCATCCTCGTCTTCCTCCTCATCCTCCCTCTCCTCATCTTCAGGCCATCCACACTGAACAGATGGGATCAAGGTCATGTGTGAAGTACCATCTGTAGTTCAAACAACAGCTGCTGTTCATGCTTCTCCTCATTATTATCCAGTCTGCATAGAGAAGATGAGATGATGCTGGGTTGTGTAGCATCACCCTGTATAGTTTCTGGCACCATCTCAACTGCTCCACATGCAAAGTCTCCTCTCTTTGAGCAGTGAGCATTTCAGTAGACAGAGAAGCTGAATGACATCATCACCACTGACCATTTTACTAGTGGGGTACCACAGGGTTCTGTATTGGGCCCCCTACTATTTAATATATTTATTAATGATCTAGTGGATGGCTTACACAGTAAAATATCAGTATTTGCAGATGATACAAAACTATGTAAGGTAGTTAACACAAAGGAGGACCGTTTGCAACTACAGACAGATTTGAGTAAATTGGAGAATTGGGCTGAAAAACGGCAAATGAGGTTAAACACAGATAAGTGTAAGGTTATGCACATGGGAAGGAGAAACAGATGCTATAATTACTTACTAAATGGGAAACTGCTGGGGAAATCAGACATGGAAAAAGACTTAGGCATCTTAGTCAATAAGAAGCTAAATTGGAGTGCCCAGTGTCAGGCAGCTGCCACCAAAGCAAAAAGGGTCATGGGATGCATTAGAAGAGGTCTGGGGACACGAGATGAAAACATAATTTTCCCTCTGTACAAATCACTCGTCAGACCACACTTGGAGTATTGTGTGCAATTTTGGACACCGGTGATCAAGAAAGACATTTCTGAACTTGAAAGGGTTCAAAGGCGGGCTACTAAAATGATAAATGGAGTTGGTTCACTACAATACCCAGAAAGGTTATTAAAATTAGGTCTATTTACTCTAAAAAAGAGAACACTTAGGGGAGACCTAATATATATTTACAAGTATATCAGAGGGCAATACAGAGATCTCTCCAATGAACTGTTTGTACCAAGGACTGTGACAAGAACAAGGGGGCAGTCTCTTCGTTTGGAGGAAAGACAATTTCTACACCAGCATAGAAGAGGGTTCTTCACGGTAAGAGCAGTGTGGCTCTGGAATTCTCTTCCTGAGGAAGTGGTGATGGCCAACTCACTGAATGAATTTAAGAAAGGAATGGTTGCTTTTCTTGTGAGTAACAGTATAGAAGGTTACGAATAACAGAATATTATAGGTAGATGGTTGACCCAGCTTAGGGGAAGGAATTTTTTTCCCTGTGGAGAAAATTGGCTTCTACTCTGTGGGTTGTTTGCCTTCCCTAGGATCAACAATGCAGAACAGCTGCACTAAAAATAGGCTGAACTAGATGGACATAAGGTCTTCCTTCAGCCTTCAAAACTATGTTACTATGTTATTTTGGTCAGGTCCTCAAACTTTTGGAGAACCACACAGATGTCAGACATTCATGCCCACTCATCTGCTCTCATGTGCGGAGGCTGACCAGAATACCGACATGCATGGTATTCAACTGCTGCCCTTTGCTGCTTACAAAGCCTTGCCAACATATGTAACGTTGAGTTCTAATGTGTAGTGACATTGCACACCAGTCGATTAGCTGGAAGTTGCAAACACTGATCCAGCGCTGCCAGGATTGTGAAACCTGTAGCTGACTTTCAAAAATGGACACACATGCGGCATACTTTCACAAGTCGCTCAGATATATCTGGATAGGTTTTGAGAAACCACCGAACCACTAAGATGAGGACGTTGGCCAGGTATGGTACGTGTGCAAAGTTGCCAAACTTTAGAGCTGCCACCATGTTATGGCTATCGTCACACATGCTCATGCCTGGTTGTAGGTTCAGTGCTGAGAGCCACAGACCAGTCTGGTCTGTTAGACTTTCCAACAACTACATTGCAGTGTGCGGTTTGTCACCTAAGCAGATTAGCTTCAGTTGAGCCGGTTGCCGTTTGACCGAGGCAGTGCTGCAGTGCTTCCAGCTTGCTAGTGTTGTTGACATTTTGAAGATTAAGGAGATGCAGGAACTGCTGTAGAAGGTGAGGAAACGCTGACTGAACCATGGCCCACAATCCTTGGTGTCGGTAGCACATGTTCCTTCCAAGGATCCAACTGGGTCCCGGCTTCTACAATGTTCACCCAGTATGCCGTCAGGAAAATGTATCATCAATGGACACATGCACTTGTCCACATGTCCGTGGTTAAGTGGACCATCCCAGTAACAGCATTAGTCAGGGCATGACTGATTTTTTGGGACATTTGCTTATGCAAGGCAGGGAGGGGACATTTGCTTATGCAAGGCAGGGAGGGCACACAAGGAGAAATAGTGAAGGCTGGGGACCGAGTACTGAGGGACAGCCACCATCATGAGGTTGCGTATAACTTCCTTCTCCACAAGCCAAAACAGCAACATTTCCAGGGCAAGTAGTCTGGAAATGTGGCTGTTTATTATTGTGGTCTGTGGGGGGCTGCGTATATACGTGTGCATTCTAAGGACTTGGGTAGGGATAACTGAATGCAGCTCTGGGACAAGGACGTGGATGTTGTTGCTGATGGTGGTTGCAAGTGAACAATGATAAGTGCAGGGTCGGAGACATCTTTGCCTGTGTCATGGACAGTGGATTGACGTGCACATAGAACAGGGGAACAGGCAGAGGTGTAATCCACAGATACTGTTTATCTACCCTGGCATTTGGCCCAACTAGTCGGGTGCTTTTCTGTCATGTGTCTGAGCATGCTGGTGGTGGTCAGACTGGTAGTTGTGCTAACCCTGCTGATTCTGGCATGGCAGTTGTTCCAAATGACCTTTTCTGGGTTAACTGGACTGTCATTAAAAAGTGCCAGACTTGGGAACACCTAAACCTTGGCCTGGCAAGTTCACCTGTGCTGGTGCTCTGGGGAACACTTGACCGCCTTGTGTCTCTGGTCACTCCACTGTCTCATCCTGAATGTTGTGATGCTGTGCATTCATCCCACTGTGGTCTGCTGTCTATGCTTTGCATGTCACCTTCCAAGATTGGGTCAGTGACTTCATCATCCACCACCTTATCTTCCACTTCTGTACCCTGATCCTCCTGCTAACTTGCTGACTTAACAATATCACTATTTGGCAATTGTGTCTCATCATCATCCACCTTTTTCTACAGTATTTATATTTTCCCACTGTTGCCTTCTTGTGAGCGCAGCTGCTCAAATATTTGGGCGTCAATACACGCGATCTCCTCATTTCCCGCTTGAAACAGGCAAGGCAAGAGGCCAGAATCTATAAATGGAAAGGTGAACTGCTCTTCAGTGTCCAAGTGTGAGATCACTTATCTCTGGGCACCCGGCATGGTGGGAAGAAGGAGGATTAGGGTGAGGACTATGTGGTCCAGATCAGGGCTACTGAGACTGGACCTTGTGGAAGACAGGGTGATGCTAGCAAACTGACAGGAAGCATTATCTGCTATCCATCCAACAACCTTATCATACTGGTCTGGCTTCAACAGTGGTTTTCTGCGCCCCCTACAAAGTGGGACAGGGAGCTAGGTCAACATGATGTGTGTTTGTTGTACTCCTGCAGCAGGCACAGCTTCATTTTGACCACGGCTTCGGCCTCTGCGCTGACCATCAGTTTCTCGTCCACTTCCCCATATTTTATCACATGCCTTGCTCCATGTTAAATTATGTAAGATATATCCCTGTTGAGAAAACTTTGCAGTATTGCTATTGCAAGAAAATTGGCCCACCTCAGATAGATTTTTACACTGCAGTACCAATATAGAGATGCTATTTCTAACCAAACAAGTCTGGCAGTTTTGTTTTGATGCACAACTGGAGCATGATAAATGTCATACAAGATATGACTGCTGAAAAAAATTAGATGTATTACTATTGCAGGAATATTGATTCACCTCAGATGGACTTTTTGGCACACACCTCAGATTGATTTCTTATGCTGCTGTATCAACACAGTGATGCAATTTCAAACTAAACAAGTCTGTCTTTTTTTGATGCACAACTGGAGCATTATAAATGCTGTACAATATTTTACTGCTGAAAAAAAACACATGTGATATGCACAAGTGTGAACAAGTCGGTAAGACAACGTTCACACCACCCACTAACTGAGACACAAGAAAACAGATTTGCAAAAATACTCTGCAGTAAAATATACGACAGTAATCAGCAAGTACTGGATAACAAATACAGGGTATTTAGTCGATACCTTTTTTGCAAAAAAATGTATACCAAGCTGCTTCACCGCATCAAGGTAACCCATATTGAAGCAGTCCCTATCTAATGTATTTAAAACCTGAACATCTGAACAGTGTCTAAAATGAACAGGATTCGGACAGGCGCTTCTTTGTATGGGCTTGTGGTGCAAGACAGCTCTTTTGTGCATGCCACACAAGAGAGGGGTGGGGTCTCTTAAACCATACTAGGCAAGGAAAAAATGGATTAAAAACACATGTGACATGCACAAGTGTGAACAAGTCAGTAAGACAACGTTCACACCACCCACTAACTGAGACACAACAAGAAAACAGATTTGCAAAAATACTCTGCAGTAAAATATATGACAGTAATCAGCAAGTGCTGGATAACAACCTTAATTGAGGTCCAAGCTGCTATAATTTAGTCTGTTGTTAGGGCTATCCCAGCCCACGTATGAATTGTTAGGGACTGTGTGATCAGAATCTCTAGTATTCACAGGACTAGAATCTCTAGTCTTCACAGGACTTTACAGTAGTTGCAGTTTTTAGTGTTTTACCTATTTTCCCATGTGAGTTGTTACAAAATCATTACAGTCACAAAGTCTCTCAGTTCTATCGAGACAAACACAGCAGTGGAGGTGGCTCATATGTTTCATAATAGTGAGACCACAGATCACCATGCAAGCACCATGCAATGCATATTGCACAATTCAAGAATGGTGTCTCAAAAATGGTGGTGAAGCCTCAACTTCAATATCATCATAAGAAGCGTGGGCTCAAGTTTCCAAAAAAGTACAAAAACTGGGTTGTAGAAAATTGGAAACTGGTGATTTGGAGCAATGAGATGAACTTCAATAGACTAGGTTCTGATTGGTGCAAATGGGTCTGGAAGAAACAAGGAAAAAAAGGGCTAAAAGATTGAGAAATTGAAAGAACTATCAAGTTTGGTGGAGGAAGCCTGATGATATGGTGCTGTTTCCCAACCAAAGCCATTGGACATTTGATCAAGAACAATGGTGGTCTCAATGCTGAACTATTATTGAGTATGTTACAAGACAAATTACTTTGTGCACTTGAGTACTATGGGTATGAAAAACATAGTAACATAGTAACATAGTTATTAAGGTTGAAGGGAGACTTTAAGTCCATCTAGTTCAACCCATATCCTATCCTAACTTGCCCTAACATGTTGATCCAGAGGAAGGCAAAAAAAACCCATGTGGCAAACAGTAAGCTTCACATTGGGAAAAAAAATTCCTTCCCGACTCCACATACGGCAATCAGACTAGCTCCCTGGATCAACGCAATATTAAGGAAACTAGTGTACATACCCTGTAATATTACACTTTTCAAGAAAGGCATCCAGTCCCTTCTTAAATTTTAGTAGGGAATCACTCATTACAACATCATGTGGCAGAGAGTTCCATAGTCTCACTGCTCTTACAGTAAAGAATCCGCGTCTGTGAGTATGCTTAAACCTTCTTTCCTCCAGATGTAGAGGATGCCCCCTTGTCCCCGTCACAGGTCTAAGAGTAAAAAGATCATTACAAAGGTCTTGGTATTGTCCCCGCATATATTTATACATTGTAATAAGATCACCCCTAAGCCTTCGATTCTCCAAACTAAATAACCCCAAGTGTAATAACCTGTCTTGGTATTGCAGACCCCCTAGTTCCCTAATAACCTTGGTCGCTCTCCTCTGCACCCGCTCCAGTTCAGCTATGTCTTTCTTATATACCGGAGACCAGAACTGTACACAGTATTCTAAGTGTGGTCGCACTAGTGACTTATATAGAGGTAAAATTATGTTCTCCTCATGAGCATCTATGCCTCTTTTAATGCATCCCATTATTTTATTTGCCTTTGCAGCAGCTGCCTGACACTGGCCGCTAAATGTGAGTTTGTCGTCCACCCATACACCCAGGTCTTTTTCAGTGACTGTTTTGCCCAGTGTTTTACAGCTAAGCACATAATTATACATCTTGTTCGTTCTACCCAAGTGCATGACCTTACATTTATCCCCATTAAAGCTCATTTGCCATTTATCAGCCCAAGCTTCTAGTTTACATAAATCCTCCTGTAATATAAAATTGTCCTCCTCTGTATTGATTACCCTGCAGAGTTTAGTATCATCTGCAAATATTGAAATTCTACTCTCTATGCCCCCTACAAGGTCATTAATAAATATGTTAAAAAGAAGCGGGCCCAAAACTGAACCCTGTGGTACCCCACTGCTAACCGTGACCCAGTCTGAGTGTGCTCCATTAATAACCACCCTTTGTTTCCTATCCCTGAGCCAGCTCTTAACCCACCTACACATATTTTCCCCTATCCCCATTGTTCTCATTTTATGTATCAACCTTTTGTGTGGCACCGTATCAAAAGCTTTTGAAAAGTCCATGTACACCACGTCCACTGAATTCCCTTGGTCCAGTCCGGAACTTACCTCTTCATAAAAGCTTATCAGATTAGTCTGACAGGAACGGTCCCTTGTAAACCCATGTTGATATTGGGTCATAAGGTTATTCTTCTCCAGATACTCCAGTATAGTATCTCTTAGAAAACCCTCCAGGATTTTACCCACAGTTGAGGTTAAACTTACTGGCCTATAATTTCCAAGTTCAGTTTTTGTCCCCTTTTTGAATATTGGCACCACATTTGCTATACGCCAGTCCTGTGGTACAGACCCTGTTATGGAATCTTTAAAGATTAAAAATAATGGTCTATCTATGACTATGCTTAATTCCTGCAGTACTCGGGGGTGTATCCCATCCGGGCCCGGGGATTTGTCAATTTTTGTGATTTTTAGACGCCGTCGTACTTCCTGCTGGGTTAAGCAGGTGACATTTAACGGAGAATTTTTATCCCTGACCATGTTATCCGTCATGGGATTTTCTTGTGTAAATACTGATGAAAAAAAGTCATTTAGCATATTGGCTTTTTCCTCATCCTCATCCACCATTTCACCCAGACTATTTTTAAGGGGGCCAACACTATCATTTTTTAGTTTCTTACTATTTATGTAGTTAAAGAATATTTTGGGATTATTTTTACTTTCTCTGGCAATGAGTCTCTCTGTCTCAATCTTTGCTGCCTTGATTTGCTTTTTACAGAATTTATTTAAGCTTCTGTATTTAGTTAATGCCTCATCACTACCTACTTGCTTTAATTCTTTAAATGCTTTATTTTTATCTCTTATTGCAACCCTTACAGCTCTATTTAGCCATAGTGGTTTCCTCCTATTTCTAGCATGTTTGTACCCATATGGTATATATTGTGCACAGGTCCTATTCAGGATGGTAATAAACGTCTCCCATTTTCTTTGTGTATTTTTATGTCTCAGGATATCGTCCCAGTTAATTGCACCAAGATCATCTCTCATCTGTTGGAAATTTGCCCTCCTGAAGTTTAGTGTCCTTGTAACCCCTCTACTACACATCTTATTAAAGGATACATGAAAACTTATTAATTTGTGATCACTATTACCCAAGTGACCCTCAACCCTTACATTTGAAATGCGGTCTGGCCTGTTGGTTAATATTAGGTCTAGCAGTGCCCCCCTTCTTGTCGGGTCCTGAACCAGTTGTGAAAGGTAATTGTCTCTCATAGTAGTCAAAAACCTATTACCTTTGCTGGAACTGCAGGTTTGGTGTCCCCAATGTATTTCAGGGTAGTTGAAGTCCCCCATAATAATGACTTCTCCTTGAGTCGCAGCTTCATCTATTTGCTTTATGAGGATATTCTCTGTTGCTTCCATTATTTTTGGAGACTTATAACAAACCCCTATCAGTAATTTATTATTTTTCCCCCCTCCCTTTATCTCTACCCACAGGGACTCTACATTTTTATTAGATTCATATATATTATCACGAAGGATGGGTTTTAAGGATGATTTTACATATAAACACACACCTCCCCCCGCTTATTTGTTCGGTCATTTCTGAACAGACTATTACCCTGTAAATTAACCACCCAGTCGTGGCTCTCATCCAGCCATGTCTCAGATATCCCCACCATGTCATAATTATGTTCCAACAACATTAACTCCAATTCCTCCATTTTGTTGGCGAGGCTTCTGGCATTAGTATACATGCACTTTATGTATCTCTCTGTACCTCTATTCTTTCTTAAATTATTAACTGTTCTAACCCCACCCCCCATGCCACCCCCAAAGCCAATGTCATTATTTGTGCCCAGGTCTCTATCTGCACTGTCTTCCCCTACTATAAAAGGAATACCCTCCCCCCCATCCCTAGTTTAAACACTCCTCCAACCTTCTAGCCTTTTTCTCCAAGATGATATAGTGCTCCAGCAGGACAATGACCCAAAATACATATCGAAATTGGTGAACAAATTGTTCATTGACAATGAAGTAGAGGTGCTGGATTGCTTCCCAAAGTTCCCCAACCTCAACTAAATCGAACACTTGTTGGTAGAGATGAATAAAACTGTATACATACCCAAGTGAGTTGACCAGTATAGAAGAGACCTGGGATCAGATTTTGTCTGAAAAGTATCTGAATCTGATCGAGAGCATGCCCATAAGGATTCAAGAAGTGTTGAACGCCAAAGGTGGGTTCACAAAATACTAACAAATACTAACAGATACTAACAAAATGATAAAACATAAAATTTAAATTTATAGGGGCAAAACAGTAACAATGCAGTGACATGACAAGAAACTGCATAACAAATCATATGCTAAATAGTTGGAAGTCTAAATTATGTATGACATAGCCAAGATGGTTGTCTATAAAATGAAGGTAGTCTCATGTTAGAAGCAGTAGTGAATGATCAAGAGATATGGAGCCTGAAAGTCAAAAGTTCAAAACATTGTTATCCTTTTGCTCATCTGTATAGTTTCACAGGGTCATTCATTTATAGACCTTTTGGTTTCTGGTCATAGGGGCAATATATTCAGCACAATTCTGTGTTCATATTGTGTTTCAACTTTTGCTCATTGGCTCTGTTGGGGCTTACATCTTAAGCCCTGGAAAATGGGATACAGACATTTGTGCTCATGGTGCCATTGACTGTCTTGATGCAAACATAGCCACTGTGTGTTTTCTTGGACATATTTTTCAGCAGCATCCACCTATTTGAGGTGAGCTCCCTCCAATACTTGGCCAACTGCATCTTGGAACCAACTTCAATTTGACTTCCAGATAATTCAGTTAGAGAAAATCATAATCACTGAAGAAACTGTACAGATAGTATGCGACAGCACAGCAGTGAAGAATACTGTGTATAATCGTGTATAAGCCGAGTTTTTCAGCACTTTTTTGTGCTGAAAACACCCCTCTCAGCTTATACATGAGTCAATTGTCCCATAAAGCTGGCAAGGAAGGGGGAGCGGCCGATGACAGACGCATGAGCCGGCGGCTGTGGCTAAAGCCTGTGCTGCTGCTAAAGAGAAATTAATATTCATTTCTCTTATTGTGCGCACAGTTACACCCACTGCTGCCGGCTTCCAGAGGACATCCTATGCACCCTCCTGCGCGTCCTTGCAGCAACTCGCTGGTCCCGACGCTGGCAGCTCTTCCCATGCTGAGCAATCACGTGGCCCCGCTCATTAAGGTAATGAAAATACACGCCTCTCCACTCCCATAGGCATGGAGGTAATATTCATTACCTTAATTAGCGGGATCACGTGATCACTCGGCGCAGGAAGAGATGCCGGCCCCAGGACCAATGAGATGCCGCAAAGTTGCGTGGAAGGTGAGTTGGATGCCTTTTATCTTTTTTAATAGGAACCATTCATACAAGGAGAGGGGATAAGGAACCATGCATGCCAGGACAGCGATGGGGGAGCCATGCATACCAGGAGAGGACGGGAGAGCCATTCATACCAGAACAGAACGAGGGAGCCATGCCTACTGTTAGCGCCGTGCTGGGCAAGGCGGACTTCCGGGAGTGGACCCTCTGGACCGTGACAATGAGGGGCCCGGGCGCGCAACCTGGTGGAACCGACCCCTATACAGGGATCGTTAGGAGCAGGCCCAGGGGTTCGAATGCCATGGCAGCCGGTACCAAGAGGGGTGGCTCGGAATGGCCTGGAGCGAGGCAGAGGACGTGGTCCCACGGGTACGGGGAGATGTAGGTCTCGGGTAAAGACTGGAGTAGGACTGCAAGAATCAGGGACGGGTAGGCAGGACCGGAGAAGGACTACTGAGCTGGACAGGGCAGGCAGGACGGAGCAGGAACACACAGGACTGGAGTAGGACTGCAGGGCTAGACACGGCAGGCAGGACGGAGCAGGAACACACTGGATTGGAGTAGGACTGCAGGACAAGACACGGCAGGCAGGATGGAGCAGGAACACACTGGACTGGAGTAGGACTGCAAGGCAAGACAAGACGGTATGAGCACTGTGGTGCAGAGCACAGGGCAGGAGTACAGGGGCCCAGCGTGCGGGTAGCACAATAAAAATCAGGCGCCTCCACTATGGGAAGGCGGCCTGAAATACTAGAGGAGCGACCCCCATTGGTCCGGCGGTGCTATGGGTCAGGGCACTTCCGGAGCATAAGGAGAGGAAGGGAATGCCGGCCGTAGCCTATGGCGCATGTGCAAGGCCTGCTGTGACGTCACAGGCCGCGGACTGGTCGGAGGAGGACGCCGCCGCCGACGGAGGCAGGAGTGAGGCGCCGGGTAAGTATGGAGGTGCGCAACGGGGGCCATGACCTGGGCCGTAACAGTACCCTCCCTCTTAAGCCGCCCCCTGCTGTGATTGGCAAAAAATCTCCTGAGGATCCGGGGAGCGTTGATATTCTCCCGGGGCTCCCAGGACCTTTCCTCTGGACCAAAACCCTTCCAGTCGATAAGAAAAAGGGTCCTCCCTCTGACTCTTTTCATGGCGAGAATATCTCTTACCTCAAAGGTGTTATCGGAGCCTACCGGTCGAGGAGCGGAACAGGGTGAGTGATGGAACCGATTTAGTACCACGGGTTTCAGGAGAGCGACGTGGAAGGTGTTCGGGATTCAAAGCGAAGCAGTCAACCTCAACTTGTAGACAACTTCATTGATGTGTTCCAGGATCTCAAAGGGGCAGATGTACCGGGGGCCCAGCTTGTAAGAGGGTAATTTTAGCCAGATATACTTGGATGGGAGCCAGACTTTATCCCCGATGTGAAACGGCGGAGGATCCAACCTCCTCTTGTCGGCGTACTTCTTCATCCGCTCACCGGCCTTCTTGAGTGCCGTGGTGGTTTCGGACCAGATCTCAGCAAATTCTTGGGACAAGGAGTTGGCTGCAGGTACCTCAAAGGCCGGAGCTACTGGGAGAGGGATACTGGGATGTCTGCCAAATACCACGAAGAACGGGGACTTGGTAGAGGATTCGCCGGTATGGTTGTTGCAGGCGAACTCCGCCCAGGGAAGCAGGTCAACCCAGTCGTTCTGGTGGACATTGGCGAAATGACGAAGATATCCCATCAATGTCTGGTTAGTTCGCTCTACTTGCCCGTTGGTATGTGGGTGGTAGGCAGATGAGAAATCCAGGGATATATCCAGGAGTTTGCAAACTGCTCTCCAAAACTTGGAAGTAAACTGGACTCCTCGGTCAGATACGATAAGTTGAGGTAGGCCGTGGAGCCTAAAAATTTGATGGATGAATATCTTAGCTAATTCGGGTGCAGAAGGGAGGCCGCTCAGAGGAATAAAAAGTGCCATTTTGGAAAAGTGGTCCACCACCACCAGAATCACCGTACAATCGGATGAACAGGGCAGATCGGTGATAAAGTCCATGGCAATGTTCTCCCAAGGTAATGTAGGAACTGGCAAAGGGAGCAACATACCAGACAGAGGCCGACGTGGTATCTTATTTCTGGCGCAGGAGGTACAGGAGGCAACGAAGTCTGCCACATCTTGGCGGAGAGTTGGCCACCAATAGTGCCGAGATATGAGAGCAAGAGTCTTCTGAATTCCGGCATGGCCTGCCAATTTGGAGGAATGCCCCCAAAGCATAACTCTTCCTTTGGCATTCTCAGGCACGAGAGTCTTGCCTGGGGGTGGAGAAAGCAAATTCAGTGGTGCCACGGTGATAATCCTTGTGGGTTCGATGATGTGAGATGGTTCCTCCCCAACTTCGGATGGCTGGAAGACTCTGGAGAGAGCATTGGTTTTGGTGTTTCTGTCCCCAGGGCGAAAATGGAGCTCAAAATCAAAGCGAGCGAAGAACAGGGACCACCTAGCCTGCCGAGGATTAAGTCTCTGGGCGGACTGAAGGTAGGCCAGGTTCTTGTGATCCGAGTAAATAACAAACGGGTAGAGAGCTCCCTCCAAAAGGTGACGACACTCCTCCAATGCCAACTTGATGGCCAAGAGTTTACGGTCGCCAATAGCGTAATTGCACTCGGATGAGGAGAAGGCTTTGGAGAAGAATCCACACGGACGTAGACGACCAGAGGCGGTTTTCTGGGATAGCACAGCCCCGGCACCTGTCGAGGATGCGTCCACTTCCAGCACGAAGGGTTTGCTGTTCTCAGGACGGGACAACACCGGAGCCGTGGAAAATGCCCGTTTTAGAGACTGGAAGGCCTCTTCAGCCTCAGGAGTCCAGGAATTGGAGCTCATCCCCTTACGGGTAAGGGCGGAGATCGGCTTGGCAACAGATGAAAAATGTGGAATAAATTGCCTGTAGTAATTGGCGAATCCAAGAAATCGTTGGATAGCTCTTATGCCGACGGGACGGGGCCATTTGAGAATGGCGGACAGTTTCTCGGGATCCATCTGTAGTCCAGCGTCGGAGATGATGTAGCCCACAAATGGTAGCGAGGTTTGCTCAAACAGGCATTTCTCCATTTTGGCGTACAAATGATTCTCCCGAAGACGCTGAAGAACCAGGCGGACAGTCCTCCTATGAGACGGAAGGTCTGGGGAGAAGACAAGGATGTCATCCAGGTGCACTACCACGCAGGAGTACAAAAGATCCCGGAAGATCTCATTGATGAATTCCTAAAACACTGCGGGAGCATTGCACAGACCAAAGGGCATAACAAGGTACTCATAATGACCATCACGGGTGTTAAAAGTGGTCTTCCATTCATCGCCTGCACGGATGCGGATAAGATTATAGGCTCCTCTGAGATCCAACTTGGAAAAAATCCGCGCCCCTCTGAGCCGATCGAACAACTCCGGGATGAGTGGAAGGGGGTACCGGTTCTTGATAGTGATGTTGTTCAAGCCCCTATAGTCTATGCACGGGCGCAGCGAACCGTCCTTCTTTTTAATGAAGAAGAAACCGGCTCCTGCGGGGGAGGAGGACTTCTGCATAAATCCCTTGGCGAGGTTCTCCTGGACGTATGCGGACAAGGCAGCGGTCTCTGCGGGAGACAGTGGGTAAATCCTACCCCTTGGAGGGGTGGATCTGGGGAGTAACTCGATTGGACATTCGAAAGGCCGATGCGGAGGAAGGATCTCCGCCTCCTTCTTGTCACACATGTCTGCGTAGGACCAATAGGCCAAAGGGAGCCTCGAGAGCTCCAAAGGTGGGCATGCAGGAGCAGCAGGATGAATAGGATTCAGACACCGGCCTAGACACGAGTGTCCCCAGCGCAATACCTCCCAGGATGACCAGTCTAGAACTGGCTGATTGGTCCGAATCCACGGAAGGCCAAGAAGAATTGCGTGAGACAAGTCAGGCAGTACGTAGAAGGCCACTCTCTCACGGTGGAGAACGCCTACTTGCAAATCAACCTCCTCAGTGACCATGGTGATGGGTTCTTGTAGCGGCTGGCCGTCCACTGAAGCAATTAGTTGAGGATTTCTTATGGTAACCACAGGAATTCGATACTTGTCCACCTCTTCCTGCCGGATGAAGTTACCTGCCAAGCCCAAATCCACGTAGGCCACCTCGGACCCACGCCTCTCCCCTGAAAGCAAAAGAGCAGACATCGTGAGGGGATGAGAGGAATCATTAACACCTAGGGAGGCCTCTCTTACCTGGCCTAGGTGGAAGAGTTTCCCGGTCTCTCAGGACAAGAATGGATGAAATGTGATGCCGCTCCACAATAGAGACATAGATCTTGCGCCCGTCTCTCCCTCTCTCTGACGTGACTCGGCCAACCTGACACGATCAACCTGCATGGGCTCAGGAGGAGGAGTGTGGGCGGACCCAGCTGGTCGTGGACTAAAAGACAGATTAGCGGATGGGATAGATCTGGTGGGTCTCCTCACCCTAGCTGACTCCCGAGCGCGCTCCTGAAACTGGAGATCTATGCGGGTGGCCAGGGAGATGAGGTCCTTGAGAGTGGTAGGAGTATCCCGTCCAGCCAGCTCATCCTTTATCTTGCGCAATAACCCTTGCCAAAATGCTCCTACCAGTGCCGCATTATTCCACCCCAATTCCAAAGACAGTGTGCGGAACAGGATGGCATACTGTCCAACACTGAGGGCGCCCTGGTGGAGGTTGAAAAGAGACTCAGTAAGTGAGGCTACCCGTCCGGGCTCATCAAACACCCTACGGAAGGTATCCAAAAAAACCAGACAGTTAGAAACTACGGGGTCATCCCTCTCCCAGAGAGGGTTTAGCCAGGACAGAGCCTCCCCCTCCAGATGGGACATGATAAAGGCCACTTTGGCCCTATCGGAGAGATACTGGTGGGGCAAGAGCTCGAAATGGAGGCTACATTGATTTAGGAACCCTCTGCAATGTTTGGGGTCGCCACTGAACCGGGGGGTTTAGCTAGGCGAGGAGAGGGAAAAGAAGCAGGACCGGGAGGAGCAGCAGAGGCTGCGGCGGCGGACTGGAGGGCCACCAGGCAATTATCTATAGAGGCCATATAGGTCAAGATATGAGACTGGGCATCTCGCTGTTGGCCCAGTTCCTGTTGGAGACTGGCCAGTTGGGCAGCATTTCTTGGATCGGCGGCTGAAGAGCTGACAAGCGCGACTCCATGGACTTCATTACGGACATGATGCGCCCCTGGTTCTCCCGCAAAAAGAGCAACTCCATTTGAGCGGGCGCAGATGCTTCGGCGGGATCCATGGCCTGATCGTACTGTTAGCATCGCACTGGGCAAGGCGGACTTCCGGGAGTGGACCCTCTGGACCGTGACACCGAGGAGCCCCGGGCGAGCAATCTGGTGGAACCGACCCCTATACAGGGATTGTTAGGAGCAGGCCCAGGGGTTCGAATGCCACGGCAGCCGGTGCCAAGAGGGGCGGCTCGGAATGGCCTGGAGCGAGACAGAGGACGTGGTCCCATGGGTAGGTCTCAGGTGAAGACTGGAGTAGGACTGCAAGAATCAGGGGCAGGTAGACAGGACCGGGGTAGGACTGCTGAGCAGGACAGGGCAGGCAGGATGGAGCAGGAACACACAGGACTGGAGTAGGACTGCAGGACAAGACACGGCAGCCAGGACGGAGCAGGAACACACTGGACTGGAATAGGACTGCAGGACAAGACACGGCAGGCAGGACAGAGCAGGAACACCCTGGACTGGAGTAGGACTGCAGGACAAGACATGGCAGGCAGGACGGAGCAGGAACACACTGGACTGGAGTAGGACTGCAAGGCAAGACAAGACAGTATGAGCACTGTGGTGCAGAGCACAGGGCAGGAATACAGGGGAGCGACCCCCATTGGTCATAAGAAGAGGAAGGGAAAGCCGGCCGCGGCCTATGGCGCATGCGCAAGGCCTGCTGTGACGTCACAGGCCGCGGACTGGTCCGAGGAGGACGCCACCACCGACGGAGGCAGGAGTGAGGCGCCGGGTAAGTATTGAGGTGCGCAACGGGGGCCGTAACACCTTCAAGGACAGGGGAGCCATGCATATTAGGACAGGATGGGGGAGCCATGCAAACCAGGACAGGACGGGGAGCCATGCATATTATGACAGGACGGGGGAGCCATGGTGGTTACTGAAGGTAGTGGAGCTGGTCAGATTGACAGAGGTGTTGCAAGTTCTCTTTCTGGGCTCCATCTGGTGGTTAATGGAGGTAGTGGAGCTGGTCAGATTGACAGAGGCTTGCCACCTGATAATGATGATGACGATTGAAGATCTGGGGTTTCTGACTGGTGTATTTAAGACAGCTGGTGATTTTCTTTCTGTGCCTTATGAGGTCTGATGTCTGATGTCTCCTGCTTTGTTCCTACATGGTTCAGCTAAGTGGTTCGTTTGCTAATCTTTTGCATTTGATCTGGTTTTGTCTATCTCTGCTTTGTGCGGGTCAGCTTGCTCCTGCTGGGGCTGTGCTGGATCACCGCCCTTATGTTACTGCTTGTGTCAGTTTGTTCTGTCCCCTGTTATATTGGTCTCTTTTTGCATTGCTTTCAGTATATACCAGAGTGCTGATATAGTGGCAGCGAAGTTGTGTGACTTCAGTGTTTTTTGTGCATCAGATGTGTTGGATTTTTCAGGGTTTTTGCGTGATTGCAGACAATGTCTTTCCTTTCCTGTCCTGTCTAGTCAGCTTGGGCCCCTTCATTTGCTCAGTCTATTTTTCTGCCTGCGTTTGTGTTTTAATCTTGTCTCACCGACAATATATGTTTGGGGGCTGTCTATTCCTTTGGGGTCTGCTCCGAGGCAGTTTAGATTTCTCCTTTCTTGCTTTAGGCTGAGTTAGTTCTCCGGCTGTGCCGAGGCGACTAGGGCATCATAGGTGCGCTCCACGGCTACTGCTAGTTGTGTGGATAGGATCAGGGGTCTGCAATCCGCTTAGGTACCAACCTCTCTGGTTTTCTGGTGGCTTAGCCTGGTCCTGCTGTCCTCCTTGGTGACCCATTCATAACACAGGACAGGACGGGGAAGCCATGCATACCAGAACAGGATGAGGGTGACATGCATACCAGGACAGGGATGAGGGGACAATGCATACCTGGCTTATCCTCGATTCAATAAACGTACCCAGTTTTTCGTGGCAAAATTAGGTGCCTCAGCTTATGCTTGGGTCGGCTTATACTCGAGTATATACAATAGCTACCAACCATTTACCCATAGCCATATAGGTGGAGGTCACTTTGACGTCACTACAGCTGGAATTGCATTAAGGAGCTTAAAAGTTGTTGGATACAGTCCTAGGATACCTAAAAGTGTCTTCTAAGGGCAATTTTAGTGCATGCAATTTAAGGCAAATTATTCTCTTTTTAAAAAAAATTTCCAAAGCTTTTGAACTTGAATTGCAAAAAATTTGCTCATCTCTATTTAATGGAAGTGTACAAAAGACAATAGAAATCATAACTACATTATAGAAAATAGGAAACTTTTAACAGAGCCAAGTTTGTTCCTTGATCCACTCAAACCCTCATCACCTCAGTCAAAATTGAAAGTACCGTATATACTCGTGTATAAGCCATTTTTCAACACATTTTTTGAACTTGAATTGCAAAAAATTTGCTCATCTCTATTTAATGGAAGTGTACAAAAGACAATAGAAATCATAACTACATTATAGAAAATAGGAAACTTTTAACAGAACCAAGTTTGTTCCTTGATCCACTCAAACCCTCATCACCTCAGTCAAAATTGAAAGTACCGTATATACTCGTGTATAAGCCATTTTTCAACACATTTTTTGTGCTCAAAACGCCCCCCTCGGCTTATAAAAGAGTCAATTGTCCCAGAGGGTCGAAGGGGGAGCGGTGGAGCAGTGGGTCACAGGAGGCAGGAGCTGGCGGCTGTGGCTGTAACTGTGCCCACCGATAAAGAGAAATGAATATTCATTTCTCTTATAGTGCACACAGTGACACCCGCAGCCGCTGGCTTCCAGAAGACATCATACTCACCCTCCTGCATGCCCTCGCTGCATCTCATTGGTTCTGGCACCAGCAGCATTTCTGGCCCAGCGATCACATGGCTCCGCTCATTAAGATAATGAATATGCACGCCTCTCCACTCCCATAGGCATGGAGTGAATATTCATTACCTTAATGAGCGGGGTCATGTGATCGCTCTGCAGGAAGAGCTGCTAGCGCCGTAACGAGATGCATTGAGGGTGCACAGGCAAGGTAAGTAGGATGTTTATTTTTTTCTTTTTAATAGGAAACATGCATACAAAGGTGCCTCGGCTTATACTTGACTATATATGGTAGCTCATTATTGTGCTATGTGAGTTAAAATCAAAAGTTGCACAAATTTATCTTAGGCTGGTTTCACATTTGCGTTTTTTAGCGCTGGAAAAAAACGCATACCTGCGCATGCGTTTTTTCCCCTATATTTAACATGGGTGCGCATACCTGCGCGCTGGTAAGCGCATGTATGCGATTTTCATGCGCTGCGTTTTTTTGGGGTGTGCGTTGGTATTTTCCAGACGCAGCATGTTGCATTTTTTGGCCCTTGAAAAAAGCGCATGCGCACGTATGCGCACGTTTTGCGCTAAAAATGGCCATTATAGCCTATGGATGCGCATACGTGCGCACTGGCATGCGCAGGTATGCGTTTTTTTAGCGCTGCGTTTTTTTGGTGGTGTCCACTTGTTGTCCTAGTTATAATCTTCTAAAGTCAAAAAAAAAAGTCTATATAAAGGAGGTGCCTGCCAAAACTCTGCCACTACTACACTGACAGATTGAAGAGCAGACAGTCAACCAAGAACCCATTATATCAGCGAAGAATGTGAGTATATTACATTATATGCCTGTCCTTTTAAATTATGTATGTACTAATGATTTTTATTATTTTTACATGCAGTATGTCTTCAGAATCAGAGTATTCCCCATCGCGGCAGGAATTGGCGCAAGCAGACCGTGAGGTGATTATTTTTGTGCATCTGGTAAGTATATCTGCTGCTTCTCCAAATCTCTTACGTTTTTTTCAACTTTTTTAAGACATCGTCATCATCCTCTTCTGTGGACGGGACTAGTGAGGGTGAAGAGCAGGAGCAGCGAAGCCAAGTCCCGGTGGTGATACGGAATGTAAGTATCAAATGATTTGTAATGTTCTTTATTTTTTATCTTCTATTTTTACTCTTTTTTATGTTTCTTTTTTTGTAACTTTTTATTCAATTTAAATTGGATTATTCTAATGAATGTGTTTTGTCTAGGTTCCACAACGAGATGAAGACGTGTACCTGGATAATGAGCAGCTCATCAGCCTGGTCCAGGAGCGTTCGCCGTTGTGGGACAGCCGTGACCGGCTGCACAAGGACATTGTGGTGACCCGGCGGCTATGGAATGAGGTGGCCGCAGCGTTGATGGATGGCTGGGACAGCGCCACAGCATCCTCCAAAAAGGCGTTTAGTGAGTATTTCCCTGCTCTGTATTGTGCCGCAGTGACTGTTGTCCTTGATGGCACTGTTGGGTTTCGTGCTAGGCATATTCTAGCAGGAAACCCAACAGTGTCATCGGGGTCTACAGTGACTGCTTTGAGTATTGTATTGCTACATTGTGCCGCAGTGACTGTTGTCCTTGACGGCACTGTTGGGTTTCGTGCTAGGTGTATTCTAGCAGGAAACCCAACAGTGTCATCGGGGTCTACAGTGACTGCTTTGAGTATTGTATTGCTACATTGTGCCGCAGTGACTGTTGTCCTTGACGGCACTGTTGGGTTTCGTGCTAGGTGTATTCTAGCAGGAAACCCAACAGTGTCATCGGGGTCTACAGTGACTGCTTTGAGTATTGTATTGCTACATTGTGCCGCAGTGACTGTTGTCCTTGATGGCACTGTTGGGTTTCGTGCTAGGCATATTCTAGCAGGAAACCCAACAGTGTCATCGGGGTCTACAGTGACTGCTTTGAGTATTGTATTGCTACATTGTGCCGCAGTGACTGTTGTCCTTGACGGCACTGTTGGGTTTCGTGCTAGGTGTATTCTAGCAGGAAACCCAACAGTGTCATCGGGGTCTACAGTGACTGCTTTGAGTATTGTATTGCTACATTGTGCCGCAGTGACTGTTGTCCTTGACGGCACTGTTGGGTTTCGTGCTAGGTGTATTCTAGCAGGAAACCCAACAGTGTCATCGGGGTCTACAGTGACTGCTTTGAGTATTGTATTGCTACATTGTGCCGCAGTGACTGTTGTCCTTGACGGCACTGTTGGGTTTCGTGTTAGGTGTATTCTAGCAGGAAACCCAACAGTGTCATCGGGGTCTACAGTGACTGCTTTGAGTATTGTATTGCTACATTGTGCCGCAGTGACTGTTGTCCTTGACGGCACTGTTTTTTTTTTATCAACAGTGGACAAAGTCCGAACACGTTGGCGTTCGATCAAGGACCGCTTCAACAGTGATGTTCGTGCTGAGGGCCAGGTTCGCAGTGGATCTGCGTCAAGGACCAGAACTAGATACCGTCACTATCACGCGTTGCAGTTCCTAAGACCGGTCCTTGCCACGAGATCGTAAGTATTATAAATTTTGGGTTTTTATTTTTATTAATCTGTGTTTTTCTAATCCACAGCTGATGCTTCTTGTAAAGGCATGGTAGTAATGATTTTCCTTTCTTCAACAGCACCTGGAGCAGCACCCTGCAACCTGGCCCTGGAGCGGTCCTTCCTCGGACGTCCTCTGACCCGTCCCAGCCATCCGACAGCCAGGAAGCACCTTGCAGGTCAACCACACACACAGCTGGTGACCAGGAAGCTGGGCCATCAGGTGTTCCCCTGTCCCAGGTCTCTGCCACTGGTTATGCGGGCACTACCCGCCAGCGGCAGAGGGCCTTGGACAGGAATGTCTTGCCCGAGTTTATGCATTTGAGCGAGACATTTAATTCCAGCCTCAAGTCACTGTCCGACAGAGTTGAAAGCGGTTTTGCACTCATGGAACGTGGTTTTAACCACTTTGAACACCGCTTCAATTCTGTAGAACAGCGCCTTGACCGTCTGGAGGCCGACCTCAACAGACCAGCACACCATTTTTTTAGTAAGATTGAAAAGGGCATGGCTGAACACCTTAGTCCTGATCAACAGCTGAATGTGCTGCAGGCCTGCAACAATGCTTTCTTGCAGGCTATGCAGCATAATCGGTACGGTCAGCAGTCAGTGGTGTCCTTTCCACCTGTGCCACCATTGACTCGCTTCACCTCACTACCGACTTGTGCTGCATACCACTGCACGGACACCTCTATTCAAAGCCAGGACACCCACCGTTACACCACCACAAGTCTGAGTGCAGCTGGTCACTTCACCGACACCACCATGGCAAGCGCTGCTCCTGTCTGGAGCACCACCGCCACTCCCATGCATGCGTGAAGCTCAGCCACCACTAGGCAAACATGGAACAGCCCTGCCGCTACAACAACATGTAGTAGCCCTGCCACCACCACTCTGCAAACCTGGACCATCACTGCCGCCACCAGTCCTCCTGCAAGGACGAGCACTGACAACGAAGAGCAGCAGCAGCAGCCACCTCAGCAGCAGCAGCCACCTCAGCAGCAGCAGCCACCTCAGCAGCAGCCACCTCAGCAGCAGCAGCAACCACCTCAGCAGCAGCAACCACCTCAGCAGCAGCAGCCACCTCAGCAGCAGCAACCACCTCAGCAGCAGCAGCCACCTCAGCAGCAGCCGCCACCTCAGCAGCAGCCGCCACCTCAGCAGCAGCAGCCGCCACCTCAGCAGCAGCAGCAGCCACACCTGCAGACGGGGGACCTACACTCTATATTTGCCCCTAGTTCAAGGCGAAATCTATCAAGGCGGGCATTGGGCCAAAGTCGGTCCAGGCACACAAGCCTACGGCGACATGCCATTACAACTAATGTACCTGAACAGATTTCCTCTCCTCCAAGTGTTCCTAGTTTAATTCCCTTAACTGGACTACCTTCCCCCACAAGTTTTGTTGCCCCTTCCCCTCAAACACCGTCTTCAACAGCAAGTGTTGCATATTCCCTGCACACCCCCAAATTGAAACCATCTGCCCCCAAACGCCGGAAAAAATAATTTTTTGGTTTATTTTTGTGATAAAAAATAAATTTACATTTGTGGTTCACCATTACTAAGTTTCATTAATGTTGTTTGCGCCGCTCACACACACTGATGGGTAAATACATGTTAAAAACCAACCCAAGGCCTAGTATAGTCATATGTGAAATAATACACGGACTAGTATAGTCATACCAAGGCCTAGTGTAATAACTCGAGTTTTACCAACTTGGATCTGGTTTCATGAAAAACAAACTGTTGAAACTTGTCTTAAAAATAATTTTCTTTCTAGTTTCACCAGTTTTTTTTTTGTGAAACAAGATGCTAGTTGTTAAAAATCGAGTTATTACAGTAGGCCTTGGTATGACTATACTAGGCCGTGGTATTTCACATATGACTATACTAGTAGGCCCAAGGCCTACTATACTCATATTTGAAATACCACGGCCTAGTATAGTCATTCCAAGGCCTAGTGTAATAACTCTAGTTTTACCAACTAGAATCTGGTTTCATGAAAAACAAACTGTTGAAACTTGTCTTAAAAATAAAGTTTCTTTCTAGTTTCATCAGTTTGTTTTTTGTGAAACAAGATGCTAGTTGTTAAAAATCGAGTTATTACAGTAGGCCTTGGTATGACTATACTAGGCCGTGGTATTTCACATATTACTATACTACTAGCCCAAGGCCTACTATACTCATATTTGAAATACCACGGCCTAGTGTAGTCATTACAAGGCCTAGTGTAATAACTTTATTTTTACCAACTAGAATCTGGTTTCATGAAAAGCAAACTGTTGGTTTCAAGTTTCACCCGTTTGTTTTTCGTGAAACAAGATCCTAGTTGGCAAAAATTGAGTATGCCTTGTTATGACTATACTAGGCCGTGGTATTTCACATATGACTATACTAGTAGGCCCAAGGCATACTATACTCATATTTGAAATACCACGGCCTAGTATAGTCATTCCAAGGCCTAGTGTAATAACTTGTAAGTTGGAATGGAGCAGATTACATTCATCCACTCAATGCTGACTTGTATTCCCCATGGACTTTCATTGGGGTTGGGTTTTAAGGGTTGTGTTTTGAGAAAATCACATACTTTGTTTTCAACTAGTTGCACAATTTTCTCTTGAAAAAAAATGGTTTCCTGATTCATGGCCTGCAGCTTCGCTCGTTCCAATATATTTCACGCAGACTAGCAATGCTGCATTTTAACTCATATGTGTATTTACCTGCCCAGGTGTGTGAACATCAAAAAATTCAGTTATACATGGGAAGTTTTTTATTAAATTGGAGTTTAAAAAATATAGTGCACTCAGTAATGGTATCAAATAAGGTTTTTTATTACCATAAACAAACAAAAACATTACACCATTTCATCTTGCCAGTGCACCCGTCCTACATCAGAAATAAAGTAGGCCGCAAATTGGTCCCTCATTTGGCCAACTTCAACGGATGACCTGAGAGTGTGCTGAGTGAATTCAGGCAATGGGTTAGGAGCATCATCGTCCAGTTCAAAGGTCGGGTGCTCTTTAGCCATCACAAAGTTATGTAGAACCACACAGGCCTTCACCACCTCATCGACTGTTTCAAGTTTAAGATTAATGGCCGTGCCCAGAATTCGCCATCTGGAAACAAGAATCCCAAAAGCACACTCGACAGTTCTTCTGGCCCTGGTCAGCCTGTAATTAAATATTTTTTTGGTGTGGTCCAAGTCCCGGCTGGAGTAGGGTTTCAGTAAGTTTCCGCACATTTGAAAAGCCTCATCGCCAACCATTACAAAGGGCAGTGGCGGAGCTTCGGTGTGAGGAAGAGGCCGTGGCATAGGGAAATTAAATTGGTTGCCATACAACCTACGGCCCATGTCTGAGTTTTTAAATGCCTGTGAGTCATTACCACGGCCAAATGCTCCAATGTCCACTGCTACAAACATACATCCGGCATCCGCAATCGCAATGAGTACTATTGAAAAGTACTTTTTGTAATTATAGTACTCAGATCCCGTTCTTTGGGGTTTGATGATCCGTATGTGTTTACCATCAACAGCTCCCAAACAGTTGGGAAAATTGCATACTGTCCAGAATTTGTCAGCAATTTCCATCCACTTTTCAGCGGTGGGCAGGGGCATAAATTCTGGGCAAAGAACATTCCAGAGAGCCCGGCAGGTGTCAGCAACAATTCCAGACAAGGTAGAGATTCCAATACGGTACTGGAAGTGTAGTGAAGACAGGGTTTCTCCAGTCGCCAGGAATCTGTGAACAGACAAAGAAGTAAAATTAATATTTATGTATATTATTTTAAAAAACTATAAAATAAAATATTAGTACATTCACGAAAACTAATTACCCACGGTTTTGAATACTAAATTTAAAAAAAAAACATCAGACCGCACCCCTTGGTTTTTAAAACATACCGTAATGTCACCAGTAGCCGTTCCTCACGAGGAATCGCACGACGGAGCTGTGTGTCCTGTCTCCGGATGGATTGTTGGACACGAGCAAGCAAATCCATGAAACTTTCGTGGGACATCCTGATATAATCTGTAAATTTCTCCGGGTTTGCCTGTAGCTCGCTGTAGAGGGTGTGGTATGCCCCACGGCTCTCCCGGAGTTCAACAATCGGATGTATCCACATACGCCGCCGTCTTCGCTGCCTCTCTCTCTTCCTTTGTTCATGGCAAGCAACTGCATACGCCTGAGCCATCGCGATGTCCAAATCCAAGTTGAAGTGAAAACTCTTCCAGCACAGATCCATGGTCACGAGAAGAATCAAGCAAATGTGAAGAATACTGTAGACAGGGTCTATATATTAACATACCACACCCACAATGAAGTCCCATTGGTCTTGTGTGTTGTTGAATGGTTGTTTTTTCATTTTTGTGGGGTTTTTCCAAAATCTGTAAAAAAACGCAAACGCACAAAAAACGCATACAAACGCGCAAAAACGCTGCGTTTTTTTCTGCATGCGCATAAAAATGCTTGAAAAAAACGCAGCGTTTGTATGCATTTGTATGCGTTTTTTTAATGCGTTTTTTTGCGGGAAAAACGCGCTGCAAAAAAAAGCAAGTGTGAAACTAGCCTTATTTAGTCCTTATTAAGGACTTTTAACTGAAGTAACTAAAGCTGAACCAAATGGACTCATGTGTTTACAATCAGACCACTCTTAACAAAATGTTGAAATAGATCCCCTTGGTGCACAGGCTGCTATTGTTTTCTGCAGGACAGGTCCTGTTTACACAGGCCAATGCGGTGATGAGAACAATGATCTTTTGTGTAGCATAAAAGATCCTTTCATTTCATGAAGGAGCATTTTACTCATTTATTTTGTGATCGGCAGAGTACTTACATAGCAATATTACCATGAAACGAATGTTCCTAGGACCGCTCATTCATGATGATCTTACAGTATAAATAGAAAACATCTGCCCAGCCAGCCAGATCAGTTTAGTTTGCCTAACCAATCAGGTCAACCAAATCAATATGACCAAATTAATCCTAACAATCATTGGAATAAAAGCTGTCAAATCTACGATGGGTGATCAATAATGTATCTACCCCAGCTGATATACCTTATATCTGATGAAGGCACCATCACTTTAATCTATTAGGCCAGGTAAGGCTGCACTTGGTTTTCTTTAGTGGCTTTCACAAGGTTCCTTCTTAGCTTTTTACTTTGTTTGATATTGCATTATTATTGTTTACTCATTGTTTAGCTAGTATTAGAGATGAGCAGATCTTTGGAAATTTAAATTTTCCATCTTTGCCAATCTTTCTCATAAATTTGATTTCCAGGGAAGAAATTTGCAAAAATCTCAATATTGGAAAGCTTGAAATTGCTCAGAAAATAAACATGGGGAAGAGGAGAGAGAGAACTTCAATGACAATAAGAATTTACAATCTACAGGAAAGAGATTGAACGGACCATGCTCACCATAAGAGCTTACACCCTACAGAAGAGAGCAAGAGAGGACCCTGTTGACGGTGAGACATAACCCACTACAGAAGATAGAGATTTACCCAGTGACTAAAGATGGAAGATGACTGCAGTATAAACTGGACTCTGATGGCATCCGCTAATTTGTGATGGCCCAGGTACTGACCACCATTGTACAAGGTATGATTATAATCCGCTAGATGTCATAGCTGCAAGGCATTATGGGGAAGCCCATGCGGCAATGCACAAAGACATAAGCCCTCTCTCTAATGCTTCAGCAAAATACACATCTTACAAAGCTGTACATCCATATAGGGGGAGGAAGACAACACTCTTGCTGCAGCGCCCTATGCAATTAAGAGGCTTGAAATACTCATGTTACAGTGGACCCAGAAGATGAACTGTTGGTTCTATAGGTAGAGCATCTATCAGCAAGTATGTTTCCATGAAAATTCCCCATTATCGAAATCCTGTATATGCTGCTTCTTCTGTTGTTGAGTATTTAAATTTGTGCTTGTATATAAAAAGTGTGTATATATGTGTGTATAATCTACTGGAACAGCATGTATATCTTGAACTGTCCTCCCACCTCTCCTCCTGTTCCCTCTTTGACCGGTTACAATCTGGCTTCCGACTGCATCACTCAACTGAAACTGCCCTAACTAAAGTCACTAACGACTTACTAACCGCCAAGAGCAAGCGACACAACTCTGTCCTCCTTCTCCTGGACCTGTCCTCTGCCTTTGACACCGTAGACCATTCCCTCCTGCTACAGACTCTCTCATATCTTGGCATCACAGACTTGGCCCTATCCTGGATCTCATCATACCAAGCAGACCGAACATTTAGTGTCTCCCTTTCACACATCACCTCCTCACCTCGCCCCCTGTCTGTCGGTGTTCCTCAAGGCTCTGTCCTAGGACCCCTACGATTCTCCATCTACACCTTCGGCTTGGGACAGCTCATAGAATCCCATGGTTTGCAGTATCACCTCAATGCCGATGACACGCAGATCTACCTATCTGGACCCAACCTCACCTCCTTACTGACTGAAATCCCACAATTTCTGTCTGCTATCTCAGCCTTCTTCTCTGCTCGCTTTCTCAAACTGAACATGGACAAAACAGAAGTCATCATCTTTCCCCCATCTCACTCTACCCCTCCACCAGACCTATACATCAATGTCAATGGCTGCTCTCTTTCCCCAGTCCCGCACGCTCGGTGCCTTGGGGTAATCCTTGACTCTGCTCTCTCTTTCAAACCACATATCCAAGCCCTCGCCTCCTCCTGCCGCCTCAAACTTAAAAATATTTCCCGGATCCACTCATTCCTCAACCACGAAACCACAAAACACTAGTGCATGCTCTAATCATCTCCCGCCTCGACTACTGCAACCTCCTACTCTCTGACCTCCCCTCTAGCACACTGGCACTGCTCCAGTCCATCCTACACTCTGCTGCCCGACTAATCCACCTGTCTCCCCGCTATTCCCCAGCCTCCCCCCTATGCCAGGCCCTTCACTGGCTTCCTATTGCCCAGAGGCTCCAATTCAAAACCCTAACCATGACATACAAAGCCATCCACAACCTTTCTCCTCCATACATCTGTGACATGTTCTCTAGGTACCTACCCGCACGCAGCCTTCGATCATCTCAAGATCTCCTTCTCTACTCCCCCTTATCTCTTCTTCCCACAACCGCATACAAGACTTCTCCCGTGCTCCCCCATACTCTGGAACTCTCTGTCGCAACACATCAGACACTCACCATCAATGGAAACCTTCAAGAAGAAACTGAAGACCCACCTGTTCCAACAAGCCTACAGCCTGCAATGATCGTCAGTCTACTGAACCACCGCACGACCTGCTCTACCCTCTCCTACTGTATCCTCACCCATCCCTGTAGACTGTGAACCCTCGCGGACAGGGTCCCCTCTCCTTATGTACTTGTGTGTCCCTTGTCTTACACATGTTTATTATACTTGTCTATATTTCCCCTTTTCACATGTAAAGCACCATGGAATAAATGGCGCTATATACAGGGGTTGGACAAAATGATGGAAACACCTAACGTTTTGGCATCATAATCTTCAAACATGTTATAAACATGCAAACTGTGACATATGGTAATGTTTTGTAGTTGATTATTTGTGTTATGTGATATGTGTATGTAAAGTAACTGTTTGTTTTGCAGAGTTGTAAGAACATTGATGAAAACCTGATACCAATGGCAGACCTCTCAGATTTTCAAAGAGGCCAAATTGTTGGTGCTCGTATAGCAGGCGCTAGTGTAACAGAAAGTGCCCGAATGCTTGGCGTGTTAAGAGGTACTGTCTCCAAAGTAATTACTGCGTTTGAAAGAGAAGGAAAAACGTCCGCAGCAAAGCACAGGTCCGGCCGAAAGTCGAAGTTGACTGAGAGAGACCGTCGGACTCTAAAGCGAAATGTGAGAGGATGGCAAGACGATGGCTCCGAAAATCACTGCTGAGCTCAATGAACACCTACAAAACCCAGTTTCCACGAACACTGTTCATCGGGAGCTGCACAAATCTGGATTCCACGGAAGAGCTGCAATTCGAAAACCGCTGCTCTCAATGACAAATGTTTCCAAGCGTTTAGAGTGGTGTAGAAACCTCCAGAATTGGTCCCTCGAGCAGTGGAACAAATGATATTCTCAGACGAATCATCATTTACCCTATTTACAACCTCCGATCGAGTGTACGTTTGGAGACAGTCGAAAGAGGCAATCCATCCAGACTGCCTTCTCCCAACCGTAAAACATGGAGGAGGTTCTGTGATGATCTGGCGTGCTATTTCGTGGAGATCCTCCGGGCCAATGATATCCCTTCATGGAAGAATTAACAGCCACGATTATTTAGGCATTTTGGATGACCAAGTGCATCCTATGGTTTAAGCACTGTTCCCGGAGGGGAGCGCCATCTTTCAGGATGATAATGCACCAATTCATACAGCTAGAATCGTTAAAGCATGGCACGAGGAACATTGTAATGAAGTTGAGCATCTCATCTGGCCCCCACAATCCCCAGACCTCAACATTATTGAGCATTTATGGTCGATTTTAGAGATTCAATTTAGACGTCGATTTCCGCCGCCATCATCGCTCACGGAACTGAAGGGTGTTTTAACTGAAGAATGGGCTACAATTCCTTTGGAAACAATTCACACCTTGTATGAATCCATACCTCAGAGAATTGAGGCTGTAATCGCCGCAATAGGTGGACCTACACCATATTAAACTAACTTTTGTTGTTGTTTCCAGGTGTTTCCATTATTTTGTCCAACCCCTGAAAATGCATAATAATAGTAATATGTCTAAAAAGTCTCAATGAAAATAAACTGGCAATATATAGAATGAAAACAATAATAAAAAATGGTATATTATGGGAAAAACAATTCTACAAAACTACAATGCATTGTCTGTAGAGTTGAGCGAAACAGGTCGGCCAGATTCATAAGTCGCCGACTTATGCAAAAGTCAGGTTTTGCAAAGCAAAACCCGACCACAGCGTGAAGTCAGCCATGCGGTCGTCGACCCGAGCGCCAAAGTCGGTTTTCCCAGAATGCCTGCATATGACTTTTTTCAGCCAATGAGCAAGGACGTACACTGTGGGCAATGAGATGACATGTACAGCGTCCGGGGAGAGAGAGAGAGATTTCGCCGCCTCCAGGGTTAAACTTCATGCCAGCGAAAATCTTCCGGGCGTGTGCACTTTAAAAAAGCGGTCCGGCATGTAGGTGTTGTAGGGATTCGCTCTGGTAGGCAATGGCAGGGCGGCAGTAACGAGGCAACACACAGGCATAAAGTCCAGTTTCAGTGGTTTTAATGTCACTTAGTAACCAGCCGGTTAAGAGAACATAAGGAAAAAACCAGACACATACTCCAGCTTGGAGAACCACTGGTCCCAGACTCACCCCTTGCACAGGACGGGCTTAACTAAGCGGCTGCCAGGTCCTGCAGCATGGGGATCCTGTATACAAGTTTCAGGCTGAGACAGCCAAGTTCCTGTAGCTTCCAGAAACACACTCTCCATGTGGCAATTACCAACCTCCATTACATAGGGCCCAACCCCTCCCACCAGTGAGATAGACATCACATGGGCTGATCACGTGACCCTGACATCATCGCAGGTCCTGTCTTTAGGGAAAAACCTGGCCAAACATTAATCTGCTGGGAGAAACATATCTCCCATCCAGTAAAACACCCTTTATTGTACCACAGTGTGTTTACTGTACTCCACTCACTGCCGACTTTTATTCACCATTGACTTGCATTGGGTTTTGTGTTTCAGTCGCACCTCCGACTTTTCACGATAGTCGGCCGATTTTGTTCGACTCGACTTTAGAGAAAGTCGAGTTTCATGAATCCCAACTCGACCCTAAAAAAGGCAAAGTCGCTCATCCCTAATTGTCAGTTTTCTATGTATTTTTAAACAAATCTAGGTAGAATTTAGTATTTTTCCTTCCATCATGTAGAAAGTTTTTTTTTTCTTGATGTAGCTAAAAAAAGAGAAATGAGTCTAAGGGCCCCGTCACACATAGCAACGCACCAGCGATCCCAACAATGATATGAACTTTGTCAGGAGCGCTGGTGTGTCGCTACATGATCGCTGGTGAGCTGCCAAACAGGCAGCTTCACCAGTGATCAGCACCAGCGACACGTGGGTAACAAGCGACGCACGTTGCTTAGTTACCCACTGTGTACCTTACTTACCAGCGTGCTGGTGCAGGTAGCTGGTAACTAAGGTACATATCTGGTTTCTAAGTGCCACGCACCACTTAGATACCCAATGTGTACCTTGGTTACCAGCTCCCTGCATCAGCGCGCTAGTAACTAAGGTACACATTGGGTTTCTAAGTGGTGCACGGCACTTAGATACCCAATGTGTACCTCAGTTACCAGCTCCTGCTCGCTGCTCGCTGGTCTCCCGCCTACCACACGCAGCGTGCTGGTCAGCGGGAGACCAGCGATCAAAAAAATGTCCTGGCCATTCCAGGACGATCAGCGATACCCGGCAAGGGGGCCGGTCGCTGTTAAGTGTCACACACAGCGATCTCGCTGGTGAGATCGCTGTTGCGTCACAAAACTTGTAACTCAGCAGCGATCTCGCTAGCGAGATATCGCTGTGAGTGACGGGGGCTTAACACAATCCCCTTCTACAATCTCCCCTGTTGAAAGGTAGCATGTGCATAGTAAGACAGCAGTAAGATGTTATCATTGAGATGTCAAGTGTGTACAATCACCTGACCATTATATATTGATTGTCGTTCTGCCATGAAAAGTAACTGCATGGATGTGAGATTGGCAAGATATCAGCTTTGTCTATAACTTGATCTACAGTACATTTATTAGAAGAATTGACTGCAAAATCAATGAATTCAAAGCTATTCATGCCCAGTGAAATGCATTAATCTTCGGTGGAAGAGACAATTGGAATTAGAAGTCACAATTGAAGTGAATAAAACTTGATAGTGGATGAAATTCCAGTGTCTCTTTTCTATTGTTTTAGACTCATTAAAATTTTAGGAGAATAATCTGAAGAGGCAGGGCCCCCATGTAAAACTCCCACCTAATATTTGCTGTTTCTGCCTGTGTCTTATTGGGTGACACACGTATCTTTGAGCCCTGGGGTGGCACCTGGGCTACATTTGCCCTCCTATAAATTCAACCCTGCAGGGAATAATGTATCAAAAATTCACAAATCCACTGAAAGGTGTAATGTAATGACAATTCCCAGATCCACTGCAGAGAATGATACAATGACAATTCCAAGATCCACTGCAGGGAATGATACAATGACAATTCCAAGATTCACTGCAGGGGAACAATACAGAGTGAGCCATTTTATGGATACACCTAAATAAAATGGGAATGGATGGTGATATCAACTTCCTGTTTGTGGCACATTAGTATATGGGAGGGGGGAAACTTTTCAGGATGGGTGGTGACCATGGCAGCCATTTTGAAGTCGGCCATTTTGGATCCAATATTATTTTTTCCATTGGGAAGAGGGTCATGTCATGTGACACATCAAACTTATTGAGAATTTCACAAGAAAAACAATGGTGTGCTTGATTTTAACGTATTTTTATTCTTTTGTAAGTTATTTACAAGTTTATGACCACTTATAAAATGTGTTAAAAGTGCTGCCCATTGTGTTGGATTGTCAATGCAAATCTCTTCTCCCACTCTTGACACACGGATAGCAACATATATAAATGTGAACATTTTCTTTAATTGAGAGCGAAAAAGACAGGTACAATATATTTAATTTAAAGGGAACATGTCATGTGAAAAGATGCTATTAACATGCAGATATGGAGTTAATCTGCAGGCTAGTAGAACCCTGATCCTGCCCGGCACTGGGAGGAAATTAACTATATTCCTACCGGCAGTGTTGGAGTTTTTAGTCACAAGGGTGGTGCTATTGCAGGTTCAGTTACCATTTAGTGTATAGAAAGTGGTGACTGCAACTGCGCCCCTGCCTTGCTCAGCAATTGTAAAATAGATATGACAGGCTCAAACCCCAACTTAGGTGCTCTGGGAAAAAACAAGACTAAAGTATAGGAGTAACCCCGGCACACTAATAACATGAAAGTAAAGTCTTCTCAACGACAGTCTTTAATTGTTGTGATTTTATTGATTGTGAAAAGGCCCCGCCACCTTTCCTCGTGACCTGCGGTCACATGATGACAGGTCCTGTTCCTGCATTCTACTCACTCTCCTGGCTTCTCTGCCTGCACCGCAGCACCGCAGTTGCTTCCCTCAGTTCCTGGACAGCGTGGGAGCTGCCATGTATACTGAGGCATTTGTGACTCTGACCTCCCGCAGCTTGGACTGCACAGACCCCTGGTGTGTGTTCGCCCGGCAAATATAGACAAGTACAATAAACATGAGCAATACAAGGCACATACAAGTACAGAAGGATAGAGGACCCTGCCCGCAAGGGTATGGGCAAGGATACACTAGGAAAGGGTAGAGCTGGTCGTGCGGCAGTTCAGTAGACTGAGGATCACTGCAGGTTGTAGGCTTCTCAGAAGAGGTGGGTCTTCAGGTTCTTTTTGAAGGTTTCCATGGTAGGCGAGAGTCTGATGTGTTGGGGTAGACAGTTCCAGAGTATGGGAGAAGTACGGGAGAAGTCTTGTATGCGGTTGTGGGAAGAAGAGATAAGAGGGGAGTAGAGAAGGAGATCTTGAGAGGATCAAAGGTTATGTGTGGGTAAGTACCGGAAGACCATGTCACAGACGTATGGAGGAGACAGGTTGTGGATGGCTTTGTATGTCATAGTTAGGGTTTTGAATTGGAGTTTCTGGACAATAGGAAGCTAATGAAGGGCTTGGCAGAGAGGAGAAGTTGGGGAATAGCGGAGAGACAGGTGGATTAGTCGGGCAGCCGAGTTCAGGATGGATTAGAGTGGTGCCAGAGTGCTAGAGGGGAGACCAGAGAGTATGAGGTTGCAGTAGTCGAGGTGGGAGATGATAAGGGCATGCACTAGTGTTTTTGTGGTTTCATGGTCAAGGAATGCATGCATCCGGGAAATATTTTTGAGTTTGAGATGGCAGGAGGAGGTAAGGGTTTGGATATGTGGCTTGAAAGAGAGGGCAGAGTCAAAGATCACCCCGAGGCACCAAGCATGCGGGACTGGGGAAAGTGAGCAGCCATTCACGTTGATGGATAGGTCTGGCGGAGGGGTAGAGTGAGATTGGGGAAAGATTATGAATTCTGTTTTGTCCATGTTCAGTTTTAGAAAGTGAGCAGAGAAGAAAGCTGAAGGTTTATAGCAATTTTCCATGTGACAGGTTCCCTTGAATTTAATACTGTCACGTTTGCACTGTTCAAAGTCTTGTGGCAGTTCAAAAAGACACACTGCGTACTCGAAACGCGCAAGTTCTCTTCCCTGTTCCATGGGCTGGATTTTTAAATAATATTTCTCTGAAAATAAAGAAGTACTATCTGCCTACTGAATTTGCAAGAGTGCTGGATTTCTCCCTTTTTTTCTCACTGCCAACGATGCCGCTTCATATCTGTGTACCTGTTCCTTAGACGAGCTGGCTATACATATGTTTTGTTTCTACTGTTTTCTCACTTATAACTTGTGGTCACAGCATAAAAGTATTTGAAATGCTTAAGAAAGACCATGAACAATGTACAAGACAGGAGGTTATTTCAGGCTTCCTGAAGATCCTCAGTTTAAGTAGCTAAACTTCAGTCACTGGCAAAGACGTACATATAAAAATCATGGCATGGCATATCTTGTGGCAGAAGTCCTAAGCACCTTTAAAAAAAAATCAGCAGAGTAGGTGGGGTATGATGCATATGCACAAAAGTGCACAATTGGCAATTTTAAAGACAGGAAAAGGGCATGTATTCGGCATGGAGACAGTAATGGGCCCCTAAACAAGCCCCTTAGTGCATTGACTGGGGCTGTGCCATAACAGTGCAAGATTAATCCACTGTATCAATTACTGCTGCAGCGATCTCAGTAAGTATCACACATAGTGTTGAGCATTCCGATACCGCAAGTATCGGGTATCGGCCGATACTTGCTGTATCGTAATTCCGATACCGACTTCCGATATTTTTTCAATATCGGAAGTCGGCATCGGAATCGGAAGTTCAAAGTTGATTGACAGCCTGACGTCATCATGATGCGCGGTGTGTGCGCATCATGAAGCGCCGTCATTTCGGGCCTTCCGGGGGTCTCTGCCGGCCTGCCGGGGGGCTGTGCCGGCCTGCCGGGGGGCTGTGTGGACTGCCCGGGGTCTGTACCGGCCTGCCGGGGGGCTGTGCCGGCCTGCCGGTGGTCTGTGCACCCTGTGGGGGTCTGTACCGGCCTGCCGGGGGGCTGTGCCGGCCTGCCGGTGGTCTGTGCACCCTGTGGGGGTCTGTGCCGGCCTGCCGGGGGGCTGTGCCGGCCTGCCGGGGGGCTGTGCTGATGTCCGGGGGTCTGTGCAAGCATCGTCCGATGGGACTACAAGTCCCATCTGGCGATGCCTGCTACCATGACAGTGATTGACACATTAGCCAATGATGGGACAGTAGTAGTCCCATCATCCGGCTAATGTGTTAAATGTTAAAAAAAAAAAAAAAAAAATACTACATACATACTACATGCATGCTACATACATACTACATGCTACATACATACTACATACATACCACATACATACTACATACATACCACATATATACCACATACATACTACATACATACTACATACATAACACATATATACTACATACATACTACATACATACTACATACATAACACATATATACTACATACATACTACATACATACTACATACATACTACATATATACTACATGCATGCTACATACATACTACATGCTACATACATACTACATATATACTACATACATACTACATACATGCTACATACATACTACATGCTACATACATACTACATATATACTACATGCATGCTACATACATACTACATGCTACATACATACTACATATATACTACATACATACTACATACATACTACATGCATGCTACATACATACTACATGCTACATACATACTACATATATACTACATGCATGCTACATACATACTACATGCTACATACATACTACATATATACTACATACATACTACATATATGCTACATACATACTACATATATACTACATGCATGCTACATACATACTGCATGCTACATACATACTACATGCTACATACATACTACATATATACTACATACATGCTACATACATACTACATGCTACATACATACTACATATATACTACATGCATGCTACATACATACTGCATGCTACATGCATGCTACATACATACTACATACATACTACATGCTACATACATACCACATATATACTACATACATACTACATACAATACATTCATACAATACATACATAGACATACAGTACATATAACATAGAGTAACATACTTACCAATACTTGTCACATTGTTCCCCGAAGCCATTGTCTTTTACGGAATAAATATTAACATAACAAACCACAAAAATACTCACCCACGATCCGAAGCAGTCCACGAGTGTGTCCCACGACGATCTTGGGTAGAGAACTGCAGCATCAGCTGTTGCTGCCGTTCTCTACGGGCTGCAGGAATCCAATGACGGAAGGTAGGTATCCTTCCGCACTGTATTCCTCCGCCACTTAAAAAAAAAAAAGTCCCTAGTCTCACTTTATGCCATTGCTGCGTGGGAATTTCCCACACAGCAATGGCATAAAGTGAGACTAGGGACTTTTTTTTTTTTTTAAGTGGCGGAGGAATACAGTGCGGAAGGATACCTACCTTCCGTCATTGGATTCCTGCAGCCCGTAGAGAACGGCAGCAACAGCTGATGCTGCAGTTCTCTACCCAAGATCGTCGTGGGACACACTCGTGGACAGCTTCGGATCGTGGGTGAGTATTTTTGTGGTTTGTTATGTTAATATTTATTCCGTAAAAGACAATGGCTTCGGGGAAAAATGTGACAAGTATTGGTAAGTATGTTACTCTATGTTATATGTACTGTATGTCTATGTATGTATTGTATGAATGTATTGTATGTAGTATGTATGTAGTATATATGTGGTATGTATGTAGCATGTAGTATGTATGTAGTATGTATGTAGCATGCATGTAGCATGCAGTATGTATGTAGCATGCATGTAGTATATATGTAATATGTATGTAGCATGCATGTAGTATATATGTAGTATGTATGTAGCATATATGTAGTATGTATGTAGTATGTATGTAGCATGCATGTAGTATATATGTAGTATGTATGTAGCATATATGTAGTATGTATGTAGCATGTAGTATATATGTAGTATGCATGTTGCATGCATGTAGTATATATGTAGTATGCATGTTGCATGCATGTAGTATATATGTAGTATGTATGTTGCATGTAGTATATATGTAGTATGTATGTTGCATGTAGTATATATGTAGTATGTATGTTGCATGTAGTATATATGTAGTATGCATGTTGCATGCATGTAGTATATATGTAGTATGTATGTTGCATGTAGTATATATGTAGTATGTATGTTGCATGTAGTATATATGTAGTATGAATGTAGCATGTATGTAGTATGTAGTATGAATGTAGCATGTATGTAGTATGCATGTTGTATGTATGTAGCATGTAATTTTTTTTTTTTTTTACATTCAACACATTAGCCGGATGATGGGACTACTACTGTCCCATCATTGGCTAATGTGTCAATCACTGTCATGGTAGCAGGCATCGCCCGATGGGACTTGTAGTCCCATCGGACGATGCCTGCACAGACCCCCGAAGCCTGCACAGCCCCCCGGCAGGCCGGCACAGCCCCCCGGAGCCTGCACAGCCCCCCGGCAGGCCGGAACAGCCCCCCGGCAGGCCGGCACAGCCCACCGGAGCCTGCACAGCCCCCCTGGCAGGCCGGCACAGCCCCCCGGCAGGCCGGCACAGACCACCGGAGCCTGCACAGACCCCCCTGGCAGGCCGGCACAGCCCCCCGAAAGGCCCGTACAGACCCCAGAGAGGCTGTACAAGGGAAAAACAGGATTTTTCTTATTCCGATACCGGAAGTCCCATAGACTTGAATGGGACTTCCGGTATCGGAATCGGCGATACCGATACTTTTTTTTAAGATCGGCCGATCCATTCCGATCCGATACTTTGAAGTATCGGACGGTATCGCTCAACTCTAATCACACATGAAAGCATTACGACAGAGATTGGTTGGATCGATGTTGTGCCATTTGAAGGTAATTCTTTTTTCCCAATAAAGCTGAGTTAGGAAATTTTAGGCTATTTGCACACGCTAGCATTTTTAAACGCTCAGGAAAAGGATCCCCTTTCCAGAAATCGCGCGTCTTTTTCCGCGCGTTTTTTTGCGCGATTTTGACGCGTTTTTTGACACGCGATTTCTGGGATCATTGGGGATGGCTAAAAATGCTCAGCAATGCGGAAATTAATGAGCATGCTGCGTTTTTAGCCGCTAAGCGATTCCTGAGCGGTTAAAAACGCATGCATTGGCACAGAAAGCCAAAAACGCATGCTAATTAATTTGATGCATCTTTTAAGCGTTTCTGCAGCGTCTGAGCCGGCTCAAACGCTGCGGAAACGCTTAAAAAAATGCATCGTGTGCACACAGCCTTAGATTGGATTTCTACTATTGTTTTATTTGTCAGTAATTATGTAACAATTGAAATATTTCCAATAATGTATTTTTGTACACAATCTGGAGGTGTACAAACTATCTGTAAAATGAAGAGTAATGCAGAATTAAAGGGTTACTGCCATCTCCAAGATCCTATCCCAATATGTAGGTAGGTATAATCATATCAGCAAATACCTCCAATTACAAATGTAGTATAGTTCTTCTGATTCATTGTGTTGCATACCCCATAACATTAGCTTAGGTATCTATGGTTACAACCACTAATATAGTGATAGTTACTTAGTTGTTAGTAGTCATAACCATGCATATCTAAGCTACTGCAATGCTCTGCACATGTTATGTGACATTGAGAATCAGAGGAACTATGCTACATTTAGAATTGGAGGTATTAGCTAACATTATTAAACCTGCTAGATATTGGGATAGGATCTTGAAGTTGGATAATTTTAATGGAACTTTCAGAAATGTGTTATTTATTTCAAATCTAGGCAACATTTAAAAAGTTTAGAAGGATTAAAAATTTAATTTGAATTCTAAATAAAATGCCAATGTCAATAATCTCTTTATTTTGGTTAAAGACAACAACTAAGTATCTAAAACATGGAAGATTATCAAGGAAATGGAAATTTAGGAAAACAGGAACTAATAAACTCAAATGATATGGTCTCTGTAGATAGACAATCAAAAGCTTAATACACAGTGAATATATAGTACAAATTGTTCTTCCTGGAACAACACCACCGCGATTATGCTTCCCTTATGTTACACAGTAGGGGTTATAATTAATGATGAGGGTTTTAATTCTGTGTACAGCTTTCCTACATTATGTACTGTTGGTGGATGAAGACACATTTTCTTGAGCAGTATGGCTTTTTTATCGACTAGATACATTTTGCGAACCAATCTATTTGGCGCATATTTAATTTAGATAAAAGCATTAAATTAGATGCATAGAATGAACAAAAGGGATTGAGAGTTTATTTCTGTAAACCTTGGTGAGTCCAGTAGAAATGTTGATTATCTAAACTCAGCCTGCGTTCCCTTCATCCCTACATGTGGCTTCGTAAAAAATATGTTGCTACTTAGTAACCAAGTGTAGTTTCAGGAAATCGTACCCCTTATGGTGCCTTTTGGATGCGGCATCTGCCGCTCTGCCAGTTTGTACATGCTGAGATTTATTGATCAAAAACAAGGCACTTAACACAAGTTTAAAGGGCCATAAAGCATGCCAAGTTCTGAGTAAAGAAGAAAACATGTTATTCTCAAATGTTAGAAAAAAGGAAGAAAAATAAGGATAATCTATACATTGAAGGAAGTAGAGGCATAGGTTTAACCCCTTTACCACCCCAAGCCTGTTTGCACCGTCATGACCAGGCCAAATTTTACAATTCTAACCTGTGTCACTTTTTGATGTAATAGTTCTGGAACGTTTCAACAGATCCCACTGATTCTGAGATTCAACATTTATTTATCACGTTCCTAAATAAGAGAGTTAAGTCACAAAAAGTAGTTCATAAATAACATTTCAAACATGTCTACTTTACATAAGCATGTGTGAGGCAGTGACTGCTGTCATATGCAAAAGTTGCTATGCTCCCCCGCAGGATGCGCAGAGAGGTCTATTGAGGCTGTGGGAGTGCATTGCAGTCACAGGCATAGCTGTGAGTGCAATGCAAAATAAAAGTAAGTGTTGATCTTGGGCAAGCTATTAGTCCGAGGCAGATTTAAGAAAACCTGCTCTGTGCTTTTATTTTTTAAATGGACTACAGGATGGTAGTGGTGCAGTCCGTTTCCTTCGCAGCTGGGTTTTCCATGTGGCCTACAGCCACAGGTTCCTTGTAAAGACCCCTGAAACACAGTATTGAGTGTGTCAGTTTGGTCTTGCAAGCATGCAGAGAAGGAGGCTCTGCAGAGCTCCATCTGTTTGAGGCAACACAGAGCCAAGCGGAGCCAAAGAGCTTGGCACCTCTCACCGTAAACAGCGGTAGAGTCACCCACGGCAACCAGTCTCAGATGTAGAATATCTTGGTTCCCGGCTGCAATCCAGAGGATCATATTTACTTTCTGTTTTGTGAGTACACTGAACATTAAAAAGACTTTGCTTTGAACTTTGCTGGGTCACTGCCTCATCCCTAGAAAGTGTGGACACCGCTGCATTACACATTATTTTGAAACTGTTTTTTGTGTTAGGAAGTTATAAGGGTTAAAAGTTGACCAGCGATTTCTCATTTTTCAAATAAAATTTAGAAAACCATTGTTTAGGGATCACATGACATTTGAAGTGACTTTGAGGGGCTGTGAACTTCCAGGACATTTCTGATAGCAACGGGAGCGTGAGAACTTTCTCACACTCGCGATGACATCAGACAGGTTCTACGAGTTCACCGTGAGACACTGAGAAGTGGTAGCAGACGCTGCTCAGTGTCTCTGCTAGATAACAGGCTTTATGGTTGCATCATGCAACCATGCAGCCTTCAATCTAGATGTAGCAGCAAATGGATTATCATCTTCTCTGCGGAAAGGTGAGGAATATTGTTGTTTTTTACTTTAATTCTTTTGCAGAAGACAATGGTGTTGGTGGAATGGGTGATGTCGTAAGTATGGTATGGTTTAATTAAGATTTATTAAAGGAGTCTATGTCATTCTTTCAATTAAATGACTTTTTTTTTCTGCGCGTTTGTTTTATACAATATGACCATGGGCTTATTAATGGGGGCATCTTATTGACACCTATCCATTACTAATCTCTGGGCTTGTTGTCACCTGACAATACAAAATTGACATCAACCCCCATCTATCACCCCACTTGCCACCGCTACAGGGCAAGCGGAAAGAGTAAGGCTAAGTGCAAGAATTGGCACATCTTAATGATGCACCTTTTCTGGGGTGGCAGAGAGCTGATGTTTTTAGCTTGGGGAGCCAGTATCCATGGCCCCTTCTAGGCTATTAATATCAGCCCACAGCTGTCTGCATAGCCTTTGCTGGTAAGTAATTATAGAGGGACCCAAGGTAATTTTTTTTTTGCTGGGTTCCCAATTTTTAGTATACAGCTGTGAGCTGATATTAAATGCCTGTGAAACTCCATGGGTATTACCCCCTTCCCAGACTACTAACATTTACCCCAGCCTTCAGCTTTCCCTCTGCTGGTTAAGAAAATTATTCTGGCTCTCACCCAATTTTTTTCTGAAAAATAATCTTTTAATAATTAAATACATGTACAGTAAGCTGCACACACACTGTACTAATTGTGTTTGTCGCTGACATCTGTATATCTATTTATTCTATGTTTACATACAGTGTGTAATCTATTTTATGCTGCTGACGCCTGCTGTGATTTTACAGTACATGGCTGCTGAATTGCTGGCTTTTCTTAGATCGATAGATAGATAAATGGAAAAAAATCAGGCAGCACTCCAGTTCAAGGAAAAATTGTGGACTCTAATCCAGCACCAAGTGGTGCAACGTTTCGACCTCACAGCACTGTCTTTGCCAAGCAAAGTGGTGCTTGACAAAGACCGTGCTGTGAGGTCGAAACATTGCACCACTTGGTGCTGGATTAAAGTCCATAATTTTTCCTTGAACTGGAGTGCTGTCTGATTTTTTTCAATTTATATTTTGCGTTGGACAACCGCATTACTCAGGAAGTATTCCACCCAAAATCTGCTCAAGTTTGTGCTGCTGTCTGTTTTTTCTATTTAGATAGATAGATAATTCCAAAAAATTGAAGGCAGCACACCAGTAAGTAGCCCTGTCACATTACTGTGACCATTCTTGTATATCCAGAAGTCAATGAATCCAAGAATCAGAAACTGAAGCCATTCAACCTTCAACTACATGACTTTCCATGCAGTTCCATGCAATTTACCATCTCATCTATGCTAAAAATAAGCACTTTAATGACCACTATAAAATATATTATTAGTACTTGTTTTGAAGGAGGTGATATAAATTGTAGTTTTTATTATTTGTAAGGACTAGTGATGAGCATAGTGAAATATTCGGATTTGGGAAAATCGACACGGATACTTCTAATATCCCAGCATTCGCACAGAATAACAGATCCATTGTAAGTCAATGGGAAAGTCAGATAGTTTTCTGCTGGACCCAACAAACATATCTGGGGGGCACGAGAAAAAATCTGAAATGGATGCAGTTTATTGGCCCATGTGCAATATTTCGGTCCCAAGTGTGGGCCTTTCTCTGCTTGAGAAAGGTCCTAACTTGGGACTAGAGTTGAGCGACTTTTGGTTTTTTAGGGTCGCGTTTCGTTTCGTGAAACCCGACTTTTCCAAAAGTCGGGTCGAGCAAGATCGTCCGATTATAAGGAAAAGTCGGGGTCGTCCCGAAACACGAAACCCAATGTAAGTCAATGGGGAATAAAAGTCGGCAGTGAGAGGAGGACAGGAAACACACCAACAGTGCCCATTTGAATGCCAAAAGCATCAATTCTTCTTACTTAAGCTTGTCAACCTTAATTAACTTCATAATACAAGTTACGCACTGAAAAATGGGGGTTATTTGGCTAAAGTTGTGGGGGGGGAGGGCTGGCTCCAGGTTTTCATGTGCCCTGGGCGAAAGAGCGCCCCTTTAACACATTCCACAACTCATCATGCTCCGATACGGCAGAGAAATAGCGGTATAGTACAATGAAAAATACTTCACTTTTTACATCTCATGACAAGGCCCATCTATTTCTCCATACAGAATCATTGGTCCCATATAATGTTTGAAACAGTATATGATGAGCTCCACATAATGCTACAGTATATGTTGGTCCCCATGGATGAAGCTCCAATGTCTTATGGGCCCAAATAATGCTCCAAACATAATGGGCCCCATTTTTAATGCTCTAGTGTATAATGGGCCCTGTAAATGCTGCTCCAGTGTCTGATGTCCACCTTTGGAATGTTCCAGTGTATGGTGGGCCCCATCTATCATTCTCCAGAGTATAGCGCTCCCCAAAAATTGCTGTCCCAACATTGAAAACAATCAAATAAGTCTCCTCGCTAGGGAATCCCTGTACTAGTCTGGACTCCTCGTCGTTCCCATCTTCCATCTCACTGCACAGTATTTCAACCTTGCAAGTGCTGTGATCCTGAGCAAGCAGGGGGGCCCACTCGTTGGCGACGGCACTGGCACAGGGCCCCTGATAGTACGGTGGTGTGTCTGATGGCGGGTGGGCCGAACCTGCACTTTCATCTGCAGCTTCCTCTTTGTCACCGTGTAAGATGGAACTGTATATGGGAAGGGTAACCTGAGTTTCATCAGGGTCAGATTCAGGTCGTGTAGCGTGCAAGGGGAATGTAGTGGTCTGGGTCAATGTACCAGCAGATTCATCGAGCAGTGGCTGGGCATCAGTGCACTTGTGTCGCCCCCAGGAGTACGGTCGCCACAGTGGCATTACCTTCCTCCTAGGGAGTGTGATGTAATGCTTGGGAGCAACGAAGGATCTCTCTAGCAGGTTAACTGATTGGGCGGCATTATTCCCATGAGTCATGACCCTCCAAACAGCGTTCATGAAGGCAAAGTGTTTGTTTTACGTGGGCAGTATGGTTGCAAAGCTGAACCTTAAAGGAATGTCCAGAAGGGCACCACCAGGAGTGGAGCCTACGGTTTAGTTCGACTCCACCTGGGAAACCTCAACCATGCAAGCTACAGAACAGATGCACACATTGCAAGCTTAATTCCGTTAACGAACGAGACTCCGTCATGCCCCGCGGTCCGAGTCTGGCTTACTAGAGGGACACGTGAGGCTCTGGCACATGAGATTGGCCAATAACTGGTGTGTCATGCCCTTACATGTCCGTGGCTGCATGTGCGCTACACTGAAAAGGCCAGCGTTTGTTGCTTACAGGTGCAGATAACCCGCTGAACAACGTTAGTGATGGGGATCTGTGATTACAATTATTACCCGTGAACGATGATTTCCCAGTAAGTGCAGGTCAACCGCAGTTCCAGAATTAGGCCTAACCGTCATTCCTGAAAAAATGAAAAACTTACATGTGCAAACCACAGGTGCTGTAGCTTGCTTAACAGCTCACCATCTGTTCTCAGGCCCAGTATGGATTACACGTGATTGCACAAAGGTGAGAAAGGGTACCGTATCCCCGGATAACATGTATGGATAGCATAGTGTACACATTCAAAATATATGTCTATACATCAGGAGGCAGGCTCAGACGGTGTCAGGCCCAGTATGGATTGCACGTGATTGCACAAAGGTGAGAAAGGGTTCCGTATCCCCAGATAACATGTATGGATAGCGTACACATTCAAAATATATGTCTATACATCAGGAGGCAGGCTCAGACGGTGTCAGGCCCAGTATGGATTGCACGTGATTGCACAAAGGTGAGAAAGGGTTCCGTATCCCCAGATAACATGTATGGATAGCGTACACATTCAAAATATATGTCTATACATCAGGAGGCAGGCTCAGACGGTGTCAGGCCCAGTATGGATTGCACGTGATTGCACAAAGGTGAGAAAGGGTTCCGTATCCCCAGATAACATGTATGGATAGCGTACACATTCAAAATATATGTCTATACATCAGGAGGCAGGCTCAGACGGTGTCAGGCCCAGTATGGATTGCACGTGATTGCACAAAGGTGAGAAAGGGTTCCGTATCCCCAGATAACATGTATGGATAGCGTACACATTCAAAATATATGTCTATACATCAGGAGGCAGGCTCAGATGGTGTCAGGCCCAGTATGGATTGCACGTGATTGCACAAAGGTGAGAAAGGGTTCCGTGTCCCCAGATAACATGTATGGATAGCGTACACATTCAAAATATATGTCTATACATCAGGAGGCAGGCTCAGACGGTGTCAGGCCCAGTATGGATTGCACGTGAGTGCACAAAGGTGAGAAAGGGTTCCGTATCCCCAGATAACATGTATGGATAGCGTACACATTCAAAATATATGTCTATACATCAGGAGGCAGGCTCAGACGGTGTCAGGCCCAGTATGGATTGCACGTGATTGCACAAAGGTGAGAAAGGGTTCCGTATCCCCAGATAACATGTATGGATAGCGTACACATTCAAAATATATGTCTATACATCAGGAGGCAGGCTCAGACGGTGTCAGGCCCAGTATGGATTGCACGTGATTGCACAAAGGTGAGAAAGGGTTCCATATCCCCAGATAACATGTATGGATAGCGTACACATTCAAAATATATGTCTATACATCAGGAGGCAGGCTCAGACGGTGTCAGGCCCAGTATGGATTGCACGTGATTGCACAAAGGTGAGAAAGGGTTCCGTATCCCCAGATAACATGTATGGATAGCGTACACATTCAAAATATATGTCTATACATCAGGAGGCAGGCTCAGACGGTGTCAGGCCCAGTATGGATTGCACGTGATTGCACAAAGGTGAGAAAGGGTTCCGTATCCCCAGATAACATGTATGGATAGCGTACACATTCAAAATATATGTCTATACATCAGGAGGCAGGCTCAAACGGTGTCAGGCCCAGTATGGATTTGACGGCCCAGACTACACAGCGGAGCAGGGAGAGGTAAAGATTGCAAATGCTGGGGCCCTGCCCAAGCAAGGGGGGCCCACTCGTGGGCGTCGTACTGGCTCTGGGCCCCTCATAGTAGGGCGGTGTGTCTGACGGCGGGTGTGCACCACCACCGTCAGAGACACTTGATTGCACTATGAGGGACCCTGTGCCAGTGCCCGTGCCCAAGAGTCGGCCTACCCACCTGTCCAGGGCAACGGCACTCGCACGGTGTCGTGCGCTAGGTGGTGACCACGGCCATGGGGGGGGAGGCAGCACAGTTAGGGAGTTTTAGAAAGTGGCATATGTTGATGTTTGACATTCAGCTGATGCAAAAGGTGAAATAGGTCAAGTCCCAGGAAGAGGTGGACCAAAGCAAGCCATTTTTCTGTCACCCTATGTGTCATCAGAAGAAGGTGGGACAAAATCCTTGGAAACCCATGCGTGGTTCATTTTAATGAAGGTTAGATCATCCACATTTTGGGTTGACAGACGGGTCCTTTTTTCTGTCAGGATTGATCCAGCTGCACTGAAGACTCTTTCCGATAGCACACTTGCAGCTGGGCAAGCGAGCTCCTGTAAGGCATATTGTGCCAATTCAGGCCAGGTGTCCAGTTTAGCGGCCCAATAGTCAAAGGGGAATGACCTGTGTGGGAGAACATCGATATGGGAGGAAAAGTAGTTTGTAACCATAGTTGACAACTGCTGTCTCCTGTCACTTTCCATCGATGCAGTATTACCAGTTGTGTGAGCGGTACTTGAAAAATCAGTCCACAACATTGTCATGAAACCCCTGTCTCCAACACCACTTCTGCTGTGTGCACCACGAACACCTCTGCCAAGCTGACCCCGGCCCGTACGGCTTGTGTGAGAACCATCACCGCTGCTGTGTGCTGGGAATGCCTCAAGCAACCGATTTACCAGAGTTGCTTGTTTATTAGCCAATATTAGGTCAAGGTTCTCCTGTGGCATGATGTTTTGTAATTTGCCTTTATAGCGTGGATCCAGGATGCTGGCCAACCAGTAGTCGTCATCGTTCATCATTTTGGCAATGCGCGGGTCCCTTTTTAGGATCTGCAAGGCATAATCTGACATGTGGGCCAATGTTCCCGGTGTCAATGATGCACTGCGAGTGCTGGTTGGAGGAGCACTTTCTGGCAAATCCACATCCCTCCAGTCACGCACAAACCCTGTACCAGACCTTGCCACGCCAACATTTTCACTTGCCCCACGAGATGCATCCTCCTCCCCTAAGTAATCAACCCCATCATCCTCCTCCTCCTCCTCCTCTTCTTCCTCCACCTCGTCCAGGAGAGGTCCCTGAGCAGACAATGGCTGAATGTCATCAAGGATTCCCTCCTCCTCTTCCTCCTCATCAACATTGGCTGCAGAAGCCTGCTCCTTAAGGTGCGTCAAAGTTTGCATGAGCAGACGCATAAGTGGGATGCTCATGCTTAGGATGGCGTCGTCTGCACTTACCAGCCGTGTGCATTCCTCAAAACACTGAAGGACTTTACAGAGGTCTTTCAGCTTCGACCACTGCACACCGGTCAACTCCATGTCTGCTCTCAAAGTGCCTGGCCGTGTAGCCTCCCACAAATGCATTATGGCCTGCAGGGTGGAGTTCCACCTTGTTGCAATGTCGATAATGAGGAGGTGGTTGGGAAGGTGGAGCAATCGCTGCAGCTTCTGCATACGAACGGAGTGTACAGGCGACCGGCGGATGTGCGCGCACAGTCTTCGCACCTTCTGGAGCAGGGCTGTTAACTCCGGATAATTTTTGAGGAAGCACTGCACCACCAGGTTCAAGGTGTGAGCCAAGCAAGGTATGTGTCTGAGTTTTGAAAGGGCTATGGCTGCCACAAAATTACGGCCGTTATCACTAACTACCTTGCCTGCCTCAAGATGTACACTGCCCAGCCATGACTCAGTTTGTCACTGAAAGTACTCGGCCAGCACCTCGGCGGTGTGTCTGTCGCCCAAACACATCATCTGCAACACAGCCTGCTGACGCTTTCCACTAGCTGCTCGATAGGGGGACACCTCGTGTGCAACAGTGGCAGCTGCAGATGGAGTGCTCGTACGACTGCGCTCTGTGGACGAGCTTTCGCTTCTGGAGGAGGAGGAGGAGGAGGAGGGTCGAACGCCTACAGCCAACTGTTTACTATACCGTGGGCTAGGCAGCACTGTCCCACCACCGCTGTCCCCTGTGGACCCTGCATCCACCACATTAACCCAGTGCGCAGTGATGGACACGTAACGGCCCTGGCCATGGCGACTGGACCATGCATCAGTTGTGAGGTGCACCTTTCCGCTCACTGACTGCTTGAGTGCATGGACAATGCGGTCTTTCACATGATGGTGGAGGGCTGGGATGGCTTTGCGAGAGAAGAAGTGGCGACTGGGTAGGTCATGGCGTGGTACTGCATAGGCCATGAGTTCGCAGAAAGCTGCGCTTTCCACCAATCGAAAGGGCATCATCTCAAACGAGATTAATTTGGCAATGTGGGCGTTCAAACCCAGTGTACGTGGATGAGAGACTGAGTACTTTCTTGACCTACTCATAGTGTCTGGGAGGGTGAGCTGGACTTGAGAGCTGCATATGGTGGAAGTAGCGGTGGACAGGGCAGACTGAGAGAGGGTTGATGATGGTGATGGAGTTGGTGTTCTTTCTGATGGCCTAGAATCAGTCTTTCGTTGATATAACAGTGGGATTCCCTGACTGCTGTGGCCTTGCAACGACACCTCAACATTTGCTGCTGTGCTAACCGGTGGGCTTACAGTGGGGGAAACAATGTAGCGTTGCTGACTACCTTCGTTGTGATCAGTTGCACATGTGGCACTTGAGGTTTGGTGTTGTGTCCACGCTTGCAAGTGCATGGTGTTTAAATGTCTAAGCATGCAACTGGTATTCAAATTTTTCAGATTTTTCCCTCGGCTAAAGGTCTTTGCGCACTTCTTACAGATAACCTTGGCCTGATCATGAGGATTTTGTTCAAAAAAGTGCCACACTGCAATCTTCCTACTTTGGCAGACATTTTGCGGCCTAGCACGCTGTGATGTTTTGACCCTCTGGACAAGCTGTCCAGCAACTCTTTTGATTTTTGGAACCTGTCTTTGGAGTGCTCCGGGCCTGCCGGATAACAGCTGTTGCGATGTCGATGTCTGCTGTGGATGCTCCTCATCTGAGCTATTGGAAGCAGCACCCTCTTCCCCCAATGGATGCCAATCTGGTTCAACAACTGGGTCATCCATCACCTCCTCTTCAATGTCATGTGCACCTTCCTCTGTGTCACCGTGTATGGTGGTATAGTGTGCGGGAAGGGGCACCTGAGTCTCATCAGGGTCAGAATCTGGCTCTGTACACTGCGAGGACAATGTAGTGCTCTGAGTGAATGTACCAGCAGAATCATCCATCAGCGGCTGTGCATCAGTGCACTCCATGTCAGATTCATCTTGGCCTGAGTAATTCACCATTTCACTTGATAATCCAGGCATGGTATGTGAAAACAGCTCCATGGAGTAATCAGTAGTATGGCCTGCGTCATCCTTCAATCTTGGTTGGGGTGAAGGACACAAGGAAAGGTGTGGTTCATGAACATGAGCCTCCAATGACGACTCAGTGCTTTTACTTTTTACAACTGAAGAAGAGGAGGCGATAGAGCTGCAGGCTGAGTCAGCAATGTAAGACAAAACTTTTTCCTGATGCTCTGGCTTTAAAAGTGGTTTGCCAACTCCTAGAAAACTAAGCCTTCGAAGCCTTATGGAGCCAGACGATGACGCAGGCTCAACACCTCCTGCATTCGGTCCTATTTTGCTCTTGCCACTACCATCAGATCCACCACCAACACCATCATTACCAGCTGGCAACCCCCGCCCAATTCCACGGCCTCTTCCACCAGCCTTCCTCATTTTTGGTAAAAATGTAGACAAAATCCAACAAACTATATAGTAATGTAAAACAAGGCACAAGGTGTCTATAGGACAGGGGAGTTTTTGAATTTCTTCTCACACTAGTGGACACTTTTGGATTGTGTGAGGCCCAATGAATATCTGAGCGCTATGTGACAGGCTCGATGGCGCTGCTGTGAGCAAAGTGACTAGAGGATAAGTGAGATTTTGAATTTCTTCTCACACTAGTGGACACTGGACACTTTTGGATTGTGTGAGGCCCAATGAATATCTGAGCGCTATGTGACAGGCTCGATGGCACTGCTGTGAGCAAAGTGACTAGAGGATAAGTGAGATTTTGAATTTCTTCTCACACTAGTGGACACTGGACACTTTTGGATTGTGTGAGGCCCAATGAATATCTGAGCGCTATGTGACAGGCTCGATGGCACTGCTGTGACCAAAGTGACTAGAGGATAAGTGAGATTTTGAATTTCTTCTCACACTAGTGGACAATGGACACTTTTGGATTGTGTGAGGCCCAATGAATATCTGAGCGCAATGTGACAGGCTCGATGGCACTGCTGTGACCAAAGTGACTAGAGGATAAGTGAGATTTTGAATTTCTTCTCACACTAGTGGACACTGGACACTTTTGGATTGTGTGAGGCCCAATGAATATCTGAGCGCTATGTGACAGGCTCGATGGCACTGCTGTGAGCAAAGTGACTAGGGGATAAGTGAGATTTTGAATTTCTTCTCACACTAGTGGACACTGGACACTTTTGGATTGTGTGAGGCCCAATGAATATCTGAGCGCTATGTGACAGGCTCGATGGCACTGCTGTGAGCAAAGTGACTAGAGGATAAGTGAGATTTTGAATTTCTTCTCACACTAGTGGACACTGGACACTTTTGGATTGTGTGAGGCCCAATGAATATCTGAGCGCTATGTGACAGGCTCGATGGCACAGCTGTGACCAAAGTGACTAGAGGATAAGTGAGATTTTGAATTTCAGCAGACACTTGTGGACACTGGACACTTTTGGATTGTGTGAGGCCCAATGAATATCTGAGCGCTATGTGACATGCTCGATGGCACTGCTGTGACCAAAGTGACTAGAGGATAAGTGAGATTTTGAATTTCTTCTCACACTAGTGGACACTGGACACTTTTGGATTGTGTGAGGCCCAATGAATATCTGAGCGCTATGTGACAGGCTCGATGGCACTGCTGTGAGCAAAGTGAGTAGAGGATAAGTGAGATTTTGAATTTCTTCTCACACTAGTGGACACTGGACACTTTTGGATTGTGTGAGGCCCAATGAATATCTGAGCGCTATGTGACAGGCTCGATGGCACTGCTGTGAGCAAAGTGAGTAGAGGATAAGTGAGATTTTGAATTTCTTCTCACACTAGTGGACACTGGACACTTTTGGATTGTGTGAGGCCCAATGAATATCTGAGCGCTATGTGACAGGCTCGATGGCACAGCTGTGACCAAAGTGACTAGAGGATAAGTGAGATTTTGAATTTCTTCTCACACTTGTGGACACTGGACACTTTTGGATTGTGTGAGGCCCAATGAATATCTGAGCGCTATGTGACAGGCTCGATGGCACTGCTGTGAGCAAAGTGACTAGAGGATAAGTGAGATTTTGAATTTCTTCTCACACTAGTGGACACTGGACACTTTTGGATTGTGTGAGGCCCAATGAATATCTGAGCACTATGTGACAGGCTCGATGGCACGGCTGTGACCAAAGTGACTAGAGGATAAGTGAGATTTTGAATTTCTTCTCACACTAGTGGACACTGGACACTTTTGGATTGTGTGAGGCCCAATGAATATCTGAGCGCTATGTGACAGGCTCGATGGCACTGCTGTGAGCAAAGTGACTAGAGGATAAGTGAGATTTTGAATTTCTTCTCACACTAGTGGACACTGGACACTTTTGGATTGTGTGAGGCCCAATGAATATCTGAGCGCTATGTGACAGGCTCGATGGCACTGCTGTGAGCAAAGTGACTAGAGGATAAGTGAGATTTTGAATTTCTTCTCACACTAGTGGACACTGGACACTTTTGGATTGTGTGAGGCCCAATGAATATCTGAGCGCTATGTGACAGGCTCGATGGCACAGCTGTGACCAAAGTGACTAGAGGATAAGTGAGATTTTGAATTTCAGCAGACACTTGTGGACACTGGACACTTTTGGATTGTGTGAGGCCCAATGAATATCTGAGCGCTATGTGACAGGCTCGATGGCACTGCTGTGACCAAAGTGACTAGAGGATAAGTGAGATTTTGAATTTCTTCTCACACTAGTGGACACTGGACACTTTTGGATTGTGTGAGGCCCAATGAATATCTGAGCGCTATGTGACAGGCTCGATGGCACTGCTGTGACCAAAGTGACTAGAGGATAAGAGAGATTTTGAATTTCTTCTCACACTAGTGGACACTGGACACTTTTGGATTGTGTGAGGCCCAATGAATATCTGAGCGCTATGTGACAGGCTCGATGGCACTGATGTGACCAAAGTGACTAGAGGATAAGTGAGATTTTGAATTTGTTCTCACACTAGTGGATACTAGACACTTTTGGATTGTGTGAGGCCCAATGAATATCTGAGCGCTATGTGACAGGCTCGATGGCACTGCTGTGAGCAAAGTGACTAGAGGATAAGTGAGATTTTGAATTTTTTCTCACACTAGTGGACACTGGACACTTTTGGATTGTGTGAGGCCCAATGAATATCTGAGCGCTATGTGACAGGCTCGATGGCACTGCTGTGAGCAAAGTGACTAGAGGATAAGTGAGATTTTGAATTTCTTCTCACACTAGTGGACACTGGACACTTTTAGATTGTGTGAGGCCCAATGAATATCTGAGCGCTATGTGACAGGCTCGATGGCACAGCTGTGACCAAAGTGACTAGAGGATAAGTGAGATTTTGAATTTCAGCAGACACTTGTGGACACTGGACACTTTTGGATTGTGTGAGGCCCAATGAATATCTGATCGCTATGTGACAGGCTCGATGGCACTGCTGTGAGCAAAGTGACTAGAGGATAAGTGAGATTTTGAATTTCTTCTCATACTAGTGGACACTGGACACTTTTGGATTGTGTGAGGCCCAATGAATATCTGAGCGCTATGTGACAGGCTCGATGGCACTGCTGTGAGCAAAGTGACTAGAGGATAAGTGAGATTTTGAATTTCTTCTCACACTAGTGGACACTGGACACTTTTGGATTGTGTGAGGCCCAATGAATATCTGAGCGTTATGTGACAGGCTTGATGGCACTGCTGTGAGCAAAGTGACTAGAGGATAAGTGAGATTTTGAATTTCTTCTCACACTAGTGGACACTGGACACTTTTGGATTGTGTGAGGCCCAATGAATATCTGAGCGCTATGTGACAGGCTCGATGGCACTGCTGTGACCAAAGTGACTAGAGGATAAGTGAGATTTTGAATTTCTTCTCACACTAGTGGACACTGGACACTTTTGGATTGTGTGAGGCCCAATGAATATCTGAGCGCTATGTGACAGGCTCGATGGCACAGCTGTGACCAAAGTGACTAGAGGATAAATGAGATTTTGAATTTCAACAGACACTTGTGGACACTGGACACTTTTGGATTGTGTGAGGCCCAATGAATATCTGAGCGCTATGTGACAGGCTCGATGGCACTGCTGTGACTAAAGTGACTAGAGGATAAGTGAGATTTTGAATTTCAGCAGACACTTGTGGACACTGGACACTTTTGGATTGTGTGAGGCCCAATGAATATCTGAGCGCTATGTGACAGGCTCGATGGCACTGCTGTGAGCAAAGTGACTAGAGGATAAGTGAGATTTTGAATTTCTTCTCACACTAGTGGACACTGGACACTTTTGGATTGTGTGAGGCCCAATGAATATCTGAGCGCTATGTGACAGGCTCGATGGCACTGCTGTGACCAAAGTGACTAGAGGATAAGTGAGATTTTGAATTTCTTCTCACACTAGTGGACACTGGACACTTTTGGATTGTGTGAGGCCCAATAAATATCTGAGCGCTATGTGACAGGCTCGATGGCACTGCTGTGAGCAAAGTGAGTAGAGGATAAGTGAGATTTTGAATTTCTTCTCACACTAGTGGACACTGGACACTTTTGGATTGTGTGAGGCCCAATGAATATCTGAGCGCTATGTGACAGGCTCGATGGCAGTGCTGCGACCAAAGTGACTAGAGGATAAGTGAGATTTTGAATTTCTTCTCACACTTGTGGACACTGGACACTTTTGGATTGTGTGAGGCCCAATGAATATCAGAGCGCTATGTGACAGGCTCGATGGCACTGCTGTGACCAAAGTGACTAGAGGATAAGTGAGATTTTGAATTTCTTCTCACACTAGTGGACACTGGACACTTTTGGATTGTGTGAGGCCCAATGAATATCTGAGCGCTATGTGACAGGCTCGATGGCACAGCTGTGACCAAAGTGACTAGAGGATAAGGGAGATTTTGAATTTCTGCAGACACTTGTGGACACTGGACACTTTTGGATTGTGTGAGGCCCACTGATATCTGAGCGCTATGTCACAGGCTCGATGGCACAGCTGTGACAAAAGTGACTAGAGGATAAGGGAGATTGGATTGCTTTTAAAAAAGCAGTTTGCAGAGCAGTGGGTAAACAGCAATGCCAGCCTGTCAGGAAGCCTTAAAAGGCAGCCCAACAACCAACACCACTGATACACCACAATATAGCCTCCCCTTGCACTGCACACACAGTGACTGGTGTGTTGTGCAGGCCAAATCGCTAGCAGCAGAAGCAGTTTTTTTGTCTTCTTCCCTCCTAACGCTCTCCCTACAGAATCAGCAACAACCTCTCCCTATACTGAGATCGGCAGAAGTAAGATGGCGGTCGGCGTGCACGTCCTTTTATACCCCCTGTGACGCCCACCAAAGCAAGCCAATCACTTGCATGCCCTTCTGAAAGATGGTGGTGACCCATGCCTATGTCATCACGTTGCCCACAGTGTCCGTGGATCCTGATTGGCTGAAAAAGAGCGCAAAACAAACTTTTGAAACGCGACTTTGGCGCGTAAGTCGCCGACCTCGTGGCCGACCTCATCCTAGGGTCGGGTTTCGTTTCATGAAACCCGACTTTGCCAAAAGTCGGCGACTTTTGAAATTTTTCGACCCGTTTCGCTCAACTCTACTTGGGACCAAAACGTCGCACATGGGCCAATAAACTGCATGTAACTTTTTACTTACTGGTGTGCTGCCTTTGATTTTTTTAGAATTATTGCAAAGTTTTGGTATATGCCTGGGAGACTTTTTGCACCAACTATATTTTTGTGCTGCTTTTTGTTTTCCATTTTAGATAGATAGATCGATACATAGATGTATTATATATACGTATATTTTTGTTTGTCACTGACATCTATATATCTATCTATTGTATGTGTGTATATCTTTTCTATCTATTCCAACCTGTCACGCTGCGATTTTACTGTACTTGGCAGATGAATTGCTGGCTTTTCATCTATATCTATCTATCCCATCCATTTCAGCTTTTATCTTGTGCCCCCCAGACATGTTTGTTGGGTCCAGCACAAAAATATCCGACTTTCCCATTGACTTACATTGGATCTGTTATTCGGTGCAAATGCAGGGATATTAGAAGTATCCGTGTCGATTTTCCTGAATCCGAATATTTCACCATGCTCATCACTAGTCCTTACAAATAATAAAAACTGCAATTTATATCACCTCCTTCAAAGCAATTAATCATTTTTTTATAGTGGTCATTAACCCCTTCCTGACATCCGACGTACTATCCCGTCCATGGGACCCGGGCCCCTATGCCCATGGACAGGATAGTACGTCTACCGTGATCAGCCGCGCCCACGTGGTGAGCGGCCGGGTGTCAGCTGATTATCACAGCTGACACCCGGCACAATGTGTCAGGGGCGGTCACGGACCGCCCCCGACACGTTAACCCCTTGCACACCGCGATCAAACATGATCGCGGTGTACCGGGGGTTAAAGGGAAGCATCGGCAGGGAGGGGGCTCCCTCCTTGCTTCCCTGAGCCCCCCACGGCAGCGCAATGTGCAGCGCTGCTGCCGGGGGCTCCTTTCCTGCAAAGCGCAGGCATGAGGAAGCCTTGTGCACTGCCTGTGACAGATCGCTGATCTGTCACAGTGATCTGTGATGTGACAGATCAGCGATCTGTCACAGAACAGTGATGTCCCACCTGGGACTATTTAATAAAGTAAAAAAAAAATAAAAATAAAGTGTTAAAATAATTTTTAAAAAATCGCCAAATAAATTACAAAAAAAAAAAAAAATATTCCCCCAAATAAATCCATTTTTTGAAAATAAAAAAAAACAATAAAAGTACACATATTAGGTATCTCCGCGTCCGTAACGACCCGCCCTATAGAACTGTCCCATTAGTTAACCCCTTTAGCGAACCCCTTAAAAAATAAAAATAAAAAACGAAGCAAAAAATAATGATTTATAATCATACCGCCAAACAAAAAGTGTAATAACGCGCGATCAAAAAGATGCATATAAATATCCATGGTACCGCTGAAAACGTCATCTTGTTCTGCAAAAAACGAGCCACCACACAGCATCATCAGCAAAAAAATAAAAAAGTTATAGCTTGCAGAATAAAGCGATGCAAAAATAATTATTTTTTATATAAAATAGTTTTCATTGCATAAAACCGACAAAACATAAAAAAACGACCTAAATGAGGTATCGCTGTAACCATACTGACCCGAAGAATAAAACCGCTTTATCAATTTTACCGCTCGCGGAACGGTGTAAACGCACCCCCTCCAAAAGAAATTCATGAAACGCTGGTTTTTGTTCATTCTGCGTCCCAAAAATCGGAATAAAAAGCAATCAAAAAATGTCACGTGCCCGAAAATGGTACCAATAAAAACGTCAACTCGTCCCACAAAAAAAAAGACCTCACATGACTCGGTGGATCAAAATACGGATAAATTATAGCTCTCAATATGTGGTGATGCAAAAACTATTTTTACAATAAAAAGCGTCTTTTAGCGTGCGACAGCTGCCAAACATAAAAACCGCCATAAATAGTAAATCAAACCCCCCGTTATCACCCCCTTAGTTAGGGAAAAATAATAAAATAAAAAAATGTATTTATTTCCATTTTTCCATTACGGTTATGGTTAGGGTTAGGGTAGGGTCAGGGTTAGGGTTAGGGCTAGGGTGAGGGCTAGGGTTAGGGCTAGGGTTAGGGTTAGGGCTGAGATTAGGGTTAGGGGTGTGTTGGGGTTCGGGTTGGAGTTAGAATTGGGGGTTTCCACTGTTTGGGCACATCAGGGGCTCTCCAAATGCAACATGGTGTCTGATTTCAATTCCAGCCAATTCTGAGTTGAAAAAGTCAAATGGTGCTCCTTCCCTTCCAAGATCTGACATGCGCCCAAACAGTGTTTTACCCCCACATATGGGGTATCAGCCTACTCAGGACAAATTGCAAAACAATTTTTGGGGTCCAATTTCTCCTGTTACCCTTAGGAAAATAAAAAATTGGGGGCAAAAATATCATTTTTGTGGAAAAAAATGATTTTTTTATTTTCACGTCCGAGCGTTATAAAATTCTGTGAAGCACTTGGTGGTTCAAAGTGCTCACCACACATCTAGATAAGTTCCGTGGGGGGTCTAGTGTCCAAAATGGGTTCACTTGTGGGGAGTTTCAATAGTTTAGGTACATCAGGGGCTCTCCAAACGCACATGACACCCGCAGACCATTCCATCAAAGTCTGCATTCCAAAACGTCACTACTTCCCTTCCGAGCCCCGACGTGTGTCCATACAGTAGTTTTCTCCCACATATGGGGCGTCAGCGTACTCAGGACAAATTGGACAACAACTTTTGGGGTTCAATTTCTCCTGTTACCCTTGGGAAAATAAAAAAGTGGGGACTAATTGATCATGTTTGTGGAAAAAATACGATTTTTTTATTTTCATGCCCGGGCATTATAAACTTCTGTGAAGCCCTTGGGGGTTCAAAGTGCTCACCTCACATCTAGATAAGTTCCTTAGGGGGTCTAGTTTTCAAAATGGGGTCATTTGTGGGGGGTTTCCACTGTTTAGGTACATCAGGGGTTTTCCAATCGCGACATGGTGTCCGATCTCAATTCCAGCCAAAAACGTCAAATGGCGCTGCTTCCCTTCCGAGCTCTGCCATGCGCCCAAATAGTGGTTTACCCCCACATGTGGGGTATCAGCGTACTCAGGACAAATTACACAATAACTTTTAGGGTCCTGTTACCATTGGAAAAATAAGAATTGAGGGTGAAAAGATCATTTTTGTGGAAAAAATATGATTTTTTAATTGTACGGCTTTATGTTATAAACTTCTGTGAAGCCCTTGGGGGTTCAAAGTTCTCACCACACATCTAGATAAGTTCCTTAGGGGGTCTAGTTTCCAAAATGGCATCATTTGTGGGGGGTTTCCACTGTTTTGGTACATCAGGGGTTTTCCAATCGCGACATGGTGTCCGATCTCAATTCCAGCCAAAAACGTCAAATGGCGCTGCTTCCCTTCCGAGCTCTGCCATGCACCCAAATAGTGGTTTACCCCCACATGTGGGGTATCAGCGTACTCAGGACAAATTGCACAATAACTTTTAGGGTCCTGTTACCCTTGGAAAAATAAGAATTGAGGGTGAAACGATCATTTTTGTGGAAAAAATATGATTTTTTAATTGTACGGCTTTATGTTATAAACTTCTGTGAAGCCCTTGGGGGTTCAAAGTTCTCACCACACATCTAGATAAGTTCCTTAGGGGGTCTAGTTTCCAAAATGGTGTCATTTGTGGGGGGTTTCCACTGTTTTGGTACATCAGGGGTTTTCCAATCACGACATGATGTCCGATCTCAATTCCAGTCAAAAACATCAAATGGCGCTGCTTCCCTTCCGAGCTCTGCCATGCGCCCAAATAGTGGTTTACCCCCACATGTGGGGTATCAGCGTACTCAGGACAAATTGCAAAATAACTTTTAGGGTCCTGTTACCCTTGGGAAAATAAAAATTGGGGTGAAAAGATCATTTTTGTGGAAAAAATATGATTTTTTAATTGTACTGCTGTACGTTATAAACTTCTGTAAAGCCCTTGTGGGTTCAAAGTTCTCACCACTATCTAGATAAGTTCCTTGGGGGGTCTAGTTTCCAAAATGGGGTCACTTGTAGGGGGTTTCCACTGTTTAGGTACATCAGGGACTCTCCAAACGTGACATGGCGTCCGATCTCAATTCCAGTCAAAAGCGTCAAATGGCGCTGCTTCCCTTCCGAGCTCTGCCATGCACCCAAATAGTGGTTTACACCCACATGTGGGGTATCAGCGTACTCAGGACAAATTGCAAAATAACTTTTAGGGTCCTGTTACCCTTGGGAAAATAAAAATTGGGGTGAAAAGATCATTTTTGTGGAAAAAATATGATTTTTTAATTGTACTGCTGTACGTTATAAACTTCTGTAAAGCCCTTGTGGGTTCAAAGTTCTCACCACATATCTAGATAAGTTCCTTGGGGGGTCTAGTTTCCAAAATGGGGTCACTTGTAGGGGGTTTCCACTGTTTAGGTACATCAGGGACTCTCCAAACGTGACATGGCGTCCGATCTCAATTCCAGACAATTTTGCATTGAAAAAGTCAAACGGCGCTCCTTCCATTCTGAGCTCTGCCATGCGCCGAAACAGTCGTTCCCCCCCACATATCAGGTATCAGCGTACTCAGGACAAATTGCACAATAACTTTTGCAGTCCAATTTCTCCTGTTACCCTTGGTAAAATAAAAAAAATTGAACCTGAAGTACTTTTTTTGTGAAAAAAAGTTAATGTTCATTTTTTTTTTAAATATTCAAAAAAATTCCTGTGACGCACCTAAAGGGTTAATAAACTTCTTGAATGTGGTTTTGAGCACCTTAAGGGGTGCAGTTTTTAGAATGGTGTCACTTTTGGGTATTTTCTATCATATAGACTCCTCAAAGTGGCTTCAAATGTGATGTGGTCCGTAAAAATAAAATGGTGTTGTAAAAATGAGAAATCGCTGGTCAACTTTTAACCCTTATAACTTCCTAACAAAAAAAATTTTGGTTCCAAAATTGTGCTGATGTAAAGTAAACATGTGGGAAATGTTAGTTATCAAGTTTTTTGGGTGCCATATCTCTGTGATTTAATAAGGGCATAAAAATTCAAAGTTGGAAAATTGCGAAATTTTCAAAATTTTCGCCAAATTTCTGTTTTTCTCACAAATAAACGCAAGTTATTTGAATGAAATTTTATCACTAACATGAAGTACAATATGTTACGAGAAAACAATGTCAGAATCACTGGGATCCATGGAAGCATTCCAGAGTTATGACCTCATAAAGGTACAGTGGTCAGAATTGTAAAAATTGGCCCCGTCATGAACGTGCAAACCACCCTTGGGGGTGAAGGGGTTAAAGTGCTTATTTTTAGCATAGATGAGATGATAAATTGCATGGAACTGCATGGAAAGTCGTGTAGTCGCAGGTTGAAGGGTTTCCTTGCAGTTTCTGATTCTTGGATTCATTGACTTCTGGATATACGAGAATGGTCACAGTAATGTGACAGGGCTACATTGCCTGATCTGAAACAATTCCCCGAAATAATAGACAATGCCATGAAAAGAAAACTTTTAAAATAATATCCTCAAATCTATTTGATCTAAAATACAAAAAATATTTAAAGAGAATAAAATAACACAAAAAGTAACATCTGAAGCACAGAAACAATGCCCCCACAGTCATCCCCAACTTTACCTGCATCAATGACACTGGAAAATTTCCCCTATATTTGTATTCAGATTTTTTTTTCACACTTCGGTTGCAGATTTCATCAAAATGCTGGAAAACAGTTTTCTTTCCAATAACATGGCAGATTAAATCTTAATTAGTGTTTGTAATACAACGCATTTCACACTGTCAGCTTTGTTGCTCTGCTCATATGATGGAGGTGAACAATGCAGTTGTGATTAGAGCCTATATATGCCGTAAACCAGATACAGATATAAATGTTGCTTCATAGTTTATTTTTCTTATTAAGATTTTGAACTATTTATTTACAATTAAAACCTTAAATTATAAAAAAAAAACAAAATACAAAGCATAATAAAAACTGTTGTGAAAAAAAGGTATTTTTACTCCCACATGTGATGAGGGGACCCTCACGGTACAATTTATCCTAAGGTGAATCCGTTTGGGATCCTCATGTCTGGTAATTGCCCTAGCCGAATAGTTTACAGCTTTCATTGCAAAATCTATTGTTAGATTTCATTGTGAGCTTAGGGATAAACAGGTTTTGTATGCAAATTGGCTGACAAAGGTTCGAGACTACAAAAGAATACTAATGTTTGCTGAGTGCTCTAGACTAGCAAATGAAAAAAACACAATTTTATCTTAAGGGACTACTGAGAAGAATCTCAATGTGTCTTTTTGAGACAAAAATATATTTTGGAATTATTAAGCACTTAATATAAAATCTCCGTAGTAGCCAAACGTGGCTGAGTTAGGTTAAATGTTAGGACATTTGAGATGCTTAATGCTCTCAGTTATTGAAGAAATTAAGCGGAGGCATTTGGTCTCAGGATATTGAATTGTCAGTGAACTTTTAGTAACCCATTCACTGCTACTGTGACCTATTGTTTTGTGATCGTTACTAAAATAAATTCAAAGCAGTGGTATCTGCGGGTCTTTATCAAGAGAAAATCAGAATCTATGATGCACAAACTACATATCACATACACGTTGTGCCCTTGCTATCTGCCATAATGCACAATGTAATTCCATGAACAAAGGTCACAAGCATTAACAATAGGCTACTTTGCGTTTTGGCTACATTTAGAGAAGTATATCTCTTGAATGATGTCATCTTTAAAATGGGTTGTTTACTACTCAGGCAACCCCTTCTCAATGAGCATGTTTGCCCCCAGTAAAATAACAACACTTATACTCATCTCCAATGCTGACACCATTTTAGCAGTGGCGGCATTTGCTCTCCCAGGGATTGCATGACATTATGCTGCAGAATCCTTTTGCCCAATAAAGTCCAAAGGTGGATGTCTGCTCTGATTGGAAGCAGGAGTCGCATAACATAACAATGTGACATGATTTCTGGGAGAGCCAGTGCCAACACCTCTGGAATGACACTGGCACAATATGTCAGTATAAGTGTTGGGAGGATACAAACATGCTAATTTGAGAAGGGGATGTCCGAGCAATGGGCAACCCCTTTAACCTTTTTTGGAGTTCAATGCAGGTAAGGAACTGAAGGCACTCCATTTATTGCATGTGCATGAGGCTCTTGCCTATTTATTCAAGTGTTTTCCACAAAAGACATTTATCACCAATTAACAGTAATAGTGATAAATGTATGATCACTTGGGGTGAGATCGCTGGATACCACACCAATCACGAGAACAGTAGGCTGATTCTATGTTCCTCCTCACTGATGTAGGAATTGAATGGCGTTTAGGACTCAATTGAATGGTAGTCGACAACAGTGCTCAGTGCTTTCCCATTATGGACTGCCACAAGATTTCTGTGTTAGGCACCACAATTGATGTCAGTGACATAACTTAATCCCTTTATGACTTTGACATATATTTACACTGATGTTTGTTTCCCTGCCTGTGATGTGGCTCGCCAACTTCTTTCCATTCACTTGATGACTGATTTAATCAGCCATCAAGTGCCTTAAACAGCCACAGATGAACCCATACTTCACCCTCTACTGTTAACCTATTAAATCCCACTGTCATTCACTGAGTGCGATTTAACACATGGCAGCCAGAAGCATGTCATTAGTCCAGCCCATTGACGCCATTGTCACGAGTTTGTAGGGCACCAATGAGTTGTCATGACAGCCAGGGGTCTCCTGATGACCCCTGTGTGGGGAGGAGGATTCCCAGACAGTGAAAGGACAGGTACCCAGGGGATCGCCATCAGGGTTCCTGAGGGAACGATACTGGGAAGACAGTAAAAGGAAAGACTTGACTGAAGTTGTCAGGGAAACAGGGGGCGGGGCAAGCTTAAAAGGATCAGGGGGCGCGCTGAAGTGGCAGTTGACAGAGAGCAGGACAACAGACAGGAAGCCGTGTGAGACAGAGAGGACCGAGGGAGCAGACGGTGTGTTGTGGAGAGACCGACAGGGGCCTGTGAAAGGAAAGCTGTGGGCTCACTGACTAGTGACACGTGAGAGACTTGCACCGGTGGCCGCTCCCCGCATACGGTCCCATACAGTGACTCCCGCTGCTTCCCACCCTGTTGTGACAAGGCGGCTACCTCAGGCGACCGCAGCGACGACAGACCATTCCTATACAGCGTTCAGGACACTGCCTCCCTGCCTTCTCCCACAGCTGCAGCCCTGTCATCACCGGCCCCAGGTGCTGCCACCTCGCTACAGGCAGTAGTAGAGGCCCCTGTCCGGTTTGCTCAGGGACCCTGAGCAGAGGTCGGTGAATGGTTATATTTTGAGACTGCGTCATAATCCCGCGGTGAGACGAGAGTCACAAGGAGACGCCTGTTGCGCCCATCGGCACAGTTTCTTCAGGATCTGTTGCACACCCCACCGTCACAGTTTCTTCAGGGCCTGTTGCGCCCCACCGTCATCGTTTCTTCAGGGCCTGTTGCGCCCCACCGTCCTTGTTTCTTCCGGGCCTGTTGCGCCCCACCGTCATCGTTTCTTCAGGGCCTGTTGCGCCCAGCTCCATCCCGGAATATCGAGGCGTCAAGGCAGCCGCATCAGCGACCTCTACACGGCCACGCCTGTGATCCTGACAGACACTTGGAAGGATAAGTTTATTATAAGAGATAAGGACCCCCCAGCAGTTTTGTCATACGTGGCCTATAGCACCCGGGCCAACCAGGTTAGTCGCATTACCTATAAGAAAGTGTTGTTAGGTTTGTTGAGTCCCTGCGTGGACTGGTTGCTGTTAATACTTTTTTTGGTTGCTCTATATAGCCCCAGCGGCTATAGTTTATAAAAGTTATTTCCACAAACCACACTCAGTCTCGTGTCTCGTCACTGCATCCTGCGAACCTGCTAGAACCCTACACCTGTGCCTGTCATTGTTAATCTCCTGTGAATACCAGCCCATGTTCGGCATTCATAGGAGATCATCCTTTCTGCTTTACATAGAAGTGTGTAAGCACTGCTATGTATAGCACAAGAGATTGAATGATCAAGTCTCCTATGGTGGCTATTGAAGTCAGTAAAAAGTGTGGAAAAAAAGTTTTTAAAAATAGGAAAAAATTAAAAATATAAAAGTTCAAATCATTCCTCTTTTGCACAATTGAAAATAAAACAATAAAAAATACACATTTGTTACTGCTGCAGTAAGAAATGTCCGATCTATCAAAATATAAAATCTACTAACCCGATTGGTAAGCAACGTAAAATAAATCAAAACTTCAGAATTACATTTTTTTTTTTGGCTGCTGCAAGATTGCCATAAAATGATATCAATAAACATGTCAGCTCAAACCACAAAAAAATAAGTCCTTACCCAGCCCCAGATCTTGAAAAATGAAAATGCTATGGGTCTTGAAAAATGGCGATATAAGCAAAACATTTTTTTCTTACATTTTTGAATTTTTCCACCATGTTAGGTATCTGCGTTCTCGTACTGGTACCAACCTTAATACTCATATTGCCTAGTCAGCTGAACCATATAGTAAACAAGTTAAATATAACCCCCAAAAAGCTATTGTGAAATTGCACTTATTTTTGCAATTTCACTACACTTCAAACTTTATTTTACCTTTTTCCAGCACACTATATATGGTAAAATCAATTAAATCAATCAAAAGTAGAAATTGTCCTGCAAAAAAAAAAAAACCTCGTATGGCTCTTGGGACGGAAACATAAAAAAAAAGTTATGGCTCTTGGAAGAAGAGAAGGAAAAAAGCGAAAGTGCAAAAATGGATTATTGCTTGGTCATGAAAGGGTTCTATCTTGTGGGTACCAAATCAAAATCTCCATTGGAACCCCCAACCTTCATGGAACTATATCAATATTGGCCTCCTCATTTTGGATTGACTGCTTTGTATCCCTGGAGTCTAGTGCCCTGGTGCTACTGCAACTATACGTGACCACAGCTGCAGTTAACATTGTAAGCGTATTAGAACAGTGTGGCTACAACAAAGAGTTGATGTAATCTTGTTTGTTCAATGTAAGTCCTCTTTTTCTCTGAAGAGGAAATATGCACATGGCTAAACCGTTAGTCTTGCTTAAAAAATTAAATAAAGGTCACCAAAAAGTCATATGTATTCCAAAATAGTAACAGAAATTAAAGCTTATTATGCAAAAAAGGCCTCATGCAGTTTTATAACCAAAGAATGAAAGAGTTTTTAAAATATGTCCAAAAAAGAAGCAACTTTTTCTGAAATGATTTGACAAGTGAAAAAGTAGTAAAACATAAAAAGGTATAAATTGAATATCACCATAATATAGTAATATAGTGACATAGTTAGTAAGGCCGAAAAAAGACATTAGTCCATTCAGTTCAGCCTATAAAATTCTGTCAGAATAAATCCCCAGATCTACGTCCTTCTAAAGAACCTAACAATAACTGTAAGATACAATATTGTTACGCTCCAGGAAGACATCCAGGCCTCTCTTGAACCCTTCGACTGAGTTCGCCATCACCACCTCCTCAGGCAGGGAATTCCAGGTTCTCACTGCCCTAACAGTAAAGAATCCTCTTCTGTGTTGGAGGAAAAACCTTTTCTCCTCCAGACGCAGAGAATGCCCCCTTGTGACCGTCACCTTCCTTGGTATAAACAGATCCTCGGAGAGATATTTGTATTGTCCCCTTATATACTTATACATGGTTATTAGATCGCCCCTCAGTCGTCTTTTTTCTATACTAAATAATCCTAATTTTGCTAATCTCTCTGGGTATTGTAGTTCCCCCATCCCCCTTATTAATTTTGTTGCCCTCCTTTGTACCCGCTCTAGTTCCATTATATGCTTCCTGAGCATCGGTGCCCAAAACTGTACACAGTACTCCATGTGCGGTCTACCCAGAGATTTGTACAGAGGCAGTATAATGCTCTCATCATGTGTATCCAGACCTCTTTTAATACACCCCATGATCCTGTTTGCCTTGGCAGCCGCTGCCTGGCACTGGCTGCTCCAGGAAAGTTTATCATTAACTAGGATCCCCAAGTCCTTCTCCATGTCAGATTTACCCAGTGGTTTACCATTCAGTGTGTAATGGTGATATTGATTCCTTCTTCCCATGTGTATAACCTTACATTTATCATTGTTAAACTGCATCTGCGACCTTTCGGTCCAAGTTCCCAACTTTTACAGATCCATATGTAGCAGAATACTATCTTTTCTTGTATTGACTGCTTTACATAGTTTTGTATCTTCTGCAAATATCGATATTTTACTGTGCAAACCTTCTACCAGATCGTTAATAAATATGTTGAAGAGAATAGGTCCCAACATCATCCCCTGCGGTACCCCACTGGTCACAGCGACCCAGTTAGAGAATATACCTGTTACACCCAGGTCCCGTCCTGGCGCTGCGCCCAGGTCTGCCGCTGTTACACCTGGTGGCCCCCATCCTGGCGCTGCGTCCAGGCCTGCCGCTCTCCATTCTGGGCACTCACCTTGAGCCTCTCATGCTGCTGCTCAACGTTCTGTCCTCCCTCCTGCCTCCTCCTCCTGGAGTCCTGTGAGCTTATCTGTAGCTAAGGCTATTAGGGCACGCCCACCAGCTCTCTTGCCTTCTTAAAGGGGCGGAGTGCATTATTCAAAAATGCAATCAACCAATGGCAGCGCACTGGCTGCTATTTCTGGCCTCTCCTCCATAGGGAGAGCGCCGGAGGAAGGAGTATCTATCATTGCTACATCTGGTTCTCATGTTAACCTGTCTGTGCTGCATCTGCAGTCTCTGTGCATTGTCTAATGCTCTCTGTTTCCACAGCATATCAGTATCCTGTGTTACCTGGTTATGTCAGCAACCATCTGGGCCTAAGCCATCCCGTTCCGCCTTAGCCATCCGAGTCCAAGGACTATGTGAAGGTTACTGGAACCGACTCCTTACCAACTAATCAGATCCAGGACCCAGCGCATTACGGACTCTGCTGTAACTTTTGTTATCCCTTTTGGTCCCGCTGGGACAGCTGCCACGTGTTCGGGGTCTAACTGGAGTTAGCACCTGTGTCCTCTGGGTATTCCATACTGGCCCTGCCTGAGGGGCTTTACTACTGGTGCCCGGGGCTCACTAGTCACGCCCCCTTCGGAGCCCCCCGGACCGTGGTCCCGAGGTTCCACTTAAAAAATAAAAACAAATGTGAACTTCACCATCTCTGCCTCCGCTTCCATTCGTTACAGATTGCTCCGGCCATGGAATCCATTGGACCCCAGAGGCCTCCCACGTTGGAGTTGTGCCAAGAGGTGACCCGTTTAAGAGAGCAACAGGATAAGATCACGACGTATCTACGTAACCTGTCCACCCGCATGGATTCTCTGCAGAACCCGGCTGCTCCTGATTCACCTAGCAACACCCAGGTACCTGCTGTCATGACAAGCAAGGGCCCCCGCCAGGCGGCTCCGACCCGCTTCAATGGTGATCCCACTCAGTGTCGGGGTTTTCTCAACCAGTGTACCCTACACTTCAAAATCTTGGGGCATATGTTTGCTTCTGATCGTGCCAAAGTAGGCTTCATTATGTCACATCTAGCAGGAGAGGCTCTCGCCTGGCTAAATCTGTTATGGGAGAGAGGAGACCCGCTGGTTAATGATCTTCAATCTTTCCTAGAATCTTTTCGCAGGACCTTTGATGAACCTGGCCGGTTCACGTCGACCGCTTCTGCCCTGCTTCGCTTACGCCAAGGAACCCTCATGGTGGCTCAGTATGCTGTTCAGTCCCGCACCCTCTCGTCTGAGTTATTCTGGAACAATGAGGCCTTGCTGGCTACCTTCTAGTAGGGCCTATCTGGAAAAATTAAGGATGAGCTGGCGGGATGGGACAGGCCTACCATCTTGGATGACCTGATTTCCTTGGCGACCCGGATTGACCTGCGTTTTCAGGAGCATTCCATGGAGATTAAGCGTGACAGGAGGTCCTACCACCTGGACTCTAATTCTTCCAAGACGTCTACCTCATCCTCTTCTCCCGAAGCTATGGAGGTAGATTGAGTAAGTCTGGCCAGCCGCTGCCAGGAGGCGCGTCGCAAAAACGGAAGCTGTTTGTACTGTGGTATTTCCGAACACCTGATCCGCTCCTGTCTGAAGAAGTTGGAAAAACTCCTGTGCCTAGGCTCGGTAGGAGAGGCCACCCTAGGTAGAGAATGTTCCACTCCTTCGTTGCAGATCTCAGCCTCCGTGACCTGCAGAGCAATAATATTTTCTGGACTCTGTCTGTTGGACTCTGGAGCCGCCGGAAGCTTTATCCAGCAGACGCTTGTGGATCGCTACCACTTACCAGTTCAGGCTCTTCTCAACCTGTTGCGGGTAACCACTGTCAATGGCCAGCCTCTGACCGAACCTGTCCAGTTCCAGACTGAGCCAGAGGAACTCCGGGTAGGTCTTATGCATTCTGAAAGAATCCGTTTTTATGTGTACCCTGGTTTGTCTCACCCCTTGCTTCTAGGTTTGCCTTGGTTTCAGAAACATGAACCAGTCCTTAATTGGAGAACAGGTGAAATTCTACGTTGGGGAGATTCCTGCTCGAACCGTTGTTTAACCCGGATTGAACCAGCTTCACCCCCGGTCCAACCTGCTACCCTGCCTGGATTACCATCCGCTTACTGGTCCTTTTCGGATGTCTTTGGGAAAAAGAAGGCTGAAAAACTTCCTCCCCACAGATCGTATGACTGTCCAATAGACCTTCCTGGAACATCTCCTCCCCGTGGGAAAGTTTACCCTCTTTCCCAGGCAGAGACTCAGGCTATGTCGGACTACATCCAGGAGAACTTGGCCAGAGGGTTTATCCGAAAATCATCGTCACTGGCAGGAGCAGGCTTCTTCTTCGTGAAGAAAAAGGACGGCTCCCTGCGGCCCTTTATCGACTACCGAGGACTGAACCAAATCACAGTAAAAACCAGGTACCCTTTGCCTCTAATTTCAGAACTGTTTGACCGTCTCCGAGGGGCCAGGATCTTCGCCACGCTGGATCTCAGAGGGGCTTACAATTTGATCCTAATCAGAGATGGAGACGAATGGAAAACAGCCTTCAACACCCATGATGGCCACTACGAGTACCTGGTAATGCCGTTTGGTCTAAGCAATGCTCCCGCTGTTTTCCAAGAGTTTGTCAATGACATTTTCAGGGATCTGCTTTACACCTGTGTTGTTGTCTACCTAGACGACATTCTGATTTTTTCTACTGACTTGGTCTCACATCGCAGTCAAGTGCGCCTGGTCTTACAGAGGCTCAGGGACAACAGACCTTATGCCAAGTTTGAAAAGTGCCTCTTTGAACAATCCTCTTTGCCTTTCCTCGGTTACATTGTTTCCTTCACAGGATTAAAAATGGATCCAGAGAAGTTATCGGCTGTACTCAAGCGGCCTCGTCCGTCTGGGTTGAAGGACATACAGCGATTCCTGGGCTTCGCCAACTACTACAGGCAATTTATTCCTATCTTCTCCACCCTAGTGGCGCCCATCTCAGCTCTAACCCGGAAAGGTACAAATCCGAAGGATCGGCCTCCTGAGGCTGAGGAGGCCTTTGTTTCTCTCAAAAAGGCATTTGCTGTCGCACCTGTTCTTCATCGTCCTAACTCCAATGAACAATTTTTCTTGAGGTCGATGCCTCTTCAGTAGGTGCGGGAGCTGTACTAACCCAGAAATCGTCCTCCGGGCGAATGCATTCCTGTGTTTTTTTTTCCAAGGTTTTTTCTTCTGCAGAGAGAAATTCTGTTGGAGATCGGGAATTGTTGGCTATCAAATTGGCTCTGCAGGAGTGGAGGCATCTTCTAGAAGGAGCTCTTCATCAGGTGTCATATACACCGATCGCAAGAACCTTGCTTACCTCCAAACTGCACAAAGGCTGAATCCTCGTCAAGCCCGCTGGGCTTTGTTTTTTGCTCATTTTAACTTTGTTCTTCATTTTCACCCAGCTGACAAAAATGTCAAAGCAGACGCACTTTCCAGAGTCTTTCTACCTCCTGATCAAGTAGAAGAACCGCAGCACATCAGTGAACCCTCAAGGTTAGTCGCGGTCGCTTCTACTGATCTTGCCCGGCTGCCTCCCGGGAAGACTTTCGTGTCAGCTTCTGAGCGGACTCGTGTCCTTCGGTGGGGTCACTCGTCCAAGTTGGCTGGTCACGCTGGCCAGAGAAAGACTCTGCAACTCATCTCCTAGTACTACTGGTGGCCTGCCATGGCTAAGGAAATTCTGGAGTACGTCACAGCCTGTCCTTCCTGTGCTCATAACAAGACGGCCAAGCATCTACCCGCAGGTAGGCTTCAGCCTCTTCCAATTCCATCTGCCCCCTGGCAACATATCGCGATGGACTTCATCACAGATCTCCCAATCTCATCTGGCTGTTCTGTGGAGTGGGTAGTGGTGGATCGCTTCTCTAAAATTGCTCACTTCATTCCACTACCCGGTCTTCCAACTACTCCTGAGTAGAGTTGAGCGATACCAGCCGATACTTGAAAATATCGGATCGGAATGGATCGGCCGATCTTAAAAAAAAGTATCGGTATCGCCGATTCCGATACCGGGAACCAATGCAAGTCAATGGGGCCAAAATATCGGAATTAAAAAAACCCCTTTCTTTCCTTGTAGGTTAATTCTACATGAAGAAAAACAACTAAGAATAATGTAGAATGTATTGTGGGAGGTGGAGGAGACATTAAAGCCATAGAGGTTTAGCCCAATCAAATGGAATAGCAGGAATTAAACTTTTTTTTTTAAAGATGTTAGGAGTTACAAAGATATTGACTATGTTAGCCTCATTTATATTTTGCCAGACATGTATGTCTTCTTCTTCTACTTCCTTTTTTTACATTCTTCTTCTTCTACTTCCTTTTTTTACATTCTTCTTCTTCTTCTACTACTTCCTTTTTTTACATTCTTCTTCTTATTCCTTTTTTTACATTCTTCTTCTTCTTCTTCTACTTCCTTTTTTTACATTCTTCTTCTTCTTCTTCTTCTTCTTCTTCTTCTTCTTCTTCTTCTTCTTCTTCCTTTTCTTACATTCTTCATATTCTTCTTATTCAACAATTATTATTCTACATATTCAGCTTCTTCATCTTCTTCCTATTCTTCTTCATCATATTCTTGTTTGTGTCAGGCATTCCTGTAGTTGTTATCTAGAAAAGTTAGAAGTTTACACCTTCCGTTCTGCCTGTCACAAAAGATTTACAACAGGATTTGTCCGCGTTCAGTTTGGCCTGCAGAAGCAGGCCTTTTCCAGGGGCACCACGAGGAGGAACGGACTCACCCCCATACACTGCTTAGTCTTCTTCTGCTTATAAATAAGATAATATCATTTGCTCAGAGTATTAGTCTTATGCTTAATGTTCTTCTGCTTTGTTTTTTTTATGCTTCTTTGTCTTCTCTCTCTTGTTGTTCTGCATCTTGGTGGTTGTCTTCCTGTTCTTTGTCCTCTTGAACCAGCTGACGGTACTGGCACCCGGAGGGGCAGCAGAAGGAACAAGAGCCAATGGCACTACCGAGGACCAGCTGATGGTGCTGGAACCCGGTTACTAAGCAGGAGGTACCTGTGCTACAAAGCACTACCAAGGACCAGCAGACGTTGCCGGAACTCGGATACCGAGATGGAGGCACCTAGGCCAAAGGCTCTGACGAGAACCAGCTGATGGTGCTGGAACCCGGAGGGGTAGCATAAGCTGCAAGAGCAAATGGAAATAGCGAGGACCAGCTGACAGTGCTGGCACCCGGAGGGGCAGCAGAAGGAATAAGAGCCAATGGCACAACCGAGGACCAGCTGACGGTGCTGGAACCCGTTTACTAAGCAGGAGGTACCTGTGCTACAAAGCACTACCAAGGACCAGCAGACGTTGCCGGAACTCGGATACCGAGATGGAGGCACCTAGGCCAAAGGCTCTGACGAGAACCAGCTGACGGTGCTGGAACCCGGAGGGGTAGCATAAGCTGCAAGAGCAAATGGAAATAGCGAGGACCAGCTGACAGTGCTGGCACCCGGAGGGGCAGCAGAAGGAATAAGAGCCAATGGCACAACCGAGGACCAGCTGACGGTGCTGGAACCCGGTTACTAAGCAGGAGGTACCTGTGCTACAAAGCACTACCAAGGACCAGCAGACGTTGCTGGAACTCGGATACCGAGATGGAGGCACCTAGGCCAAAGGCTCTGATGAGAACCAGCTGACGGTGCTGGAACCCGGAGGGGTATCAGAAGTTACCCCTGAAAAGCAAAGTTGGCATGCCGCAAGCTGGCCGCAGTTACCGAATCACACAGTCCTACAGGGGGTGCTTGTCCTACTGGCACTATGGAACAAACCTTTCTTACCAGAACCCGCAGTCCACATAGGAAGCACCTAAACTGCTGGCACCCTAGCCTCGGCTAACCCAACCGCAACACGACATGGCAACTTGGGGTGGCAAACTGACATTGACACTTCCCGGAAACAGCAGGCAGGGCTGGAACCAAGCTGGGCAGGAGGGAGTACCCGTGCCAAAGTCAGTTATGAGCAGCAACTGGCGATGTTGGAGCCCAGGACAAGCACTTAGCAGGCTGAGGCCTGATGTGCTGTCAATTGGGAGGCAGCAGGACAGATTGCCATCAAAACAGCAGGGGAACAGCTGACGTTACTGAACCCCACAAACACAGGAGCTAGTGTTTTACTCTGTGAAGACGGCACTTCCGAGCAACAACTGGCTGTGTTGAAGCCCAGGGACAAGCACGGAGCAGGCTTAGGCTGCATTGAAGAAATTTTAAGATCGGTTGTAGACTACTAATTTGAACCAAGCTCCACTTAGGCCTGTGGATTCACTGATTTTCGTATTTCCCCTGTCCTCCAACCCCGCCAGTTACAGCTCCGAAGTGGCGTCTGCACAATCCACACTTGTTCCTGTGTTACAGGTGTTCAGTCCGGTCAGTTAATCCCCTGATGTGTGTCCGGCAATGTCGCCTGCTCTGTCCACATTCCGATAATGGGAATGTGGACAGAGCAGGCGACATTGCCGGACACACATCAGGGGATTAACTGATCGGACTGAACACCTGTAACACAGGAACAAGTGTGGATTGTGCAGACGCCACTTCGGAGCTGTAACTGGCAGGGTTGGAGGACAGGGGAAATACGAGAGACAGTGGAGCCACAGGCCTAATTGGAGCACGGTTAAAAATCAGTAGTGGTACGACTGTGTAGGCAGCAGGAGACTTTGCCATCCACACAGCAGGGGATCAGCTGACATTACTGAACCCCACTGAGACACGGGAGCAAGTATCTCTTTCCGTGTGGACGGCACTTCCGAACTACAACTGGCTGTGTTGAAGCCCAGGAAATAGGAGGGTGTAGGCAGAGGCCTACTGAATTTTGAATGAGGTGACAGCAGGAGAGACTGCCATCCACACAGCAGGGGATCAGCTGACGTTACTGAACCCCACTGAGACACGGGAGCAAGTATCTCTTTCCGTGTGGACGGCACTTCCGAACTACAACTGGCTGTGTTGAAGCCCAGGAAATAGGAGGGTGTAGGCAGAGGCCTACTGTATTTTGAATGAGTTTACAGCAGGAGAGACTGCCATCCACACAGCAGGGGATCAGCTGACGTTACTGAACCCCACTGAGACACGGGAGCAAGTGTCTCTTTCCGTGTGGACGGCACTTCCGAACTACAACTGGCTGTGTTGAAGCCCAGGAAATAGGAGGGTGTAGGCAGAGGCCTACTGTATTTTGAATGAGTTTACAGCAGGAGAGACTGCCATCCACACAGCAGGGGATCAGCTGACGTTACTGAACCCCACTGAGACACGGGAGCAAGTGTCTCTTTCCGTGTGGACGGCACTTCCGAACTACAACTGGCTGTGTTGAAGCCCAGGAAATAGGAGGGTGTAGGCAGAGGCCTACTGTATTTTGAATGAGTTTACAGCAGGAGAGACTGCCATCCACACAGCAGGGGATCAGCTGACGTTACTGAACCCCACTGAGACACGGGAGCAAGTATCTCTTTCCGTGTGGACGGCACTTCCGAACTACAACTGGCTGTGTTGAAGCCCAGGAAATAGGAGGGTGTAGGCAGAGGCCTACTGAATTTTGAATGAGGTGACAGCAGGAGAGACTGCCATCCACACAGCAGGGGATCAGCTGACGTTACTGAACCCCACTGAGACACGGGAGCAAGTATCTCTTTCCGTGTGGACGGCACTTCCGAACTACAACTGGCTGTGTTGAAGCCCAGGAAATAGGAGGGTGTAGGCAGAGGCCTACTGTATTTTGAATGAGTTTACAGCAGGAGAGACTGCCATCCACACAGCAGGGGATCAGCTGACGTTACTGAACCCCACTGAGACACGGGAGCAAGTATCTCTTTCCGTGTGGACGGCACTTCCGAACTACAACTGGCTGTGTTGAAGCCCAGGAAATAGGAGGGTGTAGGCAGAGGCCTACTGTATTTTGAATGAGTTTACAGCAGGAGAGACTGCCATCCACACAGCAGGGGATCAGCTGACGTTACTGAACCCCACTGAGACACGGGAGCAAGTATCTCTTTCCGTGTGGACGGCACTTCCGAACTACAACTGGCTGTGTTGAAGCCCAGGAAATAGGAGGGTGTAGGCAGAGGCCTACTGTATTTTGAATGAGTTTACAGCAGGAGAGACTGCCATCCACACAGCAGGGGATCAGCTGACGTTACTGAACCCCACTGAGACACGGGAGCAAGTGTCTCTTTCCGTGTGGACGGCACTTCCGAACTACAACTGGCTGTGTTGAAGCCCAGGAAATAGGAGGGTGTAGGCAGAGGCCTACTGTATTTTGAATGAGTTTACAGCAGGAGAGACTGCCATCCACACAGCAGGGGATCAGCTGACGTTACTGAACCCCACTGAGACACGGGAGCAAGTGTCTCTTTCCGTGTGGACGGCACTTCCGAACTACAACTGGCTGTGTTGAAGCCCAGGAAATAGGAGGGTGTAGGCAGAGGCCTACTGTATTTTGAATGAGTTTACAGCAGGAGAGACTGCCATCCACACAGCAGGGGATCAGCTGACGTTACTGAACCCCACTGAGACACGGGAGCAAGTATCTCTTTCCGTGTGGACGGCACTTCCGAACTACAACTGGCTGTGTTGAAGCCCAGGAAATAGGAGGGTGTAGGCAGAGGCCTACTGTCTTTGTAATGCGGAGACAGCAGGAGAGACTGCCATCTCCACAGCAGGGGAACAGCTGGCAGTGCTGAACCCCACTAACACTTGAACGAATGTGTTTGGCTCTGTGGAGACGACACTTCTGAACACCAACTGACGCTGTTGGAGCCCAGGATTAGGCGAGGAGCAGGCTGGGGCCTACTGGATTTTGGCAGGTGAATGCAGCAGGAGACTTGCCATCTCCACAGCAGGGGAACAGCTGGCAGTGCTGAACCCCACTAACACTTGAACGAATGTGTTTGGTTCTGTGGAGACGACACTTCTGAACACCAACTGACGCTGTTGGAGCCCAGGATTAGGCGAGGAGCAGGCTGGGGCCTACTGGATTTTGGCAGGTGAATGCAGCAGGAGACTTGCCATCTCCACAGCAGGGGAACAGCTGGCAGTGCTGAACCCCACTAACACTTGAACGAATGTGTTTGGCTCTGTGGAGACGACACTTCTGAACACCAACTGATGCTGTTGGAGCCCAGGATTAGGCGAGGAGCAGGCTGGGGCCTACTGGATTTTGGCAGGTGAAGGCAGCAGGAGACTTGCCATCTCCACAGCAGGGGAACAGCTGGCAGTGCTGAACCCCACTAACACTTGAACGAATGTGTTTGGCTCTGTGGAGACGACACTTCTGAACACCAACTGACGCTGTTGGAGCCCAGGATTAGGCGAGGAGCAGGCTGGGGCCTACTGGATTTTGGCAGGTGAAGGCAGCAGGAGACTTGCCATCTCCACAGCAGGGGAACAGCTGGCAGTGCTGAACCCCACTAACACTTGAACGAATGTGTTTGGTTCTGTGGAGACGACACTTCTGAACACCAACTGACGCTGTTGGAGCCCAGGATTAGGCGAGGAGCAGGCTGGGGCCTACTGGATTTTGGCAGGTGAAGGCAGCAGGAGACTTGCCATCTCCACAGCAGGGGAACAGCTGGCAGTGCTGAACCCCACTAACACTTGAACGAATGTGTTTGGCTCTGTGGAGACGACACTTCTGAACACCAACTGACGCTGTTGGAGCCCAGGATTAGGCGAGGAGCAGGCTGGGGCCTACTGGATTTTGGCAGGTGAAGGCAGCAGGAGACTTGCCATCTCCACAGCAGGGGAACAGCTGGCAGTGCTGAACCCCACTAACACTTGAACGAATGTGTTTGGTTCTGTGGAGACGACACTTCTGAACACCAACTGACGCTGTTGGAGCCCAGGATTAGGCGAGGAGCAGGCTGGGGCCTACTGGATTTTGGCAGGTGAATGCAGCAGGAGACTTGCCATCTCCACAGCAGGGGAACAGCTGGCAGTGCTGAACCCCACTAACACTTGAACGAATGTGTTTGGCTCTGTGGAGACGACACTTCTGAACACCAACTGACGCTGTTGGAGCCCAGGATTAGGCGAGGAGCAGGCTGGGGCCTACTGGATTTTGGCAGGTGAAGGCAGCAGGAGACTTGCCATCTCCACAGCAGGGGAACAGCTGGCAGTGCTGAACCCCACTAACACTTGAACGAATGTGTTTGGTTCTGTGGAGACGACACTTCTGAACACCAACTGACGCTGTTGGAGCCCAGGATTAGGCGAGGAGCAGGCTGGGGCCTACTGGATTTTGGCAGGTGAAGGCAGCAGGAGACTTGCCATCTCCACAGCAGGGGAACAGCTGGCAGTGCTGAACCCCACTAACACTTGAACGAATGTGTTTGGCTCTGTGGAGACGACACTTCTGAACACCAACTGACGCTGTTGGAGCCCAGGATTAGGCGAGGAGCAGGCTGGGGCCTACTGGATTTTGGCAGGTGAATGCAGCAGGAGACTTGCCATCTCCACAGCAGGGGAACAGCTGGCAGTGCTGAACCCCACTAACACTTGAACGAATGTGTTTGGCTCTGTGGAGACGACACTTCTGAACACCAACTGACGCTGTTGGAGCCCAGGATTAGGCGAGGAGCAGGCTGGGGCCTACTGGATTTTGGCAGGTGAATGCAGCAGGAGACTTGCCATCTCCACAGCAGGGGAACAGCTGGCAGTGCTGAACCCCACTAACACTTGAACGAATGTGTTTGGCTCTGTGGAGACGACACTTCTGAACACCAACTGACGCTGTTGGAGCCCAGGATTAGGCGAGGAGCAGGCTGGGGCCTACTGGATTTTGGCAGGTGAAGGCAGCAGGAGACTTGCCATCTCCACAGCAGGGGAACAGCTGGCAGTGCTGAACCCCACTAACACTTGAACGAATGTGTTTGGCTCTGTGGAGACGACACTTCTGAACACCAACTGACGCTGTTGGAGCCCAGGATTAGGCGAGGAGCAGGCTGGGGCCTACTGGATTTTGGCAGGTGAATGCAGCAGGAGACTTGCCATCTCCACAGCAGGGGAACAGCTGGCAGTGCTGAACCCCACTAACACTTGAACGAATGTGTTTGGCTCTGTGGAGACGACACTTCTGAACACCAACTGACGCTGTTGGAGCCCAGGATTAGGCGAGGAGCAGGCTGGGGCCTACTGGATTTTGGCAGGTGAATGCAGCAGGAGACTTGCCATCTCCACAGCAGGGGAACAGCTGGCAGTGCTGAACCCCACTAACACTTGAACGAATGTGTTTGGCTCTGTGGAGACGACACTTCTGAACACCAACTGACGCTGTTGGAGCCCAGGATTAGGCGAGGAGCAGGCTGGGGCCTACTGGATTTTGGCAGGTGAAGGCAGCAGGAGACTTGCCATCTCCACAGCAGGGGAACAGCTGGCAGTGCTGAACCCCACTAACACTTGAACGAATGTGTTTGGCTCTGTGGAGACGACACTTCTGAACACCAACTGACGCTGTTGGAGCCCAGGATTAGGCGAGGAGCAGGCTGGGGCCTACTGGATTTTGGCAGGTGAAGGCAGCAGGAGACTTGCCATCTCCACAGCAGGGGAACAGCTGGCAGTGCTGAACCCCACTAACACTTGAACGAATGTGTTTGGCTCTGTGGAGACGACACTTCTGAACACCAACTGACGCTGTTGGTGCCCAGGATTACGCATGCCGCATGCAGAGGCCAATGGGCAGCGGTTTTTATGGAGGTTGTGGACTACTACTGATTCTAACCATGCTCCACTTAGGCCTCTGGCTCCACTGTCTCTACTATTTACCCTGGCCTCCAACCCCGCCAGCTACATCTCTGAAGTGGCGTCAGCACAATCTACACTTGTTCCTGTGTTACTGGTGCTCAGTCCCATCAGTTGATCCCCTGATGTTTGTCCGGCAAGTTCGCCAGCTCTGTCCTCATTCCCACTACTGGTTATGGGAATGTGGACAGAGCAGGAGACCTTGCCGGACACACATCAGGGGATAAACTGATGGGACTGAGCCACAGGAACACAGGAACAAGTGTAGATTGTGCTGACGCCACTTCAGAGATGTAGATGGCGGGGTTGGAGGTCAGGGGAAATAGTAGAGACAGTGGAGCCAGAGACCTAAGTTGGGCACGGTTAAAAATCAGTAGTGGTTTGAATGTTGATGGAGCTGGTGACTCTGCCGTCCACACAGCAGGGGATCAGCTGGCATTACTGAACCCCAGTAACACAGGAGCTAGTGTGTTTCTCTGTGCAGACGACACATCTGAGCGACAACTGGCTGTGTTGAAGCACAGGGATTATAGTTCAGGTGGTAGAAAAATGAACACACCAGCAGACCTGGATACAGTTGCCAACCACTAATTTAGTCTGTAAGAGGAATGGCAAAGTCTTTGGAGATCCAGGCCTTGTTCATTTTCAGAAAAGTCAGCCGGTCAACATTATCGGAAGATAGTCGCGTGCGACGGTCTGTTAGTACACCACCTGCGGCACTAAAGACACGTTCCGATAATACACTGGCAGCAGGGCAAGCCAGCACCTCCAATGCATACTGGCTAAGCTCTGGCCATGTATCCAGCTTAGAGACCCAAAACTTGAAGGGGGAAGAGCCATCTGGGAGTACAGCGACAGGGCAAGACATGTAGTCTGACACCATCTGACGGAAGCGTTGCCTCCTGCTGACTCGAGGCGTCGCTGATGGTGTAGACAATTGTGGTGGACACACAAAACTTTGCCACATTTGGGCCATAGTGGTCTTGCCTTGTGCTGCGGCACTGCCTCTGCTCCCTCTTTGTGCAGAGTTTCCTCCACTGCCTCGACGCACAGAGCTGCTTTGTAAAGCACTTGCAACAATGCTGTCGGGTGGAATGGAAAACATTATGGACTGCACCAGTGACTCTTCGTACTCCCGCATTTTACGCTCCCGGTTCAACGTTGGTATGAGCCTTTGTACGCTGTCCTGGTAGCGAGGATCTAGGAGGGTGTACACCCAATAATCAGCCGAGACGAGAATGTGGGCGATGCGGCGGTCGTTTCTCAGGCACTGCAGCATGAAATCAACCATGTGCTGCAGACTCCCAACTGCCAAAGAACCGCTGTCCCCTGTTTGAGGCGTGACCTCGACCTGCTCTGCATCACCCCACCCTCGCTGTACATACTGAGTAGAGGTTTGTGTACCTCCCTCCTCTGGAGAGATGTCTTCCTCCTCCATCGACTCCTCCTCATCCTCCTCACAAAGTGTCCCCTGCCTAGGCCTTTGTGAGGAAACACGTAGCGCAGACTGTCCAGAAGCAGATGGCATTTGGGACTCCTCATCCTCCACCTCTTCTGAAACCTCATCCCTTAGTGCTTGCAGTGTTTGTTGAAGCAGGCAGATAAGGGGGACAGTCATGCTGACTAGTGCATCATCTGCACTCGCCATCCACGTGGATTCATCGAAGGCACGCAAAACGAGGCAGATGTCCTTCATAGAGGCCCACTCAATGGTGCTGAAGTGTGAACGGCGCACAGTGCGACTTGTTTGCGCCTGATGCAGCTGGTACTCCATGACTGCTGCCTGCTGCTCACACAACCGCTCCAACATATGTAACGTTGAATTCCACCGGGTGGGTAGGTCACATATGATGCGATGTTCTGGAAGGCCAAATCGTCGCTGCAGAGCAGCGAGGCGCGATCTTGCCGTGCTGGAACGTCGCAAGTGAGCGCACTCTATGCGGACCTTGTGCAACAGTGCATCAAGATCCGGATAGTCCCTCAGAAAGCTCTGCACGACCAAGTTAAGAACATGTGCCAGACATGGGATGTGTGTGAGGTTGCCTAGGCCAAGAGCTGCCACCAGATTTCGGCCATTGTCACACACTACCAAGCCCGGCTGGAGATTCGCTGGCCCAAACCACACATCGCTCTCCAGCTTGATAGCATTCCAGAGCTCCTGCGCTGTGTGGCTTCGATTCCCCAAAGAAATTAATTTGAGTACAGCCTGTTGACGTTTGGCCACGGCTGTGCTCATATCGGTCGTAACAGGCTCCTGCTCTGCTGTTTCTGAGGAACTTGAGTAGGAGGAGGAGTCTATGTGTACAGACTGGAGTCCTGCAATCCGTGGCGTTGGAAGAACACGTACAGCGCCACTCTCCAGATCCGTACCCGGCTCCACAACATTGACCCAGTGGGCAGTGAGGGAAAGGTATCGTCCCTGTCCATGGTTACTGGTCCACGCATCGGTGGTCAGGTGGACCTTGCTACTAACGGCGTTTAGTAGCGCATGTTTTATTTTGCCCTCAACATGTTTCTGCAGGGCAGGGACGGCTCGCCTGCTGAAATAAAAGCGGCTGGGCACGTTGTATTGGGGGACTGCCAATGCCATTAAGTCCCGGAAGGTGTCAGTGTCCACCAGCCTGAATGACAGCATTTCAATTGCCAGAAGTTTGGCAATGCCAGCATTCAGAGACTGTGCTCGGGGATGGTTTGCCGAGTAAGGGCGCCTTTTATCCCATGCCTGTGCTACCGATGGCTGTGATGGATGGGAACGTGCTGTTATGGGTGGAATCTGACAGGGTCTCCGGACAACAGTGGCAGAGGTTCTTCCTTGGCGATCCTGTGAGGAAGCCGAACCAGCAGTGTGTGAGCTGGAGGAAGAGGGCCCAACACGAACTGAAGAGGTGGTAGGTGGTGCTGTACGTTGGCCTACGTCTTGAGGGTGTCTCTGCAACTCCAACTCGTGCTTGGTGCGCACATGTTTCCACATATTTGTGGTATTGAGGTTGCTGACATTTCTCCCTCTTTTGACTCTCTGATGACACAGCTTGCATTTGACAAAGCAAATGTCATCTGCAACTGTGTCAAAAAAGGACCACGCACTGCAACTCTTGTGAGCGCCCGGTTTGCCTTTGGAAGGAGGAATGCTCCTAACGGGTGCCGAAGTGGAGGGTACAGGCAACCAAGTCTTCCCCCTCCCTCTGCCTCCTGTTTTGGCCGGTAGGGGAATCTCTTCCTCCGAGCTGCTCCCACCACCTTCCTGTTGCTCACGCCATGATGGGTCAAGGACCTCATCATCTTCCCTCCCCTCTTCAAACAGCTGCTTCTCCGGGGTTGTCTCGCCAGCACCGTACGCACCAGAAAGTGGCAACTGAGTCTCGTCATCATCTGATGCATACTGAGGTGTGCTGACCATAGGCACTGGCCCACTCGCCTCTTCAGATTCAGAGGGACAAAGAAGTTGCGCATCACTGCATACTCCCTCTTCTTCACATTCAGGAATGCTGCTTGGCTGGCCCCCTCTTTCCAAGCCAACAGATTCCGAGAACAGAAGTAGAGATTGTGATGGCTCCTGTCCATGTCTCTCTGACTGCCTGGGCACTTTGGCAGGTGGTGAAGAGACAGATGGTTGCTCTTCGGTGCTCTGACCCTGAGAGGATGCGGAAGTAATTGAAGTCGATGCGTTAGCTGCCATCCATCCGACAACGGCTTCAATTTGTTCCTCCCGCAGCAGTGGGGTACGTTGAGGTCCTACAAAGCTGCGCATAAAGGACTGTTGCCTGCTAAAACTGGGGGATGCTGATCCACTGGTGCCCGCAGCAGGCCCAGAATCCCCACGTCCTCTACCTGTAGAATCCCCACGTCCTCTCCCTGCAGAATCCCCACGTCCTCTCCCTGCTGAAACTCCACGCCCACGCCCACGCCCCCGCGCCTTACTCCCTGCCTTCTTCATCTTGCAAGACTGCTTAAGATAGGCAAAAAAGGACAAAGGGGGGCCTTAGTGTGCTTATTCCTGAACAGCTGGTTACAGGTACAAGAAACACTAATTTTATGAAGTGTGTGTGTGTGGACTAGACTTTAATAGGAGCTGATGTGGCCTACACAAGTTCAAAATGTAGTGTTTGGTGAACTTTTTATGTGGTTTCTTTGTTTGAAACAAACTCAAAGTATGAGAACAAAGAATTGAAACTGATAGTATCACCAACTTTTTGGAGCTATTACAATGCAGGCAGGTAACCTACAATGCAAAAGATGAGGCTCCAAAAAAATTGGGTAATACTAATCTGGCTGCGCCGGCAGGGCACAAGCCAGAAAAAAAGGCTCCTCTATCTACTCCTATATAGTGTTTGCAACCAACCAATGTTGATGGATACGGATGGATGCACACTAATAGGAGAAGAAAAAATGAGCTGCACTCAGAGACAAATATGTGTGAGGCAGTGACGCACGTTGAGCGTCCTACAACCAGACGTAGCTGCAGGACACTCTACTCAGCGTGAGCTGCACTCACACACAGTCAGAGACCTCTCAGACAGCCGTCAACAGTGCAGCTAAGTGGGCACTGGCACTGACAGGCTGCAGAAAGGCTCCGCTGTGTACTCCTATATAGTGTTTGCAACCACCGTAGATGGAGACGGATGGATGCACACTAATAGAAGAAAAAATGAGCTGCACTCAAATAAAAATATGTGTGAGGCAGTGACGCACGCTGAGCGTCCTACAGCCAGACGTAGCTGCAGGACACACTACTCAGCGTGAGCTGCACTCACACACAGTCAGAGACCTCTCAGACAGCCGTGAACAGTGCAGCAAAGTGGACACTAGCACTGAAAGGCTGCAGAAAGGCTCCGCTGTCTACTACTAGTGTTTGCAACCAACGTATATGGGTACGGATGGAAGCACACTAGATTGAAATTATTTAAAAAATGCAGCTCAAAAAATAAAAGATGTATGAGGCAGCAGTGATCACACTGGGTGGCCTACAGCCTGACGTGGCTGCAGGACCCACTCCACAGCGTGAGCTGCACTCACACAGCCCTTGCAGACAGCTGTGAAAACAGCGCTGCTAGGGAAAAGCAAGCTACAGTGGTGGTTTATGTAGCCTGGATAAAGCACAATATTGTTTTTAGAATCGCTATTTCTAACTGTCCCTCACAGTCTTCTACAGCAGCCTGTCCCTAACTGAATTCACAGCAGAGTGACCAGAAATGGCGGCTGCGGTGGCTTTTATAGTGCATCATGACATCATTTCGGCAGCCAATCACAGCCATGCCAATAGTTAACATGCCTACATGCCTAACAGGATGTGCCCACACTTCGGAGGATTCCCATTGGCTTAATCAAAGCAAGCAGGCTCATAGCATGATGGGAACTTCCTATTCCGATTCCGATCCCGGAATCCGATATGAAAAAAGTATCGGAATTAAGTATCGGAATTCCGATACCGCTAATATCGGCCGATACCCGATACTTGCGGTATCGGAATGCTCAACACTACTCCTGAGTTGGCGGACCTGTTCATCCGGCACATCTTCCGTCTCCATGGTTTCCCTCTCCACATCTGGAGAGCAGTTGGTAAACTGGTAAGAATTGAACTGAATTTTTCCACAGCGTACCATCCCCAGTCCAATTGACAAGTGGAGAGGACAAATCAAATCCTGGCTGGATTCCTGCATCACTTTGTCAATGCCCATCATGACGACTGGGTAGACTTACTGTCCTGGGCCGAATTTTCTTACAACAATCAAGTAAGTGAATCTTCTGGAAAGTCTCCCTTTCAGATTGTCTTCGGATTGCAACCTGGAATACCTCTTCCCATCTCCGGATCATCTGGCGTTCCAGCTGCCGATACTTTCTCCGAAGATTTTTCTAAGGTGTGGAGGGATACCAAAACTGCTCTGGAGAAAGCCTCCCAGCGTACGAAAAGGCATGCGGGCAAGAGACGTTTGGATGCGCCTATCTTTCGTCCCGGAGACAAGGTATGGCTCTCTTCTAAGTACATCCGGTTAAAAATGCCATCCCACAAATTGGGTCCCCAGTTCATCGGACCATTTGAGATCTTGAGACAGATCAATCCAGTCTCATACAAGCTGAAGTTGCCCACTTCCCTATGTGTGCCTAACTCCTTTCATGTTTCTCCAGTAGTTTTGAGTCCCTTCTTTAAGGATCCTGGTACCACTCCTGACCCTGTCTCGGAGGATGATGTTTTTGAGGTAAAGCATATCCTTCTGTACAAAAAGTAAGGGGTAAGACCTACTACCTGGTGGACTGGAAGGGTTTTGGTCCTGAGGAGAGATCTTGGGAGTCTAGGGAGAACATCCAGGCTCCTCTTCTCCTTAAACGGTTCTACGCAGGTTTGAAGAAGAGGGGGTGTAAAGAGGGGTATACTGTTACACCCGGTCCCCGTCCTGGCGCTGCGCCAAGATCTGCCGCTGTTACACCTGGCGCTGCGTCCAGGCCTGCTGCTCTCCGTTCTGGGCACTCATCTTGAGCCTCTCATGCTGCTGCTCAACGTTATGTCCTCCCTCCTGCCTCCTCCTCCTGGCATCCTGTGAGGAGATCTGTAGCTAAGGCTATTAGGGCACGCCCGCCCACTCTCTTGCCTTCTTAAAGGGGCGGAGTGCATTATTCAAAAATGCAATCAACCAATGGCAGCACACTGGCTGCTATTTCTGGCCTCTCCTCCATAGGGAGAGCGCTGGAGCAACGAGTATCTATCATTGCTACATCCGGTTCTCACGCTAACCTGTCTGCGCTGCATCTGCAGTCTCTGTGCATTGTCTAATGCTCTCTGTTTCCACAGCATATCAGTATCCTGTGTTACCTGGTTATGTCAGCAACCATCTGGGCCTAAGCCATCCCGTTCCGCCTACAGCCAACCGAATCCAAGGACTTACCAACTAACCGGATCCAGGACCCAGTGCATTACGGACTCTGCTGTAACTTTTGTTATCCCTTTTGGTCCCGCTGGGACAGCTGCCACGTGTTCGAGGTCTAACTGGAGTTAGCACCTGTGTCCTCCGGGTATTCCATTCTGGCCCTGCCTGAGGGGCTTTACTACGGGTGCCCGGGGCTCACTGGTCACGCCCCCTTCGGAGCCCCCCGGACCGTGGTCCCGAGTTTCCACTTAAAAAATAAAAACGAATGTAAACTTCCCCATCTCTGCCTCAGCTTCCATTTGTTACAATACCATTTATAACCACCCTCTGCTTTCTATCACTAAGCCAGTTACTTACCCATTTTCCCCCAGACCCAGCATTCTCATTTTGTGTACCAACCTCTTGTGTGGCACAGTATCAAACGCTTTGGAAAAATCAAGATATACCACATCCAATAACACCTTGGTCCAGTCTATAGCTTACCTCTTCATAAAAACTGATTAGATTGGTTTGACAGGAGCGATTCCTCATAAACCCATGCTGATATGGCATTAAACAGTTTTCTCATTGAGATAATCCAGAATAACATCCCTCAGAAACCCTTCAAATTTTTTACCAACAATAGAAGTTAGACTTACTGGCCTATAATTTCCAGGTTCACTTTTAGACCCCTTTTTGAATATTGGTACCACATTTGCTATGCACCTGTCCTGTGGAACAGACCCCGTCGCTATAGAGTCTCTAAATATAAGAAATAATGGTTTGTCTATTACATTACTTAGTTCTCTTAGTACTCGTGGGTATACGCTATCCGGACCCGGAGATTTATCTATTTTAATCTTATTAAGCTGGTTTTGCACCGCTTCTTGGGTTAGATTGGTGACCCTTAATATGGGTTTTCTTTGTCTCTCGGCATATCACCTAGCATTTCATTTTCCACCGTGAATACCGTGGAGTAGAAGGTGTTTAATATATTAGCTTTTTCCTCATCATCTACAACCATACTTTCCTCACAATTTTTTAATGGGCCTACACTTTCACTTTTGATTCTTTTACTATTGATATAGTTGAAGAACAGCTTGGGGTTAGTTTTACTCTCCTTAGCAATGTGCTTCTCTGTTTCCTTTTTGGCAGCTTTAACTATTTTTTTAGATAAAGAATTTTTCTCCTTATAGTTTTTTAGAGCTTCAATGGTGCCATCCTGCTTTAGTAGTTTAAATGCTTTCTTTTTACTGTTAATTGCCCCTCTTACTTTTTTGTTTAGCCACATTGGGTTTTTCCTATTTCTTGTCCTTTTATTCCCACAAGGTATAAACCGCTTACAGTGCCTATTAAGGATGTTATTAAACATTTCCCATTTATTTTCTGTATTCTTATTTCTGAGGACATTGTCCCAGTCAACCAGATTAAGGGCATCTCTAAGCTGGTCAAGCTTTGCCTTCCTAAAGTTCAGTGTTTTTGTGACTCCCTGACATGTCCCCCTAGCGAAAGACAAGTGAAACTGTACAATATTGTGGTCGCTATTTCCTAGATGCCCAACAACCTGCAGATTTGTTATTCTGTCAGGTCTGTTAGATAGTATTAGGTCTCAAAGTGCTGCTCCTCTGGTTGGATTCTGCACCAATTGTGAAAGATAATTATTCTTGGCTATTAGCAGAAACCTGTTGCCTTTATGGGTTTCGCAGGTCTCTGTTTCTCAGTTAATATCCTGAGAGTTAAAATCCCCCATAACAAAGACCTCATTATGGGTTGCAGCTTCATCTATCTGCCTTAGTAGTAAACTTTCCATGATTTCTGTTATATTTGGGGGTTTGTAACAGACCCCAAAGAGAATTTTGTTATTATTTTTCCCTCCATGTATTTCGACCCATATGGACTCGACATCCTCATTCCCGTCGCTAATATCTTCCCTTAAAGTGGATTATAGACAAGACTTTACATAAAGACAAACCCCTCCTCCACTCCGATTTTAGCAATCCTTTCTAAACAGACTGTAACCCTGTAAGTTAACTGCCCAGTCATAGCTTTCATCTAACCATGTCTCGGTTATTCCCACTATGTCATAGTTACCTGTAGATATTTCTGCTTCTAGTTCTTCCATCTTGTTTGTCAGGCTTCCGGCGTTTGTGAGCATGCATTTTAGAGAATTTTGCTTTGTTCCAATCTCCTCCCTGTTGATTGTTTTAGAAGTTTTCTTACCTCCCTTCTGAGTATGTTGTCTTGGATCTTCTTTGCTACACCTCATATCATTCATCAGTATAATATCTGGTTTCATGTTTGTGTCTAACGTTTTTCTTCCCATCCCCTCTTCTAGTTTAACGCTCTCCTGATGAGTGTAGCGAGTCTTCTGGCGAATGTGTGTTTTCCAGGTTTGTTGAGGTGTAGTCTGTCTCTGGTGAGGAGTCCATCGTACAGGTAATTCACACCGTGGTCCAGGAATGCGAATCCTTGTTGTCTGCACCATCGTCTTAACCAGTTGTTCGCATCAAGGATCCTGTTCCAGCTCCTGGTGCCAAGCCCGTCTACTGGAAGGATAGAAGAAAAAACTACATGTGCATCCAGTTCCTTTACTTTCTTCCCCAACTCTTCAAAGTCCTTGCAGATTGTCGGTAGGTCCTTCCTTGCCGTGTCACTGGTGCCAACATGTATCAGAAGAAATGGGTGGACGTTCTTGGAGCTGATGAGCTTTGGTATTCTATGGGTCATATCCTTGATCTTTGCACCTGGGAGGCAGCATACTTCTCTTGCCATTATATCCGGTCTGCAGACGGCTGCTTCTGTGCCTCTCAGTAGTGAGTCTCCCACCACTACCACTCTTCTTCTCTTCTTCGCTTCTTGGCTGTACTTTTTGTTGTCACTTCTGGGTGTTGCTGTGTGCCCTTTTCTTCTTTGCTTGCTGGTTGTGCCTCATCCTTAAGTGTACCATCGTCATCCTCCGCAAGGCCTTGGTATCGGTTTGTCAGTTGTGTGGTTGGTGATGTCTCTATGGTCTTCTTGCTTCTTTTTGTCACATGCTTCCACTTGTCTGCTTTTGGAGGTTCTCTGACACTTTCTTCACCTTCTGTGACCAGTAGAGATGCTTCTGTTCTGTCTAGGAAGTCTTCATTTTCTTTGATGAGTTTCAAAGTTGCAATTCTTTTTTCCAGACCACGCACCTTTTCTTCTAAAAGGGCCACTAATCTACACTTCTGGCAGGAGAAGTTGGATTCTTCTTCTGGTCGATAGTATCCAGTAACATAACAACTATACTGCAAAATGAACTTTGTAAAAAAAAAAAATTAAAAACAATTTTATATTTTCTGGAGTGTTTTTGTTTGTGCCAATAAAAAAAGAATTAAAAAGTGATCAAAAGTTTTATGCACCCAAAAATGGTAGCTGTAAAAAACACAGCATGTCCTGTGTAGTGCAGCGGTAGCACACTTATGCAGTGATGAGGCAGTGACCCAGCAAAGTTCCAAGCAAAAATCTCTTTAATGTGTTTACTTCACAGCATTAATGTTCAACTCATATAAACACAACACAATATCTTCTGGATTGCAGCTGGGCACATATCCTCTGGATTACAGTCAATGAACACACCAGTCCTCCTCTGACCGTTTGCCGTGGGCGATTGCACCGCCGTGTTAATGCCTCTTTACTTACAGCTTTACACAGTACACAATATCATTCAGTTTACAGTCACTAAACATGCCAGTGCTCCTCTTTAGACTAGTTGCCGTGGGCGACTGCAGCGCTGTGCACGCTGGGGGTGCCAGGCTGCATGGCTCCACTTGCCTGTGCTGCCTCACACAGGAGTTCTGAAGTGCCGACTGCTCTATACTCTTACACACCCCAAACACTGCAGGATTTTTCAACTAGCAACCTGTGGCCATGGGCCACACGGAAAACCCAGCCGGAAACTAAACAGATTCCACCAATACCATTTGCTGTCTGTTTCAACACACCCAGAACCCAGAGCAGGGTTTCCCTAAATCTGCCTTGGACAACTAGCATGTCCAAGACCTATACTCACTTTAGTCTGCATTGCAACCACAACTATGCCTGTGACTGCAATGCTCTCTCATGGCCTCAATACGCCTCTGTGCACATCCTGGGGGGAATATACAGTAACCCTCACGTGTAACACCAGTCACTGCCTCACACCTGCTAAAAAGAAGCCCTCATAAAGATCCATTTACAGTACAATTATAAAGTTATTGGAATAACAATATTGTGAATATGTAATAACAATTTTTTTAAGTCATTATTTATGTAAAAGTAGCTAAACATAAAAATATTTACAGTATATTAATTTGATATTGTCGTGGTTATAGCAAACCACAGAATAAAGATAGAAAAGCAATTATAAAGAATCATGTATAAAAAATAAAAGAAATAAAGAATTGTTGTTTTCTTGTTCTATTGGCCTACAAAAGAGTTAATAAAAAGTGATCAAAAGGCACCACAAAATGGCACCAATGAAAACAATAGCTTGTCTCGCAACAAGGTCCTCATACCGCTCTACTAATGGAAACTTGGTAGACTTGAGGCTCTGAGAATTTAGAGACTAAAAAATAAGTGATTTTTTTCTCAGAGAGTATTAATTGTACAAAAGTAATATAACATAAATAAAATTCTATAAATTAAGTATCGCCATATTCATACTATCTTATAGAATAAAGATATGCCTTTACTTGTGCAACGCAATAGTGTAAAATTTCAAAAACAAAAAAGAGGAAGAATTGTTGTTTTGTTAATATTACATAATATAAAAACTTAATAAAAGATCATTACAAGTTATGTGTAGCCCAAAAATGATGCCATTGAAAAATCCTAGACATCCCCAAAAACAAGCCCTTACATGACTGTGACATAACAATAGAAAAGTGAAAAAAAAAACATTTTATGGCATAAAAGTCGAAACTGTCTGTGACGCCAAGAGACTAATGCCTGTCAACATGTAACACTAAAATCTATATTGGTCTCTTTAATTTAGCATTTCTTGTAATTCACATTTATTTTTGGGAACAATTTAAATAATTTTAAGGCAACAAGATGAGTTGATTTTAATACGTAGTATATGTGCTCACCAGAGCGGTGGGAAGAGCTTTATTTTGTTTCTTCTCTGTTTAGTAACCGTGGCAGGAATAAGTATATGCAAATCAAACCAATTCAGTGTTAAATTGCTTCTTACATTAAGAAACATGTATGTATAATCAATCAATCAGGCTAGGGGAAGGTAATTATTTAATTACGGTTCTTGGGAGCTCCGTCGTGTGCAAAAAGATTTGTCTCAGATTAGACATATAATTTTTTTGTAAGAAGCAAAGCTGCATCTACAGATAAAGAAACACAGGAACATTCTGCCTATTGTGGGATGGGGGCTTCTTGACACAGAAGAGAAAATCAGACAAGGTAGGGTGCACAAATATACCTCAAAATTTTAGGTGTGGGACTGTGGGTACAAAAATAAAGGAATCACAATGTTGATGAAAGGAAATGCTTCCTCATTTTTCAAGTCTCAGAAGATACGCATTCATTGTAGGTCATCAACCTTACAGTTTCTACTGGAATTTAGCATCTACACCTGTCCAGAAATCTTGGGTTTAGTATTGCATCCTTCTATGTACCTGGCAGACAAAGCAGAAGAGTTTAGTGATAACATTGTTTCCACCCTCCTAAAGCCTGCACTGGAGTCTGCCCCAACACTAGAGAATTAGTAAATGGCAGCTTTTATTATCTTCACATAACCTATTTTGTTGCTGCTATATACTCATCCTGTAAGGATTCCCAAGGGTGAACCCACTGGACCGCGGCAAGCGAACCTCCCCTGGGCGAGCGGACCAGGTGGACCACCCCCTATACAGGGAGCGTTTGGGACAGGCCCAGGGGAAACTACTCACCACGGCAGCTGGTACCCGAGGACGGAGGTGCACAGTAGAGGGTGCAGCGGGCAGGCGGAAGGATGAGCTGGACTGGAACCGGCAGGACTGGAGGCCAGGAACGGAGGCTGAAGGATACAGGCAGGCAAGGCTGGAACGGCAAGACACGGGTCAGACGCAGGGCACAGGCTGAACACGGAGACGAGATGGCGGGCACTGGGAGGAACACAAGGAACGGTTAGACAGGGAGGACGAGGAAAGGGTAAGAGCAGCAGGGAAAAAGGCAGGCAGGCTGGAGCCAGAGTCACAGAGAGAGGAAGTGACGATCAGGCGGTGAGCTGGAGGAAGAGGCTGCCTCTTATAGAGGCAGGAGTCTCCGGGTCAGGTCAGCAGGGTCAGGAGGGCGGGGAGAAGGCCTGGCTAGGCCTGTAGTGGGACCTGGAGCGCAGGGTGCGCATGCGCCCCGGGCCGAATGCCGGGACAGAGCGCGGGGTGGAGGACAGGCGTGCAGGTGAGCGCGCGCCCGCCACGGGAGCACGCCGGAGGCGGCAGGCGCACCCAGCGCGGGGAGAGGCGGCAGCAGGAGCCGAGGACGCGGCGGGAGCGGCGAGCGTGGAGCCGGCGGTGAGCGTGACAGTACCCCCCCTTTTACGCCCCCTCTTCCCACGGCCGGAAAGAAACTTAGCTAAAATCTGGGGAGCTTGAATGTTCTCCCGGGGTTCCCAGGATCTCTCCTCAGGGCCAAAACCTTTCCAGTCAATTAAAAAGAAAGTTTTACCTCTAGATCGTTTCATAGCAAGAATTTCCTTAACCTCAAAGACATCCTGTGCGGAAACGGGCGCGGGAGCGCTGCCAGTAGAAGCATGAAACTGGTTGAGTATGACCGGTTTTAAGAGGGAAACGTGAAACGAATTAGGAATCCGCAGTGAAGCGGGGAGTTTTAGCTTGTAGGCAACGTCATTGATACGGGCTAGAACCTCAAAGGGACCGATGTAGCGGGGACCCAGTTTGTAGGAGGGAATTTTGAGACGAACAAATTTTGAGGATAGCCAAACTTTATCCCCAGGGTGGTACAGCGGAGAATCTAGGCGTTTCTTATCGGCGTGCTTCTTGAACCCGTCTCGTGCTCGCTTAAGTGCGGTTTTGGTCTCCTGCCAGACCCTGGAGAACTCCTTGGTCAGAAGATCGGCCGCCGGCACACCCGAGGTCGGGAGTACCGGCAGAGGTATACCAGGATGTTGACCGTAGACCGTAAAGAAAGGCGACTTGGCGGAGGATTCGCTGGTATGGTTGTTGAAAGCGAATTCGGCCCAAGGAAGCAAGTTGGACCAATTGTCTTGATGGCCGTTGGAAAAATGTCGGAGGTATGCTACGAGGATCTGGTTCGTGCGTTCCGCTTGACCGTTGGACTGAGGGTGATAAGCAGAGGAAAAGTCCAACGTTACCTCCATCAGCTTACATAGAGCCCTCCAGAAACGCGAGGTAAACTGAACCCCTCTGTCCGAGACAATGTGCTTGGGGAAGCCATGAATCCGGAAGACATGAGATATAAAAATTCTCGCCAGGTCAGGAGCGGAAGGAAGACCGGGCAGAGGGATGAAGTGGGCCATCTTGGAGAAGCGGTCCACGACCACCAGAATGACCGTGTGACCTGAGGAACGCGGTAGATCCGTAATAAAATCCATCGCGATATGCTGCCACGGAGCCGAGGGAACCGGAAGTGGATGCAGAAAACCGGAGGGTGGCTGACGTGGGACCTTGTTCTTGGCACACGATGGGCAGGAGAGGATGAAACTTCGGACATCTTGAGACAAAGAAGGCCACCAATAAAAACGAGAGATGAGGGAGAATGTCTTCTTGAGGCCGGCATGACCCGCTAACTTGGTAGCATGACCCCAATGTAGAACTCGCCTCCTGTCATCATCTTGGACAAAAGTCTTGCCGGGGGCACGGAAGTCAGGTTAACAGGCGCGACTACGATGAGCTTGCTTGGCTCCACAATGTGTGAAAGCTCCTCCTCGTTGTCGGTGACCAGAAAGGATCGAGACAGGGCATCCGCTTTGAGATTCTTTTCACCCGGACGGAAATGGAGCTCAAAGTCGAACCGGTTAAAGAATAATGACCATCGGGCCTGCCGGGGATTAAGCCTTTGTGCTGATTGAATGTAGGCTAGATTCTTGTGGTCGGTGAAGATGTGGAGTGGGTGTACCGCTCCTTCCAGAAGATGCCGCCACTCTTCCAAGGCTAACTTAATGGAAAGCAGCTCTCTGTCCCCGATGGTATAGTTTCTCTCCGCAGGGGAGAAAGTCTTGGAGAAGAAGCCGCAGGACACCAAGCGACCGGAAGGAGATCTCTGGGAGAGAACCGCACCGGCTCCGGTGGCAGAAGCGTCTACCTCTAGGGTGAATGGTTTGTTCGCCTCTGGACGATGTAGCACCGGGGCTGTGGCAAAGGCTTGCCTCAAGGTTCGGAAGGCGTTCTCGGCCTCAGGAGGCCAGTGGTGAGGATCGGCTCCCTTTCGGATCAGAGCAGAGATGGGAGCAGTCAGAGAGGAAAAGTGCGGAATAAACTGCCGGTAATAGTTGGCGAAACCCAGGAACCGTTGGATAGCCTTAATTCCCTGAGGACGCGGCCAGTTGAGTACCGCAGACACTTTTCCCGGATCCATGCGCAAGCCAGAATCGGAAATGATATAACCCAAGAACGGCAGAGACGACTGTTCGAAGGCGCATTTTTCCAGCTTGGCGTAGAGACGATGTGTTCTCAACCGAAGTAAAACTTGACGCACGTCTTTTCGATGTGTGGACAAATCAGGAGAAAACACCAGAATGTCGTCCAAGTAAACCACCACGCAGGAGTAAAGAAGATCTCGGAAAATATCATTGACAAATTCTTGGAACACTGCGGGGGCATTGCATAGGCCGAAGGGCATGACGAGGTATTCATAATGGCCGTCACGAGTGTTGAAGGCGGTCTTCCATTCGTCACCGGAGCGGATCCGGACCAGATTGTAGGCCCCTCAAAGATCCAATTTAGTGAAGATCCATGCACCCCGTAGACGGTCAAATAACTCCGGGATGAGGGGCAGAGGATATTTATTCTTGATGGTGATAACGTTGAGCCCTCTATAATCAATACAGGGACGCAGGGACCCGTCCTTCTTTTTGACAAAAAAGAACCCAGCGCCTGCAGGAGAGGAAGACTTACGAATAAAGCCTTTGGCCAAGTTTTCCTGAACGTATTCGGACATGGCCTGGGTCTCGGAGGGAGACAGCGGGTAGATGCGACCACGAGGCGGCGTAGAACCGGGGAGCAGATCGATGGGGCAGTCATATGGACGATGCGGAGGCAGGACCTCTGCTTCCTTCTTGTCGAAGACATCCAAAAAGGCCCAGTAGGCGGAGGGTAATTCGGTAGACATCGACATAGGACGTGGAAATTTCGGCGGCTGTACAGGGAGTAAGCACTTATCTTGACAAAGTCGACCCCATCGCAGAACGTCACCAGAGCGCCAATCCAGGATAGGCTTGTGGGTCCTTAGCCAGGGAAGTCCCAGAAGGATGGCATGGGACAAAGAAGGTAGCACATAGAATACTATCTTCTCCCGGTGTAAGGCTCCGACCTGAAGCTCCACCTCTTCGGTAACCTGAGTAACGGACTCCCGCAGGGGTTGACCGTCGACCGAAGCAATCTGCCGAGGGGTCTCCAGGGATCTGACAGGAATTCCAAGTCTCCTAACCGCCTCAAGTTGGATGAAGTTACCGGCCGCCCCAGAATCTATATAGGCCCATTCTGAAAAACGTTTAGAATCCAGGTGCAAAAGGACAGATAGGGTCAAGGGTAGAGAGGAGTCAAAATTACCTAGGAAGACCTCTCTTACCTGTCCTAGGCGGAGGCGTTTCCCGGACGAGTGGGGCAGGCACGAAGAAAGTGGGACGCATTCCCACAGTAGAAACAGAGCCCCTGTTCGACCCTCTCTCTCCGACGCTCCTCCACCGGTTTGAGGCGATCCACTTGCATGGGTTCCGGTAGCGGGAGCGTGGAGGCTGGAGTCGAGCGGGCTCGAGGTGGACTCCGAGCGGCCGGAGGAGCGCGGAGAGGTCTCCTGTCCCTAGCGAGCTCTCGGGAACGTTCTTGAAAGCGGAGGTCGATGCGGGTGGCCAAAGAGATTAAATCCTCCAAGGAGGTGGGGGTATCCCGCCCCGCCAGCTCGTCCTTAATCCGCCCCGAAAGGCCCCGCCAAAAGGCTCCCACCAAGGCCTCATTGTTCCAACCCAACTCTGAGGACAGGGTGCGAAACCGAATGGCGTACTGACCTACTGAAAGCGTGCCCTGATGCAGATTGAATAGTGCCTCGGTAGCGGAGGCAAGGCGACCGGGTTCATCAAACACCTTACGAAAGGTGTCTAGAAAAAAGGAGAGTTGAGTGACCACGGGATCGTCTTTCTCCCAGAGGGGGTTAACCCACGCTAGAGCCTCTCCTTCTAAGTGGGACACAATGAAGGCCACCTTGGCACGGTCAGTGGGGTACTGATGTGGCAGCAACTCAAAATGTAACTGGCATTGATTTAAAAACCCTCTACACATCTTGGGGTCGCCACTATAACGCGGGGGTTTAGCCAGCCGAGGGGAGGGGAGCGGAACCGCAGGCTGTGCCGGGGCTGCGGCCGCGGTCTGGAGGGCCAGCAGGCGGTTGTCCACCGAGGCCATGTAGTTCAGGATATGAGCCTGAGTGTCGCGCTGCTGGGCTAGCTCCTGTTGGAGGCCGGCGATCTGGGTGGTACTCCCTGGATCCGAGGCCTGTAGTGACGAGAGACGAGACTCCATGGATTTGAGGAACGACATGATCCTCGCTTGATTTTCCAGCAGGAACAGAAGTTCCTTTTGGGTCGGGGTAGAAGTACCAGCGGGGTCCATGGCCTGATCGTTCTGTAAGGATTCCCAAGGGTGAACCCACTGGACCGCGGCAAGCGAACCTCCCCTGGGCGAGCGGACCAGGTGGACCACCCCCTATACAGGGAGCGTTTGGGACAGGCCCAGGGGAAACTACTCACCACGGCAGCTGGTACCCGAGGACGGAGGTGCACAGTAGAGGGTGCAGCGGGCAGGCGGAAGGATGAGCTGGACTGGAACCGGCAGGACTGGAGGCCAGGAACGGAGGCTGAAGGATACAGGCAGGCAAGGCTGGAACGGCAAGACACGGGTCAGACGCAGGGCACAGGCTGAACACGGAGACGAGATGGCGGGCACTGGGAGGAACACAAGGAACGGTTAGACAGGGAGGACGAGGAAAGGGTAAGAGCAGCAGGGAAAAAGGCAGGCAGGCTGGAGCCAGAGTCACAGAGAGAGGAAGTGACGATCAGGCGGTGAGCTGGAGGAAGAGGCTGCCTCTTATAGAGGCAGGAGTCTCCGGGTCAGGTCAGCAGGGTCAGGAGGGCGGGGAGAAGGCCTGGCTAGGCCTGTAGTGGGACCTGGAGCGCAGGGTGCGCATGCGCCCCGGGCCGAATGCCGGGACAGAGCGCGGGGTGGAGGACAGGCGTGCAGGTGAGCGCGCGCCCGCCACGGGAGCACGCCGGAGGCGGCGGGCGCACCCAGCGCGGGGAGAGGCGGCAGCAGGAGCCGAGGACGCGGCGGGAGCGGCGAGCGTGGAGCCGGCGGTGAGCGTGACACATCCTATGTGCAGCCTTTCTCTGGTCTATTATATATGCTATCTCAAAAGGAAAACTGTCTCTGAAGCCCATGTTCCATCCGTACGGTGCCACACAAAAGGTTGATACATAAAATGAGAACAATGGGGATAGGGAAAAATATATGTAGGTGGGTTAAGAGCTGGCTCAGGATAGGAAGCAAAGGGTGGTTATTAATGGAGCACACTCGGACTGGGTCACGGTTAGCAGTGGGGTACCACAGGGGTCAGTATTGGGCCCGCTTCTTTTTAACATATTTATTAATGACCTTGTATGGGGCATAGAAAGTAGAATTTCAATATTTGCAGATGACACTAAACTCTACAGGGTAATCAATACAGAGGAGGACAATTTTACATTACAGGAGGATTTATGTAAACTAGAAGCTTGGGCTGATAAATGGCAAATGAGCTTTAATGGGGATAAATGTAAGGTCATGCACTTGGGTAGAACAAACAAGATGTATAATTATGTGCTTAATTGTAAAACACTGGGCAAAACTGTCACTGAAAAAGACCTGGGTGTATGGGTGGACGACAAACTCACATGTAGTGGCCAGTGTCAGGCACCTGCTGCAAAGGCAAATAAAATAATGGGATGCATTAAAAGAGGCATAGATGCTCATGAGGAGAACATAATTTTACCTCTATATAAGTCACTAGTGTGACCACACTTAGAATACTGTGTACAGTTCTGGTCTCCGGTGTATAAGAAAGACATAGCTGAACTGGAGCGGGTGCAGAGAAGAGCGACCAAGGTTATTAGGGAACTGGGGGGTCTGCAATACCATGACAGGTTATTACACTTTGGGTTATTTAGTTTGGAAAATTGAAGGCTTAGGGGTGATCTTATTACAATGTATAAATATATGCGGGAACAGTACAAAGACCTTTCTAATGACCTTTTTACTCTTAGACCTGTGACGGGGACAAGGGGGCATCCTCTACGTCTGGAGGAAAGAAGGTTTAAGCATAATCACAAAAGCAGATTCTTTACTGTAAGATCAGTAAGACTATGGAACTCTCTGCCATATGATGTTGTAATGAGTGATTCCCTACTAAAATTTAAGAAGGGACTGGATGCCTTTCTTGAAAAGTATAATATTACAGGGTATATACACTAGTTTCCTTAATATTGCGTTGATCCAGGGAGCTAGTCTGATTGCCGTATGTGGAGTCGGGAAGGAATTTTTTTCCCCAATGTGAAGCTTACTGTTTGCCACATGGGTTTTTTTTGCCTTTCTCTGGATCAACATGTTACGGCAGGTTAGGATAGGATATGGGTTGAACTAGATGGACTTAAAGTCTTCCTTCAACCTTAATAACTATGTTACTATGTTACTATGCAGAAAACATTTGCTCAACTACTTTTACTTGCATCATTTTATGGACATGGCATGAAGGGCATATTATCAGGAAGGTTGAATTGGTTATCTGTGAACCAAACAATAATAAATTTAGGGTTGAACCAGCTCACTAAATCATCTGATAGACCCAAACTCTCACACACTAATGGGCTTTTAAGGTTCGGTAGAAGACTTACCTAGTTGAAGATGACTTTGGAGCCAATTTTTGTGAGATGGCTCACAGTGGTGTAACTGGATGCTCATGTGCCCCCAATGCGAAAGCTCCAAGAGGCCACCAATTAATGCAAGTCTTTAATAGCTTAGTCTTTTTATGTAGACCAAAGGGACTTTTGTAGTCCCTTGGGTTCCAGGGCTCTGCTACAATTGCAATCCCTGCACCTATTGTATTACTCCCCTAATGGCTTCTACTAGACCTACAGTTGCTTGCGAAAGTGTTCACCACCCCCACCCTTGGCATTTTTGTGTTTTTCTGCCTCACAACCTGGAATTTCACTTTTTTTCATGGTTTGCATCAGTTCATGTTAAAAACATGCATACAACTGTGAACATTTGGATTTTCATTTTGTTGTGAAGCAAACAATGAATAGGACAAAATAACTGAAAACTTCAGTGTGCAAAACTATTCACCCCCCCCCCCCTAAATTCAGTACTTTGTAGAGCCTCCTTCTGCGGCAATTACAGATGCAAATCACTTTGGATAAGACTCTATGAGATTTCCACATTTTGCTCATTCCTCCAGGTAAAACTGCTCCAGCGCCTTCAGGTTAGATGGATCCTCTGGTGAGCAGCAATCTTCAAGTCTGACCACAGATTCTCAATTGGATTAAGGTCTGGGCTTTAACTAGGCCACTCCAAAACATTTACAAGTCTCCCCTTAAAAAAAAACTCAAAAATTGAGCTTGATTTAAGTTGATATTCATGCAGCACATAAACGCATGTTCACTTTGGTCATAAAGCATACAAAACCTACAGGAAGCAAAATAAACAGAAACCCTTCTGTAACTAAATAAGTAAAGAGCAAAACTGCATTTAAATAACACAGAGTTCTTAGAAATACTGTTTTTGATCAAAAATAGCGTAAAAGCCATCCCACCGTTGACAAGGTGACCCTGATCTGGATGGGCCTATACTGTTTAATATTAAAAACCTTACCATATGTCAGAGGTGACCTCAATGTGTGAATAAGGACAGACAAAAGGACCGGGTCCCGACCTGTGGACATCAGACTAGGGAAGCTTTTAAATGTAATTTCCAGCTCAAGGGTGGGAGGCCACACCCCAGCTTGCACAAAGTGCAAAAATACAAAGAAAAAAACACAATTGAGCTTGATTTAAGTTGGTATACATGCCGCATATAAATGCAAGTTCACAATGGCCGTAAAGCATACAAAACCTACAAGAAGCAAAATAAACATAAACCCTACTGTAACTAAATAAGTAAAAAGCAAAAATGCTTGACTGTTCCTTTAGCAGTATGCTTTGGGTCATTGGCTGGTTGAAGTTGAACCTCGGCACCAGTCTCAAATAATTGACAGACTGAAACATGTTTTGCACAAGAATATCCCTGTATTGCACACCATCGATCTTCCCATTGACTCGGACCATTTTCCCTGTCCCTGTTGCCAAAAAAGATCCCCACAGCATGATGATTCCATCACCAAGTTTCACTGTGGGAATGGTATTCTTGGGGTGATGAGCTGTGTTGGCTTGGTGCCAGACATCACAATTACATTGGTGGCCAAAAAGTTCAATTTTGTTCTTATCTGACTGCAGCACCTTCCATACACTTGGTGAGTCTCCCACATCTCTTTTGGCAAACCCAAATTGAGAATTACAATTTATGTATGTAAGTGTAGGGGATTGAGCAGAATATCCCTCTATTGCATCCACCCCTTTAAGAGCTTAAATGTAAATATACTGTTATGCTTCGGTACTGCTACACGGCTATGTATTACTGACTGTCTTATTGGTATTGCCACATGATGTGTTACCATACTGTACATACTGTAAGATATTATGCTTTATTATGTCTTTTGCATTGTATTTCTGTATAGCTTACGGTAAGATAGTGCTTCCTTTGGGAACATTAGAGGAGGGCACTTATAGTATAGAGTTCATAGATTTGGGTAAGTGTAATATTGGAACTGGCCACTGGATGGGGCATACTAGTGGGTCCTTGATAGGTATAGCTGGTTAGGTAGTTCACATAGGGGTTAACTGTAGGAGGAGCTGCTATGGGATAAGGAAGTGTAAGTTATAGGAATAAGTCAGAAGGGCGAGCACGCCCGACAAGTCCCCGAGCGCACTAAGCCAAGGATGCCATAGTAGCTACGCAACATTGTTTAAGAAGAGAAGCATGGGCACAGTCAGACAGGTGCTGGATAAGACCGTTGCACTCGGGGAAGTTACAGTTCATGTTAGCAGCAGGAACAGAGAAGGAAACGTGGTCCAAAAGTTGTGCAGGGTGCAGAATGTTCATGATGTGGCAGATCCTCAATAGGGCTGAAGCTGGCAAGTCCAGGGTGAAACGGATGAGCGGGATCATCTATGTACTGAGGTCATAGAATCATAGAATCGTAGAGTTGGAAGGGACCTCCTGGGCCATCTGGTCCAACCCCCTGCTCAAAGCAGGATTCGCTAAATCATCCCAGTCAGATGTTTGTCCAGCCTCTGTTTGAAGACTTCCATTGAAGGAGAACTCACCACTTCTCGTGGCAGCCTGTTCCACTCATTGATCACTCTAACTGTCAAAAAGTTTTTTCTAATATCTAATCTGTGTCTCCTCCCATTCAGTTTCATCCCATTGCTTCTAGTCTTTCCTTGTGCAAATGAGAATAAAGTTGATCCTTCTACAATGTGACAGCCCTTTAGATATTTGTAGACAGCTATTAAGTCTCCTCTCAGTCTTCTCTTTTGCAAACTAAACATTCCCAAATCCTGCAACCTTTCCTCATAAGACAGGGTTTGCAGACCGGTCACCATTCTGGTCGCTCTTTTCTGAACTTGCTCCAGTTTGTTGATGTCTTTTTTAAAATGTGGTGCCCAAAACTGGACACAATATTCCAGATGAGGTCTGACCAAAGAGGAGTAGAGGGAAATAATGACTTCACGTGATCTAGACTGTATGCTTCTGTTAATACATCCTAGAATTGCATTTGCCTTTTTTGCTGCTGCATCACACTGTTGACTCATATTCAGTTTGTGATCTATTAGTATACCCAAGTCTTTTTCACATGTGCTGTCACTTAGCCCTATTCCTCCCATTCTATATATGCTTTTTTCATTTTTATTGCCCAGATGTAGTACTTTGCATTTCTCCCTGTTAAAAACCATTCTGTTAGTTGCTGCCCACTTCTCCAGTTTATTTAAATCTTTTTGAATCCTCTCTCTCTCTTCTCTAGTATTAGCTATCCCTCCTAGCTTTGTGTCATCAGCAAATTTAATCAGTTTACCCTCAATTCCTTCATCTAAATCGTTGATAAAGATGTTGAACAATACAGGGCCCAGGACAGAGCCCTGTGGTACCCCACTTGAGACATTCTTCCAACTGGATGTGCAGCCATTTACGACCACTCTTTGTGTCCGATCACTAAGCCAGTTATGAATCCACCTAACAGTTGCCTTGTCCATTCCATACTTAGTCATTTTTTCAATAAGGATTGCATGAGAGACTTTGTCAAATGCTTTGCTGAAGTCAAGATATACTATATCTACAGCATTTCCTTGATCCACCCAATCAGTGATACCGTCATAGAAGGAAATTAAGTTAGTCTGACATGACTTATTAGTTACAAACCCATGCTGACTCTGTTTAATCACTTCATTCTTATCCAGGTATTGACATACATGTTGTTTAATAATTTGTTCAAAGATCTTTCCTGGTATAGAAGTCAGACTCACCGGCCTATAGTTGCCTGGGTCCACCTTCTTCCCCTTTTTGAAGATAGGAACAACATTTGCTCTTCTCCAGTCTTCTGGCACTTCTCCTGTTCTCCAAGAATTTTCAAAGATTATGGAGAGGGGTTCAAAAATTTCTTCTGCTATCTCCTTCAGTACTCTGGGGTGTAATTCATCTGGACCTGGAGACTTGAATTCATTTAGGTTAGCTAAGTGTTTCCTCACTATCTTTCTGTTTATAGATATCCTGGATTCTTCTATTCCCTTAATAGGACAGAGAATAACAGTTGATGTTACATTTCCTTTCTGAGAGAAAACAGATGCAAAATAGGAATTTAAAAGTTCAGCCTTCTCAACATCCTGTCTTACCATTTCATCATTTTCATCCTGTAAAAATCCTATAGCATCTTTGACTTTTCTTTTACTTTTGACATATCCCCAAAATCCTTTATTATTGCTTTTGACATCTCTTGCAAGCCTCAATTCATTTTCAGCTTTAGCTAATCTGATTTGTGCCCTGCAGGTTCTGCAGACAGCATTATATTCTTCTTTAGATATGCCTCCCTCTTTCCATTTTATAAACATTTTTTTCTTCCTTTTTAGCATGTGCTTAAGTTCTGTGTTCATCCATCCTGGTTTTCTTAAATGCTTCCTATTCTTCCCTCTTTTCGGAATTGTTAACAACTGTGCTTTGAGAATTTCATTTTTCAAGATTTCCCATCCTTCCTGGACATTTTTGTCTTTAAGGATATCCATCCATTGGATCCCTCCAATTCTCTTTCTGAATCCCTTAAAATCTGCCTTTCTGAAATCTAACCTTGACGTCTGAGTCTTCACAGGTCTTCCGCCTCTAGTTATCCAAAATTCTAAAATAGCATGGTCGCTACCTCCTAGGGTCCCAGCCACTTTTACCTCCTCAACCATTTCCTCCCTGTTTATAAGGATTAGATCCAAGGTAGCAGTTCCCCTTGTTTTCTCCCCTACCTTTTGGAAGATAAAGTTGTCAGCAAGAGAGGATAAGAATTTCCTTGACCTGTTTGTTTTGCCTGAGAGAGATTCCCCACAAATGTCTGGATAGTTGAAATCTCCCATGACAACTATGTCATATTTTTTGGAGAACTTGGCCATTTGATGCATAAAGAGTTCATCCATATCTTCAGCTTGCACAGGCGGCCTGTAGTAAATGCCTACAATGGTGTCCTTTCCATTGTTCTGTCCTTGTATTCTTACCCAAACAGTTTCCACAGAACTCCCAGTCTCTGAAGCTTCAATCTCTGTGCAGATATACGCATTTCTAACATACAATGCGACACCCCCTCCTCGTTTATCAAGTCTGTTTCTTGCAAATAAGTTGTATCCTTCTAGTCTTGTATTCCAATCATGTGTATTGTCCCACCAAGTTTCAGTGATTCCAATGACATCATATTTCTTTTCCTGTGTTAGTAGTTCCAGTTCTCCTTGTTTGTTGCCCATGCTTTGTGCATTAGTATAGAAACACTTTAGTTTGTGATTGGTTTCTCTTTCTCCAATATTTTTATTAATTAGATTCTTTTGTCTTTGTTCTTCCTTTCCACTTCTAATAGCAGAGTTCTCAATAGCATTTGTCAGGTGTATGGCTTTTTCTGGTCTTTTGCTTCCCTTCCCATGTTGTTCTAGTTTAAAGCTCTCCTTACAAGTGTAGCAAGGCAACTTCCAAATACATGTTTTCCAGTCTTCGTAAGGTGCACCCCATCTCTAGCAAGTAGTCCATCGTATAAGTAGTTCACTCCGTGATCCAGAAATCCAAATCGTTGCTGACGGCACCATCGACGTAGCCAGTTGTTCACCTGCAGAATCTTATTCCACCTCCTTGTTCCATGGCCATCCACTGGGAGGATGGAAGAGAAGACCACCTGCGCTCCCAGTTCTTTCACTTTCTTGCCTAAGTCTTCAAAGTCTCTGCAGATGGTTTCCAGGTCGTTTCTTGCGGTGTCATTTGTCCCCACATGTAGTAGCAGGAATGGGTAGTCATCTGTAGGTCTGAAGAGTCCTGATATCCTGTCAGACACATCTTTAATTTTTGCACCTGGAAGACAGCACATTTCTCTTGAAGTTATATCCTACAGTAGTGAAGCTGTGGTACCACCAAGGGCGCTGCTACCACATAATGTATGTGAGGGCAAAGAAAGTAAGAAAGGGATAGTGCAGGCGGAATGCTGTGTGGACTGTGATGTAACTTATGTGTCCGGAACCGTTGAAGAAGAAAGTGATTTTGCATCAGAACCGGTATCTGTGTCCGATATTTCATCCTCATGCACTGGAGTCAAGTGTGCAGAAGCTGGGTCACACTGCAGTGGAATCACTGACAGTGGACAAGCAACATGAACAGGTACACTGGTAGAAGCTGATGGTTTTTCTGTGGGAGGAGGTCAGAACACCAGAGCCCAGTGTCCTCAGCTACGACTACCATCCTGGCCCCCTCTTCCATAAGTAAAGGCTTTTTTACCATTATTCTATAAAGGTCATCTCTATGGAATTTACAGCTTATTGTGGTGGTATAGACAAATACTCCAGTCTTTACTTGGGATCTCTGCAGCTCCTTCGGGGTTACCTTTGGTCTCTGTGTTACCTCTCTGATACATGCCCTCCTTGCCCGGGCTGAGCGTTTTTGAGAGCGTCTCTCTCTGGGCAGGTTTGTTGTGATACCATGTTCTTTCCATTTGATGATAATGGATTTGGTGGTGTTTTGGGATCATCAGATATTGGGATAATTTTTTTTATAGCCCAATCCATGACTTGTACTTCTCAACAATTTTGTTCCTGACTTGTTTGGAGACCATCTTGGTCTTCATGGTGTTGTTTGGTTAGTGGTGCCTATTGCTTAATGGTGTTGCAGCCTCTGTGGCTTTTCAGAAAAGGTGTGTATATACTGATAGACCATGTGACATTTAGGTTGCACGCTGGTGGACTTCCTATCATTAAGCATGTGACTTATGATGGTAATTGCTTGTGTGACACCCCAGAGTCCGGTTGTCACAGTGACATTACCTCCCTCTAAGAGGTGAAGTCATGCTTGGAGGCAGAAAAGGGACCCCCATGCCAGGCAGCATAGATGTAATCACAATTTCCTGCTGCAGCTCAGAAAACAGAGATGTCTTATAAATTTTGGCCAGCAGAGGGGGTTGGTGAGTCAGCTAGAAATCAGCTGAGGGGTTTGTCATGGAAACGAAACAGCTGTGACCTGTGAGGAGAAAGGACAGTTTAAACGTGAGGACGTGAGGTAAAGAGATCTTTCTGGAAGATCCTGTGAGATGAAGACAGGCAGCTGACCTGTGAAGAGGGAAAGGACAAGAGCAGAGACTGAGAGACTCTAGGGAAGCTAAAATACTGCATATAGCAGACCCCTGAGTGAAGCGCTAATAAAGAGAAAAGGGACATCAGAGTCCTAGGCTGACAGGAGCTGTACGTCCTGATAGCCGAATCTGAAAGTACAGGGGATTGTAAATTCCCGTGCACATTGAACACCTGAGGGCACGTCAGCAGATAAGGAGCCTGGGGCTGAGGGTGAAGAGAACGGTACCTGTGGAATAGGCTCACGCTGACAGCTGTACAGGATAGTGAAACCATCACGAATAGAGGGTCGCAGCATAGTTATATACAGCAGAGACCCACACACAAAGCGCAGAAAGAAGGGTCCTAAATCCCCACCTGGCAAGGTGGATCCCCTGAATGCCTCCAGGCGAGCCGGACTCATTCCATCACCTGTATGTGGTACTCCGGACTGCACCTATTACCAGTAAAAGGTAAAGAAACTGCACCTCTCTGTGTCTTTCTCTCATTTATCTGCACCCTAACGTTCACAGCCATTTTTACTATTTACTTAACATCTTTGCCCCGGGACTACAGCCCTACCTGTGGAGGGCTACAATATCATAGCTGCGCCCAACATCCATCCCAGAGGAACAACACCACAGCGCTGGTCACCTCTGACCAGAATACCACAGGTGGCGTCACGTATTTCACCATCTATAAACATTATCTTTATTTTTACCACATAAATACCACACAACTTTCCCCTATTCCATTTAATGGACGCCTCTGGGCCACACACCAGGCCGCCGCCGCCATGACACCGTCCCCCATGGAAGTTGACGGGCGCGGTACCGAGTATCCCCAGGCCCCGCGGGGCGCTCCACTTGCACCAGAATTTTTTAGGAGCTTTATAGCACAAGAGGCGAATTTATATGAACATACCAGTTTTTGTTATTTGATCCCATAAATTTAAATTATACCTATAGTTTTCTCACTTCACTTCACCAACTTAGACTACTTAGTGCTGAAGTATCACATACAAATCATGTCCTGCCCATTCTGTGCAGCAAGACATTTCTTAAGTGCTGTTCCAGCAATGGCCATTAGATATCATAGTTGCCCTTCTCTTTCCTATTCATGTGTTTAGAATCCTGTTCCCTTAATAGTTAATCTGTTCAGAACTGCCCCTTCTTCCTTCCCTGGTCAACAACATGTAACCATTTCTGCCTAGCATGTGCTCAGCTCCCTGTAAATTCACTGCTTATATCAAGCAGATTCCGGTAAGGTTTTAATGAAGATATGTAATATATGTTATGCATCTGTGTTAGCTGGCCATAGTGCATGCCACATGATATTTGCAATGCATTCTCAGTTCCTTGCAATGCTCTTGCTCTGCATCTACTGTAGTTATATGCATTTTCTGTTCAATTAGGACAATGCTAGCAGCCTAAGTTTGTTTCACTGCATTGTATGTTGTATTGCTCTGTATAATGCATGCTACTGATAAAATAGCACTCTGTATCATTGCTTTACTGTAATGATAGCACCTTGTGTTTTGCTGTGATATTATCTGCTAGCACTGACATACTGTACTGTTTGTTTCTTATAGTTTTTACCCGATATCATCCACATTGTGTACAACAATCTCTGATTCATCCACAATTGTGTTCAACAACCTTTGATATCATCTACTACTGTATTCATCAATCTCATCTACTATACCATCTGTAATCATCTCCCATTGTTGTCCATATCATCCCAATAAATATAGACTTAAGCACCCATACAGCCTTCTTACTGGGAGTGGATGAAGGGTTTAGCCGTATGCTGGAATCCACACATACGTCATATGTGGAAGAAGGCAGAACAAATCTGATTACGAAAATATTTGAACACAGGTTGTAATGTAAAACAATCGTTAAAAAAAACAAAGGGGTGAATACTTTTGCACTGTCACTAAATGTTATTAAACATTATATGTATAAAATGATAACAACAGAGATTAGATGTCGTGGATAGATGAAAAATGGTTCCTTAGATTAGTTCCTCTACTCGGTCAAATGCATTGCATTCATTACAGAGACTGAGTGGCTAGTACTGTAGATTTGCAAAGCTGTGGTGCTGGGTTCAAATCCCACCAAACACAATGTTTTCGAGAAGAGTGCATGTTCTCCGTGTGATTGTGTGGGTTTCCTCCCATATTCCAAACACATAATATTAAAGAATTTAGATTGTGAATCCCAGTGTATACGGTGTCCATAAAGAGCTGTTTAAATTAATGGCGCTGCATAAGCAAGCAAAAAAATAAAAAAACTTTCTTTTACAGGAAACTCTGATTATTGCCTAGTATCATACTGGATTTATTTGATGTTAGCTCTTATAAGAACCCAATAGAAGGTAAAATTATTATTTCCTTCGGTTACCTGTTTTGCAGTTCTGTTTTTCTTACTGATCTAATATTTTTCATCCTTATTTCAAAGCATCATCCATCTTAGGAAAAGCTATGGTGTCACAATAATTACACATCCATAGATTTTTGTGCCACTTCTCTAATTGCAATATCATTCATAGTCAGGAAGTCCCATAATTGAAAATAGTATTGTGGTTTCTCTACAGGAAGGATTCTAAAACTGTGCCCGGAGTCACACTGGTATTGGCTGGTAACTTGCAGTCCATGAGATTATAGTATATGGCTTGCATAATATCGTATATGCAGTGTCTGCTTTTTGCTTCATACTCTTCTTTTTGCTAAGAAGTTGATCACAATTATGTTTTTCATTAGATATTGTATTATATGTACACACACACATGGACGGCCATCAGAATGCCACACAGATAGTAAAAACGGACCTTCTCAAGATTATGCTATTTTTGTGGTCGTGTGAAGAAGGTCTAAAGGGGTTTCTCAGTAAAGTGTGAAAACAAATGAAGCTTTACTACCCCCTGTCCCACCAGTTTTATCATGCTGCCTCTGATCTTTATTGACCAGCTGCAGTGTCAACATCATGACTGCAGTGCTGCAGCCATTCACTTAGCTTTTAAGCTCAGCGACTGGTTGCAGAAATTATGTATGCTATAGTTCAGCTATCAACACTGCAGCCTGTCAATATAGACTGGAGGCAGTGGAGAAAAGTCATCACTGTTGCGAGTAGCAGAAAGTAAGGGGTACTTCACACATAGAGAGATCGTTAGTGAGATCACTGAAATGTCACAGGTTTTGTGATGCAACAGCGACCTCGCCAGCGATCTCGTTCCGTGTGACACATAGTGGCGACCTGCCCCCCCGCTGCGATATCACGTGCTTGAATGTCCTGGGCCATTTTTTGATTGTTGGCGTCCCGCTGGCCAGCATGCATCGCTGTGTTTGACGCCATAACAATGACGAGCACCCTCGTTGGTGACTCAGAACACAGGGACGCAGGCATGATTTTGCTTTGTCTTTTCAACACCACCTCAGCTCCGATTGTTGGTCTCAAATTAGGATCTTTGTAGCGTTTCCTTTTATAGGTCAGCCATCAATTATATGCAATCATAGCATTTAACATGTACAGTTATAATAATCGCGTGTCCCCGTGTCAGTGACTGTGGATCCACGAATAAATAGCGCACTAGCAACTCAGACAGGGACGCTGAAGCAAACCGCGTAGTGATAGCGCAGTTGTGGTCACCAATCAGAGCAGAGGGGCGTGGAAAAGGCAACATTGAAGCACACCTATCGAGGTCTGAGTCGTCAGAATCGCTGCTGTGTGACAAGGTCCCAACGACCACCGAGGTCGATATACGGATCACCATATCATTGCTGCATCGTTGAATATATCTGCCTGTTTGACAGCTTACTAGCAACCGTGTAGTGACACACCAGCGATCGTTACCAGGTCGTATCGTTGTCGGGATCGCTGGAGCGTCGCTATGTGTAACGGTACTGTAGGTAAGGTGACCTGACGGACGGACTTGTCAGAATAGAGAAATGAAGATTTGCACAGTTTAGACAGGTGTCAGTTATTACAGTAGGGAAACGGCTAGGAAGGTGTAGTGGACGTGCAGTACCTTGGGTTGACCATTAGAGGGCAGGGAGGAGTGTGAGTGTAGGACTTGACATTAGCTTAGGGCTAAAGAAACCGTTGGTCATGGGGGGTGGAGTTAGAGGGAACCAGGAAAGATATAAATTAGACAGGAGGGTTCCAGAAAGTTCCAGTCCCCAGGGGGAGCTCAAGTGACGAGGACACTGTGACAGTTGTGGCACTGTGAGGAAAACCCAACCAGGGGGACTGAGGAGAGAGAAAGTCAGGGGGGTGGTCCTGACACGAAGACCTCAATATAGACGAGGCATAGAGGTAAAGCATACCGTATGGAGGAAGACGTCTGACCAGTAAAATTACTGTTGGTTTACGGGCCTAAGGCGGCCACAGTGACGGACCTTTCAGGAGCATCAATAAGCGAAAAGGGATGGCACGTATACATACGTCCCTGGTGAAGAATACGGTGTTATAAAGTGTATTGTAACCGAAGGGCCTTGAAGAGAATTGCGGTGTGCTAAGAGGCCGTCAGGTGGACGGTGAGAGAATAAAACTTGGACCTGTTGCATCCGAAACCTGCCTCCAAATTGTCTCTGTTACATCTCTGCGCATTAAAAGAGGGACCACCCCCCAGTCCGGCCCACCAACCCTACACTTGGCATAGTCGGCAGGATCGCAGCTGCTAATACGCTTGAGGAGTGGGAACGGACTTGGACTGCACTGTGTGGATTATAAACCCCTGTGGATTACAAATTACCAACCTGTGGATTACAAATTGGGAGTGCTGTGGTGTACCTGCGTTGCCAGCAGAGGATCCGAGACGGTACCAGGTCTGGAGCAAGATGGTGGTGCTGCTTCAGCGCAGAGGGGAGATCCAGGTATTTGCTGTTGTCTCCAATGGACTGGGGCCCCCTCCTACGTACCCTTGGGGACAGCGATATGTACCAGGAGGCCGCCGTTCCCACAGACTGGACCCTGACAAGTGGGTGTAAAGGCCTGCCGTCGCCCCACCCAGCAGACGGAGTGGCACAGAGGAAAAGATCATCTGTGGCTGTTTGGCGCCATTCGATTGCTGCCCACTGGACAGGATGTGACGCTCCGGTGGTAGAGGCATCGGCCGCCTGGAGTGGCGATGGCAGCGGGAGGTCGAGCTCCGCCAGAAGATCTGTAACTCGGAGTCACGAGCAGCCAGTCCGGTCTCGGGTGGAGGAGCGGAGCCATGGCGGATCCCACGGGAGCGACCGCCCAAAATACCAGCGGAGAGCCCCTCCGTGGAACCTCTGGGCCTGGAGGCCAGCCTCACCAGTTGGTGGAGTGAAGAACGGGGACTGCAGGAGCAGCCGTGGGAAGATGTGACAGAGACCGCGATGCCGGGGATGGTGAGAGTTCCCCCGACCCTGCCCGTGGCTCCGCAAGCGGCCCCCACCACTCAGTCGCAGCACGCGGACTCCTGTGATCCCGAAAGGCTGGCCAAGGAAGACTCCACTGTCTATGCGGAGCTGAGTGGGCCCTCCACTCCCAGCCCCAGGCCACCCCGCCCGGTGACGTCGCGCCCGATGTCGCCGGTGCGGAGCCTATTTCCAGAAGACGCTGTTGCGTCCCCCCTGCAAGGGGTGACATCCTCTCTGAAACCAGCTATTACTCCGGTTATGACGGCTCCGGCTGAAGCTCCGGATGCAGCCCACCCTGCGGCCACGGTTATGCCTGCATTGGAACTGGCTGCAGCCTATTTGTCAGGCCCTGTGGCCCAACATCCTGAAATCCTGTCTACCCCTATCCGCCACCCGGCCCCAGCGGCTGCTGGGCCGCAGACATCACCAGCCGCCTCTGCCCTGTTTTTGTCCCCGGCTAAGTCCCGCCCACCAGACTCCCGGGCTCACACCGGACCCTCCGTTTGGGTCGCGGAAGTGGTGAAAAAGAAGAAAGCCAGGGAGCAGGAGGTATGGAACCTGCTTCATGCAAAGGGGAGGCTGGCATGGCGGCGACACTATCTATGGGACGGCTCGTGTATACGAATATACCCAGGGGGTATGGCTTCATACGCGATCTGGCTACCGGCCAGAAGGTTTATCTTAATGTGGCCTCTATTCGTCACGGCCGGGCTCTACACGAGGGGGACTTGGTTTTGCACTACAAAGAGTACTGTCCCCGCGGCTACTACGCGGTAGCTGTGATTGCTGAGTCCGAAGGTCATGAGCCCCCATAGAAAGAACTCACAAGACACTTCCTACATCCCGGGAGCTCCACGGCTGTGGAGCCCCTCGCTGCCAGCCACTAGGAGGTGGCTTGAACTTTTTAATTTTCGTTCCACCGCTGTGCAAATCACAAGGACAGTTTGCGTCCAAGTTAATGGAAAAAAAAAGTTTAATATAAAAATTGAAGTTTTTTTGTATGTTAAGCCTGACAAAAGCGGGGATGTAAGACGAGAGGAAGTGTCCATGTTAAAGGAAGGGGTATAAGGAGAAAATCTGCTATGTTTATGTTTTATTATATGTTGGTTTTAAAGCATTAGTAAAAAGAAAAAAAAATGTGTAAAAATGGGGTACTTATGATATTGTAAAGTTGTTTTGATGTATAATATGCACAAGAAAATGCAACAGGTCCGGGTAAGAGAGGGTCTGAGCGACCAAAGGGAAGTGTGAGATCCAAAGGGGTCTATGTGTTGAGAAGGTCTGGGAGACCGAGACGCCGACCATGACATGTAACCGAAAGAAAGGCAAAGAGATGGAAGACGTGAGAAAGACAGTCATCCTAGGTCAGGTATATGACACCACGGACACCCCTGAAGGAAGAAGGCGGACGCCGACAATGATCTGGTAGGTGTACGGCCTCGATCATGGCGTACTGAATAGTGGAAGGTGACAGAAGGGGAGAGTAGGGGAAGGTACACGCCGGAAAGAGAATCCAGGTGTACCTAGACCAATTTGAAATACGTTGTCATGTTGCATGCGCGCTGACGTTTAGCAGTAGGCTGCTCGGAGCATGGTGCTCCCGGTTTGGTTCGGCCCCCGCTGGTAGTGGGTTTGGCCCAACAGCTGGTCCAACAACAGAAGGTAGGGTAAGCTTCAGAACGACGAACGCAGGGATTACGATTGTCGAGGACAACAATAGACAAAGGAAGGAGGAGTGTAGGGAAGGTGACCTGACGGACGGACAGACTTGTCAGAATAGAGAAAGGAAGGTTTGCACAGTTTAGACAGGTGTCAGTTATTACAGTGGGGAAACAGCTAGGAAGGTGTAGTGGATGTGTAGTACCTTGGGTTGACCATTAGAGGGCAGGGAGGAGTGTGAGTATAGGACTTGACATCAGCTTAGGGCTTAAGAAACCATTGGTCATGGGGGGCGGAGTTAGAGGGAACCGGGAAAGATATAAATTAGACAGGAGGGTTCCAGAAAGTTCCAGTCCCCAGGGGGAGCTCAAGTAACGAGGACACTGTGACAGTTGTGGCACTGTGAGGAAAACTCAGCCAGGGGGACTGAGGAGAGAGAAAGTCAGGGGGGTGGTCCTGACACGAAGACCGCAATATAGACGAGGCATAGAGGTAAAGCATACCGTATTGAGGAAGACGCCTGACCAGTAAAATTACTGTTGGTTTACGGGCCTAAGGCGGCCACAGTGACGGACCTGTCTGGAGCGTCGATAAGCGAAAAGGGACGACACGCATATATACGTCCCTGGTGAAGAATATGGTGTGATAAAGTGTATTGTAACTGGAGGGCCTTGAAGAGAATTGCGGTGTGCTGAGAGGCCGTCAGGTGGACGGCGAGAGAATAAAACTTGGACCTGTTGCACCCGAAACCTGCCTCCAAATTGTCTCTGTTGTGTCTCTGCGCGGTAAAAGAGGGACCACCCCCCAAGTCCGGCCCACCAACCCTACAGTATCCTTAGAGTTATGTGGATTTTTTTTGTAACCCAAGGTAGCCTATGAAGTTAAAAATAAAAACGATTCTGTAAAACCCCTTAAGGGTATAGGAAAATATTAAGTATTTGCAGAAAAACATATCGCATGTTAATGCTGCAGTTTCCAGTACCAACAAAAAATGAATGAGATTTCCAAAATCTCATGCACATGCTGCTTTTTATTCCAGATTTGAAGCAGTTACAAATCTACAGCATGTCAATTCTTTCAGAGATTTTACAGCATTCTTCAACTATTCAAATAAATAGGGAAAAAATGCATAAAAAATGCATTAATAAAATGTGTTGAGGCCGTATAAAAAGGTGCATATTTTCCTGCGAGGAGATGATACTTTAACACTTAACGTGTGCATATAACCTAGCATTACTCTATAGAGAATGTCTATCATCTAAGAATTGTTCTCCCCTCAAAAATCACAAAATATGTCATGTTGAACCTGACTTTATGAGGGTTGACCAGTCTGTACTTCCCCTTTTCCCCAATTGAAAATTTGCTGTTGATCAGTTCTTCCTCTTGGGTCTGGCAGCAAAAACCCTCAGCAAAAAGCAGTTTTTACTGAGAGATGTAGTGGCTTCTCCAGGACACATGAGGTACTACAAGGTGCTCTTTTAACAGAATGGGCTTCTATTTAATACTGCGCATGATATCTCAGAGTCTTCCAGAACAAGCTATTGAAAGACTGATAAAGATCTGTTACCTACCAGCTATTTTCTCTTTTACCATTAACTAGTCCTTTTACATAGGCTGATTTCACATGTTTATTGGAAGCCCTATTAGGAGCATCCACTGCAGATTACATCAAATTTGATATAAAAAGAAACACCACCTGTAACGTTATTTTTCCTGTCAAAGCAATGTTCACCATGACCAAACTTCCGACCAAGTGTGCATGTGTACACGAGAGTCACGAGGAACGCCTGCCAGCCAGGCGAGTATTTAGCCTACATCTATTTGGGCGTTGTTATTATTATTATTATTATTTATTTCCATGGTGCTTTACATGTGAGGCGGGGTATACGTAATAAAAACAAGTACAGTAGAAGAAAGGACCCTGCCCACGAGGGCTCACAATCTACAAGGGATGAGTGAGGATACAGTAGGCGAGGGCAGAGCTGGTTGTGCAGTGGCTTGGTCGATCGGTGGTTACTGCAGGTTGTAGGCTTGTCGGAAGAGGTAGGTCTTCAGGCTCTTTTTGAAAGTTTCTATGGTAGGTGTGAGTCTGATACGTTTTGGTTGAGAGTTCCAGAGTAGGGGTAATGAGCGGGAGAAATCTTGTATGTGATTTTGGGAAGAGGAGATAAGAGGGAAGTAGAGAAGGAGATCTTGTGAGGATCGAAGGTTGCGTGCAGGTAAGTACCAGGAGACAAGGTCAGAGATGTATGAAGGACACAGGTTGTGGATGGCCTTGTATGTCATGGTTAGGGCTTTGAACTGGAGTCTTTGGGTAATTGAGAGCCTGTGCAGGGATTGACAGAGGGGAGAGGTGGAGGGACAGGTGGATTAGTCAGGTAGCAGAGTTTATAATAGATTGGAGAGGTTCGAGAGGGTTTGAGGGGAGACTACAGAGCAGGAGGTTGCAGAAGTCAAGGCAGGAGATGATGAAAGCATGGACTAGGGTTTTTGCTGATTCTTGGTTGAGGAATGTATGGATTCGTGAAATATTTTTGAGTTGAAGTTGGCAGAAAGTGGAAAGGGCTTGGATATATGGTTGATCAGATGATGTAAGGAAATGATAGAGGTGCATGTCTGGTGGATCTCCAGATTTAGACCTCACATGGAAAATCGCAATGTTTTCCACTTTGTAGTCATGCAAAGTGTTTTGCTACTAATAGTCTTCCCTTGTAAAAAAAAAAAATCCTAAACACCTTTGTATGGAATTGTGTAGACAACTGCCTTGTTCCTTGCTGTAATAAAAAGTGTGCGGATTTAAATTGGCAAAAAGGTCATCGTTTTGGATGAACAGATATGTTTGGTATTGTTAGAGATGGTATGTTCTCTCTCAGGTAGAGTGGAACTGCCTAGGTACCCAAGCTTGTTGACGACTAGACAGTAAAGACACACACTCCAAGATTGTCTTTTATAAAGTCTTGTTTATTATGGGATGAGTCCATCTTTTATAGAGGGGCACTGACTACGTACAGTATTTCACAATGTTGCACAATGTTTGACAGAAGTATTTGTAAAAACAATCATTTGGCTGAGATAATTACTTTTGATATGATGGATCATATTTGTGGTGCCATCATGGCACCTAATATATGTTTCAAAAATCACCGTAAACAATTTGTCCTTGTACAAAACAGAAAAGTCTGTGCTTTCTTGCCAAAGTCTCCCGACTGGTCAAAGTTGACCATTGCTTAATCTTAAGAAAAAATAATTATTATGGAAACACAGATGAGAACAACAGAAAAATAAATATTCTGAAAAACAGATTTTAACCCCTTAGTGACAGAGCCATTTTGCAGCTTAATGACCGGGCCAATTTTTACAATTCTGACCACTGTCACTTTATGAGGTTATAACTCTGGAACGTTTTAACGGATCCCGCTGATTCTGAGATAGTTTTATGTGACATATTTTACTTAATGTTAGTGATAAAATTTCTTCTATATGACTTGTGTTTATTTTTGAAAAAAAAAAACGGAAATATGGTGAAAATTTTGCAATTTTCAACATTTAAATTTTTATGCCCTTAATTCAGAGAGATATGTCACACAAATTTCTTAATAAAAACATTTCCCATATGTCTACTTTGCATCAGCACAATTTTGGAAACAAATTTTTTTTTTTGTTAGGAAGTTATAAGGGTTAAAAGTTGACCAGCGATTTCTCATTTTTAGAACAAAATGTACAAAACCATTTTTTTTAGGGACCACATAATATTTAAAGTCTTTTTAAGGGGTGTACATGACAGAAATTAGCCAAAAGTGACACCATTCTAAAAAGTGCACCCCTCAAGGTGCTCAAAACCAAATTCAAGAAGTTTATTAACCCTTTACGTGCTTCACAGGAACTGAAGCAATATGGAATGAAAAACATAACATTTAACTTTTTTTCCAAAAAATTTACTTCAGAACGAATATTTTTTTGTTTTTAAAAGTGCTAAAAGACAAAATGAACAACAAAATTTGTTGTGCAATTTCTCCTGAGTATGCCGATACTCCATATAGAGCTCGCAAGGGAAGGAGCGCTGTTTGACTTTTTCAATGCAGAATTGACTGAAATTGGGGGTGTGGCCAGCAGCCTAGGGAGCAAGATGTGTCTCCTCTGGACTCTGCTTGCAGAGAGAAAGAATCTGCCATTTATCCCAATCCTGGTGGCCCATCTGAATCACAAACGGGCCCCTGACAGAGGATTAAGCTCTGAAAGATCAAATTTAGAGGAGTGCCTTGATCCCCTGGGGCACGGCGCGGAGGGAGATAGCTGAGGCCTAGCAGAGGTGCTTCCCGTCCGCCATCTTGCCACCTGGAGGACAGCTTACCCTCACACTAAAGGACTGCCGGAGGCCAGAGGGAGTTTACAGAGAGAGACTTCTACCCCCCACCTTGACGGCATATTGGTGAGTCGTAATCCGGACACACTGCGGACGCCCGGGGCACTGAAGAAACTTAAGGCCAAAGAGAGGCCTGGGGCCTGGTCAGCGGGGCTCCCGCCACCCTCCATTACCTACTTTCCCGCTCCCTCACTTACCGACATTGCAGCGAGCTTTGTGATCAGCAGAGTTGCAGCGGTCGTCCTCGCGGATGGACCCGGGGAAGGCTTCCTGAGGCATATCGGTGTGACGGATGGAGTGGAGGGGAAGGCCTCGTGGTAGGCCCTGGGACCTGCAGGAAACACTCGCCGCCTGTCGGCCTGCACCAGCAGCTGTCTTTTAATCCACTGCCAACTTAACGTCTTAAAGATAAGAGCGCTACTCTGATCCTCTGCATATTAACACCATAACAGCTCTAGGCTGCCCCGGGCACGCTGCGAGTCAGAAAGCTCTGTGACACACCTGGAGCCCGTTTTTCTAGAAGCACAGGCTAAAAGGCAGGCTTGAGATATCACAAGCACTACAGCAATAAATACAGTATGGATCCTCTGTCCCATGGACATAAAAATAGAGCCACCACTTTCTCTTTTTAAACACTGAGCACACTTCTGATTGTGGAGCTCCACCTGCTGGCCACTATTGAACTATGCTGACTTCTTAGAAATGATCGCTTAATTATACTGTAATGCCTAAACAGTGAAAAGAGGTTGCCCGTATTCATTTGCATTCATAATGGTTTGCTCAAAAAATATACTGGCGAAAAGTTTACCAAGAAATACTGGGGAGAATCTGAAACACACACCCGGGGGAGATTTAGAGAAATTCTTAACCAAAAAAACAAGGTCAATGTGGCCTTCAGACAACTTACAGGACTCTAACATGGACTCTACTAAACTACCAGAAATTTCAGACATAAGCCCAGATGAGTCTGAGTCGGATGGTGAATCGAACATGGGTGACCAGTCACCCATTTCAAGAAATTTTATGAAGAAACTTTTGGCTACTAGTATGAAACCCTTGACCTGGGAGATCGCAGGCCTAAGATCCGACATGAAAAATATAGGCCACAGAGTGAAGGCACTAGAAAGCTCCCAGACTGAACTGATTGAAGCTTCTAACTCATTAGGCGATCATCTGCTCGCTCATCAAAAACAGCTCAACGCTGCCTTCCTTGCAATAGAGGATCAGGAGAACAGGAGCAGAAGGAAAAATATAAGACTGAGAGGGATTCTGGAGTCTTTTGCTCCCGAGTCTCTAAACAAAGTCTCCAAGGAGATCTTCTCGGCTATTCTGTGACAAGACTGAGCAAACAATATCATTATTGAAAGGGTCCATAGAGCTCTGAGACCAAAACCTAAGTCCTCTGAGCCTCCGAGGGATATAATCTGTGGACTCCTCAGTTACCTCGACACTGTGGCAATTCTGAGGGGAGCCTGAGAGCACTCCCCCCTGATATATGGAGATACCACCATCCAAATTTTCCAAGACATTTCCCCTTCTACACTGGCCAAGAGGAGAGTGCTGAAACCTCTGACGGATGCATTAGTGGCCAAGGGCCTAAGATTCAAATGGCTTTTTTCGTTTGGTGTAGGGATCGCTAAAGAGGGTCGTCAGGTCACCATCCGGACTCCAGAGGGCTTGGAGAACTCATGGGAAACCCTACAAATGGATCCTATATCAGTTCCCTCCTGGTTACCCCTGGACCTGGGAGCGGATGCTCTGAAGCTCGCAAGAATCCCGAAAATCACTAGACCAGCGGACTGGTCTGTCAGAAAGAGAACAGCTTCTCCAAAGGCTAAGAAGCCCTCATCAAAACATAGCTTAACCTGAAATGCCACAGAACTCTTTGGTCGACTCTCCATGAAGGGACTCGGGGATTACCTGAGTTTTGGTGGTCAAATTTTTCTTGTCAACTGTATAGTTTTTCTACAGTTATGCAAAATTGTACTGGTTTTAGGATATTTCTCCAGTGTACTCTGATTGATCTTTCACAATTATTCTAAGTCACTGTTTGGGCCTGTTATGTCTCGTCTTCAAAATAGGGTTCCTACTACCCCCCCCGGCTGAAGATGAGAAAGTTTTTGTTAATAGTTTTGTGTTGATTTTTATGTTATATTTCCACAGGTGCTTAATGACGGCGACAGACTTTTATATTATCTATGTCAAGAGCTGAACAGGCTTAGGGAGACTCGATCACTGTGGCCTCCTTTAACGTGAAGGGTATTAATGTTCCAGCAATACGTAGCCAGATTCTCTCTCTGTTAAGGAAGAATCATGCTCAGGTATTGTTCCTACAAGAGATACATTTCAAAGCAGGCAGAGTACCAAACACTTCCTTCTCCCCATATCCAATTTGGTTTAACAGTTGCTCTCATTCGTCCTCAAAAGGGGTTAGTTATGCATTTAAGAAGGGACTGCTCTTCACTTTGAAGCACTGTCTTACTGATGCAGAGGGAAGATATGTATTTGTAAAGGGACTCCTAGCAAACACACTAATTACTTTTGGGAATCTCTATGCTCCAAATACTGGACAGGCGAGATGGTTGTCTGGGGCTTTGGACACACTTGCATTGTTCAAGGAGGGCCTCATGGTCCTGGGGGGTGATTTTAACCTAACCTTACACCAGAACCTAGATGCATCTAACGGTAAATCCTCAATTCCACAAAATGAAAGGAGAGTCCTTCTGAATAAATTAAATACACTTGGCCTGATTGATCCATGGAGAATTGCTCATCCTACTACAAAGGATTACTCCTTCTATTCAAAGCCACACAATTCTTTCCACAGATTAGATTATCTGCTGATTCAAACCTCAGCAATCTCACTGATCCTAGACACCTCTATAGCTCCATAACACTCTCGGACCATGCACCAATTTTCATGAAGCTACGAATTGCTTCGTTACCCCGGCCTGCTACAACCTGGCGACTGAATGAGTCGCTTTTAGGAAAATCGGAGCATCTGCTCCAACTAAACTTTCATATTGCTAGATTCTTCAGGAAGAACACTTTAGATGGAGAAACTAACCCCATAATTTGGGAAACACATAAAGCGGTCCTCAGGGGAGAGCTGATTGCATTAGGGACTCATCTTAAACGAGAAAAAGAGAAATAAATTTCTTCTCTCCTGCACCAAATTAGCACTCTGGAAAGGATTCACAAAAAAGGGGGGGGTCGACCATGACCTAACAGAGTTGTCCACCCTGCGCTGCAAACTCAAAGATCTACTCAACTTAACCTCAGCTGTTATGGATGAGTCACCGAAGGAGGAAAAAACAAAAATAATAGCTAAGTCCAGAAAACCAGAGAAGTTGGAAGCTATCGGATTGTAGACCCCTTAACCTATCCACAAGAACTAGCAGTAGCCGTGGGGGGTTCCTACGGTGCCCTAGACCCCTCGATCACAGCCCGAGAACTAAATTAGCCTAAAGACAGAAAGGGGAAATCTAAACTGCCCCAGAGCAGACCCCAAAGCAATAGGCAGCCCCCAGCATATAATGACTGTGAAGCAAGATGAAAAACACTAACACAGATAGAAAGATAGGTTGAGCAAATGATGGGGCCCAAGCTAACTAAATAGGACAGGATAGAAAAGCTGCTGTCTGCAATTCGCAAAAACCCTATCCAAAAATGAACCAACAGACTGATAGGAAAAACAGGCCCTGAAGTCGCTAGGCTTCAAAAAGACTATATCAGCACTCAGGTATTGTCATGATCCAGTGTTGGATCTGGCGGTATTAAGATCACTGGGTGAACTTTTTTTACTTTGGAAAGTTCCAAGGTGTCTTGACTGTCCCCGGTGGTGGTTTTGATATTGCACTTTAGGTTTTTGTGCACTTAATCATGTATCTGGTGTGACACCCTATAAAGGTGTGCTGGGGGGGTGCAATCACTGTTGGTGATAGTTGTTCATTTGCAACCAACCTTGGTGGTGGAAGGAGCTGGAGAGATTGCTCGGCTCAGTCTGAGTCCTGGTGTGGAAGGAGTCACAGAAGGGAGTTCTTTGCAGCGCTGACTGAACTTGGTGGCAGCTATTCAGGAGGAAGGCTGCAGTCGGTTGCTGGACTCTGTGCTGGAGCATTTGCACAGAGAGAGCTAAGTTTTCTATTTCCCCTGTTTGTGACTTTCCTTATGTGTGATCTAGTGCAGTGGTGGGATTAGTTTCCGCACCGGCCAATGCCCTAGCGAGGGACTAGGTTCAGGGCCAGTCAGGGCATAAGGTTCGCGTGCGGCGACAAGTGAGGAGCCTGTATAGGGAACGTAAGGAGTGTAGGGACGCTGCCTCAGGGGAGCTCAGGAGGTCTCCACGTCCCTATTTCCTATTACAGGGCCCACCACTGTAATTGTTCCTGTGTTTCCCCTTATTATTTAAATTCGCCAGCTGGAGGCGGGGTATCCAGTTTTACGTGTACTTTTTAAATTCGCCAGCTGGAGGCGGTGTGTCCGGCTGCACGTCCCGGTATTATTTAAATTCGCCCCGCTGGAGGCGCTGTATCCAGGGTCACGTGTGTCATAAATTCGCCCTGCTGGAGGCGCTGTGTCCAGTCACACGTTGACCATTACATTATCACCAAACCAATAAAGTTTTTTTTTTTTCTTCTGCTGAGCCATGGACCTAATGCAAACCTTTACCCAGGTACTGCAGACCTTTACTGAAGAGATTAGGGGGCTGCGCGGTGAGATGGTGCAGCAACTGCAGCTGTTGGTGGGTTTTGGAGGTTTGATTCAGGCACAGGCTCAGCCAGAACCCAAGATATCTCTCCCAGACCGGTTTTCTGGAGGGAGAGATCAATTCTTGATATTTCAGCAAGCCTGTAAATTATATTTCAGGCTGCGCCCTCGTTCTTCAGGGAGCGAAGAGCAACGGGTGGGAATCATTATGTCCCTTTTGAAGGGGGATCCCCAATCCTGGGCCTTCTCCCTGCCGGACGATTCACCATCTTTAGAGTCCGTGGACGAGTTTTTTGCGGCTTTGGCGCTTGTGTATGGGGATCCTGATGGCGTCTCTCTGGCGGAATCCCGACTCCGTAGGTGTAAACAGGGAGCCCGGGTTGCTGAGGAGTACTGCTCTGAGTTTAGGAGATGGGCCACTAACACTCAGTGGAATGACCCTGCACTTAGGAGTCAATTTGTGCAGGGTCTGTCTCCAAAGTTGCAGGACACTCTGGTGCAGTACGCCGCCCCCAGGTCGCTGGAGGCCGCCATGTCCCTCGCCATCCGGGTGGATAGACGCCTTAGGGAAAGACATACACAAAATGTGCCCCCTGTAGTCCCCTCCGGGGGGAGGACCCCCCGGTACGGTTGGTGGAACCCAGGCAGCCCGGGGTTGTTGGTACAAATAGGGGGTTGCCTGGGGTTCGCCGTGGTGGGGGGGTATGCTTTTCCTGTGGGAAGCCGGGCCATTTCATGGGAGCCTGCCCAGGGCGTGCCAAGTCTCCGGACGAACCTATGCAAGTAGGAGGTGTTGGGTTGTGTTCAGGCCTGCCTACGGTTCAGGGAGTGGGGTTGGCATGTTTTTCCTGTGGGCAGATTGGTCATTTCCTTAAGGCGTGCCCATTACGTGCCAAAATATCTGTGTCATCTCGGAAGCCGCAGACCCCTGGTCGTTTGGAGGAAGACAACCAGGGAATGTACATTTCCTCCATTTTGCCCTCCCAAGGTATTATGTCAGCGGAAGTGTTGGCTGGCGGGGTACCGGAGGTGGTACCGGTGCTTGTGGACAGCGGAGCAGGAGTCAGTCTGGTGGATGCTCGTTTTGTCCAGACTCATGGCCTGAAGTGTAGGACTCTGGCCCAACCTATAAGCGTCCAGGCCATTAACTCTGTTCCACTGAGCCAGGGGAGCCTTACCCAAGTCGTAGAAAACATCCATCTGCGTATAGGACGTCATGAGGAGTCCTTGTCATGCTACGTCTTGGAGGGAATGCCAGTACCTATCGTTTTAGGCTTCCCTTGGCTAAAAAAACACAACCCGGGGATAGATTGGCGAGCAAGGGAAGTAGTTAGCTGGGGGCAGTAGTGTGAGGGCTGCTGCCTTGGGACTACTGTCTCTGCCGTCTCTCTTCAGGGGACCCCTTCCTCTCCTGTGAGAGCAGCGATTGTGCGGCGGGAGAGTAGGGGCAAGTTTCAGCCCTCGCCGCTACCAAACCCTGTGAGAGGCAGACCTCGTGGTGGAAAAGGTTGGAGGGTGGTGTACCCTATGGTGTAGTGCGGGGGTGTGAGTGTGGTGACGCAGGGGGACGCCTCTGTTATCAGGTCCAGAATTAGTTCACCTATTTTATGACAAACGAATGTGTGCAATAAACGTTCAGGTCCGGACCTGTGTGTGAACGAGCGTGTATGTGTGCCACCAAAAAACATCTTGTGGAAGTGTGTTGTGGAGCCTGATCAGCTCATAACAAACAAACATACACATACATAAACTCGTTCCCCGGGTCGGCGCTGTGGAGATGAGTGGTGCCTCCAAAATGAACTTTATTGCCAATACCAGCGGTGCGTTTGTCATAAACCTGAAGTGTCAGGTAGTGGTGGGGTGAACTCAGGGTCTGGGCGTCCCCGCTGTAGGTGTTTCCCTAATGAGGGTTGGTCTTGAGGGTCCAGAGGCCCCTCATTAAGGAGGGGGTACTGTCATGATCCAGTGTTGGATCTGGCGGTATTAAGATCACTGGGTGAAATTTTTTTACTTTGGAAAGTTCCAAAGTGTCTTGACTGTCCCCGGTGGTGGTTTTGATATTGCACTTTAGGTTTTTGTGCACTTAATCATGTATCTGGTGTGACACCCTATAAAGGTGTGCTAGGGGGGTGCAATCACTGTTGGTGATAGTTGTTCATTTGCAACCAACCTTGGTGGTGGAAGGAGCTGGAGAGATTGCTCAGCTCAGTCTGAGTCCTGGTGTGGAAGGAGTCACAGAAGGGAGTTCTTTGCAGCGCTGACTGAACTTGGTGGCAGCTATTCAGGAGGAAGGCTGCAGTCGGTTGCTGGACTCTGTGCTGGAGCATTTGCACAGAGAGAGCTAAGTTTTCTATTTCCCCTGTTTGTGACTTTCCTTATGTGTGATCTAGTGCAGTGGTGGGATTAGTTTCCGCACCGGCCAATGCCCTAGCGAGGGACTAGGTTCAGGGCCAGTCAGGGCATAAGGTTCGCGTGCGGCGACAGGTGAGGAGCCTGTTTAGGGAACGTAAGGAGTGTAGGGACGCTGCCTCAGGGGAGCTCAGGAGGTCTCCACGTCCCTATTTCCTATTACAGGGCCCACCACTGTAATTGTTCCTGTGTTTCCCCTTATTATTTAAATTCGCCAGCTGGAGGCGGGGTATCCAGTTTTACGTGTACTTTTTAAATTCGCCAGCTGGAGGCGGTGTGTCCGGCTGCACGTCCCGGTATTATTTAAATTCGCCCCGCTGGAGGCGCTGTATCCAGGGTCACGTGTGTCATAAATTCGCCCTGCTGGAGGCGCTGTGTCCAGTCACACGTTGACCATTACACCTATATTCTGAAGACAGAGCCAGAGATCAACAGATCAGAGGCAAAAAAATGGAATTCAGATCACCCCCGGCCGGGGATGGCTGAACTCCAAAAAACAAGGCAAACAAAACCAGAACTAAAGAGTACAAAAGGCAGAGCAAAACTTAGCTTTGAGAAGCAGAAATCAGACTGGTCTCCAAGAATCCAGCAGGAAAATCACCGGCAAGGCAGCAGGGCGTCGGCTGCCTTATATCCAGTCATCAGTTCCTGTGACCCAGTCATTATCTACCTGCTCAGCTGTTTGGTAATCAGCCTCACTACCTTCATTCGCCAGAAGAGGGAGTTCATCAGACCTCACTGGTGAAGGGAAAAATGAACTCACAACACTCATCTAAAATATTTGCCCGATGTAGTCAAAAGGTTTACATGCATGGAAACAAAGGGAGCAAACTTATGTCCCAACTACTAAAGAAACAAAAGGAGAAATACTTTATTAAGCAGGTGGATACGGGTGGTGGCGCAAGGGTGGATAAGTCAAGCAAAATAGAGGACGCTTTTCGGAATTACTACGATTCTTTATATAACTTGGCCCCACCAGAGTCCATGAAAGATCCTATTGTAGCTACAGGGAACATACATAATTTCCTAGCCCATCTTTCGCTACCTAAGATTTCCCCCCTGGAGCAATCGTTACTTATGAAAGAAGGTACAGCATAAGAGGTTAAGTACACACTGGCGGAAATTCCAAATGGAAAAACCCCAGGCCCCGATGACTTCCCAATAATATATTATAAAAAATTTGCAGACACGCTAATCCCTCGTTTAGTAGAAAACTCTTTTTTAAAAGGTGCAGCCCCCCACCACAATCACTAGAAGCATACATCACAGTTATACCGAAGTAGGCAAGAGACGGAACGCAGTGCAGTAATTACCATCCTATATCACTTCATAACATGGATATTAAGTTGTGGGCCAAAATTCTGGCCTCCAGAATTAATTTGGTGTTGGCAGATCTAGTGCACCCTGACCAGGCCGGGTTTATACGTGGAAGAGAGGGCAAAGACAATTCTACAAGAGTTCTGCAAACTATCTCATGTGCAAAACATACAGGCCAGGCCCTCACGGTCCTTTCTACTGATGCTGAGAAGGCCTTTGACCGGGTTGGCTGGCAATATATGAACTGTGTTCTGCAAAAATTTGCCTTTCCACCATCATTTATTGAAACTATATTTTCGCTATACTCTTACCCGACAGCCAGAGTCAGGGTGAACGGAATTCTATCGGACTCCTTCAAAATTAGGAACGGTACCAGGCAGGGTTGCCCTCTCTCCACCTCCTCATTCGTCCTAGTTATGGAGATGTTGATTCAGGCCATCCGACAAGACAAAGACAGGTATCAGGATTAATCGAATTGAAGTGAAGGCGGCAGCCTTCGCAGATGATCTATTGTTGATGCTCTCGAACCCAGGGACCGCCTTCCCAAAGCTTCTTGAAATCTTCTCTTTATTTGGAGAACTCTCTACCTTTAAGATAAACCTAGATAAATCTGAGGCCCTCAATGTTTCAACTGAGACAGAGGTTATTTCTGTACTTAAAAGGACTACCCCCTTCAAGTGGCCTAAGTAAAAAATTAAATATCTAGGGGTTTTCATTACGGAAGATCCACATTCCCTTTTCCATCATAATTTCACCCCCTTACTGGGGAAAATCAAAAATATTCCTTAGTTCCTATGACTTTCCCTTTATTTCCTGGATAGGTAGAGTCAACGTAATTAAATCATATGTTTTACCTAAAATTTTCTATGTGATGAATATGGTCCCAATATCTCTACCGAAATCTTTCTTCAAATCGCTAAATCAAATTATAGCCAGATTTGTCTGGAAATCAAAAGAAGCTTGGCTCCCTTTTAGGACTTTGATCTTACCAAGACGGGCGGGGGGATTGGGTTTACCGGATTTGGTGTCTTACTATCAAGCCATACACTTGACCAGATGGATAAAACTAATCCATCTGATAGATCAGGATTCCCAAACTCACATCGACTTGCAATTATTGGGTACAGATGCGAAAAAACTAATATGGACAAATTACCCCACCTCAAAAATTAATTTTGATGACATTCTTCTGACGTCCATTTTGACCACTTGTTTGTTGGTCCCAAACCTCCCGCCAGATTCCCATTTTCTTGATAAAATGCCAATAGGGATAATCCCATATATTTACAACCCAGACTTTACGGATCCCTATGACTTATGGGAGTCTCTACCAAATAAATCAATCTCCCACCTTTTGAATAACAAGATTCTCTGTAAAAACTTCTGGCCTCAAGAAGCCAAAAAGCACCCAAATAATTTCCTTCAACAGATCCATGTGTCCCACTATATGAAACAAATCAGAAAAGTAACCACTCCCTCCCCTAATTGGCACTGGTTAGACTTACTGACGAAAATAAAACCACCTATTTCAAGACTGACCTCTAAAATATATGATAATCTCCTTCAATCTAAAAACAACTACACCCCATTATTTCTCTATTCTTGGAAACGAGAACTTAACATTACTCTGTCACCAAAAGAGAAACAATCGATTTGTTCTAACTCCCATGGCTTCTCGAGATGCATCCTGTTACAGGAATCAGCATACAAAATTTTATCAAGGTGGTATTACACCCCAGAGAGGCTCTTTCATTTAGGCCTATCTGATTCTCCGATGTGTTGGAGATGCGAAAAATCGAGAGGTACTATTGCTCACATTTTTTGGACCGGCCAGAAAATCTTAAAGTTCTGGCGGGATATCAATGATGTCTTGAAGGCCTTGGGAGTGTTGCATTTGGATCTTGTTGCCTCTGCGGTGCTTTTATCTCTCCCCTCCACCAATTTCAAACCTAAAAAACATGATCTTCTACCCTTGTTGCTGGGTGCCGCAAAACACTTAATAGCTTTAAGATGGAAGCAAAAATCTCCACCAACACACAGGGACTGGTTAGGGAAAGTCAGAGAGATCTTTCGACTAGAGGAACTCTCGAGCTGGGAAACCTTTTCCCACAACCGATTTCTGAAGATTTGGGATCCCTGGATTAAATGGAATGGCAGGAACTAGATTTCAGGTTCTGATTTTTTCTGCAATGTCTTTGGGGTTCACGGTGATCGGGCTCCATCGAGCTCCATTGAGCTAAAATACATAGAAGCTTTTCAGCCTTGAAGTTTTTCTATTCTCTAGGTAGAAAACCAATTTCATTCATATTACGCATAATTCAACATGTCGCCAGTCTGTTCCAGTTAGTTGCACCTGAACGTTAGTTTGTTATTCCATTTTTTTTAAATCTTATTTTAATTTATGTAAACTCTACACTGCAAATTTTATGTCTTATCTATCCCACAGGTACTTAAGGACTTTTACCATATATGATTCAAGTGTCAGTAATCATAATTTGTAGTGTTTCTTTAAAAATCCATAAAATAAGAATTACAAAAAAAGATTTGGCTGGAATTGAGAGAGGACGCCATGTTGTGTTTGGAGAGCACCTGATGTGCTTAAACAGTAGAAACCCCCCACAAGAGACCCCATTTTGGAAACTAGACCCCCCAAGGAGCTTATCTAGATGTGTGTTGAGCACTTTGAACCCCCAAGTGCTTCACAGAAGTTTATAATGCAAAGCCGTGAAAATAAAAAATATTTTTTTCCTCAAAAATGATTTTTTAGCCCGCTATTTTTTATTTTCCCTAGGGTAACAGGAGAAATTAGACCACAAAAGTTATTGTGCAATTTGTCCTGAGTACACTGATACCACATATGTGGGGGAACCACTGTTGAGGCACATGGGAGAGCTCAGAAGGGAAGGAGCGCCATTTTTGAATGCAGACTTTGAGGGAATGTTCTGCGGGCGTCATGTTGCATTTTCAAAGCCCCTGATGTGCCTAAATAGAAGAAACCCCCCACAAGTGAACCAATTTTGGAAACTAGACCCCTGAACGAGATTATCTAGATGTGTGAAGAGCACTATGAACCCCCAAGTGCTTCACAGAAGTTTATAATGCAGAGCCGTGAAAATAAAAAAAAAAAATTTCCACAAAATTGACTTTTTTTTAGCCCCCATTTTTTTATATTTTTCCAAGGGTAACAGGAGAAATTAGACCCCCAAAGTTGGCAAATAGTGGAAACCCCTCAATTCTAGCTTCAACCCTAACGCCAACACACCCCTAATCCTAATCCCAACCCGAACCCTAATCTCAACCTTAACCCTAATGCTAATCTGTAACCCTAATCCTAACTCTAATCCCAACCATAACCCTAATCCATAACCCTAATCCCAACCTTAACCCTAATCCTAACCCAATTCCAACCCTACCTCTAATTCTAACCCTATCCCTAATTCTAACCCTAACACTAATTCTAACCCTAACCCTAATTCCAACCCTAACCCTAATTCTAACACTAACCCTAATTCTATCACTTACCCTAACGCTAATGGAAAAATGAAAAGAAATATATTTTCTTTATTTCATTATATTTCCCTAACTAAGGGGGTGATAAAGGGGGGTTTATTTACTATTTTTTTTATTTCGATAACTGTGATAGGGTTTATCACAGTGATCAAAATGTACATTGAATGAATTAATGGAATCTGCCTACTGGCAGATTCGGCGGGCGCACTGCACATGCGCCCACCATTTCCTTCCTGGACCAAGATGCCGGCGCCCACCGTAGAAGGCAGGGGGGATTGGGGACCCTATGTCCCTCTCCTCTGATGTGCAATCACATCAGAGGAGAGAGAAATTAAATGCAAAATCGCTGCTTTTTTTGCAGTCGCCGTTATACGGTTAATAACGGCGATCGCAAAAGTGGGGTCAGTAAAACCGACCTGAATCATGTTCTCTGTGGTCTCGGCTACCCCCGGCAGCCGAGACCACAGAGAAAATCCGACTCTGGGAGGTGCTATACACCTTTTCCACTGGAAAAATATATAATGATAGGTGCACTACAAATGGGGTAATGTTGTGAATTCTCTTTCTGGTCTCCCTCTGGTTATTACTGAAGGTAGTGGAGCTGGTCAGATTAACAGAGGGGTTGCAAGTTCTCTTTCTGGGCTCCCTCTGGTAGTTACTGGAGATAGTGGAGCTGATCTGATTGACAGAGGCTGGCCTGTTGTGAGTTCATTGAGTTCTCCTTCCAGGCTCCCTCTGGTGGTAACAGGAGGTAGTGAGGCTGATTTAATCAGTAGAGATCTGCCACCTGATAATGAGGATGACGATTGGACCTCAGGAATCTCAGATTGGATTTAAGACAGCCGACACCCTACTCTGGTGCTGGTGATTCCTTCTGCTTGTCAGGTCTTGGTTCTCAGCTCTGTTCCAGTCAGCTCAAGCTAAGTTTCTCTGCTAATGTTCACACTTGATTTTGTTGTTCCATTCAGTTTTTTGTGCGGTCAGCCAGCCCCAGCTGCGGTTGTGCTGAATTTCCACTCTTATTTATCTGTATTTGCCAATTTGTTTTTTGTCCCTTATTAGATTGGCCTCTTTTTGCTCTGTCTCAGAATATCTCAGAGTGCTGATATAGTGGGAGAAGTCTAGTGACTTCAGGGTTAATTTTGTTATCAGAAGTGTTGGACATTATTTTTGTAGGGTTTTGGGCAGATTGCAGACAGTGTCTTTCCTTTCCTTTCCTTTCTAGTTAGTTTGGGCCCCATCGTTTGCTCAGCCTATTTTCCTGCCTGTGTTTGTGTTTTCATCTTGTTTCACCGTCAATACATGTGTGAGGGCTGTCTATTCCTTTGGGGTCTGCGCTGGGGCAGTTAGTTTTCCCCTTTTCTTGCTTTAGGCTTATTTAGTCCTTCGGCCATGACGAGGCGTCTAGGTTCATCGTAGGTACGCTCCACGGCTGCTGCTAGTTGTGTGGTTAGGATCAGGGATCTGCAATTTGCATAGTTACCAACCTCTCTGGTTTTTCTGGCTTAGCATGTTTAGGTTTTTTCCTCCTCGGTGACCCATTCATAACAGAATCACCAGCCATACTGCAGATTCTAGGGTACTCAAAAGCAGGAAAAAGTTGTTAAAAAAAAAAGTGTCAGAATTTTTTTTTTATATCTATTTTTTTCCTCTTTTTCTCTGGGGCCGTAGGAGGATTTTTTTTCTCCCTAATGGAGACTAAGCAATTGGCTGATCGTGTGGAACAACTTGCTGCTGAATTGCAGGGAATTTCCACCTACCTCATTCAGTCACATGCTGCTGAACCTAAGATCCCTACTCCTGATGTGTTTTCTGGGGATCGGTCTAAATTTCTGAATTTTAAGAATTGGAAATTATTTCTTGCCTTGAAGCCTAACTTATCGGGGAGCTCTGCGCAGCAGGTTAAAATTGTCATCTCCTTGCTGCACGACTATCCCCAGGATTGGGCTTTTTCTCTGACACCTGAAAATCCTATTCTGACTAATGTGGATGCATTTTTTCAAGCCTTGGGTTTGTTGTATGATGAACCTAATGCTGTTGATCAAGCTGAGAGAACCCTGTTGGCATTAAACCAGGGTCAGGATTCTGCAGTTATACTGTCAAAAATTCCGAAAGTGGGTGGTCCTTACTACATGGAATGATAGTGCTTTGGCAGCTCTCTTTCGGAAGTGTTTACCAGAGACCATAAAAGATGTTATGGTGGGATTTCCTATTCCCTCTGATCTGGATGATTCCATGTCATTAGTAGTCTTAAGCATTCCGATACCGCAAGTATCGGGTATCGGCCGATATTCACTGTATCGGAATTCTGATACTGAGTTCCGATACTTTTAGCATATCGAATACTGGAATCGGAAGTTCCCATAATGCTATGAGCCAGTTTGATTTGATTCAGCCAATGACAATACTCAGAAGTGTGGGCACATCCTGTTAGGCATGTAGGCATGTTAACTAATGGCATGGCTGTGATTGGCTGCTGAAATGATGTCATGATGCACTATAAAAGCCGCCATTTCGGGTTCACTCTGCTGTGAATTCAGTTAGGGACAGGCTGCTGTTCAAGACTGTGAAAGACACTTAGAGATAGCGATTTTCACAATCATAGTGTGCTTTACCCAGGCTACATAATCCACCACTGTAGCTTTCTTTTGCCTTGCAGCAGTGTTCACAGCTGTCTGTAAGGTCTGTGTGAGTGCAGCTCACGCTGAGTAGTGTGTCCTGCAGCCACGTCTGGTTGTAGGCCGTTCAGCGTGTGTCACTGCCTCATACATATTTTTCTCTTTTTGCTGCTCATTTTTCATTCTCCTATTAGTGTGCATCCATCCGTATCCATATACGTTGGCTGCAAACACTATAGGAGTAGACAGCAAAGCCTCTCTGCAGCCTTTCAGTGCTAGTGCCCACTTATCTGCACTGTTCACGGCTGTCTGAGAGGTCTCTGTGTGTGAGTGCAGCTCACGCTGTAATGTGTCCTACAGCTACGTCTGGTTGTAGGCCGCTCAGCATGCGTCACTGCCTCACACATATTTTTCTTTTATAGCAGTTCATTTTTCATTCTCCTATTAGTGTGCATCCATCCGTTTACATCTACATTGGTTGGTTGCAAACACTATATAGGAGTAGATAGAGGAGCCTTTTTTCTGGCTTGTGCCCTTCAGCAGCAGTCAGATTAGTATTACCCTATTTTTAAGAGCCTCATCTTTTGCATTGTAGGTTACCTTCCTGCATTGTAATAGCTCCAAAAAGTTTGTGATACTATCGCTTTCAAATTTTTGGTCACATCCTTTTAGTTTTTTTGAAAAAAAAAACAAATAAAGTTCACCAAACACTCCTTTTGACAGTTGTGTAGGCCACATTAGCTCATATTAAAGTGTAGTCCACACACACACTTCATAAAATTAGTGTTTCTTATACCTGTTACCAGCTGTCCAGGAAAAAGCACACTAAGCCCCCCCTTTGTACTTTTCTGCCTATCTTTATCAGTCTACCAAGATGAAGAAGGCAGGGAGTAAGGCACGTGGGTGTGGGTGTGGAGTTTCAGCAGGGAGAGGACGTGGGGATTCTGCAGGGAGAGGACATGGGGATTCTGCAGGGAGAGGACGTGGGGAATCTGTGCCTGCTGCGGGCACCAGTGAGTCAGCATCCCCCAGTTTTAGCAGGCAACAGTCCTTTATGCGCAGCTTTGTAGGACCTCGCCGTAACCCACTGCTGCGGGAGGAACAAATTGAAAAAGTTGTCGGATGGATGGCAGCTAACGCATTGAACTCAATGACTTCCATGTCCTCTCAGGGCCAGAGCACTGAAGAGCAACCATCTGTCTCTTCACCACCTGCCAAAGTGCCCAGGCAGTCAGAGAGACATGGACAGGAGCCATCACAGTCTCTACTTCTGTTCTCTGAATCTGTTGGCTTGAAAAGAGGGGGCCAGCCAAGCAGCATTCAAGAATGTGAAGAAAAGGGAGTATGCAGTGATGCGCAACTTTTTTGTCCCTCTGAATCTGAAGAGGCAGGTGGGCCAGTGCCTATGGTCAGCACACCTCAGTACGCATCAGATGATGACGAGACTCAGGTGCCACTTTCAGGTGCGTATGGTGCTGGCGAGACAACCCAGGAGAAGCAGGTGTTTGAAGAGGGGAGTGTAGATGATGAGATCCTTGACCCATCATGGCGTGAGGAACAGGAAGGTGGTGGGAGCAGCTCTGAGGAACAGATTCCCCGAATGGCCAAAACAGGAGGGAGAGGGAGGGGGCAGACTTGGTTGCCTGTAGCCTCCACTTCGGCACCTATTAGGAGCATTCCTCTTCCAAAAGCCAAAACGGGCGCTCCCAAGACTTGCAGTGCGTGGTCCTTTTTTGACACAGTTGCAGATGACATTTGCTTGTCAAATGCAAGCTGTGTCATCAGAAAGTCAAAAGAGGGAAAAATGTCAGCAACCTCAATACCACAAATATGTGGAAACATGTGCGGACCAAGCACGAGCTGGAGTTACACAGACACACTGAAGATGTAGGCCACCCTACAGCACCACCTACCACCTCTTCTGCTTGTGTTAGGGTGTCTTCTTCCAGCTCACACACAGCTGGTTCGGCTTCCTCAGAGGATCGCCAAGTAAGAACCTCTGGCACTTTTGTCCGGAGACCCAGTGACATTCCACCCACAGCACCACGTTCCCAGTCATCCTCACACTCCCAGGCCACTCTACAGCCATCGGTAGCACAGGCATGGGATAAAAGGCGGCCTTACTCGGCAAACCATCCCCGAGCACAGGCTCTGAATGCCGGCATTGCCAAACTACTGGCCCTTGAAATGCTCTCATTCAGGCTGGTGGAGACTGACACCTTCCGGAACTTCAAGGCATTGGCAGTCCCACAATACATCGTGCCCAGCCACTTTTATTTCAGCAGGCAAGCCGTCCCTGCCCTGCAAAAGCATGTGGAGGGAAAAATAACACATGCGCTACTAAACGCCGTCAGTAGCAAGGTCCACCTGACCACCGATGCGTGGACCAGTAACCATGGACAGGGACGATACCTTTCCCTCACTGCCCATTGGGTCAATGTTGTGGAGCTGGGACAAGATCAGGAGAGTGGCGCTGTACGTGTTCTGCCAACTCCACGGATTGCAGGAATCCAGTCTGTACACATAGACTCCTCCTCTACTCAAGTTCCTCAGAAACAGCGCTGCAGGATCCTGTTACGACCGATATGAGCACAGCCGTGGCCAAACGTCAACAGGCCGTACTCAAATGAATTTCTTTGGGGAATCGAAGCCACACAGCGCAGGAGCTCTGGAATGCCATCAAGCAGGAGAGCGACGTGTGGTTTCTGCCAGCGACTCTCCAGCCAGGCTTGGTAGTGTGAGACAATGGCCGAAATCTGGTGGCAGCTTTGGGCCTAGGCAACCTCACTCACATCCCATGTCTGGCACATGTGCTGAACTTGGTCGTGCAGAGCTTTCTGAGAGACTATACGGACCTTGTGCAGCAGTGCATCAAGATCCGGATAGAGTGCGCTCACTTGCGGCGTTCCAGCACGGCAAGATCGCTCCTTGCTGCTCTGCAGCGACAATTGCGCCTTCCGGAACATCGCATCATATGTGACCTACCCACCAGGTGGAATTCAACGTTACATATGTTAGAGTGGTTGTGTGAGCAGCAGGCAGCAGTAATGGAGTACCAGCTGCATCAGGCGCAAACAAGTCGCACTGTGCGCTGGTCACACTTCAGCACCACTGAGTGGGCCTCTATGAAGGACATCTGCCTCGTTTTGCGTGCCTTCGATGATTCCACGTGGATGGCGAGTGCAGATGATGCACTAGTCAGCATGACTGTCCCCCTTATCTGCCTTCTTCAAAAAACACTGCAAGCACTAAGGGAGGAGGTTTTGGAAGAGGGGGAAGAGCCGTCTGGGAGTACACTGACAGGGCAAGACATGTAGTCTCTCACCATCTGACGGAAACGTTGCCTCCTGCTAACTGGAGCCGTCTGTGATGGTGTAGACATTTGTGGTGGACACACAAAACTTTGCCACATTTGGGCCATACTGGTCTTGCCTTGTGCTGAGGCGCTGCCTCTGCTCCCTCTTTGTGCAGAGCTTCCTCCACTGCCTCGACTCACAGAGCTGCTTTGTAAAGCACTAGCAGCACTGCTGTCGGGTGGAATGGAGAACATGATGGACTGCACCAGTGTGTCTTGGTATTCCCGCATTTTACGCTCCCGGTTCAACTGTGGCATGAGGCTTTGTAAGTTGTCCCGGTAGCGAGGATCTAGGAGGGTGTACACCCAGTAATCAGCCGTGTTGAGAATGTGGGCGATGCTGCGGTCGTTTCTCAGGCACTGCAGCATGAAATCAACCATGTGCTGCAGACTCCCAACTGCCAAAGAAGCGCTGTCCCCTGCTTGAGCCGTCATCTCTGCATGCTCTGCATCTTTCCACCCTAGGACACACATCAGGGGAACAGCTGACGTTACTGAACCCCAGTAACACAGGAACAAGTGTTGATTGTGCAGACGCCACTTCTAAGCAGCAACTGGCGGGGTTGGAGGCCAGGGGAAATACTAGAGACAGAGTGGAGCCAGAGGCCTAGTTGGAGCACGTTTAAAATCAGTAGTAGTCTACAACAGATATTAAACTTGATGAAATTAGGCCGCAGCCTACACCCTGATTGACCCTGGGCTCCAACATCTCCAGTTGCTGCTCAGAAGTGTCTTTGGCATGGGTACTCCCTCCTGCTCATCCTGGTTCCAGCACGCCTGCTGTTTCCGGGTAGTGTCAACGTCATTTTGCCACCGACTCGTTGTCCGGTCCTGCTGCGGTTGGGTTAGCCGAGTCTATGGTGCCTGCAGTTTAGGTGTTTCCTATGTGGGCTGCGGGTTCTGGTAATAAAGGCTGGTCCCGTAGTGCCAATAGGACAAGCACCCCCTGTAGGACTGTGGGTTTCGGTAACTGCGGCCTGCTCGTGGCCTTGCAACTTTGTTTTTCATGGGTACCTTCTGCTACCCATCCGGGTTCCAGCACCATCAGCTGGTTCTCGGCAATGCCTTTGGCCGAGGTGCCTCCTTCTCGGTATTCGAGTTCCAGCAACGTCTGCTGGTTCTTGGTAGTGCTTTGTAGCACAGGACCTCCTGCTTAGAAACCGTGTTCCAGCACCGTCAGCTGGTCCACGGTTGTGCCATTGGCTCTTGTTCCTTCTGCTGCCACTCTGGGTTCCAGCACCGTCAGCTGGTTCTCGGTACTTCCATTGACTCTTGGATCTTCTGCTACCCATCTGGGTTCCAGCACCGTCAGCTGGTTCTCGGCAGTGTCTTTGGCACGGGTACTCCCTCCTGCCCAGCCTGGTTCCAGCACGCCTGCTGTTTCCGGGCAGTGTCAACGTCACTTTGTCACCAATGCGTTGTTCTGTCGTGTTGCGGTCGGGTTAGCCGAGTCTATGGTGCCTGCAGTTTAGGTGCTTCCTATGTGGGCTGCGGGCTCTGCTAATAAAGGCTGGTTCCGTAGTGCCAATAGGACAAGCACCCCCTGTAGGACTGTGGGTTTCGGTAACTGTGGCCTGCTCGCGGCCTTGCAACTTTGTTTATCATGGGTACCTTCTGCTACCCATCCAAGTTCCAGCACCGTCAGCTGGTTCTCGGCAGTGCCTTTGGCTGAGGTGCCTCCTTCTCGTTATCCGAGTTCCAGCAACGTCTGCTGGTTCTTGGTAGTGCTTTGTAGCACAGGTACCTCCTGCTTAGAAACCGTGTTCCAGCACCGTCAGCTGGTCCACGGTTGAGCCATTGGCTCTTGTTCTTTCTGCTGCCCCTCCGGGTTCCAGCACCATCAGCTGGTCCTCGCTAGTTCCATTAGCTCTTGCAGCTTCTGCCACCCATCCAGGTTCCAGCACCGTCAGCTGGTTCTCGGCAGTGCCTTTGGCCTAGGTGCCTCCTTCTCGGTATCTGAGTTCCAGCAACGTCTGCTGGTCCTTTGTACTGCTTTCTAGCACAGGTACCTCCTGCTTAGTAACCGTGTTCCAGCACCGTCAGCTGGTTGTCACGTCTGCCATGTCTGTTTGTCTCAAGAACTCCTGGAGCGATGTACATGCGCATGCTTTGTCTGCTGTCCTGCATGTCCCCTAGAGCAGTGTGCACACTCACCTCATGTCTGAGCTACAGGATGCCTGCGTTTCTGCTCTGCCTTCTGTGATCTTCTCGTCATGTCTGGAGTCCTTGATCATGTGACATTTCTTAAGATCCTGCACTGTCTGGTTCTGCAATCATCTCGTCATGTCTAGAATCCTGGAAGTGCTCCCCTGGTCCTGACCAGGAGGAGGAGGTGCTATGCCCAATATCAGGCCGCCTCTTCCTATGCTCAGGGCCTGATTATTGTGTTGCTTCCCTGCAAGGCTCTGGGTCTGTGGGGTTGCTCCCTCTATTCTGTGCCCTTGCACTTTGCTCTGTAGTGCGTCTCTGCACACGCTCCGTGCTTGTATTCCACCTCTAGTCTTGTGCCATGTCTTGTGTTGTCTCTTGTGCCATGTTTGTCTTTGCCTTGCTTTGCCTTGTTCTTTGTCTTAGTCTGTTTTGCTATGTCTCGCCTTAGCTATGCTTTGACTTGTAGTCCTTCCTGTGTTCTCTGCCTTGCCTGTTTTGCCATGTGTTGCTTTTGCTATGCTTTGACTTGTAGTCCTCCCTGTGTTCTCTGCCTTGCTATTCCTTGCTTTGTGTTCCTCCCTATGGTCTTAGTCTTTGCTTGCTCTGCCTCGCTCTCTCCTATGGTGCTCTGTAGTGCTCCCTGGCACATGCACCATTTCTCCTCTCCCTAGTGCTCGTTTCTATGTCTAGTCCCAGGGTCTTCCCTTGGCGCGGCTCTGGGCTTCTGCCTACGCTCCGCTGCTAGACTCTGTCCTCGCTCTGACCTGGCTCTGTTTCTGCTTATTCCTTGCCTTGTTCCCTGCCTTGTCCTTGCATTGAACCCCGGCTTGGGTTCCCCTTGGCCGTCTCCTGTGCTGTGGTAAGTGCCACGTGTTTGTGTACAGCCGTGTGCACTGGCCAGTGTGGCGTGCCCCCTGCATGGCTCCTAGCACGCAGCCCTTCCTTGTGCCCTGGCGTGGCTCCTAGCACGCACCCTGCCTTGAACCCTGGCGTCGCTCCTAGCACGCACCCTGCCTTGAACCTTGGCGTGTCTCTACACGCACTCTGTCTTGTACCTTGGACCCTGGCATGTCTCTACACGCACCCTGTCTTGTGCCTTGGCGTGTCTCAACACGCACTCTGTCTTGTACCTTGTGCCTTGGCGTGTCTCTACACGCACTCTGTCTTTTGCCTTAGCGTGTCTCTACACACACTCTGTCTTATCCTATGCTTTGGCGTGGCTCTACACACGCACCCTGTCTCGTTTGTGAACCTTGGCGTGTCCCCTACACACGCACCTCGCTTTGAACCCTGGCGTGTCCCCTACACACACACCTTGCCTTGCACTTAGCCTTGACCCGTGGCGTGTCCCCTACACACGCACCTAGCCTTGGACCTTGGCGTGTTCCCTAACACGCGCCCTGCCTGGATATCTTCGTGCCTCCTTGCCTGGACCCTGGTTTGCCTGCTGGATGCCCGGAACCTGTCGATCGCTGCCAGAGATCACGAGCTGGATGACTGCGGCCTGACCTCCAGAGCTGATGTCCGCAGCCTGATGCCTTGATGATGTCGATCGTTGCCAGCAGTCCGGAGTCCGATGCCATCATGCCATTACCTGTACCTAGGCGTGCCACCTGGCACGTACCATGTTATGGACCTTGGCGTGCCCACGCGCGCACCTTGCACGTTTTGATGTTTACACTGTATGTGATCCTGAGTTATTCTAATGAAGTTACATTGCACCTACGTCTTGTCTCGTCTTGGTTCCTGCTCGTCCTTGTCGTCAGACACTCGTCTAGTGTCCCCTGAGCTGGCCGTCTGGTCCCAGCAGTCGTGGTGACTCACCCCCTTGGTCTTGCCCCTGACACTCCCTGTATAGGGGGTGGATTCTCACAAGGTTAGCTCACCCTCAGTGGGTGGGTGCCACGACCCAGAGGGTCCACTCAAAAAATGGGCTCAGCAGGAGCTGAGTCCGTCACACTGGTCCACGGTTGTGCCATTGCCTCTTGTTCCTTCTGCTGCCCCTCCGGGTTCCAGCACCATCAGCTGGTCCTCGCTAGTTCCATTTGCTCTTGCAGCTTCTGCTACCCATCCGGGTTCCAACACCGTCAGCTGGTTCCAGGCAGAGCCTTTGGCCTAGGTGACTCCTTCTCGGTATCCAAGTTCCAGCAACGTCTGCTGGTCCTTGGTAGTGCTTTCTAGCACAGGTACCTCCTGCTTACTAACCATGTTCCAGCACCGTCAGCTTGTCCTCACTAGTTCCATTTGCTCTTGTTCCTTCTGCCAACCATCCGGATTCCAATACCGTCATTTGGTTCTCAGCAGTTCCTCAGCCTTCTTGTACCTTCTGCTACTTTTCCAAGTTCGAACTTGTGGAAATGGTTTTTGGTTCTCACTCTGGATCTCCCTGATGACGACCCTGAAGACCACACCGAAGAAGACCATAAAGATGACCCTGAAGAAGATGACCAAGAGGACAAAGAACATGGAGACAACCACCAAGATGCAGAACAACAAGAGACTGAAGACCAAGAAGCAGAAAAACCAAAAGCAGAAGAACATTAAGCATAAGACTAAAAATCAGAGCAAATGATATTATCTAAATTATAAGCAGAAGAAGACTAAACAGTGTAACAGTGTATGGGGGTGAGTCCGTTCCTCCTCGTGGTGCCCCTGGAAAATGCCTGCTGCTGCAGGCCAAACTGAACGCGGACAAATCCTGTTGTAAATCTTTTCTGACAGGCAGAAAGGAAGGTGTAATCTTCAAACTTTTTTAGATAACAACTACAGGAATGCCTGTCACAAATAAGAATATGATGAAGAAGAAGAATAGGAAGAAGATGAAGAAGTAGAATATGAAGAAGAAGAATAGATGAATAAGAAGAATATGAAGAATGTAAAAAAAAAAATAATAGGAAGAAGATGAATAAGGTGAAGAAGAAGTTGATGAAAAAGATGCTGCTGCTGAGGATGATGAAGGAGAAAGTGTGGGAGAAGTAAAAAAGAAGGAGAAGAACATGAAAGTAGTGAAACATACATATCTGACTACATTTTAAAAGAGGTTAACATAGTCAATATCTTTGTATCTCCGAACGTCTTTAAAATAAAAAAATAATTCCTGCTATTCCATTTGATTGGGCTAAACCTCTATGGTTTTAATGTCTCCTACACCTCCCACAATACATTCTACATTATTATTAGTTGTTTTTCTTCATGTAGAATTAACCTACAAGGAAAGAAAGGGTTTTTTTTAATTCCGATATTTCTGTACATTGACTTGAATGGGACTTCCGGGATCGGAATCGGCGATACCCAATACTTTTTAGATATCGGCCGATCCAATCCGATCCGATATTTATCAATATCGGGTGGTATCGCTCAACACTAGTCATTAGCCATTCAAGTTGATCGGCGTTTACGTGAACGTAAAACTAAACGGGAGCCGCTGCCACCTTTTGAACAAACGTCTGAACCTATGCAATGTGATGGGGTTTTGTCTAGGGCGCAGCATCAGGAGTTTAGAAGGCGTAATAAGCTGTGTTTTTTCTGTGGAGATGCCTCTCATACTATTTCTGTCTGCCCTAAACGAGAGAAACGTTTTGCACACAGATTTGCTGTGGGCAGGGTACAACCTAAGTTCATTTTGGCAATTACACTGATCTGCTCCTTAGCCACGTTTTCCACTAAGGCTTTTGTGGAATCAAGAGCAGCGTTGAATATGATGGATTTGGACTTTGCTAAACGTTTTGGTTTTTCCATGACGCCTCTGCGGACGCCTATTCCTTTGAGGGGTATTGATGCTACTCCTTTGGCGGAGAATAAACCTCAGTTTTGGACCCAGGTGATAATGCGAGTTGCCCCAGACCACCAAGAAAATTGTAAATTTTTGGTGCTGCATAATTTGCATGATACTATTGTTCTGGGTTTTCCCTGGTTTCAAACTCATAATTCAGTTTTGGATTGGAAATCTGGGTCTGTGGTGAGTTGGGGTTGTCAGTGTGTTCTTAGGGACGCTCCTGTTTTCTCCACCTCTCCTCAGTCTCATGATATTCCTGATTATCTGGCCGATTTTTCTGATGTATTTAGTGAGAGTAAGTCTGCATCTTTGCCTCCTCATAGGAGTTATGACTGTGCAATTGAGTTGATGCCTGGTTGTAAATTTCCCAAGGGTCGGATTTTCAACTTATCAGTACCCGAACATGATGCTATGCGATCCTATATTAAGGAGTCTGAGAAGGGTCATATTAGACCATCCTTGTCACCTTTAGGTGCTGGTTTTTTTTTTGTGGCCAAGAAAGATGGTTCATTAAGACCGTGTATTGATTATCGCTCCCTTAACAAGATGACGGTTAAATATCAGTACCCGTTACCTCTGATGTCTGATTTATTCTCCAGAGTTAAGAGTGCCTGCTGGTTTACTAAGCTTGACCTCAGGGGGCGTATAATCTTATTCGGATCAAGCATGGGGATGAATGGAAGACGGCGTTTAATACTCCGGAGGGACATTTTGAGTACCTGGTGATGCCTTTTGGGCTCACTAATGCCCCTTCTGTCTTCCAGTCCTTTATGAATGATATTTTCCGTGACTTTGTGGATAAGTTTTTGATCATGTATCTGGATGATATTTTGATCTTTTCTAGTGATTGGGATTCTCATGTGGCACACGTCCGGACTGTGTTCCGGATTTTGAGGGAGAATTCCCTGTTTGTTAAGGGATCAAAATGCCTCTTTGGTGTACAGAGGATTTCATTTTTGTGATCTATCTTGTCTCCATCGACTATTGAAATGGACCCGGCCAAGGTACAGGCCATTTATGATTGGGTTCAGCCTACTTCTTTGAAGGCCCTCCTGAAGTTTTTGGGTTTTGCTAATTTCTATCGCAAATTTATAGGTAATTTTTCTGGTATTGTCAAACCACTGACTGATCTGACCAAGAAGGGCGCTGATGTGCTGAATTGGTCTCCTGAGGCTGTCTCAGCATTTTAGGAGCTTAATCGGAGATTTACTTCAGCTCCGGTTTTATGGCAACCTAATGTCTCACTTCCATTTCAGGTGGAGGTAGATGCTTCTGAGATTGGTGCTGGGAGCTGTATTGTCCCAAAAAGACCCTGTGACTTCTAAGATGAATCCCTGTGCCTTCTTTTCTCGAAAGTTCTCCCCATCTGAACGCAACTATGATGTGGGGAATCGGGAATTGTTGGCCAAGAAACGGGCATTTGAGGAGTGGAGACATTGGTTGGAGGGAGATAGACATCAAGTTGTGGTCCTCACCGATTACAAGAACTTGATTTATCTGGAGTCGGCCAAATGCTTGAATCCTAGACAGGCTAGATGGGCCTTGTTTTTAAAGCGTTTTAATTTTATGGTCTCTTTTCTTCCGGGCACTAAGAATGTTAAGGCAGATGCCCTTTCTAGGAGTTTCTTTGCCGATTCTCTAAATGTGACCGAGCCTACTACCATCCTAGGTGAGGGGGTAGTTCTTTCTGCCATTTCGCCCGATTTGAGACGCGCCCTGGAGGATTTTCAGGAGGATAAACCTGAGCATTGCCCTATGGGAAATTGTATGTTCCTGACCAGTGGAGAAAGAGAGTGATGTCTGAAATTCATTGCTTCGCATTGGCTGGTCATCCAGGTATTTTTGGTACCAGAGATTTGGTGAGTCGGTCCTTTTGGTGGCCTGCCTTATCTCGTAATGTCAGGAATTTTGTACAGTCCTGTGGGACTTGTTCTCGGTCTAAACCCTGTTCTCGTTCTAGTGGGTTGCTGATTCCCCTGCTGGTGCCCAAGAGGCCATGGACCCATATCTCAATGGATTTTATTTCTGATCTTCCTGTCTCTCAGAGAATGACTGTTATCTGGGTGATTTGTGATAGATTTTCGAAGATGGTCCATATTGTACCACTCCCAAAGTTGCCATCTTCCGAGTTGGTGCCCTTGTTTTTACAACAGGTGGTTCGGTTACATGGGATTCCTGAGAACATTGTGTCCGGCAGAGGAGTTCAGTTTGTTTCCAGATTCTGGAAAGCCTTTTGTTCCAGTCTGGGAATTCAGTTATCCTTCTCCTCCGCGTTTCATCCCCAGACCAATGGACAGACGGAGAGAACAAACCAGACCTTGGAGTCTTATTTAAGATGTTTTATATCTGCTGATCAGGATGATTGGGTCTCATTTTTGCCCTTGGCCAAATTCGCACTGAACAACAGAGCCAGTTCTGCCACTTTGATGTCACCCTTTTTCTGTAATTTTGGGTTTCATCATCCTCGATTCTCTTCAGGGCAAGTAGAATCTTCGTCCTGCCCAGGTGTGGACATTGTGGTTGAGAGAATGCAGCAGATATGGGACCAAGTGGTGGATAAGTTGTCACTCTCTCAGGAAAAGGCCCAGCGATTTTCCAAACCGGCATAGGACCATTGGTCCCCGGTTTAAAGTGGGTGATATGGTTTCTTTGTCGTCTAAGAATATTCCTATGAAGGTTGCATCTCCAAAATTTTAGCCAAGATTTATTGGACCGTATAAGATTTTGGAGATTCTTAATCCTGTTTCTTTTCGTTTCGCTGTTCCAGTTACGTTCAAGATCCATAACGTATTTCACAAATCTCTTTTGAAGAGGTTTGTTGAGCCAGTGGTTCCTATGGCAGCACCTCCTGACCCTGTGTTGGATGAAGGCAATGTGGAATATGATGAAGAGAAAATATTGGATTCTCGTTTGGTTAGACGGAGACTCCAGTATTTGGTCAAATGGAAGGGTTTTGACCAGGAGGATGATTCTTGGGTCTCTGCCTCTGATATTCATGCCAATAGATTGGTTCGTGCTTTTCACCAGGCCCATCCTGATCGGCCTGGTGGCGTGGATGGGGGTTCGGTGATCCCTCCTCAAGGGGGGGTACTGTTGTGAGTTCATTGAGTTCTCCATCCAGGCTCCTTCTGGTGGTAACAGGAGGTAGTGAGGCTGATTTAATCAGTAGAGGTCTGCCACCTGATAATGAGGATGACGATTGGACCTCAGGAATCTCAGATTGGATTTAAGACAGCCGACGCCCTATTCTGGTGCTGGTGATTCCATCTGCTTGTCAGGTCTTGGTTCTCAGCTCTGTTCCAGTCAGCTCAAGCTAAGTTTCTCTGCTAATGTTCACACTCGATTTTGTTGTTTTATTCAGTTTTTTGTGTGGTCAGCCAGCCCCGCCTGGGGTTGTGCTGAATTTCCACTCTTATTTATCTGTATTTGCCAATTTGTTTTTTGTCCCTTATTAGATTGGCCTCTTTTTGCTCTGTCTCAGAATATTTCAGAGCGCTGATATAGTGGGAGAAGTCTAGTGACTTCAGGGTTAATTTTGTTATCAGAAGTGTTGGACATTATTTTTGTAGGGTTTTGGGCAGATTGCAGACAGTGTCTTTCCTTTCCTTTCCTTTCTAGTTAGTTTGGGCCCCATCATTTGCTCAGCCTATTTTCCTGCCTGTGTTTGTGTTTTCATCTTGTTTCACCATCAATACATGTGTGGTGGCTGTCCATTCCTTTGGGGTCTGCTCAGGGGCAGTTAGTTTTCTCCTTTTCTTGCTCTAGGCTTATTTAGTCCTCCGGCCGTGACGAGGCGTCTAGGTTCATTGTAGGTACGCTCCACAGCTGCTGCTAGTTGTGTGGTTAGGATCAGGGATCTGCAATCTGCATAGTTACCAACCTCTCTGTTTTTTCTGGGCTTAGCATGTTTAGGTTTCTTCCTCCTCGGTGACCCATTCATAACACTGGCCACCAGATAATGAGGATGATGATTGGAGACCTGGGGTTTCAGATTGGGATTTAAGACAGCTGACTCCCTCTATCCCTGCTGGTGATTTTCTTCCTGTGCCTTCTGAGGTCTGATATCTCCTGCTCTGTCCCTGCATGGTTCAGCTAAGTGGTTCATTTGCTATTCTGTTTGCATTTGATCTGGTTTTGTCTATCTATGCTTTGTGCGGGTCAGCCAACTCTGGCTGGGGCTGTGCTGAATCACCGCCCATATGTTACTGCTTGTGCCAGTTTGCTTTGTCCCCTGTTATATTGGTCTCTTTTTGCTTTGCTTTCAGAATATACCAGAGTGCTGATATAGTGGGGGGAAAAGTCGTGCGACTTCAGTGTTTTTTGTGCATCAGACATGTTGGACTTTTTGTGTGTTTTTTTGTGTGATTGCAGACAGTGTCTTTCCTTTACTGTCTAGTCAGTGTGGGCCTCATCATTTGCTCAATCTATTTTGCTGCCTCCGTTTGTGTTTTCATTTTGTCTCACTGACAATATATGTTTGGGTTATCACTTTTGTGGTGACCACAATATAAGAAAGAATTTCTTTTAGTCCCACACAATGTTATAAATTAATAAAACACATCTTTATTGACATAAAATGCAAAAGACACATAATTACATAGAAAGGTATCACACCATTAAAAAAGGGACTGCAAAGCTCCATAGGAAAACACCCATAACAGCCAATGTCTTAGACAATTAAGGTACACCCATATTAAATTTGAAAGACACATACAAGAGGGGATTAATAACCCCTACCAAAGTCGTATATATTAAGTATGCAAATTGTCAGACCAGACATATATTGCTAAAAGAATATCAAGCACCGTCTCCCTAAATGTATCACAAAAAACGGCGCTAGCCGCAAACACCAGGTAGATGAAAAAGACGGTAATTACCTTAATGTCAGCTGGAGGGAAATCCCCGGGCATCCCTTGATTTTCTGTGGCTTAGCGTGGGCCTGCTATCCTCCTCAGTGACCCATTCATAACAGAATCACCAGCTTTACTGTAGACTCTAGGGATCTCTAAAGAAGGAAAGAGTTTAAAAAAGAAAAAAAAAGGTTCAGTATTTTTTTTATATATATTTTCCTCTTTTTTTTCTCTCTGGGGCTGTAGGAGGATATTTTTTGTCTAAATGGAGACTAAGCAATTGTCTGATCGTGATGAGCAGCTCACTGCTGAAGTGCGGGGAATTTCTGCCAGTCTCGCTCAATCATCTGCTGTTGAACCATAAATCCCTACTCCTGATGTTTTTTCTGGGGATCGGTCTAAATTTTTGAATTTTAAGAATAATTGTAAACTAATTTTTGCCTTGAAGCCTAACTCATCGGGGTGCTCTGTGCAGCAGGTTAAAATTGTCATCACCCTGCTGCGCGGCAATCCCCAGGATTGGGCCTTTTCTTTGACACCCCGAGATCCTATTCTGGCTAATGTGGATGCATTTTTTCAAGCCTTGGGGTTGTTGTAGGATGAACCTAATGCTATTGATCAAGCTGAGAAAACCTTATTGGCATTGAACCAGGGTCAGGAAACTGCAGAGTTAAATTGTCAAAAATTCCAAAAGTGGGCGGTACTTACTAAATGGAATGACGATGCCCTAGCAGCTCTCTTTCGGAAGGATTTGGCAGAAACCATAAAAGATGTTATGGTGGGATTTCCTGTTCCCTCTGGTCTTGATGACTCTATGTCATTGGCCATTCAAATTGACCGGCGTTTACATGAACGTAAAACTACACGAGAGGCTTTGCCATCTTTCGAACGAACTTCTGAAACCATGCAATGCAATAGGGTTTTGTCTAGTGCACAACGTCAGGAGTTTAGAAGGCGCAATAAGATGTATTTTTTTCTGTGGGGACGCCTCTCATACTATTTCTGTCTGCCCTAAATGAGAAAAGCATTTTGCTCACACATTTGCGGTGGGCAGTGTACAGCCTAAGTTCCTTTTGGCGATTACCCTGATCTGCTCCTTGTCTACATTTTCCGCTAAGGCTTTTGTTGATTCAGGAGCAGCTTTGAATCTGATGGATTTGGTTTTCACATGATACCCCTGCGGACTCCTATCCCTTTGAGGGGTATTGATGTTACTCCTTTGGTGGAGAATAAACCCCAGTTTTGGACCGATAATGCGGGTCGCCCCGGACCACCAAGAAAATTGTAAATTTTTGGTGTTGCACAATTTGCATGATACTATTGTTCTGGGTTTTCCTTGGATGCAAACTCATAATCCTGTTTTGGATTGGAAATCTGTGTCTGTGGTGAGTTGGAGTTGTCAATGTGTTCTTAATGACACTCCTGTTTTCTCCACTTCTCTCCAGTCTCATGATATTCCTGACTATTTGGCTGATTTTTCTGATATATTTAGTGAAAGTAAGTCTGCGTCTTTGCCTCCTCATAGGAGTTATGACTGTGCAAATGAGTTAATGTCCAGGTGTAAATTTCCCAAGGGTCGGCTTTTCAACTTATCTGTACCTGAACATAATGCTATGCGATCTTATATCAAGGAGTCATTGGAGAAGGGTCATATTAGACCATCTTCTTCACCTTTAGGTGCTTTTTTTTTTTTGGCCAAGAAAGATGGTTCATTAAGGCCATGTATTGACTATCGTTCCCTTAAGAAAATCACTGTTAAATATCAGTACCCGTTACCCCTGATTTCTGATTTATTTTCCAGATTTAAAAGTGTCTGTTGGTTTACCAAGCTTGACCTCAGGGGGGCGTATAATCTTAGTCGCATCAAGCACGGGGATGAATGGAAGACAGCGTTTAATACTCCGTAGGGACATTTTGAATACCTGGTTATGGTGTTTGGGCTCACTAATGCCCCTCCTGCCTTCCAATCTTTTATGAACGATATTTTCCGGGACTTTGTGGATACGTTTTTGATCATTTATCTGGATGATATTTTGATCTTTTCCAGTGATTGGGATTCTCATGTGGAACATGTCCGGACTGTGTTCCGGATTTTGAGGGAAAATTCTCTGTATGTTAAGGGATCGAAGTGCCTCTTTGGTGTACAGAGGATTTCATTTTTGGGATTCATTTTGTCCCCATCTGCTATTGAGAGACCTACTGAGAGACCTCTCAGACAGCCATGAACAGTGCAGCTATGTGGGCACTAGCACTGAAAGGCTGCAGAAAGGCTCCGCTGTCTACTACTAGTGTTTGCAACCAACGTATATGGATACGGATGGAAGCACACTAGATAGAATTTTTGAAAAATAAGCTGCTCAAAAAGAAAAATATGTATGAGGCAGCAGTGAGGCACGCTGGGCGGCCTACAACCAGACATGGCTGCAGGACCCACTGCACAGTGTGAGCTGCACTCACACAGCCCTTGCAGACAGCTGTGAACACTGCTGCTAGGGAAAAGAAAGCTACAGTGGTGGTTTATAATATAATAGTTTCATGGAAAATAACCCCATTTACATAATTTAGACAGTTATACAACTATAAAATACCATCAAAAATGGGTACATAAATGGACATAATAGGACTATCGCAGAGATATATCAAATATATAAAAGGAGAAAAGTGAAAAAAAAGTCCAATACGAAGGATTTATACAAAAATACAAAGATAACTTTATTAACATAGATCCAAGGTATGGAAAGCAGTGAGATAAGAGTCAATAATGACCATAAAAAGCACATGGGCAAGAATGGGGCACGCACAGGTATATGAACACAGGGATAATAGTGATTACAGCAATAAACAGTACAAAATTTAAGAATCCTACATCATCCCTTAGTAATACAAACAACCAGTCATAATATGTATTGAGGCACATAGGTATCATTACCCCACGTGGTGGAACCTGCCACCACACATACTATACACTGAGCATGTAAGCATACAGAAAAAGATTTTTAGTACATAATATTACCTCAGACTGGTCGATGGTAACGTTCCTACCTGAGTGTACCCCCCCCAACGCACGTTTCGGCCGAATGGCCTTTATCAAGGGGTGAAAAACATAGGAAGTAGTGAGTATTTAAAATATGGAGCCACCAATGAAATTGTGAGAACTACACACCTGACCTGATAAACCAATAGTATGGTATATCAGATCACCCTCCCAGGAAATGACATATGTTACCATGGAAATGGAACGTGATTAGCTCCTTATGTACAAAGGAATGAATCCAACACTCATAATCACTAATGTTTCCTATTACTAAGAATAATACTCAAAGAATACCCCCACACATTATGTAATCAATGGCGCTGCCTAACCGCTCCTATACACCTCAAATAAAACTGCATCCTCAGGCAAAACATTCAAAGGTCCGCCCCTAGTAGCATTAACATAACAACAACGCCGCCCCTCATAACGTGAAATGGCCGGCGCCGCATACTAAGGCTACCACAAGTTCCACCCCCAATAGCGTCATATAGCTCTAGTATCAATGGGCGGGAACTTCAAGTTAAGATCTCTCACACTATTTACCCCGTAGCGCGTCACGTCCACCCATCGTGACGCAGGCGTCGCCGCGGCAACCCAGACGCGAGACGGCGTCGGCATCACATGACCGATGACGTCACGCGCACGTGACTAGTCACCAGGCAACCCAGATGCCGAGAGCCGCCGAGCGCACAGGGAGCAGCGGCTCACATGCGTGCTGGGAGGACAAGAGTCGTCAGGGGGAAGCGAGATAGATAGCAGGGCTGTGGAGCCGTTAGGCAGAATAATTGATCCACAATTATAGGACACATCCATATCAATCCATGAATGTATAAACCATATGGGGCATAACAGAATGAATCATAGAAAGGGCATAAATGTGATGACAGGACACATTAATATAACAAAAAATAAATAAATAAAAATAATAAATAATAATAAATAAAAATAACAAATAAAGAAAAAATGAAAAAATAAAGAACAAAATATAACAACATTTGGAATATATGTTTTCTGGAGGGCAGCATATACAATTGTGCATACCTATGCTTAAATCATCCAATGATAATAGTCAGACAATGCTGACCACAGTAAACATAATCCATAATATCCTCAGTTATATTAATAGTAATAAAAATAAAAAAAATAAAAAATACTAACCAAAAAAATAATAAATATAACCACAAAAATAACTGTAGTAAATAAAAAAAGAGGAAATAATAGCCACAGAAATAACACAAAAATTACAAATAAATAAAAGTAAAAATTATAATAAAAATGGATCCGCATCACAGATTTGCCAGGCGCAGAGTCTTCATCCTCATGTACAAGCGGAAGATAGATAGCCACAATTCCTTATCATATTTATCCAAAAACATAGAGGGTACTAACACAACATATCAGTGGACACCACTCTAAAATGAAAAATAAAAACAATATATTAGAAACAAAGCACATGAGCAAGAAATAGTCAATGATGAAGCCGCACAAGATGACTATAAAAATGGGGCAAAGCTAATAGCCTCATTAAGTCCTTTTGGGTATACTGTGTCCAAAGACCAAATCCAACGGGTTTCAACCTGGGATAGCCTTTTCGTTAAATTGCCACCCCGAATGCCTGGTTTAATTATATCGATCCCCCTAACACGAAGTAATGAGCTGTCACAATTGTGTTTAAGCTTAAAGTGCCTTGGCAGGTCCTGAGAGTGGCCAAGTCCTCATGGTCGACTGCCGCCTGTATCCCAAGTACATGCTCACGAACACGTGTTTTTAATTGCCAAGTAGTCATCCCAATATATATAAGATTACATGGGCATACAGTCATGGCCAAAAGTATTGACACCCCTGCAATTCTGTCAGATAATACTCAGTTTCTTCCTGAAAATGATTGCAAACACAAATTCTTTGGTATTATTATCTTCATTTAATTTGTCTTAAATGAAAAAGCACAAAGAGAATTGTCCTAAAGCCAAATTGGATATAATTCCACACCAAACATAACAAAGAGGTTGGACAAAAGTATTGGCACTGTTCGAAAAATCATGTGATGCTTCTCTAATTTGTGTAATTAACAGCACCTATAACTTACCTGTGGCACCTAACAGGTGTTGTCAATAACTATATCACACTTGCAGCCAGTTGACATGGATTAAAGTTGACTCAACCTCTGTCCTGTGTCCTTGTGTGTACCACATTGAGCACGGAGAAAAGAAAGAAAACCAAAGAACTGTCTGAGGACTTGAGAAACCAAATTGTGAGGAAGCATGAGCAATCTCAAGGCTACAAGTCCATCTCCAAAGATCTGAATGTTCCTGTGTCTACCGTGTGCCGTGTCATCAAGAAGTTTAAAGCCCATGGCACTGTGGCTAACCTCCCTAGATGTGGCCGGAAAAGAAAAATTGACAAGAGATTTCAACGCAAGATTGTGCGAATGTTGGATAAAGAACCTCCACTAACATCCAAACAAGTTCAAGCTGCCCTGCAGTCCGAGGGTACAACGGTGTCAACCCGTACTATCCGTCGGCATCTGAATGAAAAGGGACTGTATGGTAGGAGACCCAGGAAGACTCCACTTCTTACCCCGAGACATAAAAAAGCCAGGCTGGAGTTTGCCAAAACTTACCTGAAAAAGCCTAAAACATTTTGGAAGAATGTTCTCTGGTCAGATGAGACAAAAGTAGAGCTTTTAGGGCAAAAGCATCAACATAGAGTTTACAGGAGAAAAAAGAGGCATTCAAAGAAAAGTACACGGTCCCTACAGTCAAACATGGCAGAGGTTCCCTGATGTTTTGGGGTTGCTTTGCTGCCTCTGGCACTGGACTGCTTGACAGTGTGCATGGCATTATGAAGTCAGAAGACTACCAACAAATTTTGCAGCATAATTTAGGGCCCAGTATGAGAAAGCTGGGTCTACCTCAGAGGTCATGGGTCTTCCAGCAGGACAATAACCCAAAACACACTTCAAAAAGCACTAGAAAATGGTTTGAGAGAAAGCACTGGAGACTTCTAAGGTGGCCAGCAATGAGTCCAGACCTGAATCCCATAGAATACCTGTGGAGAGATCTAAAAATGGCAGTTTGGAGAAGGCACCCTTCAAATATCAGGGACCTGGAGTAGTTTGCCAAAGAAGAATGGTCTAAAATTCCAGCAGAGCATTGTAAGAAACTCATTGATGGTTACCGGAAGCGGTTGGTCGCAGTTATTTTGGCTAAAGGTTGTGCAACCAAGTATTAGGCTGAGGGTGCCAATACTTTTGTCCGGCCCATTTTTGGAGTTTTGTGTGAAATGATCAATGTTTTGCTTTTTGCTTCATTCTCTTTTGTGTTTTTCCATTTAAGACAAATTAAATGAAGATAACAATACCAAAGAATTTGTGTTTGCAATCATTTTCAGGAAGAAACTGAATTTTATCTGACAGAATTGCAGGGGTGTCAATACTTTTGGCCATGACTGTACGGCAAAATACACCACATAACGTGTCGTACAAGTAATGTAACTTCTAATGTCGTATGTTCTAGTTCCTGAAGAATTAAAGAACACTTTAATACAATCAACATTAGGGCAGGCGACACAACGGCCACAAGGAGTACAGCCACTCCCAGGACGGCCAGCATCGAGAAAAGTAGTTTTCGGTTCCATTTGATAACAGCTACTAACAAGATGATCCCAAAGGTTTCTTGATCGTCTAATGGAAATACTGGGCACTGGTGGGAGGAACGGATTTAAAACAGGATCGGTCTGAAGAATCGGCCAGGCCCGTTTGAGACAACCTTTCATACGAGCGAATTGCGCATTATAATTAGTTATAAATCTTACTTTGTTATCTACTTTTGTCTCTTTTTTCTTGTATAATAGAGAATAACGTGTAGACCATTTAGCACGATTAAATGCTCTTTTAATCGCTCGCCCACTATAACCTCTCTCCCGAAACCTATCGGCAAGATCCCTTGCCTGAAACTCAAATTCCTACTCAGTAGAGCAGATCCTACGCAACCACAGGAACCGCCCTATTGGAACAGAATTAATTACATGTTTGGGTTGTGCAGAGGTGGCATGCAACAGCATGTTGGAGGATGTCTCCTTCCTGAAGATGCTGGTTTGCAAATTACTATCCATATCTCTCCAAACAGTGACATCCAAGAAACTAATCTTATTTGCATCACAATTATATGTGATATGAATATTTTTACCATTTGAGTTTATACCCGTCATAAAATCACAAAGTTGGGAAGAATTCCCCTGCCAGATCAGAAAAATGTCGTCGATGTACCGCACCCAAAAGGGGATGCGGTTCATCGACAGACACTGATCTGACAGGGGGAGGTCCCTCTCCCACAGCCCCAGGAATAGATTAGCATACGCGGGGGCAAAGGAAGCCCCGATAGCGGTACCCTGGAGCTGTAGGTAGAAGGACCCCATAAAGGTGAAAAAATTATGTGTCAGGGAAAACTCAAGTAACTCAAGAATTAAGGCAATTATCTTGCCTGGCAAATTTGACATGTTAAGAAAGTATTGGGTAGCAGCCAATCCATCTGTATGTTTGATGCTGGTGTACAGGGATTCAACATCACCTGTCACCAGCATCATATCTTGACTTACATGAAGACCATCTATCCGTTTAAGGAACTCCCCTGTATCCAGGATAAATGATGGTAAACTCTCAACCAAAGGTTGTAATTTTGAATCTATCCAGTGATTAACTTTTTCCAAAAAGTTACCAGTACCGGAAATAATTGGTCGTCCTGGAGGGGCCTCAAGATTCTTGTGTACCTTCGGTAACAAATATAATGTAGAGATAGTTGGTTCCTGTACCTGAAGGGCCAAGGCTAGATCTTTAGTAATTACACAATTCTGAACAGCCAAATTCAGAATTTTCGTTAATTGTGATGTAAAAGATAAAAGGGGATTGAATGTTAAACGCTTATAACAAGCCTTGTCATTCAACTGCCTAAGTGCCTCCTGTTCATAGAGGAACTTAGGCCATATGACAATATTTCCCCCTTTTTCTGCTGGCTTCAATACGATGTCAGGAAGCCCCTTCAGGACGTCCAATCTCCTACGTTCCTCACAGCTGAGGTTGTCCCTACCCACCCCTTTTGGAATATCCAAAAAATCTTTAGTTACCACCTGCACAAATAAATCAACAGCTGTACAGGTTGTAAGAGGGGGGAATTTCCTAGATTTGATACGGATAGATGGGGGATCTTACCTTCCTCACCAAGAACGTGTTCTGTAGATAAGTCCTCAAGATCTTGAAGTGCTAGTTGCTCCTCTTCTGTAAGGAATAAATTTTGCAAGTGAGAATCAAAGAAGTGTTTCTTAAAAATCAAGGACCTAGCAAACAAATGCAGGTCCTTGATTGCCACAAATGTATTAAAATTAGATTTCGGAGAAAATGTTAGCCCCCTACTTAATAATGACAAATCAGAGTCAGTTAGCTGGTAGGAACTTAAATTAATTACCTTGTGACTATTTCTCTTATGTTCAGGTGATTTAAATTGCATCCTTTTGTAGGGATGAAAGTTCACATCTCTCACTCTTTTAGGTCTAGACCTCATCTCCTTGAGAAAGCGCTAGTTGTGGAGCGCGAAACGCGCGTTGGAGACTCTTGTACAACCAGGGGTAGTAGGCACCATCAGGTGAGCGTTCGCATTTAAGGATTTTTCTGCCATTATGGCATAACTTTGTACCGCTGAACTCTTACCGCTGTGTTTCCTCTCTATTATGCGATACCCGCCGTGGGAGCTTCCCATCACTTTTGCATGACTATGGTCATGATAGAATCCTATATAGGCAGTAGCATTTAACTTGTACCCCACAAGGGCGGTTATAACTCAGTATGATGGTGTTTTTCATGACTCCTATGTATCTCCTCTCCTGGCTTTTTGGCGTCATATTCTATGTGTAATTATATCACGGCCACTGTTTGCTTCTTTATATATATTTATTATAATAAATTTTCAAACTTTTATAATTAAATAACTCGTTGGATTCAGTCATTCCGCTTCCTCCTCTTGTATGCACTTGTTGTCATAGATGTGGTGGACCAATCAGACGAGTCACTTACTGAAGAAAGCGAACTCACTGAAGGTGCCTCCTGCATCTTAGAAGTACGGGTGTTATACTTTCTCCAGAAATAAACATTCCCACTTGCAAAATCTTTACTGTCCCTTTGTAATTTAGCAGATTGTGTCTTATGAATCTTGCTAACACAGGCATCCAGATTCTTCTCAATTCGGGCTTCATAGCCCGTCATTTTATCAGATGGACAGACAGCCTTGAATTTGCTTTCCTAGTCATCTATAATTTTATCAAGGTCTGCAATAGCTTTTGAATTATGCTCAATTAATAACTGTATCAAAGTGGTGGTTTATGTAGCCTGGTTAAACACAATATGTTTTGTAGAATCGCTATTTCTAACTGTCCCTCACAGTCTTTAACAGCAGCCTGTCCCTAACTGAATTCACAGCAGAGTGACCATAAATGGCGTCGACGGCTTTTATAGTGCATCATGCCATCATTTCAGCAGCCAATCACAGCCATGCCAATAGTTAACATGTCTACATGCCTAACAGGATGTGCCCACACTTCTGAGGATTCCCATTGGCTGAATCAAAGCGAGTGGGCTGATAGCATTATGGGAACTTCCGATTCCGGTATCCAATATGAAAAAAGTATCGGAAGTCAGTATCGGAATTCCGATACAGCTAATATCGGCCGATACCCGATACTTGCGGTATCGGAATGCTCAACACTAGCCATAACACCTGACTGTTAGACCCCAGAAAATTTTGTTTCACACTGTTTTGCAGTCACTCGTGCGCAAGTCCCTCACCTATTTGGGTCTCTTCATTTAGGCCATCAGAAAGAACACCAACCCCATCACCATCATCAACCCTCTCTCAGTCCGCCATGTCCACTGCTAGTTCCAGCATATGCAGCTCTCAAGTCCAGCTCACCCTACCAGAGACTATGAGTAGGACAAGAAAGTACTCATCCTCTCATCCGCGTACACTGGGTTTGAACGCCCACATTGCCAAACTAATCTCGGTAGAGATGATGCCCTACCGGTTGGTTGAAAGCGAGCTTTCCGCGAACTTATGGCCTACCCAATACCACGCTATAACCTACCCAGTTGGCACTTCTTTTCTCGCAAAGCCATCCCAGCCCTCCACCTTCATGTGAAAGACCGCATTGTCCATGCACTCAAGCAATCAGTGAGTGGAAAGGTGCACCTCACAACAGATGCATGGTCCAGTAGGCATGGCCAGGGCCGTTACATGTCCATCACTGCGCACTGGGTTAATGTGGTGTGTTGTGAGTTCATTTTCCCCTTCACTACTGAGGCCCGAGGAACTCCCTCTTCTGGTGAAGAAAGGTAGTGAGCCTGATTGTCAAACACCTGGGGCTGATGATGATGACTGGCTGAGTGGAGTTAATGACTGGATATAAGGCTGCCGACGCCCTTCTGGCCTGCGGGTGATTTCTCTGTGGACTTCTAGGAAACCAGTCTGATTCCTGCTCATCTAAAGCTAAGATTTCTGCTTTGCCTTTTTGCATTAGTGTTTTGTTTTCCTTGCTTTTCTGGATTCTGCCATTCCCTGCTGGGGTTAGCTGAATCTCCTTTTACCTGTTGCTCTGTCCTCAGTATATTCCTGAGTACTGACATAGCTTTTTTGAAGCCTAGTGTCTTCAGGGCCTTTTTTACTGTCAGTTTGTTGGCTCTTATTTTCATAGGGTTTTTCATGGATTGCAGACAGCAGCCTTCCTGTCCTTTCCTATCTAAGCTAGCGTGGGCCCCATCTTTGCTCAGTCTATCTTTCTGTCTGTGTTTTGTTCTTTCTTCTTGATTCACCGTCATTATATGTGGGGGGCTACCTTTTACTTTGGGGTCTGCTCTGGGGCAGTTTAGATTTCCCTTTCTGTCTTTAGGCTATGTAGTCCTCCGGCTGTGATCGAGGGGCCTAGGGCATCGTAGGAGCCCCCCACGGCTACTGCTAGTTGTGTTGATAGGTTCAGGGGTCTGCAATCCAATAGCTGCCAACTTCTCTGGTTTTCTGGTCTTAGCTAGCATTACTATTTTTGCCTCCTACGTGACTCAATCATAGCAGAATCACCCGCCATACAGCAGATTCTAGGGTACTCAATAGCAGGAAAGAATTGTATAAAAAAAAAAAAATAAAAAAAAAAAAAAGAGTGTGTATATTTTTTCCTCTATATCTCTGAGGCCGTAGGGGGAATTTCTTTTTTTCTCTCAATGGAGATAAAGCAATTGTCTGATCGTGTGGAGCAGCTCGCTGCGGAAGTGCGGGGAATTTCCGCCTACCTTGCTCATTCACATGCTGCTGAACCAAAGACTCCTACACCTGATGTATTTTTTGGGGATCGGTCTAAATTTTTGAATTTCAAAAATAATTGTAAATTATTTTTTGCCTTGAAGTCTAGCTCGTCAGGGAGCTCCGCGCAGCAGGTTAAAATTGTCATCTCTTTGCTGCGTGGCGATCCCCAGGATTGGGCGTTTTCTTTGAAACCAGATGATCCTATTCTGACTAATATGAACGCATTTTTTCAGGCCTTGGGGTTGTTGTATGACGAACCTAATGCCATTGATCAGGCTGAAAAGACCCTGCTGGCATTGAACCAGGGTCATGATTCTGCAGAGTTGTACTGTCAAAAGTTCCGAAAGTGGGCGGTACTTACTACCTGGAATGATAGTGCCTTGGCTGCTCTCTTTCGGAAGGGGTTGTCAGAAGCCGTAAAAGATACTATGGTGGGATTTCCTGTTCCCTCTGGTCTTGATGATTCTATGTCTTTAGCCATTCAGGTTGATCGGCGTTTACGCGAACGCAGAGCTGCACGAGAGGTGTTGCCACCTGTTGAACAGATGTCTGAACCTATGCAATGTGATAGAGTTTTTTCCAGAGAGCAGCGTCAGGAGTTCAGAAGGCGTAATAAGTTGTGTTTTTTCTGTGGAGATGCCTCGCATATTATTTCTGTCTGTCCTAAACGCGAGAAACGCTTTGCACACACGTTTTCTATTGGTGGTGTTCAACCTAAGTTTCTTCTGGCTATTACTCTGATCTGCTCCCTGTCCACATTTTCTGCCAAGGCATTTGTGGATTTGGGAGCAGCTCTAAACCTAATGGACTTGGATTTTGCTAAACGTTGTAGATTTCCGATGACACCTCTGCAGACGCCTATCCCTTTGAGGGGGATTGATGCTACTCCTTTGGCTAAAAATAAACCTCAGTTTTGGACCCAGGTGGTAATGCGGGTCGCCCCAGACCATCAAGAAAATTGCAGATTTTTGGTGTTACATAATCTGCATGATACTATTGTTCTGGGGTTTCCCTGGTTACAAATTCATAATCCAGTTTTGGATTGGAAATCTGTGTCTGTGGTGAGTTGGGGTTGTCGGTGTGCCTTTAGTGAAGCTCCGGTGTTTTCCACCTCTCCTCAGTCGCATGATGTTCCTGATTATTTGGCGGACTTTTATGATGTATTTAGTGAGAATGAGTCTGCGTCTCTGCCTCCTCATAGGAGTTATAACTGTGCTATTGAACTGAGCCCGGGGTGTAAATTTCCCAAGGGTCGGCTCTTCAATTTATCTGTACCTGAGCACAAGGCTATGCGATCCTATATTAAGGAGGCGTTGGAGAAGGGTCATATTAGACCATCCTCGTCACCCTTAGGTGCCGTTTTTTTTTTGTAGCCAAAAAGGATGGATCATTAAGACCTTGTATTGATTATCGTGCCCTCAATAAAATTACTGTTAAATATCAGTATCCGTTACCCCTGATTTCTGATCTATTCTCCAGAGTTAAAGGTGCTTGCTGGTTTACCAAGCTTGACCTCAGGGGGGCGTATAATCTTATTCGCATTAAGCATGGGGACGAATGGAAGACGGCGTTTAATACTCCGGAGGGACATTTTGAGTACCTTGTGATGCCTTTTGGGCTCACTAATGCCCCTTCTGTCTTCCAGTGCTTCATGAACGATATTTTCCGAGATTTTGTCGATAAATTTTTGATTATCTATCTGGATGATATTTTGATCTTTTCCAAGGATTGGGATTCTCATGTGGAACATATTCGGACTGTGTTCCGGATCTTGAGGGAGAATTCCCTGTATGTCAAAGGATCTAAATGCCTTTTTGGAGTACAGAGGATTTCTTTTTTGGGATTTATTTTGTCCCCGTCAACTATTGAAATGGACCCGGCCAAGGTACAGGCCATTTACGATTGGGTTCAGCCCACTTCTTTGAAGGCCCTCCAGAAGTTTTTGGGTTTTGCTAATTTTTATCGGAAATTTATAGCAAAATTGTCTAGTATTGCCAAGCCATTGACTGATTTGACTAAGAAGGGTGCTGATGTGTTAAATTGGTCTCCGGAGGCTGTTTCTTCCTTTCAGGAGCTGAAGCGAAGATTCACCTCCGCCCCGGTTTTGCGGCAACCTGATGTCTCACTTCCATTCCAGGTAGAGGTGGATGCTTCTGAGATTGGTGCAGGAGCTGTTTTGTCCCAAAAGGATCCTGTAACATCTAAAATGAATCCCTGTGCTTTCTTTTCCCGAAAGTTCTCTCCATCTGAACGTAACTATGATGTGTAGAATCGGGAACTGTTAGCCATGAAATGGGCATTTGAGGAGTGGAGACATTGGTTGGAGGGAGCTAAGCATCAAGTCGTGGTCCTCACTGACCACAAGAATTTCATTTACCTAGAGTCGGCTAAGCGCTTGAACCCTAGACAGGCTAGGTGGGCCTTGTTTTTTACACGTTTTGATTTTGTGGTTTCTTTTCTTCCTGGAACTAAGAATGTCAAGGCTGATGCCCTCTCTAGGAGCTTCTTTGCTGATTCTCCTGTGGTGACCAAGCCTGCTACCATCTTAGGCGAAGGGGTAGTTCTTTCTGCCATCTCGCCCGATTTGAGACGTGCTCTGGAAGAGTTCCAGGAGGACAAACCTGAGCGTTGTCCCAGTGGAAAGTTGTATGTTCCTGACCAGTGGAAGAATGGAGTGATGTCTGAAGTTCATTGCTCTGCTTTGGCTGGTCATCCAGGTATTTTTGGTACTAGAGATCTGGTGAGTCTGTCTTTTTGGTGGCCCTCCTTGTCTCGTGATGTCAGGAATTTTGTGCAGTCCTGTGGGACGTGCTCCCGGTCTAAATCGTGTTCTCACTCTAGTGGGTTGTTGATGCCTTTGCCTGTCCCCAAGAGGCCATGGACCCATATTTCAATGGATTTCATCTCTGATATGCCTGTCTCTCAAAGGATGACTGTTATTTGGGTGATTTGTGATAGGTTTAGGTTCTCTAAGATGGTTCATCTTGTACCACTCCCTAAGTTGCCGTCTTCCTCTGAATTGGTGCCCCTGTTTTTACAACAGGTGGTTCGCTTGCACGGGATTCCTGAGAACATTGTATCTGACAGAGGAGTCCAGTTTGTGTCTAGATTTTGGAGAACTTTCTGTTCCAAGCTGGGAATTCAGTTGTCCTTCTCCTCTGCTTTTCACCCTCAGACCAATGGGCAGACAGAGAGAACAAACCAGACCTTGGAGTCATATTTGAGATGTTTTATTTCTGCTGATCAGGATGATTGGGTTTCATTTTTGCCCTTGGCCGAATTTGCTTTAAATAATAGAGCTACTTCTGCCACTTTGATGTCTCCTTTTTTTTTGTAACTTTGGGTTTCATCCTCGATTTTCTTCAGGGCAGGTGGAGCCCTCTGCCTGCCCAGGGATTGACACTGTGGTGGAGAGAATGCACCAGATCTGGGACCAAGTGGTGGATAAGTTATCTCTCTCCCAGGAAAAGGCCCAGCGGTTTTCCAACCGACATAGGACCATTGGTCCCCAATTTAAGGTTGGTGATATGGTGTGGTTATCATCAAAAAATATTGCTATGAAGGTGGCTTCTCCTAAGTTTAAGCCTAGATTAATTGGACCTTACAAGATTTTGGAGATTATTAATCCGGTCTCTTTTCGTTTGGCTCTTCCTGTCACATTTAAAATCCATAATGTGTTCCATAAATCTATGTTGAAGAGGTTTGTTGAACCTGTTGTTCCGGGGGTTGCACCTCCAGACCCTGTATTGGTTGAAGGTAACATGGAATATGAGGTAGAGAAAGTACTGGATTCCCGTCTGGCTAGACGGAGACTCCAGTATTTGGTTAAGTGGAAGGGTTATGGTCAGGAGGATAATTCCTGGGTCTCTGCCTCTGATATTCATGCCAAAAGATTGGTGCGTGCCTTTCATCGGGCTCACCCTGATCGCCCTGGTGGCGTGGTTGAGGGTTCGGTGACCCCTCCTCAAGGGGGAGGTACTGTTGTGAGTTCATTTTCCCCTTCACTACTGAGGCCCGAGGAACTCCCTCTTCTGGTGAAGAAAGGTAGTGAGCCTGATTGTCAAACACCTGGGGCTGATGATGATGACTGGCTGAGTGGAGTTAATGACTGGATATAAGGCTGCCAACGCCCTTCTGGCCTGCTGGTGATTTCTCTGTGGACTTCTAGGAAACCAGTCTGATTCCTGCTCATCTAAAGCTAAGATTTCTGCTTTGCCTTTTTGCATTAGTGTTTTGTTTTCCTTGCTTTTCTGGATTCTGCCATTCCCTGCTGGGGTTAGCTGAATCTCCTTTTGCCTGTTGCTCTGTCCTCAGTATATTCCTGAGTACTGACATAGCTTTTTTGAAGCCTAGCGTCTTCAGGGCCTTTTTCACTGTCAGTTTGTTGGCTCTTATTTTCATAGGGTTTTTTACAGATTGCAGACAGCAGCCTTCCTGTCCTTTCCTATCTAAGCTAGCGTGGGCCCCATCTTTGCTCAGTCTATCTTTCTGTCTGTGTTTTGTTCTTTCTTCTTGCTTCACCGTCATTATATGTGGGGGGCTGCCTTTTACTTTGGGGTCTGCTCTGGGGCAGTTTAGATTTCCCTTTCTGTCTTTAGGCTATGTAGTCCTCCGGCTGTGATCGAGGGGCCTAGGGCATTGTATGAGCCCCCCACGGCTACTGCTAGTTGTGTTGATAGGTTCAGGGGTCTGCAATCCGATAGCTGCCAACTTCTCTGGTTTTCTGGACTTAGCTAGCATTACTATTTTTGCCTCCTACGGTGACTCAATCATAACAGTGGTGGATGCAGGGTCCACAGGGGACAGCAGCGGTGGGACAGTGCTGCCTAGCCCATGGTATAGGAAACAGTTGGCTGTAGGCATTTAACCCACCTCCTCCTCCTCCTCCAGAAGCGAAAGCTCGTCCACACCGCAGTCGCACGAGCACTCCATCCACAGCTGCCAGTATTGCACACAAGGTGTCCCACTATCGAACAGCTAGTGGTAAGCATCAGCAGGCTGTGTTGAAGATGATATGTTTGAGCGACAACAGACACACCGCGGAGGTACTGGCCAACTACTTGCAATGATAAACTGAGTCATGGCTGGGCAGTCTACATCTTGAGGCAGGCAAGGTAGTTAGTCATAACGGCCGGAATTTTGTCGCAGCCATAGCCCTTTCAAAACTCCGACACATACCTTGCCTGGCTCATACCTTGAACCTGATGGTGCAGTGCTTCCTCAATAATTATCTGCTCCAGAAGGTCCGAAGACTGTGCTCGCACATCCGCCGGTCACAGGTACACTCCAGTCCTATGCAGAAGCTGCAGCGATTGCTCCAACTTCCCAAGCACCGCCTAATTATCGATGTTGTACCAAGGTGGAACTCCACCCTGCACATGGTTGAGAGGCTGTGCGAACAGAGGCAGGCTGTAATGCATTTGTGGGAGGATACACGGCCAGGCACTTTGAGGGCAGACATGAAGTTGTCGGGTGTGCAGTGGTCGAAGCTGAAAGACCTCTGTAAAGTCCTTCAATGTTTTGAGGAATGCACATGACTGGTAAGCGCAGACGATGCCATCATAAGCATGAGCATCCCATTTATGCGTCTGCTCATGCAAACTTTGACGCACATTAACCCCTTCACGACCTATGACGCCTACGTAGGCGTCATGAAAAGCAGTGCCCAAACGACCTATGACGCCTACGTAGGCGTCATGCTATAAATAGCCCCACTGCGGGTCGGGTGACCGGGGTCACTGAAAGGTCACCCGACCCGCACACAAAGGATCCTTCAGAGTTAACACCTGGGGGTGTGGCTTAGCCCCACGTGCCTACGATCGCTCTGATTGGCTGTTAAAAGTGAAACTGCCAATCAGAGCGATTGTAATATTTCACCAATGAAAATTGGTGAAATATTACAATCCAGCCATGGCCGATGCTGAAATAGCATCGGACATGGCTGGACACCGAGACCCGACCCCCCCCACACCGACTGACGGCACCGATCGGCTGCCGCCACCTTCTGACGGCACCGATCGGCAGCCGCCGTCATGATCTGCCCCCCCGCCTTCCCTCCGCCCTCCCAGCCCTCCGATCATCCCCTCTCACCCTCCGATCACCCCCTCACCCTCCTTTGTGCCTCCGATCTCCCGCTATCCGTCCCGGTGTCCTGCCGTCCAGCGTCATGGGCGCCGCCATCTTGCAAGATGGCGGGCGCATGCGCAGTGCGCCGAATCGAATCTGCAACGCTGCAGATTCATTCATTTATTTTGATCACTATGATAAACTTTCATAGTGATCAAAATAAATAAAAAGTAAATCACCGCCCCCCTTATCACCACCATAGGTAGGGACAAATAATAAAATATATATATTTTTTTTTCCATTAGGGTTAGGTCCAGGGCTAGGGTTAGGGCTAGGGTTAGGGTTGGACTAAGGGTTAGGGTTGGACTAGGGGTTAGGGTTGGACTAGGGGTTAGGGTTGGACTAGGGGTTAGGGTTGGACTAAGGGTTAGGGTTGGACTAAGGGTTAGGGTTGGACTAAGGGTTAGGGTTGAATTTAGGGTTAGGGTTGAATTTAGGGTTAGGGTTGGAATTGGGATTAGGGTTGGGGTTGGGATTACGGTTAGGCTTGTGGTTAGGGTTAGAGTTGGGATTTCGTTAGGGCTGTGTTGGGATTAGGGTTGTGGTTAGGGTTATGATTAGGGTTGGGATTAGGGTTAGGGGTGTGTTGGCGTTAGGGTTGTAGATAGAATTGAGGGGTTTCCACTGTTTAGGCACATCAGGGGCTCTCCAAACGCGACATGGAGCCACCATTTATTCCAGCCAATTTTGTGCTCAAAAAGTCAAACGGTGCTCCCTCCATTTCGAGCCCCGACGTGTGCCCAAACAGTGGTGTACCCCCACTTATGGGGTATCAGGGTACTCAGGAAAAATTGCACAACAACTTAGGGGGTCTAATTTCTCCTGTTACCCTTGGGAAAATAAAAAAATGGGGGCTAAAATAATTATTTTTGTGGAAAAAAAAGATTTTTTATTTTCACGGTTCTGCGTTATAAACTTCTGTGAAGCACTTGGGGGTTCAACGTGCTCACCACACATCTAGATAAGTTCCTTGGGGGGTCTAGTTTCCAAAATGGGGTCACTTGTGGGGGGTTTCCACTGTTTAGGTACATCAGGGGCTCTGCAAACGTAACATGACGCCCACAGACCATTCCATCAAGTCGGCATTTCAAAACGTCACTACTTCCATTCCGAGCCCCAACGTGTCCCCGAACAGTGGTCCCCCCCATATATGGGGTACCAGCGTACTCAGGACAAACTGGACAACAACTTTTGGGGTCCAATTTATCCTGTTACCCTTGTGAAAATAAAAAATAGTGGGCTAAAAATCACTTTTTGAGGAAAAAAAAATATTTTTTTATTTTCACAGCTCTGCGTTATAAACTTCTGTGAAGCACTTGGGGGTTCAACGTGCTCACCACACATCTAGATAAGTTCCTTGGGGGGTCTAGTTTCCAAAATGGGGTCACTTGTGGGGGGTTACCACTGTTTAGGTACATCAGGGGCTCTGCAAACGTAACATGACGCCCACAGACCATTCCATCAAGTCGGCATTTCAAAGCGTCACTACTTCCCTTCCGAGCCCCAACGTGTGCCCAAACAGTGGTCCCCCCCCATATATGGGGTACCAGCGTACTCAGGACAAACTGGACAACATCTTTTGGGGTCCAATTTATCCTGTTACCCTTGTGAAAATAAAAAATAGTGGGCTAAAAATCACTTTTTGAGGAAAAAAAAATATTTTTTTATTTTCACAGCTCTGCGTTATAAACTTCTGTGAAGCACTTGGGGGTTCAAAGTGCTGACCTCACATCTAGATTAGTTCCTTAGGTGATATAGTTTCCAAAATGGGGTCACTTGTGGGGGGTTTCCACTGTTTAGGTACATCAGGGGCTCTGCAAATGTAGCATGACGCCCACAGACCATTCCATCAAGTCTTCATTTCAAAGCGTCACTACTTCCCTTCCGAGCCCCAACGTGTGCCCAAACAGTGGTCACCCCCCACTTATGGGGTACCAGCGTACTCAGGACACACTGGACAACAACTTTTGGGGTCCAATTTATCCTGTTACCCTTGTGAAAATAAAAAATAGTGGACTAAAAATAATTTTTTGAGGAAAAAAAAATATTTTTTTATTTTCACGGCTCTGCGTTATAAACTTCTGTGAAGCACTTGGGGGTTCAAAGTGCTCACCACACATCTATATTAGTTTCTTGGGTGATCTAGTTTCCAAAATGGGGTCATTTGTGGGGGGTTTCCACTGTTTAGGTACATCAGGGGCTCTGCAAACATAACATGACACCCACAGACCATTCCATCAAGTCGGCATTTCAAAACGTCACTACTTCCCTTCTGAGCCCCAACGTGTGCCCAAACAGTGGTCCCCCCACATATGTGGTACCAGCATACTCAGGACAAGCTGGACAACAACTTTTGGGGTCCAATTTATCCTGTTACCTTTGTGAAAATAAAAAATAGCAGGCTAAAAATTTATTTTTTGAGGGAAAAAAATATTTTTATTTTAACGACTCTGCGTTATAAACTTCTGTGTAGCACCTGGGGGTTCAAAGTGCCAACTATGCATCTAGATAAGTTCCTTAGGGGGTCTAGTTTCCAAAATGGGGTCATTTGTGGGGGAGCTCCAAAGTTTACGCACACAGTGGCTCTGCAAACACAACATGGTGTCCGCTAACGATTGGAGCTAATTTTCCATTCAAAAAGTCAAATGACGCTCCTTCCCTTCTGAGTCATGCCGTGCGCTCAAACAGTGGTTTTCCCCCACATATGGGGTACCAGTGTACTCAGGACAAACTGGACAACAACTTTTGGGGTCCAATTTATCCTGTTACCCTTGGGAAAATAAAAAATAGTGGGCTAAAAAATCATTTTTGAGGAAAAAAAAATATTTTTTTATTTTCACTGCTCTGCGTTATAAACTTCTGTGAAGCACTTGGGGGTTCAAAGTGCTCACCACACATCTAGATAAGTTCCTTCGGGGGTCTAGTTTCCAAAATGGGGTCACTTGTGGGGGAGCTCCAATGTTTAGGCACACAGGGGCTCTCCAAATGCGACATGGTGTCCGCTAACGAGTGGAGCTAATTTTCCAATCAAAAAGTCACATGGCGCTCCTTCCCTTCCGGGCCTTGCGGTGCGCCCAAACAGTGGTTTATGACCACATATGAGATATTGATGTACTCAGGAGAAATTGCCCAACAAATTTTAGGATCCATTTTATCCTGTTGCCCATGTGAAAATGAAAAAACTGAGGCCAAATAAAATTTTTGTGAAAAAAAAAAGTACTTTTTTTTTTTACAGATCAATTTGTGAAGCACCTGGGGGTTCAAAGTGCATACTATGCATCTAGATAAGTTCCTTGGAGGGTCTAGTTTCCAAAATGGGCTCACTTGTGGGGGAGCTCCAATGTTTAGGCACACAGGTACTCTTAAAACAAGACATGGCAACCGCTAAACATTCAAGCATATTTTACATTCAAAAAGTAAAATGGCGCTCCTTGCCTTCTGAGCCCTGCCGTGCGCCCAAACAGTGGTTTATGACCACATATGAGGTATCAGTGTACTCAGGAGAAATTGCCCAACAAATTTTAGGATACATTTTATCCTGTTACCCATGTGAAAATGAAAAAACTGATGCTAAAATAAAATTTTGGTTGGAAAAATTAAAATGTCCATTTTTTCATTCCATGTTGCTTTAGTTCCTGTGAAGCACCTGAAGGGTTAATAATCTTCTTGAATGTAGTTTTGAGTAGCTTGAGGGGTGCAGTTTTTAGAATGGTGACACTTTTGGGTATTTTCTGCCATATAGACCCCTCAAAGTGACTTAAAATGTGAGGTGGTCCCTAAAAAAAATGGTTTTGTAAATTTTGTTGTAAAAATGAGAAATTGCTGGTCAACTTTTAACCCTTATAACTTCCTAACGAAAAAAAATGTTGTTTCCAAAATTGTGCTGATGTAAAGTAGACATGTGGGAAATGTTATTTATTAACTATTTTGTGTCACATAACTCTCTGGTTTAACAGAATAAAAATTCAAAATTTGAAAATTGCAAAATTTTCAAAATTTTCGCCAAATTTCCATTTTTTTCACAAATAAACGCAAAAATTATCGACCTAAATATACCACTATCATGAAGCCCAATATGTCACGAAAAAACAATCTCGGAATCGCTAGGATGCGTTGAAGCGTTCGTGATTTATTACCTCATAAAGGGACATTGGTCAGAATTGCAAAAAATGGCCAGGTCATTAAGGTCAAAATAGGCTGGGTCATGAAGGGGTTAAGGAGCAGGCGTCTGCAGCCGAGGAGGATGAGGAAGAGGAGGAGGGAAGCCTTGATGACAGTCAGCCATTGTCTGCTCCGGGACCTCTCCTGGACGAGGTGGAGGAAGAAGAGGAAGAGGAGGAGGAGGATGATGATGGGGATGATTATTTAGGGGAGGAGGATGCTTCTCATGGGGCAAGAGAAAATGTTGGTGTGGCAAGGTATGGTACAGGGTTTGTGCGTGACTGGAGGGATGTGGATTTGCCAGAAAGTGCTCCTCCACCCAGCACTCGCAGTGCACCATTGATACCTGGAACATTGGCCCACATGTCAGATTATGCCTTGCAGATCCTAAAAAGGGACCCCCGCATTTCCAAAATGATGAACGATTACGACTACTGGTTGGCCAGCATCCTGGATCCACTCTATAAAGGCAAATTCCAAAACATCATGCCACAGGAGAACCTTGACCTAATATTGGCTAACAAACAAGCAACTCTGGTAAACCGCTTGTTTGAGGCATTCCCAGCACACAGCAGCGGTGATGGTTCTCCAACGAGCCGTAGGGGGCAACATGGAAGAGGTGTTGGTGGTGCACACATCAGAAGTGGCGTTGGAGACAGGGGTTTCATGACCATGTTGTGGACTGATTTTTCAAGTCCCGCTCACACGACTGGTAATACTGCATCGATTGAAAGTGACAGGAGACAGCAGTTGTCAACTATGGTTACAAACTACTTCTCATCCATATCGATGTTCTCCCTCACAGGTCATTCCCCTTTGACTATTGGGCCTCTAAACTGGACGCCTGGCCTGAATTGGCACAATATGCCTTACAGGAGCTCACTTGCCCTGCTGCTGGTGTACTATCGGAAAGAGTCTTCAGTGCTGCTGGCTCAATCCTGACAGAAAAAAGGACCCAAAATGTTGATGATCTAACCTTCATTAAAATGAACCATGCATGGGTTTCAAAGAATTTTCTCCCACCTTCCCCTTATGACACATAGGTTGCCAGAAAAATGACTCGCTTTTGTCCTCCTCTTCATTGGACTTCTCCAATTCCTCCATTTGCAGCTGCTGAATGTCCAACATCACCTCCCTAACTGGTCTGCCCCCCCCCATGGCCGGGGTCACCACCTAGCACACACAACCTTGCGAGTGACATTGCCCTGGACAGGTGGGTGGGCTGACTCTTGGGCGCCGGCACTGGCACAGGATCCCTCATAGTGCAATCAAGTGTCTCTGACAGTGGGGGTGCACACCTGCCGTCAGACACACCGGCGTACTATGAGGGGCCCAGTGCCAGTACCGACACCCACGAGTGGGCCCCCCTTGCTTGGGCAGGGCCCCAGCGTTTGCAATATTTACCTCTCCCTGCTCCTCCGCTGTGTAGTCTGGGCTGTCAAATCCTTCCCTAGGACTGCCACTACAAATTGATTGAACTGAAAGATGATGGTTAAGATGTAGCTATGCCCTGTCCTGCTGGCCGGGCTCTAGCTCCAGATAATCAGTGGCTTCCATTTCTTATGGACGTCGACTCACAATTACATGCAGTGGTGGTTTATCATCAGCTTTCACAGTTTTCCTACTCACAGACGTGTGACATTCCTGCCCTCATTTTTAAATGTGCCCTCTCATGCCAATCCAATAGAATCGCCTACAGCCTGTGGCTTCTGTCTTTTGCACTCCAAAGTTACCTGACAGATCATGATAGGCAGTGAGGACCATGTCTACATCTCTCCCTGTGATCAAAATTTGATGTAGATGAGTAACGGTGATGGGATCAACGGTACTGCGATACAGCAACCCTTTCTTCACAAAGAACTGTTTTCACTGTCTCCACACAGAAAGTAATTGAGGGTCAGCATCACCTCTGAGAATTGTCCCGGGAGTTTTTCCCGTGATTAGTAATTCCTAAATTTCTGCAATCACTCGACTTTATGTCTGTACTTTTATCCATCTCGTTTCCTCTTGCGGAAAGTCTGGACTGTCTTACTGAGACAGAAATATATGAAGATTTAAAAATACCCCAACAGTGTATACTGGTGTACACTTCAAAAACATTTCCTTTTTTCTAATTTTTAGATTGTTGTCTAATCCGTACTGAGGCTGTAAATGTCTTTGTCGTACTCCGGAAATAAACACGGAGATATTAAATGTTTAAACTATGATATATATACCGGTGATACTTTCTGCAATCTTGTCGAATTCATACTGTGCCTGACACCGTCTGAGTCTGCCTCCTGATTACAAATGAGTGGTGTTTGAGTGGAACTGCTGGCCAAGTTCAAATTCTAGCTGCTTTGGGCAGTGTTTTATCCGTTCGTTGAACTACAATACTTTGATTAATATTCGGCTGTTCGAGTTTCCGTTCGAGAACGTTTCATTAAACAAAAGCGTATCTTTTTTTTCACATTAATAATGGTTTTCAATGATAATAGACAGTTTTAGGGCATACTAGAGGTGTCTGGTAGCAAGCGGTGTAGTACACCTGTGAAGGAGCAACACCATGTGTGTTTCTAATAATTTTTCACCGCATATTGTCCTGAAAATCCTTTTGGGCCTAGTAACTGTGTCTGCTACTCAGAAGAGGAGCCCACCCGTGAACCGAGCTATGCCGCCTGTTTATGAAAGAACCAGTTTTTGACTGCATTTACACCACTTAATACTTTGGTCCTAGTAACTGTGTATGCTACTCAGCAGAGTTGGCCACCCGTGAACCAAGCTATGCCGCCTGTTTATGTAAGAACTGTGTGCTACTCAGCAGAGGAGCCCAGCTGTTAAGCAAGCTACAGCATCTGTGGTTTGGACACTTAATTTTTTCACATTCTTTCTGGAATTCCGTTTAGGCCTAAATCCGGAATTACGGTTGACCTGCACTTACTGGGAAATGCTTGTTAGCGGGGGGAATCCCAGATCCCCATCACTAACGGGGTTCAGCGTGTTATCCGCACCTGTAAGTGATACACGCTGGTCCTTTCATTGTAGCACGCGTTCAGCCCCAGACATGTAAGGGCATGACAGACCTGTTATTAGCTGATCTCGCGTGCCAGAGCCTCACGTGTCCCTCTAGTAAGCTCGACGTGGACCGCGGGGGCATGCTTGAGTCTCGTTCGTTAACGGAATTAAGCTTGCAATCTGTGCAGCTTTTTTGTGGATGGCATGGTTGAGGTTGCCTGTGTTGAGTCCAATTAATCAGCAGGCTCCACTCCTGGTGGTGCCCTTCTAGACATTCCTTTAAGGTTCAGCTTTGCAACCATACTGCCCCCAGAACCAAACACTTTTCCTGACAGTGACATTCTGGTCAAAGAGCGCGATGACATCACGTCTGTACGCCCTCTGCCTAAACAGTCCAAGTGCAGAGAGATGGAAGATGGGGGCGATGAAGAGTCCAGAGTACAGGGATTCCCTAGCGAGGAGACTTATTTAATTGTTTTAAAGGTTGGGAGCAATTTTTGGGGAGCACAATACTCTGGATAATGATATCTGGGGCCCACCATACACTGGAGCATTCCAAAGGTGGGCATCAGTCACTGGAGCATCATTTTCAGGGCCCACTATACACTGGAGCATTAGAAATGGGGCCCATTATATATGGAGCATTATTTGGGCCCATAACACAGTGGAGCTTCATCCATGGGGACCAACATATACTGTAGCATTATGTGGAGCTCATCATATACTGTTTGAAACATTATATGGGACCAATGATTCTGTATGGAGAAATATATGGGCCTCATTACTCTGAATGGCGCACTATGCAGTGGCCATAATACTGTATGGAGTAATATACTGTCTGTTTTTGGAGCTATAGGAGAATTTAAAATGGATATCAGTCATGTGATGTAAGAAGTGAAGTATTTTTCATTGTACTATACCGCTATTTCTCTGCCGTATCAGAGGATCATGAATTGTGGCATGGGTTAAAGAAGCCCATTGACACTCTTTGGCCCTGGGCCCACAAAAATCTGGAGCCAGCACTACCCCCCCTTACAACTTTAGCCAAATAGCCCCCAGTTTTCAATGCCTAAATATTATTATAAAGTAAATTAAGGTTGACAAGCTTAATGAATAAGAATTGATGTTTTTGGCATTAAAATGGGCACTCTAGGTGTGTTTCCTGTCCTCCACTCACTGCCGACTTTTCTTCCCCATTGACTTACATTGGGTTTCGCGTTTCAATCGGTCTTCGACTTTTCACAATAGTCGGCCGATTTCGTTCGACCCGACTTTTGCCAAAGTCGGGTTTCCTGAAACCCGACTCGACCCGAAAAAAGGCAAAGTCGCTCATCTCTAAGCTGCACATCAAATTTTGGGAGAAAATTTTGACAAAGCTGGCAAATTCCAATTTCAAAAAATTCAATCATTTCTACTCAGTTCCCATTGAATGGATTTTCAGTATAATGTTAGAACATAATAGATTCCTCAAAACAATGTTACCATGTTCTGCCTTATAAAACATGGTCCCTACAAAGGACAGTTCTCTTTTATATCTTAATTTCCTATTGAAGGAAAGGTAATTTTCAGGGTTTTAATACATGCATTGAATATTCACACTTGCGTCTTACTTTACATGATTTATGTTCTAGGCAATCACTTACTTATGACTCCTTATTTTGTATAAATTAGAATACAGGTCATAATAGCTCTATTATTTAAAGAATATTGATCCTAATTTATGGACATAGCCTTCCTTGTAATAATTAAATTATGCTTTATGATGCATGTCAGGTTCCATACTAATTAAAATATTAGAAACTATAAAGTATGTTTTATTCGTGGCTCCTAAAAATTATTACTCCCACATTATCACTATTTACTAGATCTAACAAAGAAAATCAGTATACAACAAGTCGGGGAGTACAAATGCTTATTAACTAGGTTGTCAGAAATATAATTAAGTTAACTTATTTTCAGGAATTATCACACAATATTATGCCTAAAGAGTGTTTCAAATATTTTTCATACTCCTGTTCCTCTCTAGTAATAAATGTACAGCTACGGTCAATAGTTTTCAGTCTGACACAAATTTGAATTTTCACAAAGTTTGCTGTCCGAGTATTTAGATCTTTTAGTCAGATGTTTCATGGTTAATGAAGTACAGTTATCCGCATTTCATAAGTTTTCAAACTTTTATTTTGTCAAATTTGTGCAAAAATTCAATATTTCCAATATTGACCCTAAATTTTCCAGACTTCTTTTCTTTTTACCCTTGCAGTTGGATATCAGCTTTTGGGCCAAATCTTGACTAATGACTACATTCTTGTCAAATCAATGCCTGAAGCTTAAAAAAATTTCTGTGCTTTTGTTACTCTGCCTGCTTTTTGAGGACTCACCACAGGTTTTCAATGGGATTGAGATTTAGGTCGGGGTCACACTTGCGAGTGTGATGCGAGAAACTCGTGCGAGTCTCTCACATCAATACCCGGTACTGGCGCTGGCACATGGGACCCGGTACTGCCGCTGGCACATGGGACCGGAGTATGAGGCTGCATGTATTTCAAAGCAGCTGCACAATCCGATCCCGAATGCCATTGGCAGCGCCGGGTATTGATGCGAGTTTCTGGCATCACACTCGCAAGTGTGGCTCCAGCCTCAGAGTGTTTCTTGGCCGTGGACACAAAATTTTAATGTTTTGTTCACCGAGCCACTTAGTTAGCACTTTTGCCTCATGAGTTCAAGCTCCATCATGCTGGAAAAGCTTTGCTCATCAAATATCAATTGCAACCATTCTTCCATTCTTCTTAGACTAACTGAAAATGGCTTTATTAGAGAAAATAGCTTTACTCCAGTGCACTGCAGTGCAGTTCCAGTACTTCCTGCAGAATGTCAATCTTTCCATTAAGTTTTTTTTGGGGAGTAGTCTCTTTGCAGTGCTTCTTGAAACTAGGTGAGCCTCCAAAAGCCTTCACCTCACTGTACATGAAGATACACTGCCTGCTTCCTGCTGTAATTCTGAGCAAGCTCTTCACTGATGTTGAACTCAATCCATAGATAAATCTTCTTTAACCCCTTTCCGACATTGGGCGTAATAGTATGCCCACGTCGAACTCCCACCTTTCCGGGCACATGACAGCTGACCTATACAGGTAACATGTGATCACAACAGTCATGTACTCCACATAACAGCCTCACAGGTGGCCGTTATACAGGCGCTCTTGCCTAAAGTAACAGAATTCCACTATAACAGGGAGCCTGACAGCTTATCTTTTCACTCCACATAACAGGAGCCTATATAACGCTCACTCTTCTATCTTTCCATCCTAATTTTTAAAGCAGTCGGACTGATGGAGGTCATGTAGGCCGAAACATTTGCAGACTGCATAAATAAAATTTTCTTCTATTTAAGGATGCTATAAGTTGAGTGCCAAGTTATTTTCACCAGTTTTAGCATTTAGTGAACATGGTAAAAAAAAAAACAACTGTTGGAATTGCACATTTTTTTACAATTTCACCACACTTGGAATTATTTTCCTGCTTTCCAATACAAGATATGTTAAGACCAATGATGTCATTCAAAAGTACAGCTTGTCCCGCAACAAACAAGCCCTCACATGGACATATTCACACAAAAATAAAAAAGTTATGGCTTTGGAAAAAAGGGGAGCAAAAAACAGAACTTTAAAAATTTAAATACCCATTAAAGGGTCGTGGTACTTGCTAGATTTTCTTGGATGCCTTAAAATGAGTTGTTCCCTTTCTATTAATTTTTTCCTCTGGCAGTGTTGGTCTATAAAAAAACAAACCTTGCTGTGCTCACTTTCCCCAGATCCACTGGTGAGTCTCCCAGTGTCTGCCACTGGTTGTGGCGCAGACTTCATGTTGACAGTGCAGCAGACAACCAGTAATATATCTGCTCAAAACAGGATGCCCCACAGGAGTCTCTGAGCACAATAATTTTCTGCTGCGCTGTTAAGATGATGTCAATGCTACAGCCAATGCTAGACACTGGGAGCAATGGCAGAGACTGGCTGGTGGACCTGAGGAAGGTGAGAAAATTGGGTTTTATTTCTTAGTCTCATTTGACAGAACTGTGTAGCTCCACTCTGCAACTGACGACATCCGGAGAGAAAGAGACAGAGACAAAGAGTCCGGAAAGAGAGAAAATTCATATACCATTTTAAGTCTTTTTGCTAAATACACATGGTAACAAAATCAGCATATACTGTACATCAAATGTATCCATAAGCTTTATTCAACTCTTGAGGTGATCTTTTGACACCATCAAGCTATTGTACATCTGCATTCAGCTGTATGCTATAGTATAGTTTATGAAGCTATATAATTCTAACTCATCCCACAAATGTCATGTATTGTACTACCCAGTACAGTTTATTTTATTTTTTTTTCATTTTGAGCCTATGGGCACGGGATTTCACTGTATGGCGATGCAAATAACCTCTTTAGAGAGGAAGAGTACTTAAATACAATTTGTACATTTCATATCACAGTTGTGCTGATCATTAGGTAATTTATTTTTGTTTGTTAATAATACCCCTTAGGCCGGGGTCAGACTTGTGAGAAGCTCGCACGAGTCTCGCACATCAATACCCGGCACCGCCACCGCCACTTGGATCGGAGCGTTCAGCTGCATGTATTTCTATGCAACTGAACGCTCCGGTCCCGAGTCCAGTGGCAGTGCCGGGTAATGACGTGCGAGACTCGTGCGAGTTTCTCGCAAGTCTGATACCGGCCTTAGGCACACTATGTGACCAAACATTAAAATCTCTTCATGGTATATATTGAAAAAAAGCAGTGTGACAATATATTATGATTCTGTGTTTAATGTGTCGTGTTACAATTTTTGTGCATAGTCAGATCCTGAAGTAATGTGTTATTCTCATCTGTTTCCTATCACTTGTTTTTATTGTCTGTAGGTGAACAATGAGAAAGGGCAGAAATTTTTTTTTTAGGGTACCCAATAAAATGAATGAAAGATTATGGCACAATTTTTCTTTTATTTTACACTTTTGCCACACTTATGCCACGAGACTAAAATGGTGCACTCTAGGTGTCGTCTGTCATTTGCAATTAATATAAAGTAATGAGCCGAAATGTGCCAGGAGGCCATTCTTAATCAACTCCACCAAGAATCAAAACGTGACAAGGGAGCTGCATACAGAGAAATGGTCTGAAACCTGTATCCCTATAGCAATACTGCAACTTGAAACTACAGCCGATGTACTAGAGCTAGTTTTTATTTGTAGTTTCACAACTCTTAGAGAGATACCATTTGGAGATCACTGATGTATAGTATTATAGTCATACCAGATCTTTGCTTCTAGAAGTACAAAGCAGCTGTCTACTGCCATTAAGTTCTTTGCGCTTTAAAGAAATATAGATAAGAGAGATGAGCGAAAAAATCAAGTGGAATAGAATTGTACCTGAATTTTACAAAAATTCACATTTGCCAAAATGTGGATTTTTTGTTTTATAATCCTCTTCAGTGCCTATTCAGCAAGATGCTGTGTTAGCTTTCTGAACCAAAAATGGCCATCAAAATGTAAGAAAAAAATCTTTATACTCACCTTACTGCTCACCTTGCCAGTCCCTCCACTCCTAACTATCACCTGTCCAGTCCTGTCCACTCCTTGTCACGTCTTCAGATTGCAGCTGCCCATGTAGAATTTCCTACTTGGTTTGGTTAAGCCCAGGAGGTATTTGCACAAACGCAGCTTCCTCCCAGGCCTCATAAGCCATGGAAGTCTTAGCCTTTTGTGCGAGGCCCAGGGAATTCAATGTGAGTGGTGGCAATCTGAAGATGTGATGAGCAATGGACGGATAACAGCCAGGGGCTAGAGTGATGAGCGGTGAGGTTAGTATAAGTAGTTTTTGCATTTTTATATATTACTTTTGAAATACTCTTGGATCCGGAAAGACTCCAGACCATAATAAGAGTCATGACATTTGCAGAGAATAGCTACTCCGCAAATCACATTTCCCTGGGAAATCTGTGAGATAAAAATGAATTTGAATTTCACCTGATCTGTGTTTCTCTCTTAGATATTTCATATCCAGTCTACACAGCATAGCTGAAAACAAAGCCGCAGACAACAGAAAATGGGACTTTCTTATGTGTGTTCCAGAGAGAAAACTGGCAAATTTTATAGTAAATATTGATTCAAATAAATTGTATTTTTCCTTTTTAAACACTAAGTAGAATTTATTTACAGCTAGCAATAAATAATTGAATGATAGTCCAAAGATAATTTGTTTGTTTTCAAATAAATCTAAATATTTTAGTAGGAACATAATGTACCAGCTGCTATGCCATTTAGATTGTACTAATTACATTAATAATACATTCTTTAAATTGGACTTAATATATAGCATAGTGGATCACTTTGTTTTTCTTTTTGGCTTGCTTTAACTTTTTTAACAAGTTTTATATGGGAGTACTCTGCAATCTATTATTCTATTTCCTCACGCTTTGCATGGCAATTTTCCATCACTTTCAAACGTGTCTGTGTTTTGATATAGTGTGCAATTCAGGCCCTGACTGGCTTCAGATTTCAAGAAGGTGCATTTTGTCTCACTCTACATCTTCTGTTGACTAGGTTGGCACTGTCTCATTGTATTAAGATTACTTGTAAGGTGCAAAATTATTCCTCTAAGAAGCCAAACTCTATACCCATAACTGTCTGTTCTACATGAAAGGGATTTACGGTAGTTATAGGCAAATAATGAATAATTCAGCTTTATTTGTCAAGAGTTTCTAATACAGTCACAAGGAAAGTTTGAAAGTTGGCCATAAAAGTTAGTGAACATTTCACTTTAGACAAATTGAACAAAATGGTCACAATGCATAAGAATAAATTAATTTAAAATGGATTCTGGACCAATCAACCTCATTCACTAAATAAACTTGTGAAATTTACAAGCATAGATAGATATAGGTAAAATATATTATCTATCTATCTATCTATCTATCTATCTATCTATCTACAGTCATATGTTAAAGTTTGGGCAACCCTATTAATGTTAACCTTTTTTCTTTATAACAATTTTGGTTTTTGCAACAGCTATTTCAGTTTCATATATCTAATAACTGATGGACTCAGTTATATTTCTGGATTCAAATGAGGTTTATTGTACTAACAGAAAATGTGCAATCTGCATTTAAACAAAATTTGACCGGTGCAAAAGTATGGGCACCCTTATTATTTTCTTGATTTGAACACTCCTAACTACTTTTTACTGCCTTCCTGGATCACTAAATTGGTTTTGTAACCTCATTGAGCTTTGAACTTCATAGCCAGGTGTATCAAATCATGAGAAAAGGTATTTAAGGTGGCCACTTGCAAGTAGTTCTCCTATTTGATTCTCCTATGAAGAGTGGCATCATGGGCTCCTCAAAACAACTCTCAAATGATCTGAAAACAAAAATTATTCAACATAGCTTTTCAGGGGAAGGATACAAAAAGTTATCTCAGAGATTTAACCTGTCAGTTTCCACTGAGAGGAACATAGTAAGAAAATGGAAGAACACAGGTACAGTTCTTGTTAAGCCCAGAAGTGGCAGGCCAAGAAAAATATCAGAAAGGCAGAGAAGAATGGTGAGAACAGTCAAGGACAATCCACAGACCACCTCCAAAGACCTGCAGCATCATCTTGCTGCAGATGGTGTCACTGTGCATCGGTCAACTATACAGCGCACTTTGCACAAGGAGAGTATGGGAGAGTGATGCGAAAAAAGCCGTTTCTGCAAGCACGCCACAAACAGAGTCGCCTGAGGTATGCAAAAGCACATTTGGACAAGCCAGTTACATTTTGGAAGAAGGTCCTGTGGACTGATGAAACAAAGATTGAGTTGTTTGGTCATACAAAAAGGCGTTATGCATGGAGGCTAAAAAACACAGCATTCCAAGAAAAACACTTGCTACCCACAGTAAAATTTGGTGGAGGTTCCATCATGCTTTGGGGCTGTGTGGCCAATGCCGGCACCGGGAATCTTGTTAAAGTCGGTATTCAGCAGATTCTTGACAATAATGTGCAAGAATCAGTGACGAAGTTGAAGTTACGCAGGGGATGGATATTTCAGCAAGTCAGTGATCCAAAACACAGCTCCAAATCTACTCAGGTATTCATGCAGAGGAACAATTACAATGTTCTGGAATGGCCATCCCAGTCCCCAGACCTGAATATCATTGAACATCTGTGGGATGATTTGAAGCGGGCTGTCCATGCTTGGCGACCATCAAACTTAACTGAACTGGAATTGTTTTGTAAACAGGAATTGTCACAAATACCTTCATCCAGTATCCAGGAACTCATTAATAGCTACAGGAAGCGACTAGAGGCTGTTATTTTTGCAAAAGGAGGATCTACGAAATATTAATGTCACTTTCATGTTGAGGTGCCCATACTTTTGCACCAGTCAAATTTTGTTAAAATGCAGATTGCACATTTTCTGTTAGTACAATAAGCCTCATTTGAATCCAGAAATATAACTGAGTCCATCAGTTATTAGATATATGAAACTGAAATAGCTGTTGCACAAACCAAAATTGTTATAAAGAAAAAAGGTTAACATTAATAGGGGTGCCCAAACTTTAACATATGACTGTATCTATCTACAGTCATTACCAAAAGAGTTGGCACACTTGAAATTGACCCAGAACATAAAATATTTCTCCCAGAAAATTATTGCAATTATACATGTTTTGCTGTACACATGTTTGTTTCCTTACTGTGTATTGGAACAACACAAAAAAATAAAAAACAAAGAAAAAAAAGGCAAATTTGACAATTTTCCACAAAAACCTAAAAATGGGTTGGACAAAGTTGCTGGCACCGTTCCAAAATTGTGGTTACACAACTTTGTTTCAAGCATGTGATGCTCGGTCAAACACACCCGTAACAAGTAACAGTTGTGGGAAATATGAAAATCATACTTGAATCCATATGAAAAGGGGTAACGCTGACTTAATCTTTGCATTGTGTGCCACACTCAGCATGGAGAGCAGAAAGAGGAGAAGAAAACTGTCTGAGGACTTGAGAACCAAAATTGTTGAAAAATATCAACAATCTCAAGGATACAACTCCATCTCTAGAGACCGTGAAGCAAAACACCGTGAGCACAACTAGAGGGTGGTGCTAAAGTTAGGTTCCCAAACCGTATAGATAGTGTTTAGAAACTTAGCACTCAACTTCAGTATAATCAAGGAGGATTTATTGAAGTATGAAGGAAAACGTTTGGTCAATAAATGACCTTCTTCAGTTACGTGTATGTGCTAGATTTCTTGCAATTAGGATATGCACCTATTGAATAGCTTGGTGTGCTCAGTCTTGGGACATATTGTCCTCAGGCTTGGCTGGTAAGCTTAATTAGAAGTGGAGCAGGGGCATACATTCCTCCAGACGCGGGATCCACTGCAAGTCTCAGGGATATGCCCCTAAGTTTCTACACACCATCTCTAGAGACCTTGATATTCCTTTGTCCACGGTGCTCAACATAATCAAGAAGTTTGCAATCCATGGCACTGTAGCTAATCTTCCTGAATGTGGAAGGCAGAGAAAAGCTGATTAAAGGTTGCAATACAGGATAGTCTGGATAGTGGCTAAACAGCCCCAAACAAGTTAAAAAGAAATTCAAGTTGTCCTGTAGACTCAAGGTTCATCAGTGTCAGCACTAAATATGTATCAACATTTTAATGAAAGGGAACGCTAAATTCTAAATTTATTCTGCAGCATTACAGTGACCAAAGTCATACAAATAATGTCATTAACAAAAATCTTCAGCATAAAGAAAAACAAGGAAATGATAGTTTGGCCCTGACAGAGCCCTGATCTCAATATCATTGAGTTTGACTGTAATTACATGGAATGGCGCAAGGATTTGCTCAAACCCTCATCCACAGAGAATCTGTGGTTAGTTCCCCAGGATGGGTACAACCTACCTGCTGAGATCCTTCAAATACTGCATGCAAATGTACCTTAATGAATTTATGCTCTGAAGATGTTTTAAAGGTAGAAGGTTGTAGCAAAAAATATTAATTTTATTTAGATTTCACTAATGTTCTTTCATTTTCCGTTATGTTATCGCCTTTCTGACATTGGACGTAATAGTACGTCGATGTCGGAGTCCCCTTGTTTGGTGTGGGCTCCGGGGCTGAGCCTGCACCTCTCCAGGTACATGACAGCAGATCTATACAACTAACAAGTGCCTGCAACAGCCGTGGGTGGAATCATGATCCACCCACAGCTGTTAACTGGTTAAATGCCGCTGTCAATTTTTGACAGTGGCATTTAGCTTGCGCTTACTGGAAGCATGTCATAAATCCCATCCATCGGTTATGGTTAGATAGTTGAGCAGCTAGCTGCTATATAGAAATCAATGATGAGAAGTGACTGGCATTTTAGACGTTAACCCCTCTCCTGGAATCAATTTGTCAGTGTCTGAGCAGGATAAATAGTCAGACTCCATGGAAATGGAGATACAATATATGAGATAAAATCTCTCACAGCAGCATGACACCTTATAGGAGAAACAAGTTAATTACAAACTTGCATAGGCTGGGTTCACATTGTGCTAGGACAGTCCTTTTAATGGACGCGTTTTTAAGTAGCCCAAACGCACTGTAACGGACATTTTAACACACTGATAGACTTTCATTAGTGTAATGCATTGTAACGCATGTCAAAATTGGCATGCATACTGCAATATTCCGTTATTTTGTGTCACACCTTCCAACGCTGACTCCAGCGTTTTCGGGTCCAGTACAGTGAACACACAGGTAATGGAGCATTCTTTTTGCCAAAGAAGTCTATTGCAAGCGCAGGCAGATGCAAATCAAGCAAACTGTCCTAATTAAACCATGCGTTGGATTGCATTAATGTGGGTTTTCCATGTGGTCATGTGACAGGAAATATGATTTCAGCCATTTTGGAGCATACACTCTGCAGACACACTCTTCAGAACGCCAGCTACACAGTGTGTCTACTGTGTGACCGACCTGAGGCAAAGTAAGTACAATTATATATGTATATATACATCCTTTGAGTGTGTAGTGGCCGTCCTATGTATGTGTACTAAATGTATGGCTTTGTATATACACAGATGTCGGATACTGAGGAATCTAGCAGCAGCAGCGTGTCTGCCATCTTCTCCTTGGAATCAGTAAAGTCATGCCATTTTTAAAAAGCCCTAAAAAATGTTGTGTGGCACTCTAGTGTGTTGGCACTCTAGTGTGTTGAGGGGAATCACGTGTAATCGTGTTTTTATTGCAAATTATGGGAATCTTCAGATCCGAAACCGACCAGGCCACCCCCCAAAAAGCAAACAAATAAACCGGCCAAAAAGGTTTATGCCAGAAAATATTTTCTTTTTTCTACATAAATTGCAACAAGAATTGTAACTCCTTTTTTTTTCTAAATTGTTGGTTATTAAAAACAAAAAATCAGCCTCGCCGTGTTGTATCACCTCCCGTTGCAGTGGTAATTATCACACAAAGTATACATTTTTAACCAACCAAAATTAATTTTTTTTTCACAAAATCATTATAGAAACAAAACATAACAGTTTAAAAAATACATGAAACACCACAAAATAACAACTTTCAAAACCACTTTTTATCCTAACAAACTAGTCATTTCATTACATTAACCAAAACAAACAATAATTCATGGATCCCCCTAACAAACATATTACTATAAACGAATAACATTACAATATATTTTTAAAAATCTGAAAGTGTTAAAAATTTAAAAATTGCTGAAAAGGGGGGCTGAAAGATATTTTTGTGTAGGGGATGTGTTAAACGTATTCTGAATAAATCCACTTAAACATTTTTATAAAAAACTTCGTGTTTACATAGTCCAAGCAGCCATCCAAAAAAAGACGACACATTGTGGTTGATGAAGAGCCCTTGGACATAGAAAATGAGACTCTTATTGCATTAGTGCATGCGAATCCATCCATATGGAATCAGAGTGACAGCTCGCACAATGATATTATTAAAAACCGGAGATTGTGGGAGAAAACATTTTGCGAGTTGGATCCTCGGTATCTGGCAAAGTCCGCCTCCTTTCAAAAAAAATTGGTAATTATTGGTCAACTGAAATCTATATTCATTAAAGATTGTTAAAGAGAAATATATATTTTTTTGGTTTTCAATTTTTTATTGTAGCTAATGCAGTCCACACCCGTTGGCGATCAATAAGAGATCGATTTGTCCGTGACTACCGGAACAGCCAAAATACCCCCAGTGGATTTTCAGGCAAATGAATCACCCCTTATGTTCACTATGAGTAATTGATGCTTCTGCAGAAAACGTTGTCCCAGTGATTGCAAGTAAACATAATGTTATTGTTTGTACTGGTAAAAAAGTGTGAGAGCAACAAGTGTTTCTAAAAATCTATATTATTTTTTTTTGGTAGAACAATCTGCAGTACAGCTGTGCCTCAAGAGGCAGAGGCATTGGAGCCATCTCACCAGGAAACAAGCCAACAGACGGGCAATGAAGGTGTGTCTATCCTAAGCGAGCCACGATCAATGGACAGTAGTACTGTGGCTCCTGCTTTCAGTGCCCGTTTGCAAGCACAGCATGGACGCTGCCCTAATTGTCGATGGACTCCAACGGTTAGAGGATCTGTGTTGCAGTGAACACAGAGATATAAGGTGGGAAATTAAGGACATGCAATCACGAGAATCTTAGTGTATGCAGCCAATGATTGGAAGCTCCTGTTTTTATCACATGTCCCTTTAGTCCAAAACTTACCACCGCACAGAAATTTACTGTTTCAACAAAGATTTTACGATCTAGTCGAGGAATTTTTGGCCTCACAGGAACCCACTTCCTCTAAAACAAAAACAAGTGCAAACCATTGTACCATAGAAATGCCGTCGTACCAAACAACAACATAACTCAGAGGCCAGGATGAACCTGGTATGGAAATGCACCGGAAATGTAGCAGTACAGCTTTCACTGGATAGGAAATGGAGGGTGAAATGGAACCAGGAGAAGAACAGGGACCATATAGCTTGGTGAGAATTTAGCCGTTGGGCAGTTTAATAATAATAATAATAATAATAAATTGTATTTTTATAGCGCCGACATATTCCGCAGCACTTTACATTTCATAGGGGATTTGTACAGACAATAGACATTACAGCATAACAATAATCACATACAGTAGATTATAACAAATACCAAGAGGAATGAGGGCCCTGCTCGCAAGCTTACAGTCTAAGAGGAAAGAGGTAGACATGAAAGGTGGGTGGTAACAGTTGCCCTGATTGTATGAACCAGCCATAAAGTGTGTGACAGTACAGACACAGACGGCTAATGGATGCATAAAGCATGTGGGAACATGATGCAGGAAATCTGGTTATGGTAAAACTTTTGGCTGTGCCACACAGGGATAGATTAGTTTAATGTGTTGAGGCGATAGGCCAGTCTGAATAAATGCGTTTTCAGGGCACGCTTAAAATTGTGGGGATTGGCGGCTAATCGTATTGACCTGGGAAGTGCATTCCAAAGAATTGGTGCGGCACGTGTAAAGTCTTGGAGACGGGAGTGGGAGGTTCTGACTATTGAGGATACTAACCTCAGGTCATCAGCAGAACGGAGGGCGCGGGTAGGGTGGTATACTGAAACAAGGGAGGAGATGTAGGGTGGTGCTGAGCCATGGAGGGCTTTGTGGGTGAGGGTAATAAGTTTATACTGAATTCTGGAGTGGATGGGTAGCCAGTGTAATGACTGGCACAAGGTAGAGGCATCGGTGTAGCGATTGGTGAGGAATAGTGTTGAGCATTCCGATACCGCAAGTATCGGGTATCGGCCGATATTAGCGGTATCGGAATTCCGATACTGACTTCCGATACTTTTGTCATATTGGATTCCGGAATCGGAATCGGAAGTTCCCATCATGCTATGAGCCTGCTTGCTTTGATTAAGCCAATGGGAATCCTCCGAAGTGTGGGCACATCCTGTTAGGCATGTTAACTATTGGCATGGCTGTGATTGGCTGCCGAAATGATGTCATGATGCACTATAAAAGCCACCGCAGCCGCCATTTCTGGTCACTCTGCTGTGAATTCAGTTAGGGACAGGCTGCTGTAGAAGACTGTGAGGGACAGTTAGAAATAGCGATTCCACCAAACATCTAGTGCTTTACCCAGGCTACATAAACCACCACTGTAGCCTTCTTTGCCCTAGCAGCAGTGTTCACAGCTGTCTGCAAGGGCTGTGTGAGTGCAGCTCACGCTGTGTAGTGGGTCCTGCAGCCACGTCAGGCTGTAGGCCACCCAGTGTGATCACTGCTGCCTCATACATCTTTTATTTTTTGAGCTGCATTTTTTACATAATTTCAATCTAGTGTGCTTCCATCCGTATCCATATACGTTGGTTGCAAACACTAGTAGTAGAGAGCGGAGCCTTTCTGCAGCCTTTCAGTGCTAGTGTCCACTTTGCTGCACTGTTCACGGCTGTCTGAGAGGTCTCTGACTGTGTGTGAGTGCAGCTCACGCTGAGTAGTGTGTCCTGCAGCTACGTCTGGCTGTAGGACGCTCAGCGTGCGTCAGTGCCTCACACATATTTTTATTTGAGTGCAGCTCATTTTTTCTTCTATTAGTGTGCATCCATCCGTCTCCATCTACGGTGGTTGCAAACACTATATAGGAGTACACAGCGGAGCCTTTCTGCAGCCTGTCAGTGCCAGTGCCCACTTAGCTGCACTGTTGACAGCTGTCTGAGAGGTCTCTGACTGTGTGTGAGTGCAGCTCACGCTGAGTAGAGTGTCCTGCAGCTACGTCTGGTTGTAGGACGCTCAACGTGCGTCACTGCCTCACACATAGTTGTCTTTGAGTGCAGCTCATTTTTTCTTCTCCTATTAGTGTGCATCCATCCGTATCCATCAACATTGGTTGGTTGCAAACACTATATAGGAGTAGATAGAGGAGCCTTTTTTTCTGGCTTGTGCCCTGCCGGCGCAGCCAGATTAGTATTACCCAATTTTTTTGGAGCCTCATCTTTTGCATTGTAGGTTACCTGCCTGCATTGTAATAGCTCCAAAAAGTTGGTGATATTATCAGTTTCAATTCTTTGTTCACATACTTTGAGTTTGTTTCCAACAAAGAAACCACAAAAAAAGTTCACCAAACACTACATTTGGAACTTGTGTAGGCAACATCAGCTCCTATTAAAGTGTAGTCCACACACACACACTTCATAAAATTAGTGTTTCTTGTACCTGTAACCAGCTGTTCAGGAATAAGCACACTAAGGCCCCCCTTTGTACTTTTCTGCCTATCTTTCTCAGTCTAGCAAGATGAAGAAGGCAGGGAGTAAGGCACGTGGCCGTGGGCGTGGAGTTTCAGCAGGGAGAGGACGTGGGGATTCTGCCGGGAGAGGACGTGGGGATTCTGCAGGTAGAGGACGTGGGGATTCTGTGCCTGCTGTTGGCACCAGTGAGTCAGCATCCCCCAGTTTTAGCAGGCAACAGTCCTTTATGCGCAGCTTTGTAGGACCTCAACGTACCCCACTGCTGCGGGAGGAACAAATTGAAGCCGTTGTCGGATGGATGGCAGCTAACGCATCGACTTCAATTACTTCCGCATCCTCTCAGGATCAGAGCACCGAAGAGCCACCATCTGTCTCTTCACCACCTGCCAAAGTGCCCAGGCAGTCAGAGAGACATGGACAGGAGCCATCACAGTCTCTACTTCTGTTCTCGGAATCTGTTGGCTTGGAAAGAGGGGGGCCAGCCAAGCAGCATTCCTGAATGTGAAGAAGAGGGAGTATGCAGTGATGCGCAACTTCTTTGTCCCTCTGAATCTGAAGAGGCGAGTGGGCCAGTGCCTATGGTCAGCACACCTCAGTACACATCAGATGATGACGAGACTCAGTTGCCACTTTCTGGTGCGTACGGTGCTGGCGAGACAACCCCGGAGAAGCAGCTGTTTGAAGAGGGGAGGGAAGATGATGAGGTCCTTGACCCATCATGGCGTGAGGAACAGGAAGGTGGTGGGAGCAGCTCGGAGGAAGAGATTCCCCTACCGGCCAAATCAGGAGGCAAAGGGAGGGGGAAGACTTGGTTGCCTGTACCCTCCACTTCGGCACCCGTTAGGAGCATTCCTCATTCCAAAGGCAAACCGGGCGCTCCCAAGAGTTGCAGTGCGTGGTCCTTTTTTGACACAGTTGCAGATGACATTTGCTTTGTCAAATGCAAGCTGTGTCATCAGATAGTCAAAAGAGGGAGAAATGTCAGCAACCTCAATACCACAAATATGTGGAAACATGTGCGCACCAAGCACGAGTTGGAGTTGCAGAGACACCCTGAAGACGTAGGCCAACGTACAGCACCACCTACCACCTCTTCAGTTCGTGTTGGGGCCTCTTCCTCCAGCTCACACACTGCTGGTTCGGCTTCCTCACAGGATCGCCAAGGAAGAACCTCTGCCACTGTTGTCCGGAGACCCTGTCAGATTCCACCCATAGCAGCACGTTCCCATCCATCACAGCCATCGGTAGCACAGGCATGGGATAAAAGGCGCCCTTACTCGGCAAACCATCCCCGAGCACAGTCTCTGAATGCTGGCATTGCCAAACTTCTGGCAGTTGAAATGCTGTCATTCAGGCTGGTGGACACTGACACCTTCCGGGACTTAATGGCATTGGCAGTCCCCCAATACAACGTGCCCAGCCGCTTTTATTTCAGCAGGCGAGCCGTCCCTGCCCTGCAGAAACATGTTGAGGGCAAAATAAAACAGGCGCTACTAAACGCCGTTAGTAGCAAGGTCCACCTGACCACCGATGCGTGGACCAGTAACCATGGACAGGGACGATACCTTTCCCTCACTGCCCACTGGGTCAATGTTGTGGAGCCGGGTACAGATCTGGAGAGTGGCGCTGTATGTGTTCTTCCAACGCCACGGATTGCAGGACTCCAGTCTGTACACATAGACTCCTCCTCCTACTCAAGTTCCTCAGAAACAGCAGAGCAGGAGCCTGTTACGACCGATATGAGCACAGCCGTGGCCAAACGTCAACAGGCTGTACTCAAATTAATTTTTTTTGGGAATCGAAGCCACACAGTGCAGGAGCTCTGGAATGCTATCAAGCTGGAGAGCGATGTGTGGTTTGGGCCAGCGAATCTCCAGCCGGGCTTGGTAGTGTGTGACAATGGCCGAAATCTGGTGGCAGCTCTTGGCCTAGGCAACCTCACACACATCCCATGTCTGGCACATGTGCTTAACTTGGTCGTGCAGAGCTTTCTGAGGGACTATCCGGATCTTGATGCACTGTTGCACAAGGTCCGCATAGAGTGCGCTCACTTGCGACGTTCCAGCACGGCAAGATCGCGCCTCGCTGCTCTGCAGCGACGATTTGGCCTTCCGGAACATCGCATCATATGTGATCTACCCACCCGGTGGAATTCAACGTTACATATGTTGGAGCGGTTGTGTGAGCAGCAGGCAGCAGTCATGGAGTACCAGCTGCATCAGGCGCAAACAAGTCACACTGTGCGCCGTTCACACTTCAGCACCATTGAGTGGGCCTCTATGAAGGACATCTGCCTCGTTTTGCGTGCATTCGATGAATCCACGCGGATGGCGAGTGCAGATGATGCACTAGTCAGCATGACTGTCCCCCTTATCTGCCTGCTTCAACAAACACTGCAAGCACTAAGGGATGAGGTTTCGGAAGAGGTGGAGGATGAGGAGTCCCAAATGCCATCTGCTTCTGGACAGTCTGCGCTACGTGTTTCCTCACAAAGGCCTAGGCAGGGGACACTTTGTGAGGAGGATGAGGAGGAGTCGATGGAGGAGGAAGACATCTCTCCAGAGGAGGGAGGTACACAAACCTCTACTCAGTATGTACAGCGAGGGTGGGGTGATGCAGAGCAGGCCGAGGTCACGCCTCAAACAGGGGACAGCGGTTCTTTGGCAGTTGGGAGTCTGCAGCACATGGTTGATTTCATGCTGCAGTGCCTGAGAAACGACCGCCGCATCGCCCACATTCTCGTCTCGGCTGATTATTGGGTGTACACCCTCCTAGATCCTCGCTACCGGGACAGCGTACAAAGGCTCATACCAACGTTGAACCGGGAGCGTAAACTGCGGGAGTACGAAGAGTCACTGGTGCAGTCCATAATGTTTTCCATTCCACCCGACAGCATTGTTGCTAGTGCTTTACAAAGCAGCTCTGTGCGTCAAGGCAGTGGAGGAAACTCTGCACAAAGAGGGAGCAGAGGCAGCGCCGCAGCACAAGGCAAGACCACTATGGCCCAAATGTGGCAAAGTTTTGTGTGTCCACCACAATTGTCTACACCATCAGCGACGCCTCGAGTCAGCAGGAGGCAACGCTTCCGTCAGATGGTGTCAGACTACATGTCTTGCCCTGTCGCTGTACTCCCAGATGGCTCTTCCCCCTTCAAGTTTTGGGTCTCTAAGCTGGATACATGGCCAGAGCTTAGCCAGTATGCATTGGAGGTGCTGGCTTGCCCTGCTGCCAGTGTATTATCGGAACGTGTCTTTAGTGCCGCAGGTGGTGTACTAACAGACAGTCGCACGCGACTATCTTCCGATAATGTTGACCGGCTGACTTTTCTGAAAATGAACAAGGCCTGGATCTCCAAAGACTTTGCCATTCCTCTTACAGACTAAATTAGTGGTTGGCAACTGTATCCAGGTCTGCTGGTGTGTTCATTTTTCTACCACCTGAACTATAATCCCTGTGCTTCAACACAGCCAGTTGTCGCTCAGATGTGTCGTCTGCACAGAGAAACACACTAGCTCCTGTGTTAGTGGGGTTCAGTAACGCCAGCTGATCCCCTGCTGTGTGGACGGCAAAGTCACCAGCTCCATCAACATTCAAACCACTACTGATTTTTAACCGTGCCCAACTTAGGTCTCTGGCTCCACTGTCTCTACTATTTCCCCTGACCTCCAACCCCGCCATCTACATCTCTGAAATGGCGTCAGCACAATCTACACTTGTTCCTGTGTTCCTGTGGCTCAGTCCCATCAGTTTATCCCCTGATGTGTGTCCGGCAAGGTCTCCTGCTCTGTCCACATTCCCATAACCAGTAGTGGGAATGAGGACAGAGCTGGCGAACTTGCCGAACAAACATCAGGGGATCAACTGACGGGACTGAGCACCAGTAACACAGGAACAAGTGTAGAATGTGCTGACGCCACTTCAGAGATGTAGCTGGCGGGGTTGGAGGCCAGGGTAAATAGTAGAGACAGTGGAGCCAGAGGCCTAAGTGGAGCATGGTTAGAATCAGTAGTAGTCAACAACCTCCATAAAAACTGCTGCCCATTGGCCTCTGCATGCGGCATGCATAATCCTGGGCTCCAACAGCGTCAGTTGGTGTTCAGAAGTGTCGTCTCCACAGAGCCAAACACATTCGTTCAAGTGTTAGTGGGGTTCAGCACTGCCAGCTGTTCCCCTGCTGTGGAGATGGCAAGTCTCCTGCTGCCTTCACCTGCCAAAAGCAACAGGCCCCAGCCTGCTCCTCGCCTAATCCTGGGCTCCAACAGCGTCAGTTGGTGTTCAGAAGTGTCGTCTCCACAGAGCCAAACACATTCGTTCGAGTGTTAGTGGGGTTCAGCACTGCCAGCTGTTCCCTTGCTGTGGAGATGGCAAGTCTCCTGCTGCCTTCACCTGCCAAAAGCAACAGGCCCCAGCCTGCTCCTCGCCTAATCCTGGGCTCCAACAGCGTCAGTTGGTGTTCAGAAGTGTCGTCTCCACAGAGCCAAACACATTCGTTCCAGTGTTAGTGGGGTTCAGCACTGCCAGCTGTTCCCCTGCTGTGGAGATGGCAAGTCTCCTGCTGCCTTCACCTGCCAAAATCCAGTAGGCCCCAGCCTGCTCCACGCCTAATCCTGGGCTCCAACAGCATCAGTTGGTGTTCAGAAGTGTCGTCTCCACAGAGCCAAACACATTCGTTCAAGTGTTAGTGGGGTTCAGCACTGCCAGCTGTTCCCCTGCTGTGGAGATGGCAAGTCTCCTGCTGCCTTCACCTGCCAAAAGCAACAGGCCCCAGCCTGCTCCTTGCCTAATCCTGGGCTCCAACAGCATCAGTTGGTGTTCAGAAGTGTCGTCTCCAGAGAGCCAAACACATTCGTTCAAGTGTTAGTGGGGTTCAGCACTGCCAGCTGTTCCCCTGCTGTGGAGATGGCAAGTCTCCTGCTGCCTTCATCTGCCAAAAGCAACAGGCCCCAGCCTGCTCCTCGCCTAATCCTGGGCTCCAACAGCGTCAGTTGGTGTTCAGAAGTGTCGTCTCCACAGAGCCAAACACATTCGTTCGAGTGTTAGTGGGGTTCAGCACTGCCAGCTGTTCCCCTGCTGTGGAGATGGCAAGTCTCCTGCTGCCTTCACCTGCCAAAATCCAGTAGGCCCCAGCCTGCTCCACGCCTAATCCTGGGCTCCAACAGCGTCAGTTGGTGTTCAGAAGTGTCGTCTCCACAGAGCCAAACACATTCGTTCAAGTGTTAGTGGGGTTCAGCACTGCCAGCTGTTCCCCTGCTGTGGAGATGGCAAGTCTCCTGCTGCCTTCACCTGCCAAAAGCAACAGGCCCCAGCCTGCTCCTCGCCTAATCCTGGGCTCCAACAGCGTCAGTTGGTGTTCAGAAGTGTCGTCTCCACAGAGCCAAACACATTCGTTCAAGTGTTAGTGGGGTTCAGCACTGCAAGCTGTTCCCCTGCTGTGGAGATGGCAAGTCTCCTGCTGCCTTCACCTGCCAAAATCCAGTAGGCCCCAGCCTGCTCCACGCCTAATCCTGGGCTCCAACAGCGTCAGTTGGTGTTCAGAAGTGTCGTCTCCACAGAGCCAAACACATTCGTTCCAGTGTTAGTGGGGTTCAGCACTGCCAGCTGTTCCCCTGCTGTGGAGATGGCAAGTCTCCTGCTGCCTTCACCTGCCAAAAGCAACAGGCCCCAGCCTGCTCGTCGCCTAATCCTGGGCTCCAACAGCGTCAGTTGGTGTTCAGAAGTGTCGTCTCCACAGAGCCAAACACATTCGTTCCAGTGTTAGTGGGGTTCAGCACTGCCAGCTGTTCCCCTGCTGTGGAGATGGCAAATCTCCTGCTGCCTTCACCTGCCAAAATCCAGTAGGCCCCAGCCTGCTCCACGCCTGATCCTGGGCTCCAACAGCCTCAGTTGGTGTTCAGAAGTGTCATCTCCACAGAGCCAAACACATTCGTTCAAGTGTTAGTGGGGTTCAGCACTGCCAGCTGTTCCCCTGCTGTGGAGATGGCAGTCTCTCCTGCTGTCTCCGCATTCCAAATACAGTAGGCCTCTGCCTACACCCTCCTATTTCCTGGGCTTCAACACAGCCAGTTGTAGCTCGGAAGTGCCGTCCACACGGAAAGAGACACTTGCTCCCGTGTCCCAGTGGGGTTCAGTAACGTCAGCTGATCCCCTGCTGTGTGGATGGCAGTCTCTCCTGCTGTCACCACATTCCAAATACAGTAGGCCTCTGCCTACACCCTCCTATTTCCTGGGCTTCAACACAGCCAGTTGTAGCTCGGAAGTGCCGTCCACACGGAAAGAGACATTTGCTCCCGTGTCTCAGTGGGGTTCAGTAACGTCAGCTGATCCCCTGCTGTGTGGATGGCAGTCTCTCCTGCTGTCACCACATTCCAAATACAGTAGGCCTCTGCCTACACCCTCCTATTTCCTGGGCTTCAACACAGCCAGTTGTAGCTCGGAAGTGCCGTCCACACGGAAAGAGACACTTGCTCCCGTGTCTCAGTGGGGTTCAGTAACGTCAGCTGATCCCCTGCTGTGTGGATGGCAGTCTCTCCTGCTGTCACCACATTCCAAATACAGTAGGCCTCTGCCTACACCCTCCTATTTCCTGGGCTTCAACACAGCCAGTTGTAGCTCGGAAGTGCCGTCCACACGGAAAGAGACACTTGCTCCCGTGTCTCAGTGGGGTTCAGTAACGTCAGCTGATCCCCTGCTGTGTGGATGGCAGTCTCTCCTGCTGTCACCTCATTCCAAATACAGTAGGCCTCTGCCTACACCCTCCTATTTCCTGGGCTTCAACACAGCCAGTTGTAGCTCGGAAGTGCCGTCCACACGGAAAGAGACACTTGCTCCCGTGTCTCAGTGGGGTTCAGTAACGTCAGCTGATCCCCTGCTGTGTGGATGGCAGTCTCTCCTGCTGTCACCTCATTCCAAATACAGTAGGCCTCTGCCTACACCCTCCTATTTCCTGGGCTTCAACACAGCCAGTTGTAGCTCGGAAGTGCCGTCCACACGGAAAGAGACACTTGCTCCCGTGTCTCAGTGGGGTTCAGTAACGTCAGCTGATCCCCTGCTGTGTGGATGGCAGTCTCTCCTGCTGTCACCACATTCCAAATACAGTAGGCCTCTGCCTACACCCTCCTATTTCCTGGGCTTCAACACAGCCAGTTGTAGCTTGGAAGTGCCGTCCACACGGAAAGAGACACTTGCTCCCGTGTCTCAGTGGGGTTCAGTAACTTCAGCTGATCCCCTGCTGTGTGGATGGCAGTCTCTCCTGCTGTCACCACATTCCAAATACAGTAGGCCTCTGCCTACACCCTCCTATTTCCTGGGCTTCAACACAGCCAGTTGTAGCTTGGAAGTGCCGTCCACACGGAAAGAGACACTTGCTCCCGTGTCTCAGTGGGGTTCAGTAACGTCAGCTGATCCCCTGCTGTGTGGATGGCAGTCTCTCCTGCTGTCACCACATACCAAATACAGTAGGCCTCTGCCTACACCCTCCTATTTCCTGGGCTTCAACACAGCCAGTTGTAGCTCGGAAGTGCCGTCCACACGGAAAGAGACACTTGCTCCCGTGTCTCAGTGGGGTTCAGTAACGTCAGCTGATCCCCTGCTGTGTGGATGGCAAAGTCTCCTGCTGCCTACACAGTCGTACCACTACTGATTTTTAACCGTGCTCCAATTAGGCCTGTGGCTCCACTGTGTCTCGTATTTCCCCTGTCCTCCAACCCCACCAGTTACAGTTCCGAAGTGGCGTCTGCACAATCCACACTTGAACAAGTGTGGATTGTGCAGACGCCACTTCGGAGCTGTAACTGGCGGGATTGGAGGACAGGGGAAATACGAAAATCAGTGAAGCCACAGGCCTCAGTGGAGCTTGGTTAAAATTAGTAGAAGTCTACAACCGATCTTAAAATTTCTTCAATGCAGCCTCAGCCTGCTCCGTGCTTGTCCCTAGGCTTCAACACAGCCAGTTGTTGCTCGGAAGTGCCGTCTTCACAGAGTAAAACACTAGCTCCTGTGTTTGTGGGGTTCAGTAACGTCAGCTGTTCCCCTGCTGTTTTGATGGCAATCTGTCCTGCTGCCTCCCAATTGACAGCACATCAGGCCTCAGCCTGCTAAGTGCTTGTCCTGGGCTCCAACATCGCCAGTTGCTGCTCATAACTGACTTTGGCATGGGTACTCCCTCCTGCCCAGCTTGGTTCCAGCCCTGCCTGCTGTTTCCGGGAAGTGTCAATGTCAGTTTGCCACCCCAAGTTGCCATGTCGTGTTGCGGTTGGGTTAGCCGAGGCTAGGGTGCCAGCAGTTTAGGTGCTTCCTATGTGGACTGCGGGTTCTGGTAAGAAAGGCTTGTTCCGTAGTGCCAGTAGGACAAGCACCCCCTGTAGGACTGTGTGATTCAGCAACTGCGGCCAACTTGCGGCATGCCAACTTTGCTTTTCAGGGGTAACTTCTGCTACCCCTCCGGGTTCCAGCACCGTCAGCTGATTCTCGTCAGAGCCTTTGGCCTAGGTGCCTCCATCTCGGTATCCGAGTTCCGGCAACGTCTGCTGGTCCTTGGTAGTGCTTTGTAGCACAGGTACCTCCTGCTTAGTAACCGGGTTCCAGCACCGTCAGCTGGTCCTCGGTTGTGCCATTGGCTCTTATTCCTTCTGCTGCCCCTCCGGGTGCCAGCACTGTCAGCTGGTCCTCGCTATTTCCATTTGCTCTTGCAGCTTCTGCTACCCCTCCGGGTTCCAGCACCGTCAGCTGGTTCTCGTCAGAGCCTTTGGCCTAGGTGCCTCCATCTCGGTATCCGAGTTCCGGCAACGTCTGCTGGTCCTTGGTAGTGCTTTGTAGCACAGGTACCTCCTGCTTAGTAACCGGGTTCCAGCACCGTCAGCTGGTCCTCGGTAGTGCCATTGGCTCTTGTTCCTTCTGCTGCCCCTCCGGGTGCCAGTACCGTCAGCTGGTTCAAGAGGACAAAGAACAGGAAGACAACCACCAAGATGCAGAACAACAAGAGAGAGAAGACAAAGAAGCATAAAAAAACAAAGCAGTAGAACATTAAGCATAAGACTAATACTCAGCAAATGATATTATCTTATTTATAAGCAGAAGAAGACTAAGCAGTGTATGGGGGTGAGTCCTTTCCTCCTCGTGGTGCCCCTGGAAAAGGCCTGCTGCTGCAGGCCAAACTGAACGCGGACAAATCCTGTTGTAAATCTTTTGTGACAGGCAGAACGGAAGGTGTAAACTTCTAACTTTTCTAGATAACAACTACAGGAATGCCTGACACAAACAAGAATATGATGAAGAAGAATAGGAAGAAGATGAAGAAGTTGAATATGTAGAATAATAATTGTTGAATAAGAAGAATATGAAGAATGAAAGAAAAGGAAGAAGAAGAAGAATGTAAAAAAAGGAAGTAGAAGAATTTAAAAAAAGGAAGAAGAAGAATGTAAAAAAAGGAATAAGAAGAAGAATGTAAAAAAAGGAAGTAGAAGAATGTAAAAAAAGGAAGAAGAAGAAGAAGAAGAATGTAAGAAAAGGAATAAGAAGAAGAAGGTAAAAAAAGGAAGAAGAATAAGAAAGAAGAAGAAAGAAGAAAGAAGAAGAAGGCATACATGTCTGGCAAAATATAAATGAGGCTAACATAGTCAATATCTTTGTAACTCCTAACGTCTTTAAAAAAAAAGTTTAGTTCCTGCTATTCCATTTGATTGGGCTAAACCTCTATGGCTTTAATGTCTCCTCCACCTCCCACAATACATTCTACATTATTCTTAGTTGTTTTTCTTCATGTAGAATTAACCTACAAGGAAAGAAAGGGTTTTTTTTAATTCCGATATTTTGGCCCCATTGACTTGCATTGGTTCCCGGTATCGGAATCGGCGATACCGATACTTTTTTTTAAGATCGGCCGATCCATTCCGATCCGATATTTTCAAGTATCGGCTGGTATCGCTCAACTCTAGTGAGGAATATGATCCTGGCTGCAGCATTCAAGACAGATTGGAGAGGGGAGAGTTTGGTAAGAGGGAGACCGATTAGAAGAGAGTTACAATAGTCCAGACGAGAATGAATAAGAGAAACAGTAAGAGTTTTTGCAGAGTCAAAAGTAAGAAAAGGTCGAATTCTAGAAATGTTTTTGAGGTGCAAATACACTAAATTTTTGTGGTCAGCGAAGACTTGGAAGGGGTAGCGAGCCCCCTCCAGGAGATGTCTCCATTCAGAAAAGGCCAATTTCAAGGCCAGCTACTCCCTGTCCCGATGGAATAGCTCCTATCCACCAGTGAGAAGGTCTTAGAAAAGAAGGAGCAAGGATGCTTCCGACCTTGAGCATCCTTCTGGAACAGGACCGCTCCAGCACCGACGGATGAGGCATCCACCTCTAAAATAAACGGATTATCTACATCGGGGCAATGTAAAATGGGAGCGCTGGCGAAATGAGACTTAATAGAGAGGAAGGCCTTGGAGACCTCCTCTGACCACAATTTAGGATCTGCTCCCTTCTTGGTGAAGGCAACCAAGGGAGCTACCAAGGCTGAGAAGTGGGGAATGAATTGGCGGTAATAGTTAATAAATCCCTTAAAGCGCTGCACCGCCTTGAGGGAATGAGGGAATGAGGTTCCTGCCAATCCACAACCGCCTGTATCTTGGCAGGATCCATGGCCAATCCCTGGGCAGAGATGATATAGCCCAGGAATGGCAAGGACTCCTGCTCAAACACACACTTCTTCAACTTGGCATAGAGGGAGTTTGCCCATAGGAGGTCGCAGACTTTGCAAACATCTCTCTGGTGGGTGTCTATATCTGGAGAGTAAATGAGGATATCATCCACATAGACTACAACCGAGGTGGTGAGCATATCCCGGAAGATTTAGTTCACAAAGTCCTGGAAGACGGCCGGAGCATTACAGAGCCCGAAGAGCATCACCAGGTATTCATAGTGTCATGTTGTCTCATATTATGTATCAGCCCTCACAAATATTGTAATGATCTATTATTAAATATACTGTAAGTATTTTTCTAATAAATTTTGTACTATTGATTAACATCCTTTTATGGTGACCTTATTTCTATGTAGTTAATTTACTCTTTAGATTAAGTGTTCACATCTTGGTTGCTTGCTATTCATAGTGCCCATCTCTTTTGTTAAAAGCCATCTTCCATTTGTACCCCTCACGGATGCGAATCAGGTTGTAAGCCCCCCGTAGGTCAAGTTTATTAAACACTCTCGCTCCCCGTAGCCTATCGAACAGTTCCAATATCAAGGGTAGAGGATACTTATTCTTAACGGTGGTAGCGTTAAGACCCCTGTAATCGATGCAGGGACATAGTTCTCCATTATTCTTCTGGACGAAGAATCCCGCCCCTGCTGGTGACACCGACTTCCTAATGAATCCCATTGCCAGACTCTCCCTGATGTACTGAGACATGGCCTCTGTCTCCAGGAGAGATATGGGATAGACTAGACCCAGGGGAGGCTCAGCACCAGGCAAGAGGTCAATAGGACAGTTGTAGGGGTGGTGAGGTGGAAGGGTCTCCGCCGCCTTCTTGGAGAACACATCTGCATACTGTCAATAGTATTTGGGAAGAGAGGAGAGATCTGCGGGGATTTCAGTGGAGGCAACCTGAACGCACTCCCTCTGACACCTACCCTCACAGGATTTACTCCACATGAGAATTCTCCCCGAGCACCACTCTATATGGGGAGAGTGATGACACAACCAGGGAACCCCTAAGAGAACCTGGTTGATACCCTCGTGCATGACAAGGAGAGATAGTGTCTTCTGATGGGATGGAGACAGTGAGAGTATCAGCGGGGCGGTATGGTGGGGTAGTCGGTACCGGGCCGGTGTCAGGGGGGATGTGTCACAGCAGCGGTGACCCGGTCCGTCGCCCTGGGCGCCCAATATCAATGACGGATGATGTTTACAATGTAGTTTATATGAAAAGTTCGTGACGCCACCTGTGGTGTTTGGCAAGTGAGGTGTTAGCCAACGCTGCGTGCAGATCCTCTGGGGCTGATGGTGTGTTGCAGCTTAGATGGTGTAGCTCCCCACAGGTGAAGCTGTAACCCCAGGGCAGTGTAGGTGCAATGGATGAGGAGAGGCGCAGAAGGGTATAGATGCTGGTGCCCAGATGTAGCGGTGCTGAAGGTGCCAGCGATGAATGAATGGAGGACACCAGAGCTTGCAGTTTCAAATCTTTACTCACAGTTCGTGGTACCCACTGGTGCCTGCCTCCGTGCAGTGTCCTCCGGGGTAGAGACTCAATCAACCTCCCGGGCAAGTCAGGGCTCTCCTCTCCAACACTCCGCCAACATGTACCTTTCCTGAACGATTCCTCTATTGCGCCTTTCAGTGTGAAGAGCTCCAGTACCATGGTTCTCTGAAGTTCCTCCTGTCAGATGTTCCTAACAACTCTACTTGTATGACAGACAGCTGTAGCCTGATCAGGGACCACCTGGATCCCGGCTCTCTATCCGTGTTGCTGTTGTGTCCCAAGTCTTGGATGGGAGTAGTGCATTTACAGCCAACTACTCCACCGGTGTCTGCTGCAGAACCATAAGTGTCCATACAACTTCGGGGACTGGGCCCCGGCCTTGCGCTTAGAACCTATAGGCAGGGTTCCTATCCAACCCACCCCTCCTCTCTGTTCTCCTACTCCTTCGTTCCGTACTTGTCTTTCTCTCTATGGAAGCTTAGGTTGCAGTTCTACGTCTTACTTTCCCGTGCCAGCTGGCTCAGATCACTGAGAGAGCTGCAGCACTCCTCCTCGGACCCGTCCTCAGACTCTCCTGACTGACTGTCCTCCCTCCTCTGGGACTCACCCCACACTGACCTGTAATTCTAAACCTTCCCCATCTTTTATATGAATCTCAACTCCACCCACCTCCCAGCACATCTCATGTTACGAAGCAAGGAATCACCAGAGGTGCTCTGCTACCCTCTAAGCATGAGCCGCAATGTGATCAGTGCTGAACTATCCTGTGTGTGGGATGCAGGTGTTGGAGAGTGGAAAGGAGCCCCCAACTTACCAGGATGATGGGGCACTACACCTTAGGAGAAGGTGCAGTACCTCTGTGGCGACTGAGCCTCAGGGGCGCCACACCTCCACATTCACACTATTACTGATTTCAAACTTGCTCCAATTAGGCCTCTGGCTCCACTCTGGCTCTAGTATTTACCCTGGCCTCCAACACCGCCAGTTGCTGCTCAGAAGTGCCGTCTGCACAATCAACACTTGTTCCTGTGTTACTGGGGTTCAGTAACGTCAGCTGGTCGCCTGATGTGTGTCTGGCAATGTCTCCTGCTCTGTCCACATTCCCATAACTAGTAGTGGGAATGTGGACAGAGCAGGAGACATTGCCGGACACACATCAGGCGATCAGCTGACATTACTGAACCCCAGTAACACAGGAACAAGTGTTGTTTGTGCAGATGGCACTTCTGAGCAGCAGCTGGCGGTGTTGGAGGCCAGGGTAAATACAAGAGACAGAGTGGAGCCAGAAGCCTAATTGGAGCACGTTTAAAATCAGTGGTAGTCTACAACAGATATTAAACTTGATGAAATTAGGCCTCAGCCTACACCCTGATTGACCCTGGGCTCCAACATCGCCAGTTGCTGCTCAGAAGTGCCGTCTGCACAGTCAACATATGCTCCAGTGTTATTGGGGTTCAGAAATGTTATCTGAACCCCAGCTGTGTGTCCGGCAATTTCTCCTGCTCTGTCCACATTCACACAACTGCAGATTTTAAACTTGCTCCAATTAGGCCTCTGTCTCCACTCTGTTTGTAGTATTTTCCCTGGGTTCCAGCACTGTCAGCTGTTTCCCGGCATTGTCTTTGGCACAGGTACTCCACCCTGCCCAGCCTGGTTCCAGCACGCCTGCTGTTACCGGATAGTGTCAACGTCACTTTGCCACCAATATGTTGTCCTGTCGTGTTGCGGTCGGGTTAGCCGAGTCTATGGTGCCTGCAGTTTAGGTGCTTCCTATGTGGGCTGCGGGTTCTGGTAATAAAGGCTGGTTCCGTAGTGCCAATAGGACAAGCACCCCCTGTAGGACTGTGGGTTTCGGTAACTGCGGCCTGCTTGCGGCCTTACAACTTTGTTTATCAAGGGTACCTTCTGCTACCCATCCGGGTTCCAGCACCGTTAGCTGGTTCTCGGTAGTGCCTTTGGCCGAGGTGCCTCCTTCTCGTTATCCGAGTTCCAGCAACATCTGATGAGCTGGTCCTCGCTAGTTCCATTGGCTCTTGCAGCTTCTGCTACCCATCCAGGTTCCAGCACCATCAGCTGGTTCTCGGCAGTGCCTTTGGCTTAGGTGCCTCCTTCTCGGTATCCGAGTTCCAGCAATGTCTGCTGGTCCTTGATAGTGCTTTCTAGCACAGGTACCTCCTGCTTAGTAACCAGGTTCCAGCACCGTCAGCTGGTCCTCGGTAGTACCATTGGCTCTTGTTCCTTCTGCTGCCCCTCTGGGTTCCAGCACCGTCAGCTGGTCCTCGGTAGTGCCATTGGCTCTTGTTCCTTCTGCTACCCATCCGGGTTCCAGTACCGTCAGCTGGTTCTCGGCAGTTCCTCAGCCTTCTTGTACCTTCTGCTACATTTCCAAGTTCAAGCTTTTGGAAATGGTTTTTGGTTATCACTCTGGATCTCCCTGACGACGACTCTGAAGACGACGACCCTGAAGACCACCCCGAAGAAGACGAAGACCACGAAAACGATGACCCTGAAGACGACGACCCGGAAGACCACCCCGAAGAAGATCAAAAAGATGACCCTGAAGAAGATGACCAAGAGGACAAAGAACATGAAGACAACCACCAAGATACAGAACAACAGTAGACAGAAGACCAAGAAGCAAAAGACCAAGAAGCAGAAGAACAAAAAGCAGAAGAACAAAAAGCAGAAGAACATTAAGCATAAGACTAAAAATCAGAGCAAAGGATATTATCTAAATTATAAGCAGAAGAAGACTAAGCAGTGTATGGGGGTGAGTCCATTCCTCCTCGTGGTGCCCCAGGAAAATGCCTGCTACTGCAGGCCAACCTGAACGCGGACAAATCCTGTTGTAAATCTTTTGTGACAGGCAGAACGGAAGGTGTAATCTTCAAACTTTTATAGATAACAACTGCAGGAATGACTGTCACAAATAAGAATATGATTAAGAAGAAGAATAGGAAGAAGATGAAGAAGTAGAATATGAAGAAGTATAATAGTTGAATAATAAGAATATGAAGAATGTAAAAAAAAAGAATAATAGGAAGAAGGTGAAGAAGAAGAAGAAGAAGAAGAAGATGAATAAGGTGAAGAAGTTGATGAAAAAGATGCTGCTGCTGAGGATCATGAAGGAGAAAGTGTGGGAGAAGTAAAAAAGAAGGTGAAGAGCATGGAAGTAGTGAAACATACATATCTGACAAAATATAAAAAAGGTTGACATAGTCAATATCTTTGTAACTCCGAACGTCTTTAAAAAAAAAAAATATTCCTGCTATTCCATTTGATTGGGCTAAACCTTTAAACCTTTAATGTCTCCTCCACCTCCTCCGATACATTCTACATTACTATTAGTTGTTTTTCTTCATGTAGAATTAACCTACAAGGAAAGAAAGGGTTTTTTTTTAATTCCGATGTTTCTGTCCCATTGACTTGCATTGGTTTCCGGTATCGGAATCGGCGATATCCGATACTTTTTGGATATCGTTCCGATCCAATCCGATCCGATATTTCACGATATCGGAAGGTATCGCTCAACACTAACCACAATATAACAAGAAGATCCGCAAGAAATAATCACACATGTGGGACAATGTTCCAGGTGTCAATGATACACTTAGAGTGGTGGTTGGAGGAGGACTTCCTGGCAGAAAGGGTACAGTATCACCAGATACCAGGTATATATAGCATAGTTTAAACATTAAAAATGTATGTCTATATCAGGAGTAGTGTTGAGCCACCCCGCTAGTGTTCGAGTTCGTTTTGGTTCGTCGAACAGGAGGCAATTTCGTCGAATGTTCGTCGAACACTCGACGAACACCGTCAAACACTATTGAAAACAATGGCAGGCAAACACAAACACATACTAACACATAGAAAACAATTACAAAACACCTTAAAAGGTGTCCCAAAGCAGACAAAATGCTCAGAATACAAAAATAACATATGGAAAAGGGCAACTACATATAGAAAAGAGGTGGAGGAGTAAAAGGAGGAGGAGGAGACACAGATATAGGCATGTCATGCCCTTATGAAGTCAAGAAAGGCTGGAATAAAAATGTAAAATACAAAAAAAAAATAAAAATCTGAAATCGAAGACGATCATATACCATCGGACTTCCCACCATAAATTATGCCAACTGCCGATCGGGCGACGTTATTCCCATGAACCTCTGAACAGCGTCCATGAAGGCAAAGTGTTTGGTTTCTGAGGGCAGTATAGTTGCAAAGCTGAACCTTAAAGGAATGTCCAGAAGGGCACCACCAGGAGTGGAGCCTGCGGCTTAATACGACTCCACCCAGGAAACCTCAACCATGCCAGCTACAGAAAAGAAGGACAGATTGCAAGCTTTGTCGATTCAGTGGGTGGTGGTGGATGTCCGTTTTTAGTTGTGCTAGCGATTTGTCAGCTTAATTCCGTTAACGAACGAGACTCCGGCATGACCCCGTACCGCGTCAAGCTTACTAGAGGGACACGCAAGATCGAGCAATAACAGGTCTGTCATGCCCTTCCATGTCCAGGGCTGCATGCACGCTACACTGAAAGGACCAGCATGTGTCGCTTACAGGTGCAGATAACCCACTGAACACCCTTAGTGATGGGGATCTGGGATTCCAATTCTTCCCCGCGAACAAGGATTTCCCAGTAAGTGCAGGTCAACCGCAATTCCGGAATTAGGCCTAACCGGCATTCCAGAAAGAATGAAAAAATTAAGTGTCCAAATCACAGGTGCTGTAGCTTGCTTAACAGCTGGGCTCCTCTGCTGAGTAGCACGCAGTTCTTACATAAACAGGCGGCATAGCTTGGTTCACAAGCGGGCTCCACTGCTGAGCAGTAGACACCGGTACTGGTCCCAAAGTATTCACTGGGCTAAATGGAGTTAAAAAATGATTCTTACATAAACAGGCGACATAGCTAGGTTCACTGATGGGCTCCTCTGCTGAGTAGCAGACAGTGCTACAAGGCCCTAAAGGATTTTCTGGACAAGATGTGTTAAAAAATTATTAGAAACATGTACGGTGTAGCTCCTTGACAGGTGCACTACACCGCTTGCTACCACACACCACTACTATGCCATGAAACAGTCTATTAACATTGAAAACCATTATTAATGTGAAAATGAAGTTCCGCTTTTGGTGAACGAACCATTCTCGAGCGGAACCTCGAACAGCCGAATTTTAAGCAAAGTGTTCGCGTTCGACGAACGGCTCGAAAACACCGGCCAAAACAGCTGGAAATTTAACTTGGCAAACAGGTCGACTCAAACACCGCTCATCTCTAATCAGGAGGCAGACTCAGACGTTCTCAGGCCCAGTATGGATTCGACAAGATTGTAGAAAGTTGAGAAAGGGTACAGTATCACCAGATAACAGGTATATATATAGCATAGATTACACATTAAAAATCTTTGTCTATATATCAGGAGGCAGACTCAGATGGTCTCAGGCCCAGTATGGATTCGACTTGATTGTAGAAAGTTGAGAAAGGGTACAGTATCACTGGATAGCAGGTATATATAGCATAGTTTAATCATTAAATATCTGCGTGTATATTTCCGGAGTCCGACAAGACACTCACAGCCTCAGTATGGATTAGACAAGAATTTAAAAAGTAGAAAAAGGGATATGTATTCAAAGCGTACACCAGTATAAACTGTTGGGGTATTTTTCAATCTTCATATATATTTCAGTCTCAGTAAGACAGTCCAGACTCTCCGCAAGAGGAAACGAGATGGATACAAGTACAGACGGAAAGTCGAGTGATTGCAGAAATTTTGGAATTACTAATCACGGGAAAAATTTCCTGGAGAATTCTCAGAGGCGATGCTGACCCTCAATTACTTTGTCTGTGGAGACAGCGAAAACAGTTTTTGTGAAGAAATGTTTGCTGTATCACTGTACCGTGGAACCCCTCACCGTTACTCATCTCCATCAAATTGTGATCACAGGGAGAGATGTAGACATTGTCCTCACTGCCTATCATGATCTGTCAGGTAACTTTGGAGTGCAAAAGACACCAGCCACAGGACATAGGCGATTCTATTGGATTGGTATGAGAGGACACATTTAAAAATGTGGGCAGGAACGTCACACGTCTGTGAGTTGGAAAACCGTGAAAGCTGATGATAAACCATCACTGCATCTCATTGGGAGTCGACGTCCATAACAAATGGAAGCCATTGATCATCTGAAGATAGAGCCCAGCAGGACAGGGCATAGCTATGTCTTAACCATCATCTATCATTTCACCAAATTTGAATTAGCAGTCCCAGTGAAGTATTTAACAGGCCAGACTACACAGTGGTGGAGCAGGGAGAGGTAAGTATTTCAAGTGTTGGTGCCCTGAGCAAGCAGGGGGGGCCCAGTCGTAGCCGGCGGTACTGGCACAGGGCCCCTCATAGTACGCCGGTGTGTCTGATGGCGGGTGTGCACCCCCACCATCAGAGACACTTGATTGTACTATGAGGGACCCTGTGCCAGTGCCGTTGCCCAAGAGTGGGCCCACCCACCTGTCCAGGGCAACCGCACTCGCATGGGTGCGTGTGCCAGGTGGTGACCCCGGCGCTGTGGGGGGAGGCAGCCCAGTTAGGGAGGTGGAAAAAATGGCATATGTTGATGTTGGACATTCAGCAGCTGCAAATGGAGTAATTGGAGAAGTCCGCGGAAGAGGAGGACAAAAGCGAGCCATTTTTCTGGCAACCTACGTGTCAGCAGGGGAGGGTGGGACAAAATCCTTTGAAACACACGCATGATTCATTTTAATGAATGTTAGATCATCAACATTTTTGGTCGACAGACGGGTCCTTTTTTCAGTCAGCATTGATCCAACAGCGCTGAAGACTCATTCAGATAACACACTAGCAGCATGGCAAGTGAGCTCCTGTAAGGCATATTGTGCTAATTCAGGCCAGGGGTCAAGTTTACTGGCCCAATAGTCAAAGGGGAATGACCAGTGAGGGAGAACATCGATATGTGAGGAGAAGTAGCTTGTTACCATAGTTGACAACTGCTGTCTCATGTCACTTTCAATCGATGCAGTATTACCAGTCGTGTGAGCAGTACTTGAAAAATCAGTCCACAACATGGTCATGAAACCCCTGTGTTCAACGTCACTTCGGCTGTGTGCACCACGAACACCTCTTCCATGTTTCCCCCCTACGGCTCGTGGGAGAAACATCACCGCCGCTGTGTGCTGGGAATGCCTCAAACAAACGGTTTACCAGAGTTGCTTGTTTATTAGCCTTTATAGCGTGGATCCAGGATGCTGGCCAACCAGTAGTTGTCATCGATCATCATTTTGGCAATGCGGGGGTCCCTTTTTAGGATCTGCAAGGCATAATCAGACATGTGGGCCAATGTTCCAGGTGTCAATGATGCACTGCGAGTGCTGGGTGGAGGAGCACTTTCTGGCAAATCAACATCCCTCCTGTCATGCACAAACCCTGTACCTGACCTTGCCACGCCAACATTTTTTCTTGCCCCCTGAGAAGCATCCTCCTCCCCAAAATAATCATCCCCATCATCTTCCTCCTCCTCCTCTTCTTCCTTCTCCACTTCCAGGAGAGTTCCCTGAGCAGACAATGGCTGACTGTCATCAAGGCTTCCCTCCTCCTTTTCCTCCTCGGTTGCAGACGCCTGCTCCTTTATGTGCGTCAAAGTTTGCGTGAGCAGACGCATAAGTGGGATGCTCATGCTTATGATGGCATCGTCTGTGCTTACCAGCCATGTGCATTCCTCAAAACACTGAAGGACTTTACAGATGTTTTTCAGCTTCGACCACTGCACACCAGACAACTCCATGTCTGCCTGCAAACAGCCTTACCGTGTATCCTCCCACAAATGAATTACAGCCTGCTTCTGTTCGCACAGCCTCTGAACCATGTGCAGGGTGGCGTTCCACCTTGTTGCAACGTCGATAATTAGGTGGTGTTGGGAAGGTGGAGCAATCGCTGCAGCTAATGCATACGACTGGAGTGTATAGGTGACCGGCGGATGTGCGAGCACAGTCTTCGCACCTTATGGAGCAGGCCTGTTAACTCCGGATAATTATTGAGGAAGCACTGCACCACCAGGTTCAAGGTGTGAGCCAGGCAAGGTATGTGTCTGAGTTTTGCAAGGGCTATGGCTGCCACAAAATTCCGTCCGTTATCACTAACTACCTTGCCTGTCTCAAGATGTAGACTGCCCAGCCATGACTCAGTACCTCCGCGGTGTGTCTGTTGTCGCCCAAACACATCATCTTCAACACAGCCTGCTGACGCTTACCACTAGCTGTTCGATAGTGGGACACCTCGTGTGCAACAGTGGCAGCTGCGGATGGAGTGCTCGTGCGACTGCACTCTGTGGACGAGCTTTCGCTTCTGGAGGAGCAGGAGGAGGGTCGAATGCCTACAGCCAACTGTTTCTTATACTGTGGGCTAGGCAGCACTGTCCACCGCCGCTGTCCCCTGTGGACCCTGCATCCACCACATTAACCCAGTGCGCAGTGATGGACACGTAATGGCCCTGGTCATGCCTACTGGACCATGCATCTGTTGTGAGGTGCACCTTTCCACTGACTGATTGCTTGAGTGCATAGACAATGCGGTCTTTCACATGCACGTGGAGGGCTGGGATGGCTTTTCCCGAAAAGAAGTGCCGACTCGGTAACATAGTAACATAGTAACATAGTTAAGGTTGAAGGAAGACTTTAAGTCCATCTAGTTCAACCCATATCCTATCCTAACTTGCCCTAACATGTTGATCCAGAGGAAGGCAAAAAATCCCCATGTGGCAAACAGTAAGCTTCACATTGGGGAAAAAAATTCCTTCCCGACTCCACTTATGGCAATCAGACTAGCTCCCTGGATCAACGCAATATTAAGGAAACTAGTGTATATACCCTGTAATATTATACTTTTCAAGAAAGGCATCCAGTCCCTTCTTAAATTTTAGTAGGGAATCACTCATTACAACATCATATGGCAGAGAGTTCCATAGTCTCACTGCTCTTACAGTAAAGAATCCACATCTGTGAGTATGCTTAAACCTTCTTTCCTCCAGACGTAGAGGATGCCCCCTTGTCCCTGTCACAGGTCTAAGAGTAAAAAGATCATTAGAAAGGTCTTTGTACTGTCCCCGCATATATTTATATATTGTAATAAGATCACCCCTAAGCCTTCGATTCTCCAAACTAAATAACCCCAAGTGTGATAACCTTTCTTGGTATTGCAGACCCCCTAGTTCCCTAATAACCTTGGTCGCTCTTCTCTGCACCCGCTCCAGTTCACTAGTGACTTATATAGAGGTAAAATTATAATTATCTTCTCCTCATGAGCATCTATGCCTCTTTTAATGCATCCCATTATTTTATTTGCCTTTGCAGCAGCTGCCTGACACTGGCTACTAAATGTGAGTTTGTTGTCCATCCATACACCCAGGTCTTTTTCAGTGACAGTTTTGCCCAGTGTTTTACAATTAAGCACATAATTATACATCTTGTTCGTTCTACCCAAGGGCATGATCTTACATTTATCTCCATTAAAGCTCATTTGCCATTTATCAGCCCAAGCTTCTGGTTTACATAAATCCTCCTGTAATATAAAATTGTCCTCCTCTGTATTGATTACCCTGCAGAGTTTAGTGTCATCTGCAAATATTGAAACTCTACTCTCTATGCCCCCTACAAGGTCATTAATAAATATGTTAAAAAGAAGCGGGCCCAAAACTGACCCCTGTGGTACCCCACTGCTAACCGTGACCCAGTCCGAGAGTGCTCCATTAACCCCTTCACCCCCAAGGGTGGTTTGCACGTTCATGACCGAGTCAATTTTTACAATTCTGGCCACTGTCCCTTTATGAGGTTATAACTCTGGAATGCTTCAACGGATCTAGGCGATTCTGAGATTGTTTTCTCATGACATATTGTACTTCACTTTAGTGGTAAAAATTTTTCGCTATAACTTGCGTTTATTTATTAAAAAAACAGAAATATGGCGAAAATTTTGAAAATTTTGCAATTTTCAAAATTTGAATTTGTATGCCCTTAAAACAGAGAAATATGTGACACAAAATAGTTACTAAATAACATTTCCCACATGTCTACTTTACATCAGCACAATTTGGGAAACAACATTTTTTTTTGTTAGGAAGTTATAAGGGTTAAAATTTGACCAGCGATTTCTAATTTTTACAACAAAACTTACAAAACCATTTTTTTTAGGGACCACCTCACATTTGAAATCACTTTGAGGGGTCTATATGGCAGAAAATACCCAAAAGTGACACCATTCTAAAAACTGCACCCCTGAAGCTACTCAAAACCACATTCAAGAAGATTATTAACCCTTCAGGTGCTTCACAGGAGCAGAAGCAACGTGGAAGGAAAAAATGAACATTTAACTTTTTAGTCACAAAAATAATATTTTAGCAACAATTTTTTTATTTTCCCAAGGGTAACAGGAGAAATTGGACCCCAAAAGTTGTTGTCAAATTTGTCCTGAGTACGCTGATACCCAATATGTGGGGGGGAACCACTGTTTGGGCACATGGCAGGGCTCAGAAGGGAAGGAGCCCCATTTGACTTTTTCAACCTAAAATTGGCTGGAATTGAGATCGGACGCCATGTCGCGTTTGACGAGCGTCTGATGTGCCTAAACAGTGGAAACCCCCCACAAGTGACCCCATTTTGGAAACTAGACCCCCTAAGGAACTTATCTAGATGTGTGGTGACCACTTTGAACCCCCAAGGGCTTCACAGAAGTTTATAACACCCGGGCGTGAAAATAAAAAATCATATTTTTTCCACAAACATGATCATTTAGTCCCCAATATTTTGTTTTCCCAAGGGTAACAGGAGAAATTGGACCCCAAAGGTTGTTGTCAAATTTGTCGTGAGTACGCTGATACCCAATATGTGGGGGGGAACCACAGTTTGGGCACATGGCAGAGCTCAGAAGGGAAGGAGCCCTGTTTGACTTTTTCAACCTAAAATTGGCTGGAATTGAGATCGGATGCCATGTCGCGTTTGACGAGTGTCTGATGTGCCTAAACAGTGGAAACCACCCACAAGTGACCCCATTTTGGAAACTAGACCCCCTAAGGAACTTATCTAGATGTGTGGTGACCACTTTGAACCCCCAAGGGCTTCATAGAAGTTTATAACACCCGGGCGTGAAAATAAAAAATCATATTTTTTCCACAAACATGATCATTTAGTCCCCAATATTTTGTTTTTCCAAGGGTAACAGGAGAAATTGGACTCCAAAGTTGGTTTTCAAATTTGTCCTGAGTACGCTGATACCCAATATGTGGGGGGGAACCACTGTTTGGGCACATGGCAGGGCTTAGAAGGGAAGGAGCCCCGTTTAACTTTTTCAACCTAAAATTGGCTGGAATTGAGATCGGACGCCATGTCGCGTTTGACGAGCGTCTGATGTGCCTAAACAGTGGAAACCACCCACAAGTGACCCAATTTTGGAAACTAGACCCCCTAAGGAACTTATCTAGATGTGTGGTGACGACTTTGAACCCCCAAGGGCTTCACAGAAGTTTATAACACCCGGGCGTGAAAATAAAAAATCATATTTTTTACACAAACATGATCATTTAGTCCCCAATATTTTGTTTTTCCAAGGGTAACAGGAGAAATTGGACTCCAAAGGTTGTTGTCAAATTTGTCCTGAGTACGCTGATATCCAATATGTGGGGGGGAACCACAGTTTGGGCACATGGCAGGGCTCAGAAGGGAAGGAGCCCCGTTTGACTTTTTCAACCTAAAATTGGCTGGAATTGAGATCGGACGCCATGTCGCATTTGACGAGTGTCTGATGTGCCTAAACAGTGGAAACCCCCCACAAGTGACCCCATTTTGGAAACTAGACCCCCTAGGGAACTTATCTAGATGTGTGGTGACCACTTTGAACCCCCAAGGGCTTCACAGAAGTTTATAACACCCGGGCGTGAAAATAAAAAATCATATTTTTTCCACAAACATGATCATTTAGTCCCCAATATTTTGTTTTCCCAAGGGTAACAGGAGAAATTGGACTCCAAAGGTTGTTGTCAAATTTGTCCTGAGTATGCTGATACCCAATATGTGGGGGGAACCACTGTTTGGGCACATGGCAGGGCTCAGAAGGGAAGGAGCCCTGTTTGACTTTTTCAACCTAAAATTGGCTGGAATTGAGATCGGACGCCATGTCACGTTTGACGAGCGTCTGATGTGCCTAAACAGTGGAAACCCCCCACAAGTGACCCCATTTTGGAAACTAGACCCCCTAAGGAACTTATCTAGATGTTTGGTGAGCACTTTGAACCCCCAAGTGTTTCACTAAAGATTATAATGCCCAGGCGTGAAAATATAAAATCCTGTTTTGTTCCCACATAAATGATCATTTAGTCCCCAATTTTTAATTTTCCCAAGAGTAACAGGAGAAATTGGACCCCAAAAGTCGTTGTCCAATTTGTCCTGGGTACTCTGGTACCCCACATGTGGGAAAAAACTGTTTAGGCACACGTCGGGGCTCGAAAGGGAAGTAGTGTTGTTTTGGAATGTAGACTTTGGTGGTCTGCTGGCGTCATGTTCCATTTACAGAGTCCCTGATGTGCCTAAACAGGAAAACCCCCCACATATGACATCATTTTGGATACTAGACCACCAAAGAACAAATCTAGATGTGTCCCCAACTAATCTAATGTAAATTAGTAGTGCATGGAGGTGTGGTACAATTTGAAGCAATCCTTCATGCACAGGCCAGGTTTTTCGGGGCAGGTGTCGCATTGATAAGTGGTGTCCCTGCGTATTCCTTTTTTGTAACACACTCGACACCTTTTTTGCGGCTTACCTTTTCTTGGGGTTGGCGGGACCACCCCCGGAAAATGCTGACCTGGGACAATACGAGCACCTTCAGTACCAGAAGTACTGGGGCCCGCTCCTTCCTGAGCGCCAAACATCAGGGCCTTAACCACTACCTCCTGGAAATGAAGGTACGCCGTATCGCTGGGGCATGCACATTGTGACAGCAGGAATGCGTTGAGCATTGCCAATTGGGCGATGTGCACAGCCAGCTTTTTGTACCACGCCTTGGCCTTCCTCAATGCATTGTACGGTTGGAGGAGTTGATCGGAGAGATCAACTCCCCCCATGTTTTTGTTGTACCCCACTACACATGTCGGTTTGAGGACCTGTGTAGAGGTACCCCGTACAGTGCAGAGGGTACTGCCATCACCGTGTATGGTGGTCAAGAGATGGACATCTCTCTTGTCCTTGTACTTGACCACCAGCAGGTGGTCGCTACATTGGGCTCTGCTCTCACCTTTTCGGAGCATCTGCCCAAGTAGCGTCTTCGGGAGGCCTCTCTGATTTTTGCGGACAGTACCGCAGGCTGCGGGAAGTCGCTCAGAGAGGGATTTGTAGAGTGGGATGCTGGTATAAAAGTTATCAGTGTAGAGGTGATAACCTTTATCCAGCAGTGGGTGCACCAAATCCCACACAATTTTCCCCCTCACTCCCAGGAAAGGAGGACACTCAGGGGGTTCAATCCGGGTGTCCTTCCCTTCGTAAACTCTAAACTTGTGGGTGTACCCTGAGGTACTCTCACACAACTTATAGAGTTTGATTCCGTACCTGGCCCTCTTACTGGGCAGGTATTGACGGAATCGCAGCCTTCCCTTGAAGTGAACCAAGGACTCATCCACGCAGATGTCCCTTTGGGGCACGTACACTCCAGCAAACTTTTTGTTGAAGTGTTCGATGACCGGCCGAACTTTGAACAGACGGTCAAAGTTGGGGTCATCTTGTGCGGGACACTCTGCATTATCAGTATAATGCAGAAACTTGTGGATGGCCTCAAAACGCGTCCGGGCCATGACCATTCGGAACACTGGAGTGTTGTATAAAATATCAACACTCCAATATTGCCGAATTTCCGGCTTCTTCAGTATCCCCATATGGAGGACCAGGCCCCAAAACTGCGTCATTTCAACTGCGTCTACAGGAGACCAGTTTGAAAATGTTGAACGCGGGTTTTGCTCCAAAAATTGACGAGCGTACAAATTAGTTTGCTCCACCATGAGGTTAACAAAATCCTCAGAGAAAAAGACTTTGAAAAAGTCAATTTCTGTGAGGCCGGTGGTGTCAAACTTGATTCCTGATTCTGCCACAAAATCAGGAATCAGTGGCTCGTAATTTTCGGGGGGCGAGGTCCATACAGGGAGCACTGGGTCAGCTGCGGGCATGGTGGGCGCTACCTCATCTTCTGTCCTGGAGCGTCTGCGTGGCGGTTCCGCAGGACCCGAGGAAGATGATGAGGAGGGGGAAGAGGAAGAAGAAGAGGATGAAGAATCCGAAAAATAAAGAAAAGTCGGATCGCCATCCAAATCGCTATCAGTGTCGGAGGCAAGTAAAGCATATGCCTCCTCCACTGAATAGCGCTGTTGGGATGAATTTGATGACATTTTTGTGTAAATATGGTGCTTGGGTGTACACTTTATTGAAAACTGTATGTGTACGTGAGGGGGGGAGTGATTGGTGTAAACTTTCTGTAAAGAAAAAGCTGTGGAAAAAAGTCTAAAACAGCAGGCCCTAGCTGATAAGTGTCACTTATCAAAACTAGGCTGCTGGATGTGCGCACGGGGTGGCGCAAGGGGGGGTGGAAAAAAAAAAAGGAAAACGGCAGGCACAAACTCTGATAAGTGAACTGTGTCACTTATCCAAGTTTCGCAGCTGCGGGATGTGTGTACGGAGGGGCTAAGGAAAAAGAAAGCGAGCTCGAGTGTTGATCGGTGAACTGCATCACCAATCAACGCTCGGCGGCTGCGCACGGAGGTGGCGCAAAAGTGGGGTGGAGGGGGGTAAAAATAGGGGGAAGGGGGATGGGGGATTGGGGTGGATGAAGAGAGATTGGGCAGGGATCAACAGTTAGGGTTGTAGTTAGGTGGCACAAAGGGGGGTGAAAAAAATGAAAAACGGCAGGCACAAGCTTGGATAAGTGACGTGTGTCACTTATCCAACTTTTGCGGCTGCGGGATGGGTGTACGGAAGTGGCGCAAAGGGGGCTAAGGAAAAAAAAAGTGAGCTCGAGTGTTGATCAGTGAACTGCGTCACCAATCAACGCTCGCCGGCTGCGCACGGAGGTGGCTCAAAAGTGGGGTGGAGGGGGGTAAAAGGGGGGTGAAGGGGGGTAAGAAGGGGGGTGGGGGGTGAAGATAGATTGGGGGGGTGAAGATAGATTGGGGGGTGAAGATAGATTGGGGGGGTGAAGATAGATTGGGCAGGGAATCAGGGATCAATTAGCACTTACAGTTGTAGCTTTCTTTCTTCTTTCTTCTTTCTTCTGCAGGGATTGTGATGCTACAAGCTGTGGCACCACAATACCCAGCACAGGAGCTCTTGCTGCGTCCGACCTCTCTGCAGGAATACTCAGCTAGAGTGAGGACCCCTGCAGACAGGTCAGAAAGGTCAGAGGCAGGTCAGGGGGCAGGTCACAGAGCGGTCACATCGCTGCTGTGACCTGTCATTGGTGGGATCGAATGATTACATCGATCCCACCAATCCCTGATCTGCCTGGTGACCATGGCAACTGCCTAGAATCGGAGCTCACAGCTCCGATTACTAGGCAGGTCATGCCCAGGTCACTAGCAGGGCACAGAGCGGTCACATGGTGACCGCAGCTGTGCCCTGTGGTTGGCGCGATCGCCGATCTAATCGATCGCGCCAGCCAACTCCTGCAGGCCCTTCTGGGCACTGCGATTGGCGCGATCGATCAGATCGGCGATCGCGCCAATCCGGGTGCTTTTTGCCAGGCACCGGCTCTAGGATCGAGTACATCAGTACTCGATCCCAGCCTAGGACATCATTGTTTCAGCCAAGCTGATTGGCTGAAACAATGAGAAATGCTGCGATTGGCTGTTCAGAATTGAACAGCCAAGCACAGCGCTCTGGATGCCGGGGGGGCGGGACCGCAGCCCGGGATGCCAACGCCATCTTTTGTAAGGTGAGATGGCGTCGGAATTTTAATGCGATCACAGCGTATCGCATTAAAGGGCCCGACGTACTATCCCGTCCACGGTCATACGGGCCCGGGTACCGTGGACGGGATAGTACGTTGGATGTCAGGAAGGGGTTAATAACCACCCTTTGTTTCCTATCCCTGAGCCAGCTCTTAACCCACCTACACATATTTTCCCCTATCCAAATTGTTCTCATTTTATGTATCAACCTTTTGTGTGGCACCGTATCAAAAGCTTTTGAAAAGTCCATATACACCACGTTCACTGCATTCCCTTGGTCCAGTCTGGAACGTACCTCTTCATAAAAGCTTGTCAGATTAGTCTGACAGGAACGGTCCCTTGCAAACCCATGTTGATATTGGGTCATAAGGTTATTCTTCTCCATTTACTCCAGTATATTATCTCTTAGAAAACCCTCCAGGATTTTACCCACAGTTGAGGTTAAGCTTACTGGCCTATAATTTCCAAGTTCAGTTTTTGTCCCCTTTTTGAAAATTGGCACCACATTTGCTATACGCCAGTTCTGTGGTACAGACCCTGTTATTATAGAATCTTTAAAGATTAAAAATAATGGTCTATCTATAACTGTGCTTAATTCCTGCAGTACTCGGGGGTGTATCCCATCCGGGCCCGGGGATTTGTCAATTTTAGTGATTTTTAGACGCGCCGTACTTCCTGCTGGGTTAAGCAGGTGACATTTAATGGAGAATTTTTTTATCCCTGATCATGTTATCCGTCATGGGATTTTCTTGTGTAAATACTGTTGAAAAAAAGTCATTTAGCATATTGGCTTTTTCCTCATCCTCATCCACCATTTCACCCAGACTATTTTAAGGGGACCAACACTATCATTTTCTAGTTTCTTACTATTTATGTAGTTTAAGAATATTTTGGGATTATTTTTACTTTCTCTGGCAACGAGTCTCTCTGTCTCAATCTTTGCTGTCTTGATTTGCTTTCTACAGAATTTATTTAATTTTCTGTATTTATTTAATGCCTCATCACTACCTACTTGCTTTAATTCTCTAAATGCTTTTTTTTTGTCCCTTATTGCTCCCCTTACAACTCTACTTAGCCATAGTGGTTTCCTCTTATTTCTAGCATGTTTATTCCCATACGGTATATATTGTGCACAGGTCCTATTCAGGATGCTAATAAACGTTACCCATTTTCTTTGTGTATTTTTATGTCTCAGGATATCGTCCCAGTTAATTGCACAAGATCATCTCTCATCCGTTGGAAATTTGCCTTCCTGAAGTTTAGTGTCCTTGTAAACCCTCTACTACACATCTTATTAAAGGATACATGAAAACTTATTAATTTGTGATCACTATTACCCAAGTGACCCTCAACCCTTACATTTGATATGCGGTCTGGCCTGTTGGTTAATATTAGGTCTAGCAGTGCCCCCCCTCTTGTTGGGTCCTGAACCAGTTGTGAAAGGTAATTGTCTCTCATAGTTGTCAAAAACCTATTACCTTTGCTGGAACTGCAGGTTTCGGTTCCCCAATGTATTTTAGGGTAGTTGAAGTCCCCCATAATAATGACTTCTCCTTGAGTCGCTGCTTCATCTATTTGCTTTATGAGGATATTTTCTGTTGCTTCCATTATTTTTGGAGACTTATAACAAACACCTATCAGTAATTTATTATTTTTCCCATGGTACTGCGTAGGCCATGAGCTGGTATTCAAATTTCTCAGATTTTTCCCTCGGCTAAAGGTCTATGCGCACTTCTTACAGATAACCTTTGCCTGATCATTAGGATTTTGTTCAAAAATGTGCCACACTACACTCTTCCTACTATGGAAGACATTTTGAGGCCTTGCACGCTGTGCTAATTTGACTGTCTGGCCAAGCTGTCCTGCAACTCTTCGTTTTTGTAACCCGTTTTTGGACTGCTACGATCCTGCCAGATAACAGCTGTTGCGATGTCATTGCCTGCTGTGGATCCTCCTCCTCCTCTTCTGAGCTATTGGCAGCAGCACCCTCTTCCCCAATGGATGCCAATCTGGGTCAACAACTGGGTCATCCATCACCTCCTCTTCAATTTCATGTGTACCTTCCTCTGTGTCACCGTGTAAGGTGGTATAGTATGCGGGAAGGGGCACCTGAGTTTCATCAGGGTGTGATTCTGCCTCAGTACACTGCGAGGACAATGTAGTGCTCTGAGAGAATGTACCAGCAGAAAAATTTAACAGTGGCTGTGCATCAGTGCACTCCATGTCAGATTCATCTTGGACTGGGGAATTCACGATTTGACTTGATAACCCAGGCATGGTATGTGAAAAGAGCTCCATGGAGTAATCAGTAGTGTGGCCTGCCGCATGCTTCACTTTTGGTAGGGGTGAAGGACACAAGGAAAGTTGTTGTTCCTGACGAGGAGCCTCCACTGACGACTCAGTGCTTTTATTTTTTGAAACTTCAGAAGAGGAGGCGAGAGAGCTGGAGGCTGTGTCAGCAATGTAAGCTGTTATGAATGGGTCACCGAGGAGGAGCAACAAAAAGCTAAGTCCCAGAAAACCAGAGAGATTGGTCACTATGCAGATTGCAGATCCTTGATCTTAACCCCACAACTAACAGTAGCAGTGGAGCTTTTCTATGTTGCTCTTAGATGCCTCGTCACCGCCGGAGGACTACATAAACATAAAGCAAGAAAAGGGAAAACTAACTGCCCCAGAGCAGACCGCAAAGGAAAAGACAGCCCCCACACATGTATTGACGGTGAAGCAAGGTGAAAACACATACACAGGCAGGAAAATAGGCTGAGCAAACGATGGGGCCCTACTAACTAGAAAGGACAGGAAAGGAAAGCCACTGTCTGCAATCTGCCAAAAAACCCTACCAAAAATAATGTCCAACACGTCTGATAGCAAAATTAACCCTGAAGTCTCTAGACTTCTCCCACTATATCAGAACTCTGAAATGTTCTGAAACTCAGCAAAAAGAGGCCAATCTAATAAGGGACAAAAAGGCAAATTGGCAAATACAGATAAATAGGAGTGGAAGTTCAGCATAGCCCCAGCAGGGGCAAGCTGACCACACAAGAAACTGAATTGACCAACAAGCAGAAGTGTGAACATTAGCAAAAAACAAACTTAACTTAAGAAGACTGGAAGAGAGCTGAAGTCCAAGACCTGAGAAGCAGACTGAATCACCAGCAGCAGGATAGGGCGTCGGCTGTCTTATATCCAGTCTGATACTCCAGAGATCCAATCGTTATCCTTCTCATCAAGTGGCAGATCACTACCACTTAAACCAACCTCACTACCTCCTGTCACCACCAGAGGGAGAACGGAAGGAGAACTCTCAACTGGAGGAGCAGAAAATGAGCTCATAACAGTAAGCCAAAACTTGTTCCTGAAGCTCTGGCTTTAAAAGCCGTTTACCTACTCCCAGAAAAGGGAGCCTTCGAGGCATTGTAGAGCCAGACGATGATGCAGGCTCAACACCTCCTGCCTTAGGTGCTATTGTGCTTTTGCCACTACCAACAGATGCACCACCAACACCACCACCATAAGGACCAGCTGGCAACCCCCGCCCACTTCCACAGCCTCTTCCACCATGCTTCCTCATTTTTGTGAAAATGTACCCAAAATACCACCAGCTATATGGTACTGTAAAATAAGGTAGAAGGTGTATATAGTATTGGTGAGAATTTGAATCTCACTAGAGATTTGAGAATGCTGAACTAGTATCTCAGGGCCAGTAGAGATTACACCTCAATGTAACAGGCTGAAATTGGATGGTGCATGACAAGGAGGAGGGTGTCTATAGGAATGGTGAGAATTTGAATCTCACTAGAGATTTGAGGACGCTGAAATATTGTCTCAGGCCCAGTAGAGATTACACCTCAATGTAACAGGCTGAAATTGGATGGTGTATGACAAGGTGGAGGGTGTATATAGTATTGGTGAGAATTTGAATCTCACTAGAGATTTGAGGATGCTGAACTAGTATCTCAGGGCCAGTAGAGATTACACCTCAATGTAACAGGCTGAAATTGGATGGTGCATGACAAGGTGGAGGGTGTCTATAGGAGTGGTGAGAATTTGAATCTCACTAGAGATTTGAGGACGCTGAAATATTGTCTCAGGCCCAGTAGAGATTACACCTCAATGTAACAGGCTGAAATTGGATGGTGTATGACAAGTTGGAGGGTGTATATAGTATTGGTGAGAATTTGAATCTCACTAGAGATTTGAGGACGCTCAACTATTGTCTCAGGCCCAGTAGAGATTACACCTCAATGTAACAGGCTGAATTTGGATGGTGTATGACAAGTTGGAGGGTGAATATAGTATTGGTGAGAATTTGAATCTCACTAGAGATTTGAGGACGCTCAACTATTGTCTCAGGCCCAGTAGAGATTACACCTCAATGTAACAGGCTGAATTTGGATGGTGTATGACAAGTTGGAGGGTGTATATAGTATTGGTGAGAATTTGAATCTCACTAGAGATTTGAGGACGCTAAACTATTGTCTCAGGCCCAGTAGAGATTACACCTCAATGTAACAGGCTGAAATTGGATGGTGTATGACAAGGTGGAGGGTGTATATAGTATTGGTGAGAATTTGAATCTCACTAGAGATTTGAGGACACTGAACTATTGTCTCAGGCCCAGTAGAGATTACACCTCAATGTAACAGGCTGAAATTGGATGGTGTATGACAAGGTCGAGGGTGTATATAGTATTGGTGAGAATTTGAATCTCACTAGAGATTTGAGGATGCTGAACTAGTATCTCAGGGCCAGTAGAGATTACACCTCAATGTAACAGGCTGAAATTGGATGGTGCATGACAAGGTGGAGGGTGTCTATAGGAATGGTGAGAATTTGGAACTCACTAGAGATTTTAGGAGGCTGACAATGATGCTCTCAGTCCAAGCATGGACGCAGGCAGCCTAATAAGCAGAATTGCTGCACACAAAAGGGTGGAAAAATGAATGCTTGGTAACTGTGCAGAAAAGAGGAAGAAAAGTATTTTTGCTTTTAAAAAAGCAATTTGCACAGCAGTGTGCAAACAGCAATGCAGCTATCAGGGAGCCTTATAAAGCAGCCTAATAACCAACAGAGCTGATGCACAAAAATAGAGCCTCCCCTGTCACTGCACACAAACTTTTGTGTTGTACAGTGGAAATCGCTACCAGCAGAATCATTTTTTTTTTCTTCTTCCCTGCCTAACGCTCTCCCTTATTCTGAATCAGCAGCAGCAACCTCTCCCTAATGCTAAGATCGGCAGAAGTAAGATGGCGGTCGGTGTGCACGCCCTTTTATAGCCCCTGTGACGCCACACAAAGCCAGCCAATCACTTGCATTCCCTTCTCAAAGATGGTGGTGACCAATGCCTATGTCATCGCGTTGCCCACAGTGTGCGTCCTCCATCATTGGCTGAAAAAGGGCGCTGGAAGCATCATTTGAAACGCGACTTTGGCGCTCGGGTCGCTGACCTCGTGGCCGACCTCACGCTATGGTCGGGTTTCGTTTCATGAAACCCGACTTCAGTGAAAGTCGCCGACTTTTGAATTTGACCGACCCGTTTCGCTCAACTCTAGGGGGGTCGGCTTATACTCAGGTCAGCTTATACACGAGTATATACGGTAAAAGTAAACGCAAGTATGAATTAAAATAGATGTATCAGGAAAGTTACCAGTATTCTTTTAGTGTATTACTATAAAAATTTCAGAAAACTGTGATTTATCCTCTTTTTGTAGTTAATAGGCAATGCTGAAATCACTGAATGTCCACTTGAAAATATAATACTCCTTTAGTCAGGTTTTCATGGAATAACCTCTTTCCTTTTTATCTTTGTACAGCTCTACAGAACCATTAAATATGTTTCAAATGATGGCAGCTCTTATAGGTTGAGAATAACTATTGATAGGATGTAAGAGAATTTTACATCAAATAGCATTGAATGCTGAGTAAAAAGTTTTAGACTTGTTTTCTATTACATAGAAAGAGATATTTTAAACCCATGGAAGAAGATTTAATATAGATTCTTTCTAATTAAGGGTCTGTGGGGCAGAGAAGTGAGATGAAGAATCCCTTTAGATCTTTTTATTCCCCAGTAGAAAATAAATAATTAGAAAGAAGAGAGAGAATGATACATTTAAGTAGTAGAATCAAGTTTAAAAACCTTGGTTAGTTGCTGTTGTTCCAGAACTTTTTAGTCCAATTGTTTATTGATAAAGTAGTTAAAGTGGTTCTCCCAGAAACATAATAGAATAAATAAATGAAATACTTTGAAATATTAAACATTTTTCTGAATACTTTTATTTAGCAAAAAGGTATGCTTTATGTAGTGCACTTTGTTAGGATTTTAAAAATGGCATTACATCTAGCAAAGAGCAGCCTGCGTAGGAGAGATTGCAATAAGAGCAAGACAGACAAACTCCCTGCATTATAGAAAAACTATCAGGCTGACTGAGATTGATGTTCATTCTCACTCAGCTAAAAAAAAACATGTCATCTCCTTTGGTTCAGCTCAGTGTCCTGTCAGGTTGACTGAACAGAGGAATGTGAGTTCAGGATGCCTGATAGGACACTGCTCTGACCTGACATATGTCTTGAGCAGATGTTCTTTACACATCCTGTCCAACTGCATGTCGGCTGACATCTAGGTGCACACTGATTTATGGCAGTTACCATCTTTAAAATTTTAAGATGGTATGGAAAGGCAAAAGCATGCACAACATAGGACAGTACTATGTAATGAAAGATATGTATAAGTGATGGAAGTGCTCACTTGAAGGTGTTGTGTGCCGTCACAACACCAATAGTTGGAGGAAAGGTTCTTCAAGATGAATACCAATATGTTTATTTTCCCCTTTTTCATGGGGAGTAAGGGGGATAATTCAAAGTTTTATTTTCTTTAAATGTTTTTATATTTTTAAAAACATTTTAATTCTTTATTTTTACTCTTACTTTGGAGACCCCTTAAAACCTTCTGATTGTCCAATTGCATATACAGCATTGTTTGATATAGCTCATTGATATAGTGCCATCATTTCCATAGCACTTTGCAGACATATACTATAGTATTGCAGTATATAATGAAAATCTTGATCTCCATTAAAGCTCATCATGTGTCTGAGCTTCATAAGAGGACCAAGATGGTGGTGATCCCTGAAATTTTCTTGCAAAAAGCCTATGGAAACTGATACAGACAAGACCAGTGCATGCCTGCTAAGTGTTTGTTCTAGAAGCTTCTAACAGATTCACCTGTGCTGTGCTTTGGTGTCTGGAAGACTACACATTCCAGTGAGTCAAAGAGAGGCTGTAGATTGGAGAGGCTGAAATAAAATGGAGAGGATGCAGATAAGTGCATAGTTAAAGGCAATATCATAGATTGACACAAGAGCATAATTTGGTGTTTTCCTTACTAGCTTTCCATTGTTTTCTCTGCTGTTATCTGTATTGCTTACCCCCATTTAATGTGTTCCATGGACAATGCTACCAGGTTGGTGCAGGATGGAAGGGTCTGGGCTCATGGAGAACTGGGACAACTATGTAGACTACAGGCTCTAGGGTTAGCACGGGCTGCACCTCAATGGGGAGGGTGCAGCTGTGCTTGGGAAAAAAAAGGTAAGATGGATGGAAGAACTTTTAAACTAGGATCTGAGGTAGGCAGAGTAGTTGTGGTACCAAGGAGACAGAAATAGTAGACAGGTAGAGTAATATGGAGGATTTTAACTATCTAGACATTCAGTGAGACATAGAATCTTCTGGTTGAGCTAAAAGCTGCAAGTTCTTATCCACAGTTCAGGACAATTACTTCTCTCAGCTGGTAGATGGACCAATCAGGGAAGGTAATCTGCTGGATCTGGTCCTGTCAAACAGACCAGATGAAATTTCTGATCTACAAGTCAGGGAGCATGTAAAAACCTTGATTTTTAGGAAAGCAGATTTTAACAAATTAAAGGAAGAGCTTAATCGAGTAGACTTGTCATGGTAACTAAGAATACTGAATATGAATGGGGCATGTTTAAGGATATACTATTAGAAACCTGTAGAAAACATATACCCTCTGGTAATCAAATGGCTTGGAATAAAAAAGAATGTATAAATAAGACAATACAAAGTTTAATAAGACAAAAACAAATAGCATTCAAAGGAGGGGGAGAAGGCCCATTTATCGAAGGTGGAGCCAACAATTGGAGGTTTGAGCTACCTGACTTCATGTTGTCAAAAATAGATATAGACAAGATCTTGGGCACTGTTTGTACTGTGGTTTCTCTGGATATTTTCTCAAGAATTGTCCAACTTTTTCTCAGGCTCACAAACTGTCCGGAGAATGTCTAAATACGGTGTTATCCTTTAAGAACCAGGTGTTATCAACATTGGCGTTCATTGACTGTGGGACTGCTGTTAAATTATTGATTCGGGAAAGGTTGTGAAGTTAGGGTTAGGTACAGTTAGTTTAGAAAGACCCATTCAAATCTTTTCCTTTGACAAGACACAGTTAGTCTGGAATCTGGTCAAGAGAGTAATGGTGGGTTTGACGCTTCAAATGGGAGCATTCCACTCTGAATCCTTCTCCGGTTTGTTTTTTGATAATTAAACTGCAGAGTTGGTACTAGGGCTTCCATGGTTGGAGATTCACAATCCTGTTATTGATTGGTGTCTAAAGGAGATTGTTAAATGGAGCACCAATTGTTGCAAGAAATGTCTAAATTCTGTACAATTATGCTCTGCTAGCCTAAAGGGTCTTTAGGGGTACTTGAAGGACTTCAGAGATGTGTCCTCAGAAAATGAGGCGGAGATACTATCTCCCCATCGTCCTTATGATTGAATTATTAATCTTGTCCTTTGCTAAATTACGTAAGGCTCACCTTTACAATTTGTCTGGGCATGAACAGACAGCCTTGAAAGAATATGTTAGCAAAAGTTTACAGAAGGGTCATATCCATCCTTACTCCTCTTCTGTAGCTGCCAGATTTTTCTTTGTAAAAAAATGAAAACTGTGGGTCTCCATCCTTGCCTAGATTATTGGTTCATATCAGATCCTTGAGGTGGTTAACCGGTGGAATTAAGATTAAAACTATCTCCATTCTTTCGAATCCCTAATCTATTTACAGTGTTGGCCAAAAGTATTGACACCCCTGCAATTCTGTCAGATAATACTCAGTTTCTTCCTGAAAATGATTGCAAACACAAATTCTTTGGTATTATTATCTTCATTTAATTTGTCTTAAATGAAAAAGCACAAAAGAGAATGAAGCAAAAAGCAAAACATTGATCATTTCACACAAAACTCCAAAAATGGGCCAGACAAAAGTATTGGCACCCTCAGCCTAATACTTGGTTGCACAACCTTTAGCCAAAATAACTGCGACCAACCGCTTCCGGTAACCATCAATGAGTTTCTTACAATGCTCTGCTGGAATTTTAGACTATTCTTCTTTGGCAAACTGCTCCAGGTCCCTGATATTTGAAGGGTGCCTTCTCCAAACTGCCATTTTTAGATCTCTCCACAAGTGTTCTATGGGATTCAGGTCTGGACTCATTGCTGGCCACCTTAGAAATCTCCAGTGCTTTCTCTCAAACTATTTTCTAGTGCTTTTTGAAGTGTGTTTTGGGTCATTGTCCTGCTGGAAGACCCATGACCTCTGAGGGAGACCCAGCTTTCGCACAATGGGCCCTACATTATGCTGCAAAATTTGTTGGTAGTCTTCAGACTTCATTATGCCATGCACACGGTCAAACAGTCCAGTGCCAGAGGCAGCAAAGCAACCCCAAAACATCAGGGAACCTCCACCATGTTTGACCGTAGGGACCGTGCTCTTTTCTTTGAATGCCTCTTTTTTTCTCCTGTAAACTCTATGTTGATGCCTTTGCCCAAAAAGCCCTACTTTTGTCTCATCTGACCAGAGAACATTCTTCCAAAACGTTTTAGGCTTTTTCAGGTAAGTTTTGGCAAACTCCAGCCTGGCTTTTTTATGTCTCGGGGTAAGAAGTGGGGTCTTCCTGGGTCTCCTACCATACAGTCCCTTTTCATTCAGACGCCGACGGATAGTACGGGTTGACACTGTTGTACCCTCGGACTGCAGGGCAGCTTGAACTTGTTTGGATGTTAGTCGAGGTTCTTTATCCAACATCCGCACAATCTTGCATTGGAATCTCTTGTCAATTTTTCTTTTCCGTCCACATCTAGGGAGGTTAGCCACAGTGCCATGGGCTTTAAACTTCTTGATGACACTGCGCACAGTAGACACAGGAACATTCAGGTCTTTGGAGATGGACTTGTAGCCTTGAGATTGCTCATGTTTCCTCACAATTTGGTTTCTCAAGTCCTCAGACAGTTCTTTGGCCTTCTTTCTTTTCTCCATGCTCAATGTGGTACATACAAGGACACAGGACAGAGGTTGAGTCAACTTTAATCCATGTCAACTGGCTGCAAGTTTGATTTAGTTATTGCCAACACCTGTTAGGTGCCACAGGCAAGTTACAGGTGCTGTTAATTACACAAATTAGAGAAGCATCACATGATTTTTCGAACAGTGCCAATATTTTTGTCCACCCTCTTTTTTATGTTTGGTGTGGAATTATATCCAATTTGGCTTTTGGACAATTCTTTTTGTGTTTTTTCATTTAAGACAAATTAAATGAAGATAATAATACCAAAGAATTTGTGTTTGCAATCATTTTCAGGAAGAGACTGAGTATTATCTGACAGAATTGCAGGGGTGTCAATACTTTTGGCCACAACTGTATATAATTGCCTTGTAATGTTTTCATTTCCTGTTCTGTCCAGATGTCATGGTATCCAAGAATTCCAAGTGGAGGAAGTTCACCGACTGCCATATTGGGACACCCAAGTGATGGGTGTCTCAATATGGAAATTGCTGCTGGTACCAAACTATTGCGCGGTACCACCAGCGGAACACCGTCGCACCACACACATACACACACTCTATAAGTCATATGCACCACACTCACACACACTCTCATGCAGCCTCTTGCGCGGTAGCACCAGCGGATCACTGTCGCACTGCACCTGCGCGTATTCTGCGCAGGCGCAGTGAATCATTTGGCTGATTCCAGCGGCAGATGCACAACGTGTCTACAGGCAGAGGAAGCCGGTCATATTAAAGATGTTTTCCCACTAATGAAAGTTCATTTTAGTAAATATCTGTGTCTGACCATGTACGGAGCATACCACATCTCCTGGGCAGGGGAGGAAGCAAAAGACAATACTGACATTACAGCAGGAGATCACAGAGGATTCATTTTGTGGGGTAAAATATTTCACTGATTGTTTTTAAACAATATTTTACCTCACAAAATGTATCCTCTGTGATCTCCTGCTGTAATGTCAGTATTGTCTTTTGCTTCCTCCCCTGCCCAGGAGCTGTGGTATGTTCTGTACATGGTCAGACACAGGGGTGAGAGAGCCAGAGCACAGGGAGAGACAGCTCAAATGGGACAGCACATGAGGGGAGAACACAGCACAGGAAGGAGAGAGACAGCAGACAAGGGGGATAGCACATGGGGTAGACAGGTCAAAGAAGAGACCACAGATGGGAGAAGTCAACACATGGGGAAAGAGAGAGTGGATAGGTGGGTGAGCACATGGGTGGAGAGATTCTCAATGCTGCAAAGCCTGCCCCATTGTGACATTACCGCCCTCCCGATGCGATAGCATCGGGCTTCCATCTAGTTTGTTCCATAAATACCAACTAAAGGAGTTTTTCCCTTTGGCAGTGTTTCTCTCCTTCCCACCTCCTATGGTTTCTGTCAATGGTGGCTTGGAGTATGAGGTTCAGAGAGTTGTGGATTCTCATAGGATTCAAAATTCCCTCCAATACCTCATTCACTGGAGGGAATATGAACTTGATGAGAGATCTTGGTTCCCACCTCGAGATATGAAGGCCGAGCGGTTAGTCAGGCCCTTCTATCTAAAATTTCCTTGGGAAGCCTGGAATCTGGTGGCCCCATCTATAAGAGGAGGTGCTGTCACAATTTCACCCCTCCGTGTATATAGGATGCAGATACTGATGGCTCAGTCTTTCAATTTATTACAGGGGTGTTCTGAAGCCATCAGTTCTTTGACTAACAGCTCAGTGTCCAATCTGGTGCAGGGGTATACTGAGATGTTGGTTTTTTGAGTGACATTTCAGAAATCCAATCTGAGAATGGGATGTGCTGGCTATCTCCAGGTGTTCATTGTTGCAGGTGATGGCCAGGCTACGTAACTAGGCTGTTAGTCCCAGACCTCTGCCAGAAGTACATTCAGCATTTGTGTGGCTTGTCTCTTTGTGTCTTGTGTTCTGATCTGCTATCTTTCTTGTATTTTGACCTTGGACTCTTACCTGACTATACCTTTGTTTTTTCCTTCTTTTTAAGACATACTCTCCTGACTTTTGACATTAGGCTCCTTGACTATCCTGACTCACGATTTGTTAAGTGACTCAGCAACACACTATCACTGTCCATATTCACCACTAATTGCTGCTGCATTTTTTGCTTCATGAGGTAAATAAAAAATTGTTCAAGTTCTTGGGGTTCAATAAATTTGGAAAAATTTGACAGAAATAAGATTTCTATCTAATTTACTTGCTCATTTCCTCTAACATAGTCTTTGAAATAGGTTCTGATTGGCCAGTAAAATGGAACAGACCTTGAATGGCTGAATGGTTTGTGGACTCTAGAACTACTGGCTCTACCAGTCAAAGTGACTCTAGTACACGTAGAAAGTTTTCTGTAGTTTTGCAGCTCTATAAATAAAATTGAGCACAAACATTGACCCTGTTTCAATATCTATGTATGTAGTCTATGGCTGCTAGATCAGGGTTCTTCAAACTTCCTTGACCAGTATTCAAATGTCAGCTTCGTGAGCATGTATGGCATTTACAATGCCATTGATACATCATGCCTTGCCTTGAAGCCTGGACACTAGGCCTCATTCAACACTATGATGTATGTTGCAGGGCCTATTGAATGTGAGAGGCATCCAGGATTCCGATATTCTACTGCTATTCACTTGAACTTTGGGAATTCACTCATATACTCTTTTGCAATTTACCATTACTGTGTTATAATTTGATGCCATCAAGTGCTATTTATATATTGCCGATATTTAGGCATATGGGTATTTGTAAGCAGCATTATTTATTTATGAAGAAAGCATTTATACTTTGGAGCTTCATTTTTTATTACTTTTACTTTTCATCATTTTATGAACAATACCACCATAAGGTCTTATCTATTTACTGCTGTGATTTTGAATATGTGGATATGTAAATGTTAATGTCATACTTCTGCTTAAGACCATTCACCTCTTGACTTCCTTTGGCCATTTTATGGTCTTCTCTGCTATTTATCAACTACATTTTAGCTTTTTAAATTTAATTATTGAATAAATAACTTATTGGAATATGCTTGTTTGTGTGGATAGTCATCATTGTAGGACTAATATTATTTTCTAATGACTGCACATCTAGCAGTTGTTAGTCGCCTGTGACTCTGGGACTTTGGCCAATATTGTTGCTGGTTATTTGAGTGCTTGCAGAATCCTAGTCTGGCCATCATGGAGTAGTGACCTGGGCAATCAACCCAGATTCTACAAATATTTTTCTAGAACTTTACTATAAACTCTTTTTCACCTCTGTAAGTACATTTATCAAGCAGAAGCAAGACATGAACCGTATGTATAATGGGAAGTTCGTATCATTGTGCTTTCATCTGAGATTTTATAGGCAGATGTTGTAAGCTGTCAATATAAATAATATGATCAGTATACAGTAGAAATGCGATAAGTCACAGCATAAAGCCAAAAAGAGAAATGGAGGCATTTTGCTATGAGTGTTCTAATTTGAAAGTAGGAACTTCATGTCTCCTTGTATTAAAATTGTTATATAGCTTTAACCATTATAGAAAAATGATATATTACATTAAATGTCACCGCTAAGCTATTTAATTGAAATGGCATTGTCACAATTCAGTATACTCATAGCAAACTGCACAGAGAGACATTTAGATCAGAGGCAATCAACAGATATAACAGAGACACTAGCTGCCCAGACCCTGCAAAACTTGTCATCATAGCTACAATGCATCTACAGGGTTGTAAATCATCTAGGAATTTATTTTTAATAATTCTTTATTAATTAAACAATTAACCCTGTCACCCGATCCCAGCCTAGTTTCACCTTCCTGACTAGGCCAAATTTCACAATTCTGTCCAGTGTCAGTTTTTGTGATCATAACTTTGGAATGCTTGTATCTCAGTGATTCTGAAACTGTTTTTTGTTAAACAGTGTACTTTATGTTAGTGGTAAATTTAGGTTGATATTTTTTGCATTTATTTTTGAAAATATTGGAATTTTTATTTTTATGAACTGAAAACAGATAGTTATGTCTCACAAAATAGCTAATAAATAACATTTATTACGGTATATGTTTAGTTTACAACAGCATAATTTTTTAAATATAATTTGTTTTTGTCAGAAAGTTATAAGGGTTAAAAGTTAATCAGCAATTTCTTAATTTTCCATCAAAATTTACAAAACTGATTTTTTTAAGGGACTACATCCTATTTGAGGTGGATTTGAGGGCGTTTGAGACCGAAGATGCCCAAAAGTGATACCATTTTAAAAATCACAGTCCTCAAATTGGTCAAAACCATATCTAAAAAGTGTATTAACCATTCAGGCGTTTCATAGAAATTAAAGCAATTTGGAAAGAAAAAGTGAAAATTGTACTTTTTCCCACAAAAATATTAATTTAGCCCAAAACTTGTTTTTTTTTTAAGGGTAATAGGATAAAGTAGACCAGACAAATTGGGGTACAATTTCTCCAGAGTACAATGATACCCCATATGTGATGGAAAACTACTGTTTGGGCAGGCGGCAGGGCTCGGAAAGGAAGGAGTGCTATTTGACTTTTGGAGTGCAAAATTGGCTGGAATAGATAGCGGACACCATGTGGCGTTTGCAGAACCTCTGAGCTTAAGGAATAGATACCCTCCACAATTGACCCCAGTTTGGAAACTATTCCCCTCAAGAAATATATCTAGCTGTGTGGTGAGCACCTTAAACCGCAGGTGCTTCGTAGAATTTTATAATGTTAAGCCATGAAAATAAAAAATAACTTTTTTTCCCACAAAAATGTTGCTTTAGCTCAAAATTTGCTATTTTCCCAAGGGTAACAGGAAAAAATTGACCACAAAATTTGTTGAGCAATTTCTTTTGAGCACACCGATACCTCACATGTGGTGGAAAACTAATGTTTGGATGCACATAAGAGAAGGAGCGCCATATTGGAGTGCACAATGGAGTGCAGTTGGAATGGTTTGAGGGTCATATGTCACATTGGCAGAGCCCCGATGTGCCAGAAAAGCAGATATATCCATAAATGACCCCATTTTACAAATTAAACACCCTCAATGAATTCATATAGGGAGGCAATGAGACTGTGGACTCTGTCTGGCCTGTGTTCAGCTGTGTTCTTCTTGACTATGACATAAACTTACATAAAAGATCATGAAGGGGTTAAACAGCAAACAAATGACCAAATTATGCATAACATCAAATATAGTAATATAATCAAGTTCACAAAAAGTAACAATAACAACAAGATACCTAGAGGTGATCAACATTCAGCAGTAATTTATTCAAAATTGGAGTGTGCAAAGCACAGTAAAGGGTTTGAATGGAAGGATTATACAAAAGTGAGTTTAACATAAATCAATATAAGAGACTAAATGGTGGGAGAGGTAAAGTGAAGAGTAGGGGAGAGCGGGGAAAAGTGGTTTAGGGTGGATGCGACAAGGATTGTACATAGTGATGGGCCAGCACTAAAATGCTTGGGTGCTCGTTGTTCAGGTCGAGCAAATTGGAATACTCTGGTACTTGGACAGAACAACGAGCCCAATGTAAGTCTATGGGAGACCCGAGCATTTTTACCACAATCCCCCCGTGGGGTCCTTTTAAGGTCTAAAAACATGTGAAAATGATGGAAAAACTGCTCAAATGACATGGGGACATCATGGAGATCACCCTTGGAAGCATTCCTGACTCCTAATTCACAGCTTTACACAATGTTGTCAGAGTTTCATGCCATTTTTACCGGTGCACCAAAAAACACACCAAAATGAAACCAAAAAGGATTTTGCTGGGAAATATGTTGAGGTACATTCTTTCCAGGTTAATGACTTGTATATGGCAAAATAATTAATCCCAGACCAAAATGTTCCTCCACCACTTGGGCTATGTTCAGATGCAGCACTTTTGAAGCGTTTTTCAAATTTTACATTGCTTTCAACCAATACAAATGTATTCATTGGGAAATATCATTGTAACATTTAACAACCCTAGCTGGCCATGTGGTGTGTGACACATAAGCAGACACATCTTGTTTCATTTATGAAGGAGAGACTCTTAGGATATACGCACACGCTGCGGATTCACCCGCGGATTTGTATCTGCGGATCCGCAGGTAAAACCGCAGGTAAAATGACCTGCGGATTGGCCTGCGGTTTTCCCCTGTGGTTTCCCACCTGGTCAATGGAATATTTGGCAAACCACAGCGGAATCCGCAGAAATAATTGACATGTCAATTCTTTCTGCGGATTCAAAACCGCAGCTTTTCCGCACTTGAAAATCCGCAGCATGTGCACAGCAGAATGTAAGTCACATAGACTTACATTGTACTGTACACTGTCTGCAGAACTGCTGCAGATCCACAGCAAAAACCGCAGCGTGTGCACATAGCCTTAAAGTCACAGAGCCTATTTTTACCTGGGCATCAGGTGGCATTAATCTTCTTAAAGGGCCTTTATTAAACAGTGGGTTTCCTAAACTGTTATAGCCTATGCAGTGAATTGAAGGGCTGCCAAGAATTACAATGCATCCCAATACCCCTTTAACGAGAGATCCAGGAGGGCTACCAGAAAAAATGTTGCATGGAATGCAAGACCTGGCTTGCCCCAAAGTTACATTCACCCCAATAAGCTTTTCAAGCCATGTACTGGATGGCCACCAGAAAATCCACTTCACATTATTCATTTTGTAATCCCAAACTCTTTTCTTATGCATTGACTGCAAGGCCTGCCCTGCTACCAAGTCATATGCACCCCAACATGCCTTTGAACCCAGGTACTGGATGGTCCCAGGAAAATCCACTTCACATTATTCATTTTGCACTCCCACTCTATTTTCTTATGCATTGACTGCAAGGCCTGCCCTGCTACGAAGTCATATGCACACCAATAACCCCAATCCCCACTTGGAAGAAACATGGAGGAGGGTCTCTTAACAAAAAATGTCCCTTTAAAAAGGAGCGGGTCTCCTAGACTTCCAATGCCCATACATTAAGTGTGATGGCTGTCAAAAATTTTCCCTGTGGGGTACACCTCAACTTTTTCCATAACAAGTATTTTATGCCCAGCAAAACCACCCACCCTTGTTAGGAATTCGACCCTGGCTGTAGCAGCACGGAACACGTTAAACCTGTTGATCTAGTGGGGGTGGATGATGAGGCGTGGACGAAGGCCTGATTACAAAATAGGCCCAATTTCTAGGAGCAGGTCTCATAGACTTGGAATTCCCATACACTTAGTGTATGGGCCGGCAAATATTTCCCCTTGGGGGTGTACATATTTTTTGTATTTTGGTGACAGGCATCATAACACTCTTGCCAAAAAATAGAATGGTTAGAGCATGACAGAATACGTTCACCCTGGTGTTCGAGTGGTGGTGGACAGTGAGGATGAGGAGAAGAAGGAGCAGGACACCAAATAGCCAAAATCAGGAAGCGTATACCCATATTTGGTTGTAAAAAGGTGCATGGTAATATAACTCCCAAAAAAACATTACATTGGAGTTTATGTTTCGCTGGCATCATTTGGTGGTGTCGAGAAGTCAGGCCCCATCCATCCCTTGTATATTTTTATAAGAGTCGGCCTGTCTGCATTTTCTGCTGAAAGGAGAATGCGCTTATCTGTGGGTGCTTTTGGTGTCCCAATTTCAGCTTGCCCAAGGCCTTGGCCTGCACCATCAGCATCACATCCACTTCCCCGTTCCTTTTCACGCACCTTGCCCATTGTAAATTGTCTAGAATATTATACACGTTCACTACAAATGGCTGATTTGGGAGGCAACTTGTATGTGATACGTATGCTGGAAAACCACACTTTTACCTATCTGGACTGTAGGTAAAAATGTGTTTTGAATTATCAAATTTGTGTCAATAAGTACATTAACAGACTGCAAAAAAATACAATGTGTAGGCCTAAAATAGTCACATTTTTGGCACTGATAAATGAGGCCTGTTAGGGAGATACCACACCGACAAATGTGTGGCCTGTATTTTTTTTTTTTTTTTTTGTTAAATAGTGCTGTAAATAAGTACAGTGACAGATAGCAAAAAAAATTGAATTTAGGGCTAAAAAGACCAACATTTTTAGCAGACGGATGGCTGAGGTGTGTCACAGATATACCACACTGTAAAATATGTGACCTTTCTTTGGAGGGGGGATTCAGCAAAATAGTGTCAAGAAATTGTGTAAAACACTCAAAAAAAAATCTACTCAACCGCACCACATAAAAATTTAAATATTTCTCTGTGCACTCAAAAGGGATTTTTGGGACCCCTTTAAAATTGCTGGACTTTCACGCTGTGCTAGGAAAAGGATCTGGCTGTATTGTGCACTGTCAAAAAGCAAATGGAGAAAAAAAGGCCCTGGATTGCTTTACAATAAAAAAAGCTCTATTAACCCTAGCCAAAAAAATTTTCAAAGCCAATTACACCTGGGGCTAGGTATATAAGGGCCTCCTAAAGGTAGCAGCAGCAGCACCAGAATACAGGAAGGTAATGGACCCTCTTGATGTATGCCATGATATCTATATACACACTTATAGTGCCTGCAGGCCTAGCACTGATGTGTATACAGCGACGTACACTACCCTGCCTACCTAACACTGGAACCTATATACCCCGGGATTAGCCCTTAGAAGGACTGTTGGTTTGCTGGATTTGAGTAGTTTACGATGGTAGACCTCACACTGACTAATACATAAATCGCCAAATCTGACCCTATATAGCACCAGCAGCTCTCCCTACACTATCTAAATCCGGAGCTGAATGTGCCGAGCAGGGCGGCGTCCGGTCTCTTATACCCCTGATGATGGTGTCCGGAGAGCCAATCACTGCACGACCACAACAAAAATGGCTGCAGTGTTTCATTGCCTGTCAGACAATCCCTGCATTGTGATTGGGTCTGTAAAGTCTGCCAAAAAAACTGGGTGGAGACCCGAGTTCCCACAGAGTAATCCCGGAAATGCTCGGTGCTCATCGAGTACACCAAGTACCGTGATACTCGGATGAGCAACGAGTAGTGGCGAGCACGTTCGCTCATGACTAATTGTATATTTTGTTTTTATGAATTTAAAGCATATTTGTTTAGGTCATATTTTAAATAACAGTGGATGAGTGTGAGATTCCCAGCTAGAGAGTTTTTCAATGTAGAGGAAGTTTTGCAGATCCCAACAAAATTGCTAACAGGTCATGTTTTTTAGGATTGAAGAGTTTTGAAGGACATGATAATAAAATTTCCACAGTGAATAGTTTTTTTAATGAGGCCTAGATCTCATAAATTCAACTCTATCTCCGGCCAATCCCGTTTTTTTTTGGACATAACCAGGAAATATGTGAGATTGCTCCCTTGTGTGAAATTCACCTCCAGAATAGATTTGTGTCACAATTTCACCACTCACGGTGTCCTAATGACAGTGTGAGTGACAGCTAGGCTGTCAAGTGGTGTGAGTGACAGCCCAGTCATCCAATATGAGGCAGGGGACTGTTGGTCTGTCAGTACTGTGAATGGTGGTCCATCTGTCCAATCTGGGCAGGCCTGTTTGGTTTTCTTCAAATGTCTCCTGTTCAGGGTGTTTACCTGGCTACTTCGATGGGTGGCAATGGTCAGACCATTGCCAGTTACAGACTTGCTCAGTGGTACATTAATTATTGTGCTCTGGGTTTTGATATTCTGAACTTTGTTGCCAGACTTTGGATTTGTCTTTTGACTACTTGTTTGTATTACTCCTTTTGCCTTTGAGACATTCTGACCTTACTTGCCTGACTCTGGACTTTGCCTCTGACTATCTGTTTGTCTTATCCATTTGTCTTTTAAGTACCTTCCTGGCATTTAACCTTGTCAGACTCCTTGACTTCCTTTCTTCATGGTCTGTCCATGAGAAGTGACTCAGAATCATAATACAACTAGCTGTATACAATTAAATACCATTTACACGCTTTGTGATCAGGTGGCAAATTTGATCGAAATGATTCAAGATGTAACTGAAGGGTACAAGAACCTTGAATCTTCGCAGCTCCAGTTGCAGGGCCAGGAAGGTAGCTTTATGAAAGCTCCCCATAACTCTTTTCTGCTGACAGAGACAGCAATATCTGTACCTTTTGATGTGTAGTTGACCTCTTTCAAACCTGGGTTCGCTGTTCGTGATAAATTTTCAGGAGAAAAGAATCAGTTTAGATTATTCAGGGAAAGCCATAGGATATTTATTTCCCTGTGACCTCGGTCATCAGGGGATGAGCCCCAGCGGGTAGGAATAATTATGTTCCTCATGTGAAGCAGTCCCCGGCCCTCGACGTTTTCACTGTCCCCACAAGTACCAGAACAAGTTTTTGTTGATGCCATCTTTGACGCTTTAGGGTTAATTTATGATAAACCTGACAGAATCCAAGTCGCTGAGGCTCAAACACTGAACCTGACAAAGGGGAGCAACGCCACTGAGGACTACAGTATCAAATTCTGGAAATGGTACACTGACGTTCAGTGAAATGATGCGGCCCTAAGGTGACAATTCCATAGAGGTCTTTCTGAATATCTTAGAAATGTCCTGGCTCTTTATTATCCAACTTGGATGTTGCAGGAGGGCATAACCTAAAGGGTATGTCACACTAAACGAGATCTCTAGTGATATCGCTAAAGCGACACAGATTTTATGACGCAGCAGCGACATCGCTGGCGATGTCGATGTGTGTGACATGTAGCGGCGACGTGGCCCCTGCTGCGATGTCGCTGATCATGCATGAACGTTCAGGACCGTATTTTGATCATTGGCGTCCCGCTGGTGACCCTGAATCGTTGTGTTTGACCCCTTTTGTGAACGAGGGGCGACCTCGTTGGCGACTAATATATGACAGCGGCACAGGCGGGACTAGGTTTCTTTTGTAATGCCCCTCTACTCCGATTGGTGGCCATAACATTACCTCAGCAATAAATGAAAACGTCTCAGTGCGCCCCCATCCGTTGTTCCAGCGCGCTTAGTGGATAAACCAACGTTCTGTTTCTAGTCCTTTGTGCGTTGTTGCGAGGATAGTATCGTGTGTGGCTGGTTTTGGATCCTATCGGAGTCACAACTGCGCTTCATCTGTAATTTCTACCATCTGGATTTTGAATTACCTTTGCAAGGTACATTTTTTTTTTTCTTTTATTTATTTTTTTTTAATTTTTAAACCTTTATATACTTTTTGTTATATCTACAGCTGTGTGATACCCTTTGCCATGCCCACCCCTGCCATTTTAGTTGAGGTAGTCCATTTGTAATATTTGTTCCTCAATAACATTTTCAAAGCTAGCAATCTTTTCACAGCCGCGCCCGCTCCCGCTATTTTTGGCTTTTCAAAGCTCGTTTTTTTTTCTGTTTTTTTTTTTTGGTGCATTTTTCAAAATCACCTTTCTCTTCTTAACCGGGCAGGTTTCACATAATGTACATGTCCACCACAGAGCGTGTGATTGTGGTGGCAGCTTTACTGATGGAGGGAGATCGACAAGAAGAGGCACGGGTGGAAGAGAGGCGCTCCAAACGAAAGCGTCGCATGTGGACCAGAGAATGACTGGAGCAGCGGTCCAAATTCACCCACATGCATCTAGTGAGGGAGTTACAGGAGAAGAATCTGCAGGATTTCTGAAATTATCTACGGATGTCGGAGGATTCATTCAAGCTCTTCCTTGAATGTGTGAGGCCACTCATTGAACGGCAGGATACACGGATGCGTGCAGCAGTTTCGGCTGAGGAATGTCTGGCAGTAACGCTGCGATTCCTGGCAACCGGACGTTCAATGAAAGATTTGGAATTTTCAGCTGCTGTTTCTAGATCACTACTCAGCGTGTTAATCCCTGAGACATGCAACGCCATCGTCCGCAGTTTACGGAGCTACATGCCTTTTCCAAAATCCGTGGCAGAATGGAAACAAATTGCTTCGGATTTTGAGCGTATTTGGCAGTTCCTAAACTGTGGGGGTGCTTTGGATGGCAAACATGTTCGTATCACGCAACCAGCCAACAGCGGCAGTTTTTCTATAACTACAAGGGCTACTTCAGCGTGATCCTCATGGCCCTTGTGAACGCCAATTCTGAATTTTTAAACGTTGATGTTGGCATGAACGGGAGGGTTTCAGACGGAGGCATTTTGGAGCACACTATTTTTGGGGAACGGTTGAATAACTCAGAACTGCATTTACCAACCAACATGGACACCACCGCCAACCTTAACTTTGTGTTTGTGGCCAATGAAGCCTTCCCCCTTCATGTGCATATGTTGAAGCCGTACCCACAAAAGACTTTGACAGAGGAAAGGCGCATTTTTAATTACAGACTGTCAAGGGCACGCCGCGTAGTTGAGAATGCGTTCGTCATCATGGCCAACCGCTTCCGGGTTTTCCACACTCCAATCAACATGAAGCTGGAATCTATAGACTCTGTGGTGTTGGTCTGTTGAGTGCTGCACAATTTCCTACGGCAATGCGATGCTGCAGCATACAGTCCGCCTGGCTTCATGGACTCAGACAGCAATGGTGACGTGGTGCTGGGAGAATGGCGAGACAATGATCCCGCTATTGCAGGACTTCAACCAGTAAATCTTGGCCGGACCAAGGACGATGCAAAGGCCTGCCGAGACAAGTACTGCCAATACTTCAACGGGCCTGGTGCTGTGACTTGGCAGCATCATATATAGTTATCATGTTAAACATTAATTGGATATCATGTTTAAATCTTTTTTTTTAAATAAAAAAAAATTACTTTAAAATTTTGTGCTGTGTCATTGTAATTTCAACAATGTGGGAAAAGAATGTGGATATCGCAAAAGGGTGGTCAGATGGGGAGGAGGGAGTGATGGGGTGTAGGATACTCATTGGTGTGATGGGGGGGCAATAATGTCTAGAAGGCAAAAAGAGGTTAGAGATGGGGAGGGTGGAGTACAGGGGATAACTCCAAAAAAGGAGTGAGATGGGGAGGGGGGAGTGATGGGGTGTAGGATACTCATTGGTGTGATGGGGGGGCAATAATGTCTAGAAGGCAAAAAGAGGTGGGCGCGTCACAAACACAACAGCGCCACAGAATGGATCACAGGAGATGAATAGCTGAAGGCTGACAGGACGCAATAGGGAAGGCTGATGTTTTAATTCATATAAAACACAACAGCGCTCAAGAACAATGAAAGGGAGCGTTAATACGTTGTCCTTTTATTACGTGGTCGTCCAATCACAAAGTGAGAGCTGTGACATAAAACAGTCAGGCCATACAGTGACCACCAATCAGTGCTGAGGGGCGTGGAAAAGGTTAGGCTCAATCACGCCTATCGAGGTCTTGGTCTTTTACAATACATGCTGTGTGACAGGTTTCAACGATCACCGAGGTCATTATACAGATCGCTGATCGCTAATGAGTCGTTTAGGAAATCTTCCCATTTGGAAGCTAACTAACGATCACATAGCGATGTACTAACGATTTATGCCAGGTCGTGTCGTTGTCGTGATCGCTGGTGCGATTGTTTAGTGTGACAGTACCCTAAGTCATGAGAGATGTGCTGGACAGCAGGGTGCCTTGAACACTCCATTTACATTAGATGGAGCCATTAGAGGTTGGAGTTGCCAGTTTTCATGTTGTGGAGAAAAAACGCCGACAAGATCTTAGACTGTCTATACGTAGTCTGGCAGAACATTTTTAAAGGACTTTCCCACTAACCCTCAAGCAAGCATTCTGTTGGGAAAATGTATAAGCCTGGGTCATTGTCGAGGGGGTTACCCAGTTTTCCAGGTGCATTTTTTCTCCTAAGATAAAGTACTACCTAATATGGTTTTGTTCATCAAGAACCATGTGATGAGAAATCGATCTTCCAGCATTTAACTAGATTGTACAAAAACTGTGTTGCTGTCTGAGAAGGCCCCATTTCCTAATCCAAATCATTTGTGATAAAACTGTGTTTCAGTGAGAAATCAGAAGGCCAGATATCCATTTAAAAATCATTAGGCCTCATATTGGGGTGCAACCAGGACAGGCAGGCCTGCACTTACTCTCAATCAGTGTGGCTGGAAAAAAAAATGTGGCTTACACTGCTCCCTTAACCACCAGGTACTCATTGAAACTTCAATTCAAAGCTGTAATGCTGGCCCAGACACTGATACCTCATGCATGGCCCATGGCTGACTGCCGCTGTTCCATTTGCAAATTTCTACTGTGGATCAATTGATGTGACTTTTCATGGTCTCTGCCCATAATTTTAGCTGTTTGGGAAGCTTTTTGTCACTACTTAAGGCATAGCTCCCAAGCGTCCCGGATACGGCGGGACATTCCCGATTTTGACTGCCTGTCCCGCTGTCCCGAGCGGGCCTCTTTTTTTCCCGCACAGCCGCACTGCACTGAGCCGCCACGCCCCCCCATGCACCGACCCCATCCTTACGCTCCGAGAATCCCCCGCAGCGCCCCCCACAGCCGGCAATGACTTGCTAGTCTGTTGCATCTGTGCGGCACAGGACCTGTGATGAGGTCACATGAGGGGAGGAGTAAGGAGTCACATGATCAGGGTCTCGGTGTGTGTGCAGGACTCTGCTGGCTGGTTGTCATGATGTTGGTGAGGGGAAGTTTCTGTGTGGGGTCAGGAGGGGTTTACAGGGTGAAGTAGCAGAGCTGTGTGTGTGCGGGGGTGTACAGAGCGGAGCCACATGTGTATGGAGTGTAACCATGTACTGTATGTGTTTACGAGGTATACGGAGCGGAGCCACATGTGTATGAGGTGTACGGAGCAGAGCCATGTGTGTATGAGGTGTACGGACCGTAGCCACGTGTGTGTATGAGGTGTACGGAGCGGAGCCGCGTGTGTACGAGGTGTATGGAGTGGAGCCGCATGTGTACGAGGTGTATGGAGCGGAGCCGCGTGTGTACGAGGTATACGGAGCGGAGTCGCGTGTGTTCGAGGTGTACGGAGCATAGCCGGGTGTGTATGAGGTGTACGGAGTGGAGCCACGTGTGTATGGAGCGAAGCCGGGTGTGTACGAGGTGTACGGAGCAGGGCCACGTGTGTACAAGGTGTACAGAGCGGAGCCACGTGTGTATGTTGAGTATGGAGCGGAGCCGTGTGTACGAGGTGTACAGATTGGAGCCGCATGTGTGTGTTGTGTACGGAGCGGAGCCACATGTGTATGTTGTGTACGGAGCAAAGCCGTGTGTGTGTGTACAAGGTGTATGGAGCGGAGCCGTGCATGTACGAGGTGTATGGAGCGGAGCCGTGCTGGTACGAGGTGTATGGAGCAGAGCCGCGTGTACGAGGTGTATGGAGTGGAGCCATGTGTGTGTGTGTATGAGGTGTATGGAGCGGAGCCATGTGTGTGTGTATGAGGTTATGAGGTGTATGGAGCGGAGCCATGTGTGTGTATGAGGTGTATGGAGTGGAGCCACGTGTGTGTATGAGGTGTATGGAGCAGAGCCACGTGTGTGTATGAGGTGTATGGAGCAGAGACACGTGTGTGTGTATGAGGTGTATGGAGCGGAGCCACGTGTGTGTGTGTATGAGGTGTATGGAGCGGAGCCACGTGTGTGTGTGTATGAGGTGTATGGAGCGGAGCCGTGTGTGTATGAGGTGTATGGAGCAGAGCCGTGTGTGTACGAGGTGTATAGAGCAGAGCCTCGTGTGTACGAGGTGTATAGAGCAGAGCGGTGTGTACGACGTGTACGGAGTGGAGATGTGTGTGTACAAGGTGTACGGAGCGGAGCCACGTGTGTATGAGGTGTACAGAGCGTAGATGTGTACAGAGCAGAGCTGTGTGTGTGAACGAGGTGTGCGGAGCGGAGTCATGTGTGTACAAGGTGTATTGAATGGAGCCCTGTGTGTATAAAGTGTATGGAGCTGAGCTGTGTGTTTACAGAGCGGAGCAGAGCCATGTGTGTACGCGGTGTACGGAGTGGAGCCACGTGTGTACGAGGTGTATGGAGCAAAGCCGCATGTGTACAAGGTTTACGGAGTGAAGCCATTTGTGTACAGGATGTACAGAGCGTGGCCGCATGTGTGTGAGGTTTACTGAGTGGAGCCATGTGTGTGCGAGGTGTACGGAGAGGAGCCGTGTGTACGAGGCATACAAAGCAGAACCGTGTGTGTATGAGGTATGCGGAGCCATGCGTGTACAAGGTGTATGGTGGGGAGCATTTAAACCTTCCAACCATCCTGGATCCAGCGGGACAGTCCCGATTTTAAGAGAGAGTCTGTCCCGGCCAGGAGCTTCCTTTTCCTGCGGACACAGGAGTACACGGCGGAGCCCCAAGGAGCACTTTAAAATTTGCACGTGACGTTCCACTGGAAGTGACGTGCTAGAAGCTGACCAGAAATGAGGTAATTTCGGGAGGAGGTTGTGATGGAACCATGGAGGCACTTCAGTGAATGCTTCAGATCCATGATCGTGTCATCCTCCAACAGCGCAGACAGCGTGAAAGCCTTGGAATCGGGGATGCCGGCCATGTGAGCGGATCATGATATGTTCCGCATTGGGAGGCTCAGGTGGGCTTTATAATGGGAGCCAGGCTGCTATAGTATCTTTATAGAATCTTTCTTTCTCTCTGTTTCTTTCTCGCTCTCTGTTCTTTCTTTCTCTCTTACTCTAATCTTTCTTTTTTTCTCTCTCTGTTCTTTCTTTCCTCTTTCTCTTCTTTCTTTCTGCTTTTTCTTTCGCTCTGTTCTTTCTTTCTTTCCCCTCTTTCTCTCTCTAATCTTTCTTTCTCTATTCTTTCTCTCTCTCTGTTCTTTCTTTCTCTTGCTCTCTTCTTTCCCATCTTTCTTATGTTTCTTTCTCTCTCTGTTCTTTCTTTCCCCTCTTTCTTTCTCTCTATGGTCTTTCTTTCTTTCTTTCCTTCTTTCTCTGTTCTTTATTTCTTTCCCCTCTTTCTTTCTCTCCCTCTCTGTTCTTTGTTTCCCCTCTTTGTTTTTTTCTTCTCTCTGTTCTTTTTTTCTGTCCACTCATTCTTTCTATGTTCTTTCTTTCCCCTTTTTCTTTCTTTCTTTCTCTTTCTGTTCTTTATTTCTTTTCCCTCTTTCTTTCTTTTCTTTCTTTCCCCTTTTTCTCTCTCCCTTTTACTTTCTCTCTCTAATCTTTCTTTCTCTCTTTCTGTTCTTTCTTTCCCCCTCTTTCTTTCTCTCTGTTCTCTTTCATTCCCCTGTTTCTTTCTTTCTTTTCTTTCTCTCTGTTCTTTTTTTCCCCTCTTTCTTTCTCTCTCCTTTCTTTCTTTCTGTTCTTTCTTTTGCTCTGTTCTTTCTTTCTCTCTTTTTCTCTCTAATCTTTCTTTCTCTCTCTCTGTTCTTTCTTTCCCCCTCTTTCATTCTCTCTCTTGGTTCACTTTCTTTCCCCTCTTTCCTTCTCTTTTCTTTCTCTCTGTTCTTTCTTTCTTTCCCCTCTTTCTTTCTCTCTCTCTGTTCTTTATTTATTTCCCCTCTTTTTCTTTCTCTCGCTGTTCTTTCTTTTTCTCTATCTCTCTGTTCTTTCTTTCTCTGTTCTTTCTTTTGCTCTGTTCTTTCGCTTTCTCTAACCTTTCTTTCTCTCTCTCTGTTCTTTCTTTCTCCTCTTTCTTTGTCTGTTCTTTCTTTCTCTCTGTTCTCTCTTTCTTTCCCCGCTTTCTTTCTCTCTCTGTTTGTTCTTTCTCTCTCCTTTCTCTATTTCTCTCTGTTCTTTCTTTTCCCTCTTTCTTTCTCTGGGAGTGGTTGAGGCATGGACATGGGTGTGACTAGTTCTTTAATGGGTGTGGTCAGGGCGTGGCCTAAAATTTGCCGCAACCTTTGTCCCTCTTTCCCTTCTTCAGAAGTTGGGAGGTATGCTTAAGGTGTCATGCTCACAATTGGCTTGGCCTCCCTTTGAATTTATTGGGGTTCAGGTATGTTGGTCAAACTGTTCAGCGAATGTCAAAGTTCGGCGAACTGAACAAAACCGAACTCTGAAAGGTTTGCTCATTTCTAATCCTTAGCACTCAATAAGACAAGATGTTTAATCATGCTTTTCAGTGTATGCCCAAAAGTTAAGGGAATCAAATAAATAATTACTCTCTACATTGCCCATCAGAAAGCATATAAAGCAGTTTTAATTCATATCCCCTATAGTGTATTCCCAACATAATGGTAACATAAATGATCTGATAAATTGTCAGTGTTTTCATCTGACTTTTCAGCTAAGATAACCAATGCTTACTCTGCTTTACATGCCAAATCATATTATCAAACGACCTCATAGCACATATAACATATGGACAATGAAGATATTCTTTATGCCACTGCACAAATGCCATTACCTACTTTAAAAGGATAGCCTACAAAAACAGATTGCTAGTAAGTACAGATAGATGTTCAAGGGAACCTGTCACCTGTTTTCATCATTATAAGCTGCGGCCACCAAATTTCAGGGCTTTTCTACAGCGGTCTATAACGTTGTAGATAAGCCCCCGGGCCGACCTGAAAGATAAGAAAAGTAAGTTTTATTATACTCACCCAGGGGGGCAGTCCAGTCTGATGTGTGTAGCAGGTCTGGGTCTGGCGCCTCCGATCTTCTTGAAACACCTCCCTCCCAACACCACATATTCGCTAGCAAAGAGTGATAACAATAGTGCATGTAAGGATACAGAGTCATTGCACTCTGCACATGAAAATAGTGATATTGCAGATGGGGTCACTCATCCCACATTTTATAGTCTCATATAGTAAAAATGCAGATGGGGGTTAATATTCCCATATTCAATGACTCTACGTAATTCCCCATCAGGGGGCCTAGGGAATCGTATGAGGCTACTGTTAGGGCTAGTGGAACGCGCCAAATTATAAAAAAATAGTAGGTGCGTTCGCAGCCCGGGATCCACCGTGCAGAGGTGGTACACTGCTGCTAAGTAATGGCGGAAGAATTAGGCGGTGTGAAACCAGTCACACGTGGGTTACGTCGCACAACCACTGAACGTAGATGCCAGAGCCTGTTAAGCTCACAGAGTCCGGCCAAAAGAGCGCACAGTGTACGGCCACAGAACTCTACCCCAAGGACACGGGGTTAGAGTCCTTCTAGGCCCACTGAACTCGTGGCGCGCTATAGACGCTGGCTATGGAGCACGTGCACTGATGCGTGCCAAGTCCCTGGTGAGGACTGATGCCTGACTCAACCTCTGTCCTACCTACGCCTAAGCCTGGGCGCTAGCAGGCTAGGCTGCACAACACATGCGTACCAAGGGTAGGGGATTCTTAATGAGTCATTCACCAGAAACATTCATGCGTGCATACATCACTCACTCCACATAGTCTGTAAATATAGTCTTATCCTAGTGCACGGCCGAGCGGCCATGCGAACTTTTTATAGCCGTGAGCGTCCGGGATCTTCCTGGCTTCTCGGATGGGCCAATCCAAACAGGAGCAGGATCTGAGCACGTGACCTTCGATCTCCAATGGGAGATCACACCACTGGCATGCTCAGTGGCCCGACATGGGGACTTAGTCCCTGGAGAATCTCGCTGCTGAGTAGCATGTATTGTCATAGCTGTGCCAGAGGTGGCAGCAGCAAGCAAACCCATGGAGCTGGTCTGGGCAGACGAGTTTGCTGAGCAACCTCCTCTGCGGCTGGAGAGGAATGGGAGACTGCTGGAAGTAAGGCTCGGGATTCTCGCTGTGCAGCAACAGAAATCCGACGCCTAACATTACCCCCCTCCTAGGGCCCCCTCCCCTCTGAGCCTCGCTACGCTCAAACTCTGCAATGAGAAGAGGAGCGTGGATGTTCTCCACTGGCTCCCAGATCCAAGCCTCAGGACCATGACCCTTCCAATCCACCAAGTAAAACTTTTTGCCCCACATCACCTTGCATCCCACGATGGCATTGACCTCAAACTCATCAGATGACAGGTCTGATGTCCCAGCAGATGGCTCAGAAAACCGGGAAATGTGAACCGACTTAAGGAGAGACACATGAAACGTGTCCGAGATAGCCAAGTGTGATGGAAGGGCCAGACGGTAGACCACAGGGTTAATCTGCTCGAGGACCTTGAAAGGGCCAATATAGCGTGATGCGAACTTAGTGGATTCTGCCCGCAGCCTGATGTTTCGAGCGGTTAGCCACACTAAGTTGCCAGGGGCAAAGGTCAGAGCAGGGTGCCGGCGAGTATCAGCGGAGGACCTCATTCTCTCCTTGCCCGGATAGCATCCTGCGTGCGATCCCAAATGTCACATGCCTCCACCGCCCAGTCTGCCACCCTAGAGTCGGTGGACGGCATGGGCACGGGGACGTGCGGATGCTGACCGTAATTTAGGAGGAATGGGGTCTAACTGGTGGAGTCAGCCACAGCGTTGTTCAAGGCGAACTCCGCCCACGGCAGCAAAGATGCCCAATCATCCTGCCTGGCTGAGGCAAAATATCGCAGGTATGTCACCAGGGTCTGGTTGGCTCTCTCAACCAACCCATTCATCTCGGGATGATAGCCCGAGGAGAGATTTAGCTCAATGCTGAGCAGAGAACAGAGCTCTCTCCAGAACCGAGACGCAAACTGAGGACCCCGGTCGCTGACAATCTTATCCGGCATGCCATGTAGGCGGAAAACATGTTTAATAAACAATGCTGCAAGGCCCTGTGCCGAAGGTGGCCGAGAGAGTGGTACCAGATGTACCATCTTGGAGAAATGATCGGTGACCACCCAAATGACGGTGCTGCCACTGGACTTGGGCAGGCCCACCACAAAGTCCATACCGACCATCTCCCAGGGCCTGTCTGCAATCGGCAGGGGATAGAGTAACCCAGCGGGCCGCTGCCGAGAGGACCGATTCTGGGCGTAGGAGACGCACGCCTGAATATAGTCCCTGACGTCACAAGCCATATGCAGCCACCAGTATGTCCTCGCCAGGAGACCAGAGGTTCGTTTGGTCCCAAAATGTCCCCCCACCCTGGACGAATGAGCCCAAGAGAGGACCTCCAGTCACAGATGGGCAGGGACAAAAGTCTTGCCCGGAGGTACCGACTCGAGAGCAACCGGAGCCACGGTCCTCAGACTCTCCGATGGAACTATCAGCCGAGGCTCCTCCTCCTCTGATGACACCACAGAGTGAGAAAGAGTATCGGCCCGGATGTTCTTCTCCCCGGGGAGAAAATGCAGGGTGAAATGGAATTGGGAGAAGAACAAGGACCATCTGGCCTGGCGAGAATTCAGCTGCTGGGCAGTCTGTAGATAGACCAAATTTTTGTGGTCAGTGACCACCTGGAAAGGATGGCAAGCCCCCTCCAGGAGGTGTCTCCACTCTGAGAAGGCCAGCTTCATTGCTAGCAACTCCCTGTCCCCGATGGAATAATTCCTGTCCGCCGGTGTGAAGGTCTTAGAGAAGAAGAAGCATGGGTGCTTCCGACCTTGCGAGTCCTTCTGGAACAGGACCTCTCCAGCACCGACGGGAGAAGCATCCACCTCCAGAATGAAGGGCTTATCTACATCGGGGCGATGTAGAATGTGAGCGCTAGCGAAATGGGACTTAATGGAGGAGAAGGCCTTGGAGACAGGTTCCGACCACAGTTTGGGGTTTGCACCCTTCTTGGTGAGGGCTACCAAGGGCGCTACCAAAGTTGAGAAATGGGGGATGAATTGGCGATAGTAATTTATGAACCCCATAAAGCGCTGCACCGCTTTGAGAGAATGGGGCTCCTGCCAATCCATCACCGCCTGTAGTTTGGCAGGATCTATGGCCAACCCCTGGGCCGAGATGATATAGCCCAGGAAAGGCAAGGACTCCTGCTCAAACACACATTTCTCCAACTTGGCGTAAAGGGAATTTGCCCGCAGGAGATCGAAAACTTTGCGAACATCTCTCCGGTGGGAGTCAATATCTGGAGAGTAAATGAGAATATCATCCAGATGGACTACTACCGAGGTGGTAAATAAAAGTACCTTTGACAGGTGTCTGCATTTTAAATATCAAGAAATCAGCATAATAATTCAATAGCAGACAGAAAATAAATGGACGATAAGGACAATCGCAAACTACCTGAAGAGAAAACTGAGCAGAGCTCCAAAAAAGCGACTATAAGTCCAGAGTAAAGTCAAAAAAGTTTTTATTTTAATTAAGACACATCCAGATACAAATGGGGGGGAGTGGGCGATAAAGTGCGAAACCGCACACCGCATGGATAAAAAAAGAAGAATTGCTGTACAACCAGAACCTATGCAGTAACAAAGCATACATAAAGTTACTAAATTATCACAGAGTGCATATAGTGCATGGCAATGTATGGCAATTAGGAATAGACCGCCAAACAGTATATATGTAGATATATACAGTATCTCTTTATACCAGCTCCATCAATCAAATAAACAGCTAGATACACAGATCATTATCAGGTAGCAGGTGACCATTCACCATGGTTAGACAGATATATGATGCCTAAGAAGCATAGTAATAAGAGAGGAAGCATAAATTACCTAATGAAATGGCGGCCAGAGGCTCCAGCAGTCAGCAATCCACCCCAGGGGTGGCATCATATATCTGTCTAACCATGGTGAATGGTCACCTGCTACTTGTGTGCAAAAACTGTAAAGTGCTGCGGAATATGTTAGCGCTATATAAAAATAAAGATTATTATTATTATTATTATTACCTGATATGATCTGTGTATCTAGCTGTTTATTTGATTGATGGAGCTGGTATAAAGAGATATATATCTACATATATACTGTTTGGCGGTCTATTCCTAATTGCCATACATTGCCATGCACTATATGCACTCTGTGATAATTTAGTAACTTTATGTATGCTTTGTTACTGCATAGGTTCTGGTTGTACAGCAATTCTTTTTTTATCCATGCGGTGTGCGGTTTCGCACTTTATCGCCCACTCCCCCCCATTTGTATCTGGATGTGTCTTAATTAAAATAAAAACTTTTTTGACTTTACTCTGGACTTATAGTCGCTTTTTTGGAGCTCTGCTCAGTTTTCTCTACCGAGGTGGTAAGCAAATCCTGGAAGATATCGTTCACAAAGTCTTGGAAGACGGCTGGCGCATTACATAGCCCGAAGGGCATCACCAGGTATTCATAGTGCCCATCTCTGGTGTTAAATGCAGTCTTCCATTCATCCCCCTCACGGATGCGAATCAGGTTATAGGCTCCTCGCAGATCAAGCTTAGTAAACACTCTCGCTCCCCGTAGCCCATCGAACAGTTCCGATATCAGGGGTAGAGGATACTTGTTCTTAACGGTTATGGCGTTAAGACCCCTGTAATCGATGCACGGACGTAATTCTCCATTCTTCTTTTGGACAAAGAAGAATCCCGCTCCCGCCGGAGACACCGACTTCCTAATGAATCCTCCTGCCAGATTCTCCCTGATATACTGAGACATGGCTTCTGTCTCTGGGAGAGAAAGGGGTAGACTCGACCCCGGGGAGGCTCAGCACCGGGCAAGAGGTCAATAGGACAGTCGTAAGGGCGGTGCGGCGGAAGGGTTTCCGCTGCCTTCTTGGAGAAAACGTCTGCATACTGCTGGTAAGGCTTGGGAAGCGAGGAGAGATCTACGGGAACCTCAGAGGTAGCGACCTGTACGCAGTCCCTCAAACACCTACCCTCGCAGGACTTGCTCCAACCGAGGATTTTTCCCAAGGACCACTCTATGTGAGGAGAGTGAGCTCGTAACCAGGGAACTCCTAGGAGGACCTGGTCGATATCTTCGGGCATAACCAGAAGAGACAGCATCTCCTGATAGGAAGGAGACAGTGAGAGTCTCAGTAGAGCCGTCTGGTAGGTGATTTGGGATGGAAGTGTCGCACCATTCACCACTCTGATAGTGACTGGCTGAGATAGCAGGACCAGGGGGATTGCGTGTTTTAGGGCGAAGGCAGATGACATGAAATTGCCCTCCGCTCCAGAGTCCACACAAACCTCCACCACCAGAGTGGAAGAATTAAATTCTAACTCCCCTTTAAACAGGAGCTTGGAGGAGAAAGTTGCTGTGTCTAGTAGGCCCCCTCCGATCACTACTAGACGGGAGCGTTTCCCGGACGCTGTGGGAACTGGTTAGCTAGGTGCCCAGTCTGCCGACAACGGAAGCAAACTGAAGGTACCCGCGCGGATCGGGTCCTGAACCCCGTGCGAGACACCTCCATGGCCTCTGGAGGCTCATGCGGCTGAATGAGGGGTTCCAGCGGCATAACAAAGTTTGGAGCCAATCTATATTGTTGGCGGTACTTGGAGCGATCCAGCCCTCGCTCAGTGAAGCGAATATTAATCCGGGTGGAGACCATAATGAGCTCCTCCAAGGTGGTGGGCACCTCCCTGGTGGCCAGGGCGTCTTTGACATGATCAGCCAGGCCTCTCCAGAAAATGGGTATGAGAACCTTACCCGGCCACTCAAGTTCTGAGGCCAGAGTTCTGAAGAGGATGGCATACTGACTGACCAGAGATGAACCCTGGGTTAGGGCCAACAACTGCAGTGTGGTGTCGTGCGTGATCCGAGGCCCCTAGGAACACCTGCTTCAAAGTGACCAGAAAATGGGTGGCACTCTGTACTAGGGGATCCCCACGCTCCCACAGCGGGGTGGCTCACTCCAAGGCCCTGCCCGACAGAAGGGAGATGATTAATCCCACCATGGCCCGCTCAGAGGGAAATCGTGTGGCCAGCAACTCCAGGTGAATGGAGCACTGACTCACGAAACCCCTGCATGAAGCACTATCACCCGCAAACTTTTCGGGCAGCGGGAGGCGAGACAAGGTCGGGGCAGGACTAGCTGTGGAGACACGAGCGACAGCCTCTGTAGCTGCTTGAACAGCAACCAAAGTAACATCCGCAGGTGAGGTGGAACGCTCTAGCGCTGCCAACCTACCCTTCAGCTGCTGGATGTATCTATGCAGTCATTGTTCGTCTGCCATTATTAGCCAGACCCTGGTGCTAGGATAATGCTAGGGCTGGTGGAACGTGCAGCGACAGAAATCCAATGCCTAACAGCTACATAGTGGATCTGGATCACCCGCCATGGCAGTGGGGATACTCGGTACTGATCCAGTTCTTAAAGGGAATGTGTCACAAAAGCGGTGACCCGGTGTTAGGGTTGGCGGAATGCACCAAATAAAATATAATAATAAGGTGCGTTCGCAACCCGGAGTCCACCGTGCTGAGATGGTATACTGCTGCTTGGTAATGGTGAACACTGACTGAACACCGGCAGGGTAACCGCTGACCCAGTGTGTACAGGAGCTAACTCTGTTACTGCACAGAGCTACAGAACGCCAGTGCCTGAGCCTGTTAACCTCAGAGGACTCTGCAAGGTGAACACTAGTTAAGAGACAAAGGACTCTGCCCCAAGGACACAGGGTTAGAGTCCCTCTAGTCCCACTAGCATTCGACACCGCAACTGCGATGCCTGAACTAAATAGTGTAATTGCACCACGTGCGCACTGCACCGGTTCAGCGGACACCACTAACCACCCAGAACAGGGAGGAAAGCACTTAACTTGCGCACGGCTCCGCTGAGAGGAACGTTGCTGCACATGTAGTCCAGTGGTGCGTTGTGCTGACTGGTGATATCTGGTGCTAACGCTCGTGTGGAGAGCGGGATGCTCTGTGGCACACAGGGTTTAGGGAGATAGAGTCAGTGCCAGTAGTGGCATAACCTAACTCATACACAACAGAGGGTAGAGGTTTCATAATGAGCCAGTTACCAGTCTCAACATCCATCATCACACAAACAACTAGCTATCAGAGTCTATATTAGCGCATGGCCAAGCGGCCATGTGAACCTTTTATAGCAGCGTCCTTCCGGGACCTTCCTGATGGTCCAATCCGAGTTGCTTGAGGACCTGAGCATGTGACCTCTGACCTGCAATGAGAAGTCATCCTACGGGCATGCTCAGTAGCCAGAAAGAAGGACTTAGTCCCCGGAGCTGCTTGCTGCTGACCAGTGCAGGCTGCTATCGCTGACCCTGAGATGGCAGCAGCAACTGAACCGACAGCACTGGCCTGATCAAGACGCCGGGAATGACGTCTTTGCTTAGCAGCCTCCTATGCGGCCGGGACTTAATGGTAGACCGCAGAAGGCAAGGCTCGAGATTCCTCCTGTGCAGAGGCAAGAATCCGATGCTTAACATTACCCCCTCTCCTAGGGCACCCTCCCCCCTGTGCCTCGCTATGCTCCAAGGTCGCAATGAGCAGGGGAGCACGAATATTCTCCACAGGCTCCCAGGTCCTATCCTCAGGGCTATGACTCTTCCAGTCTACTAGATATTTTTTGCCTTGTACCACCTTACACCCCAAGAAGGCATTCACCTTGTACTCATCCATGGACAAGCTTGATGTCCTGGTAGATGACTCCGAAAACCAGGACATGTGAACGGGCTTAAGGAGGGACACGTGTAAGGTGTCAGTGATACCCAGGAATAGAGGAAGGGCAAGACGGTAGACCACAGGGTTGACCTGCTCAAGGACCTTGAAGGGACCTATGAAGCGAGGCACGAACTTGGTGGACTCAACCCACAGCCTGATGTTACGAGAGGAGAGCCACACCAAGTCGCTAGGAGCAAAGGTGGGAGCGGGGCGTCAGTGTGCGCCAGCGGAGGACCTCATTCTCTGCTTGGAGGCCCGGATGGCATCCTGAGTGCGGTCCCAAATGTCACGTGCCTCCATCAGTGGTCGACACAGGCATTGGTACATGGAACGCGAGGATGCTAGCCGTAATTAAGGAGGAATGGGGTCTGGCCGGTGGAGTCAGTCACAGAGTTGTTCAAAGCAAACTCCGCCAACGGCAGCAAGGATGGCCAAGACAAAATAGATATGTAACCAGGGTCTGGTTGGCTCTCTCTACCAATCCGTTCGTCTCAGGATGATAGGCCGAGGAGAGATTTAGCTCACTGTTAAGCAGGCTACAGAGCTCACTCCAGAACCGAGTCTCAAACTGGGGACCCCGGTCGCTGACAATCTTGTCCGGCATGCCGTGCAGGCGGAAAACGTGCTTAATAAACAATGCTACCAGGCCCCATGTAGAAGGTAACCTGGAGAGAGGTACCAGGTGCACCATCTTGGAGAAATGGTCGGTGACAACCCAAATGACCGTGATGCAATTGGACTTGGGTAGTCCCACCACATAGTCCATACCAACCATCTCCCAGGGCCTGTCCGTTACTAGCAGGGGGTAAAGTAACTGTTGTGAATTCTCTCTCTGGCATCCCTCTGGTGATTACTGAAGGGAGTGGAGCTGGTCAGTTTGACAGAGGGGTTGCGAGTTCTCTTTCTGGACTCCCTCTGCTGGTTACTGGAGGTAGTGGAGCTGATCTGATTGACAGAGGCTTGCCACCTGATAATGAGGAAGACGATTGGAGATCTGGGGTTTCTGATTGGGATTTAAGACAGCTGACTCCCTTTATCCCTGCTGGTGATTTTCTTCCTGTTCCTTCTGAGGTCTGATGTCTCCTGCTCTTTCCCTGCATGTTCAGCTAAGTGTTTTATTTGTTATTCTGTTTGCATTTGATCTGGTTTTGTTTATCTCTGCTTTGTGCGGGTCAGCCAGCTCTGGCTGGGGCTGTGCTGAATCACCGCCCATATTTTACTGCATGTGTCAGTTTGTTTTGTCCCCTGTTATATTGGTCTCTATTTGCTTTGCTTTCAGAATATACCAGAGTGCTGATATAATGGGAGCGAAGTCATGCGACTTCAGTGTTTTTGTGCATCAGACGTGTTGGTCTATTTGCAGGGTTTTTTGCGTGATTGCAGACAGTGTTATTCCTGTCCTGTCTAGTCAGTGTGGGCCCCATCGTTTGCTCAGTCTATTTTTCTGCCTGCGTTTGTGTTTTCATCTTGTCTCGCCGACAATATATGTTTGGGGGCTATCTAATCCTTTGGGGTCTGCTCTGGGGCAGTTTAAATTTCCCCTTTCTTGCTTTAGGCTTAGTTAGCTCTCTGGCTGTGCCGAGGCATCTAGGATCATCGTAGGCATGGCTACTGCTAGTTGTGTTGACAGGATCAGGGGCCTGCATCCGCTTAGTTACCAACCTCTCTGGTTTTCTGTGGCTTAGCTTCGGCCTGCTAGCCTCCTCGTGCCCAATCATAACAAGTAACCCAGCGGGCCGATGCCAAGGGGACCTATTCTGGGCGCAAGAGACGCACGCCTAAATATAGTCCCTGATGTCTTGGGCCATATGCGGCCACCAGTACGTCCTAGCCAGGAGCTCAGAGGTCCATTTTGTCCCGAAATGTCCTCCCATCCTGGACGAATGAGCCCAAGAGAGGACCTCTGGTCACAGACAGGCAGAGACAAATGTCTTGCCCGGAGGTACTGACTCAAGGGCGACCAGAGCCACGGTCCTCAGGCTCTCGGACAGGACGATCAGCCAAGACTCCTCCTCCGATAACACCACGGAGCGGGAGAGAGCATCGACCCAGACGTTCTTCTCACCGGAGAGAAAATGGAGGGTGAAGTGGAGCTGGACTGTCTGCAAATACACCAAGTTCTTGTGGTCGGTGAACACCTGGAAAGGGTGGCTAGCCCCCTCCAGGAGGTGTCTCCACTCCGAGAAGGCCAACTTCATTGCTAGCAACTCCCTGTCCCCGATGGAATAATTCCTCTCCACCGGTGTGAAGGTCTTGGAGAAAAAGATGCATGGGTGCTTCTGACCTTGCATATCTTTCTGGAACAGGACCACTCCAGCACCGACGGAAAAGGCATCAACCTCCGGAATGAAGAGTTTAATGCGAATCAGGTTGTAAGCCCCCCGCAGATTGAGTTTGGTAAACACTCTCACTCCCCGTATCCTATCAAACAGCTCCGATATCAGGGGCAGAGGGTACTTATTCTTAACGGTGATGGTTTAAGACCCCTGTAATCGATGCAGGGACGCAGTTCTCCGCTCTTCTTCTGGGCGAAGAAGAATACCGCCCCTGCTGGTGACACTGACTTCCTAATAAATCCCCTTAGGCTGGGTTCAGATAGCGTTAACCAGCCCTATCAACGCATAGCGTTGACGTGCTGCGTTAACACTATTGCATAACGCGATATGCGTTATGCTATACCGTTAGCGCTGATGATTTATCAGCGCTAGCGGTGACATGCTATGACCGCTAGCGCTGATGAATCATCAGCGCTAGCTGTGACGGAGCCTCAGATACTGCAGGCCGCGTCCGAGGCTCCGTCAGTGCTTAATGGCACATCGCGAACATGTGCCGCTCTATGGCATACGTCGCGATGCGCTAGTTAATGGGAGGCTATGGCAGAGTTAACAGACCGCATTATACCGCGTTATCAAACTCTATGTGGGCTTTCATATGTCTGGCACTGAGGAGAGGCTTCCATCCGGCCACTCTGCCATAAAGGCCTGACTGGTGGAGGGCTGCAGTGATAGTTGACTTTGTGGAACTTTCTCCCATCTGCATTCTGCATCTGTGAAGCTCAGCCACAGTGATTTTGGGGTTCTTCTTTACGTCTCTCACCAAGGCTCTTCTCCCACAATTGCTCAGTTTGGCTGGTCGGCCAGGTCTAGGAAGACTTCAGGATTATGGAGGCCACTGTGCTCTTATGAACTTTGAGTACTGCAGAAATTCTTTTGTAAACTTGGCCAGATCTGTGCTTTGCCACAATTCTGTCTCTGAGCTCCTTGGCCAGTTCCTTTGACCTCATGATTCTCATTTGGTCTGACATGTACTGTGAACTAAAAAAAAATAGGTAAATGTGGATTTAATCTGCGCTGCTGAATAATACAGGATCCTGACCATGTAGCCATTAAATTGTGGATTTATTCTCAAAGCATTTCAAAGTACAAGATTTCTTCATCAGGAGCACGAAAATGTACATATACAGAGGTTTCAGGACATTAAATAGATTTGACATTCTAATTCTGGCACCAAATTTTCAGCCTCTATCTCCTACTGTCTTCAGATTATATAGCAAAAGCATGCAGATTCCCATTAAAACTGTAGAGGCTGTGACAGCTTACTACAGATCCATCCCTTACATTTTTGTATACAGTGTGGATCTAGAGTACATGGGTGCAGCCACTATAGAAATGACATATCTACTGTATTCCGCCATCGGAGCCAGTAAAAGCTGATCGGTGTAGGTGCCTCCACCAATCATATACTGATGGCCTATCTTTAGGATAGACCATTAATAACAAAGTAGTGGAAAACCCCTTTAACAAGACAACATACATAATGTAATGTTAGGGATGGCGGAACGCACTAAATATTAAATAATAGAAAGTGCGTTCGCCGCCCGGGGTCCACCGTGCAGTAGGTGTTAAAACCGCTGCTAGACAATGGCAGATGCACTATAAGGCGGTATAGCACACGCGGGTAATAACGTCACCCGATGTGCGCTAGGCATTCTCTGTTGATTCAGTCGCTAAAGGCATGAACATAAATACCGAGCCTGTTGACCTCACAGGACTCAGCGGAGTGCACACACGGTATGTGGTCACAGGAGTAACCCAAGACTCAGGGTGATGTTCGTCTAGACCTACCGTGCATGCGGCGTTGCTACCACGGACGCCAGCTAGTGCTGCTGCAGCAACGCGGTGACTGAGCCAGTCGCAATGCGGCAGTGCCCAAGAGGGGTGCACTGTCGGATGCTTGTACTGTGGAGGATGTGCTGTGTGGCCAGTAACTTGCCACTGACTGGCGCTGACTCTATAACTAGATCCCTATACACACTCGTAATATCAGATGGAGGGGAATCTTAATGAGTCATTTGCAGTTCATACATCCATCACCATTCACACAGTAGCAATTAGAGTCTATACTAGCACATGGCCGAGCGGCCATGCGGACTTTTTATAGCCGTGCACTTCCGGGACCTTCCAGATCTCTGAGATGGACCAATCAGATCAGGAGAAGGACCTGAGCACGTGACCCCCGATCTCCAATGGGAGATCATCTCGTGAGCGTGCCCAGTAGCGCGACGAGAGGACTTAGCCTCTGGAGTGGCTTGCTGCAGGACAGCCTGCGCTACTATTGCTAACCCAGAGGTGGCAGCAACAACCAGTCCTACAGAGCTGGTCAGAGCAGAGCGTCTGGGACGCCGAGATTGCTGTGCAGGCTTCTGAGTGGTTGGTGGAGAATGGGAGACCGCTGGATGCAAAGCTCTGGATTCCCACTGTGCAGCTGCAGGAACCCGACGCCTAACACATACTGTTGGTGTTCAGCTCTGACTTCCACGTAACTATAGACCCAGGTAAGTGAGCCCTTATAAAAATGATTGGAACACTCAGATCTTTAAGAAATGTTCTCCATGTGCATCTAACAAAAGGTAGCTGAAGTTTTAGAAGTTCTAAGGCCAAACATGGTGGTGTTTGCTCTTTTCAAATATGATATGTATCTGTTTTTTTAAAGTGTTTTGAATTGAAAAGGAAAGCAGCCCGTGTGTGTTAACCCCTTTCTCAATTTAACTCGTAGACATCAATGGGCTTACATGAAAGCAACTTATCAATATTTAGTTGTGCACAAACTGAATTATCAAGTATTTCTTGTCTTTGTCTGCCATGACGCACCACAGCAAGCTAAAAAATAAAAAAATAAAACTGATAAAAAATTCTTTAGAGCGGACCTTGCCTATAGCAATAAAAACACTCAGTTCTTTAAATGCAAACCAAGTTCCTAGCTACCACTTCCAAAATTCAATCAGTCTTGTAATTTATTAATACTCGCAGTCCGTTTAATATCCAAGATATACGATTGCCTTTTCTTCAGTGTAGGTTTACTGTCACATCATTATTAAACTGAGAAACCTTATGGGTACAATTATTTTCTACAGAAAATAGCAGTGCTAAGTCTGAAGTAAGTGGATTAAAATTGATTTTGTGAGCAGATTTATTCGGATTCATGGCTAGTAATTACAAAACATAGGGCGAACAGATGTTTGGAACCTTGAAATGAAGATTTCAGGCTCAGTCCAAAGAAAGATCACATTGACAAATAAGCATTATATTGAGTTTTATAACGGATGATGACTAGGTATGAAAGTCGACAATAAGTCACTTGCTAAGGTGCGATTACATTTAAGAAGTAGTAGGGACATAAGCTCCTAAGTGAAAAGAAACTCAAACAACAGGAGTTTACAGGATATTATGGTGAAATAAGCTTATGATTTTATAAAAGATAGTTTAAAAAATAAAATGATTAACATGTAATCAAGAATATTTATAAAATCGGGATAATGACTTAATCCCTTCTCAGCATAAGATGTAATTGCATGTTGTATATGAAGTCCCCATATATAGACCGGGCTCAGGAGCTGAGCCCACACTAATGGCTGAGCTTCACAGTTGCTGAGCCTGCTTGTGGCTGAGCTTCATAGGAGACCATCATTTTTAAAGGAAAGCATCATTTTCACTATGCACTGCAATACTTCATAATTGAACTGTATAAAAGTGAACCCGAATAGTAAAGTTTGGTGTCTTTACCAAACACCTACTGTTTGGGTACGGACACTGAGCAAGGACTTCACCAGAAAGTCTGTGCTACTGCTCGGGTTCTGCCCCCTGAACACCGGGTGTTTTTTGCGCTGACAATGCGGCAAACACTGCTTCTGAACGGTGATAAAATCATCACCTCCAGTCAGACAGCCACGGTTCCCACGCTGTCAAAAGAAAGTGTGAGCCAGCAGCTATGATCGGAAGTATGGTCATTGGTATCGCCGGATGGCTCTAATAATAGTAAGAGCAGGAGTGGCTGATGGGAGTAATCATTAGCCAGTGCGTGCACTGAAAATAATAATAAAAAACAGCTTGAGTTCCCCTGCATTTTTGATAACCAGCCAGGCAAAACTCACAGCTGGGGCTGCATCCCTCAGCTGTCAGGTTCAGCAAGGCTGGTTTTCAAGAATAGAGGGGTCCCATCTGATTTTTTAAATTATTTAAATAAATAATTTAAAAAAATGATGTGGGTATTTCTGCCATTTTTGACAACCATCCAAGCTAAAGCAGACAGCTGGGGGCTGGTATTCTCAGGCAGGCTGGTAAGGGGCCATGTTTATTGACCCCTCAGCCTAAAATATAGCTGCCCGCAGCTGTCCAGAAAAAGTCCAACTATTAGATACGCCAATTCTGGCACTTTGCCCGGCTCTTCCCACTTGCCCTGTAGCGGTGGCAAGTGGGGTTCATATTTGAGGGGTTGATGTCACCTTTGTATTTTCAGGTGACATCAAGCCCACGAATTAGTAATGGAGTGGCATCTATTTGATCACATCCAAAGCATTATTGTGAACTCAGAAGGAAACTTGCATATGAGCAAGTGAGAAACCAATCACCTCAACACACGTTCGTGGTTAATTCATCATCATGCCTCTTGATGAAATAACCATGAAACGTGCATTGGGGAGACTGGATTCTCACTGGCTCATGTGTAAGTTTCCTTCTCAGTTCACAATAATGTCTATGTTTTGAATGTGATCAAATTGTGGTGTTGCCTGTTGGATATATTCAGTTCACTTGTTTGAATCGATATAATGATAAAAGCCATGAATAGTGATTTTTTTTGCACAAAGTTTTGGTTACACATATTGACACTTTGCATATTTATTACTCAGCTAGTGTGCTTCTTTCATTGTAGCTTGGCAGCCAGTGATTGTTAGGCGTCGGGTTCCGTGCGCTATTCAGCAAGAATCCCGAGCCTTGCCATTGACAGTCTCCCTTTTCCCTCCGACCACAGTGGAGCCTGCTCAGCAGACTCCACGATCCTGGTGTTCTGCCCACACCAGCATTGTGGGTTCGGTTGCTGCTGCCACCTCTGGTCCACTTATGGCAATGCAGCCTGGCCAGCAGCAAAAGACTCCAGAGTCTAAGTCCTTCCTTCGGTCCACTGAGCATGCTCATGAGACGATCTCCCATTGGGGATCGGGAGTCACATGCTCAGGTCCTTCTCCAGTTCTTATTGGTCTATCTGGAGGATCAGGAATGTCTCGGAAGGGCACGGCTATAAAAGGTTTGCATGGCCGCCCCGCCATGCGCTATGATAGACTCTGAGGCTTTAGTACTTAGTGTATGTGTGATGATGGATGAATGAGCCTGGTGACTGACGCATTATAATTCCCCCCTCCTTGGATATTACGCATGTGTTAGGGTTAGGAATTGGAGTCAGCACAGCAGCTCTGATACTGCATAGCGCCGCAGTGTTCCTCCTCGTCTTCCTCTTGCGCCTTGAGCGTCGGCCAGTACAGACCTCCTGGACCACTGCTACCGCGGCGTCCGTCTAAGTAACGCCGTGCGCTTTAGGAGCGCTTTCCAGCTCAGTTGATAGACTGGTTAGTGGCGTCTGTCAGGGCGGACGGTGCACCCATACTAAGCGGTGGTTCACACTACCGTGACCTGTGACGCTAACAGGTTTTGGTTCTTTGCCGACTGGCACATGCCTCGTGAAATAATGTGGTTCGTTTCTGTTCGCACCAGGTTAATGTTTTCCCACCGGTCTCCGGCTCTCTCCTACACGCCTTCTCCCTATTATTTTAGCTGCAGTTGGTCATCTCTGCACGGTGGGCCCTGGGCTGCGAGCGCACCTTATATATTATTTTGTCTTTATTATTTGGTGCATTCCGCCAGCCCGTAACAGATTGTATTGTCTCATTACTATTAAATGATTGTTATTAATAAAAATTAAATATTTTTGGATTATACTCTGGTCCATTTTTTGGTTAATCTTAGTTCTATTTGAGTTCTCGGTCCAAACCATTGTGTTTGTTTATACAGGTTGTTTAGGTTTAGGTGTTTATGTTTTTTTATATTAGACAGCGTAGGACCGTCCCGATCAGAGTTCACCTTGTCGACGGTGGGATTGCTTTTATGCTATCTTTGATCAAAAACAGTACTGCTAAGAACTCTGTGCTATTTAAATGCACTTTTGCTGTTTACTTATTTAGTTACAGCAGAGCTTTTGTTAATTTTGTTTCTTGTATGTTTTGTATGTTTTATGGCCGATGTATACCAACCCAAACCAAGTTCAGTTTTTGCATTTTTTCTTTGTATTTTTTGCATTCTGTGCAAGCTGGGGTATAGCCTCCCTTTCCTGAGCTGGAGATTACATTTAAAGGCTTTCCTAGACTGGTGTCCCCTGGTTGGGACCCAGTCCTTTTGTCTGCACTTATTCACACACGGAGGTCAATTTTGACACATCGTAAGGTTTTTAATATTAGATAGCATTGGTGTGTCTCCATCAGAGTCTCCTTGTCAACGGTGGGATGGCTTTTATGCTATTTTTGATAAAAAACAGTATTACTAAGAACTCTGTGTTATTTAAATGCATTTTTACTTTTTACTTATTTAGTTACAGCAGGGTTTTCATTCATTTTGCTTCTTGTAGGTATTGTATTGTTTATATAGTAGGCAATTTCATGTGTAACCCTTTTAATTCAACCTGTTTTACCTACTCTATATTATTGAATTGATTTACTGCACATACTGTACATGCTGTAAATGTATAATATTTTGTACTTTTTATATTTATAAGCACATGCACTGAATGAATAGCAGTAAGTGTGTTATGTATTTCTGTGCTGTATAAGTTAGAATACAGAAATCAGGTTTCTGGCAAGTTAAAATTAATGCCCCCGGAAGAAGCAATGGGCGAAACGTACATCTGGGTGAGATGAGATGCCTAATCCATCCAGATCTTCCTCTCCAGTGGTCTATTGTGTCCAGGTAAAAGTGCATCAAAATCTATTACTGCCTAGTATATTGAATTGTATGATCCACCTTTTTACTGTACATTTCTGCGCTTTTATGCTTGCTTGCGCAATAATCTGGCCCTTTATTATGATGTACTAATAATTCACAGCATATCGGATATATGGTTAATTAACCCTGTAACTTGAAGCATAACCGTTGCAGGTACTACTGATATCCATAGACTTATACATTTTCCTTGTTGATCTACTATATCTGGATAAGATGCGTGTCCCCCCTACTGGATACTTTGATGTTTTAGTGCCTGTATTTTATTGGCTTAACAATAAAGTTTATGTTTTATCCTTAATAATATATATGGTTCTCTTCTTTTGGCTACTTACCCATAAAAGTCAGAATTTGCTTGTATGTTATATGAAGAGCCGTAGCTTGCTTTATATGGACACCAGTTAATACAAAATCCGAGTAACAGAGAGCATCATATCAGACAATAGTCATAGGTGATACCCAAACCACCAAATAGTACTAGCCATGGACAACTCCCACCAAGCTTATAAACATGCAAGAAAAACGGAGTGCCAATCCACTGATAAAATCAAATCACTATTTTTATTCGTAATAATATCACACAGATTTTAACAAACAAAATCAGAGAAAAGTATTATGGCAGAATAATGACAAGAGACATCGGTGCAACACAAATACAGCACCAATAGTATGGCAGCAGGGTCCAGATATAGTCTTAATTATATATACCATGCCAGTCACCAGGTCATAACCCCATATGCGCAGTGTGCCGCACCGTTGGCAGTTATGGGTAAGATCCATATGGGGTTATGACCTGGTGACTTGTCAGTGAGGGACAGATGGTATATTCACACCTCACTTGGGGATTGACTATGACTCTGCTGATTTGACCTCTGGGGCCCCTTGTATTCACTTTGAGCCTTGTACCGGTATATGTAATTAAGACTATATCTGGACCCTGCTGCCATACTATTGGTGCTGTATTTGTGGTGCACCGATGTCTCTTGTCATTATTCTGCCATAATACTTTTCTCTGATTTTTTGTTAAAATCTGTGTGATATTATTACGAATAAAAAAATAGTGATTTGATTTCATCAGTGGATTGGCACTCCGTTTTATATGGACACCATTGGTTAAATTAATTTAAAATGAATATATATGACTGGACTCTGCCATTGAACGTCACTCACTATACCTACATTGCACATGGTCTTCAGGTACCTACCCGCACGCAACCTTCGATCATCTCAAGATCTCCTTCTCTACTCTCCCCTTATCTCTTCATTCCACAACCGCATACAAGACTTCTCCCGTGCTTCCCCCTTACTCTGGAACTCTCTGCCGCAACACATCAGACTCTCACCATCAAGGGAAACCTTCAAGAAGAACCTGAAGACCCACCTGTTCCGACAAGCCTACAGCCTGCAATGATCCTTGGTCTACTGAACCACCGCATGACCTGCTCTACCCTCTCCTACTATATCCTCACCCATCCCTGTAGACTGTGAGCCCTCGCGGGCAGGGTCCCCTCTCCTTCTGTACTTGTGTGTCCCTTGTCTTACACATGTTTATTATACTTGTCTATATTTCCCCTTTTCACATGTAAAGCGCCATGGAATAAATGGCGCTATATAAATGCATAATAATAATAATTGCTCTAAAATGTGTGATCTGCTTTTAATATAAAGAAATTATCAGCAATTATCTGTATGAAGTATATCATACATTCACATACTTTAGTACATAAAACATGGATATCCTCTTGGAATCACTACGGGTGTCTAATCCATCACCTTGGATTGAAAGTTTTCTAGATGTCCAAATTCTTCAGTGATATCAACAGTAAAGTCTCACTCATTTTTCCAAAATGTTGTTTTTTTTTTCCAAACTACAAACCTTCCTTACAAACTGGAAAAATATCTCAAAACATATCCTAAGTGTAAAGGGGCTTTAGACTATAAAAATCAGTATCTTCATCATAATCAAAAGAGAGAGTAAACTTGTGCTTTATAAACATACTGTATATCACCAAAAAAGGATAACAAGTATCCAAAAACTAGATGGACTTAAAGTCTCCCTTCAACCTTAATAACTATGAAAAACACCGCTCAAAAAGAGAGATAATAGAGATATAGATAACATAAGTAGATTTTTATTAACAAAATACACAAAAAAAGACATGAATCAAAAGTAACCATGATACATGTATGATGAATCAAAAAAATAGAGGGAATAATCAAGTCAACATGGGTGGTGAAGCGAAACAGAATCAGGCTGCAGGTATTAATAATAATGGTACAATGAAGTCCATATGACCATATGACCAGAGGTCAATAAACAAGTGCATACAGCAAAGACACATTTTAGACCCACCACATGGATAAAAGTGCAATGTAAAGCTTACCCATAGTGCTTTAAACAGCCCGTCCGTGACACCACAGATGCCTCGATGTGCGTTCTTCAGGAGTGCTTTCTCAAGGGGAGTTTGTCTGATCTGACCTCATATCATCTATATATACCAACTGTGCCTTGACGTCAGCGAATCACAAGTTCCGCATGTCAGCAACGCCTCCGGGTCACAGCTAAATTGCTTTCAGGCTCTCTATCCCGGCGAGTGAGAGGAGGAAATATCTCCATGACGTCAGTGACACATGTCGGTAGTTGTAAGAGGCCGTCTTGCAATGCTTGGACATCGGGTGCAGTGCACATGTGCGCACAAGTCACCATTTTGTTGAAGTGCAATGGAGGTCGCCATTTTGCAGTGCATGAGTACAAAGTGCAATGTGCTTGCGTATGCGCATCGCTATTTTCATGTAGTTCACTGAAGGTAACCATTGAATGGTGCACATATAAAGTCCACTATTAGTGCCAGTTAAAGAGGAAGCCAGAAATGCATAGCGATGAAAAGAAAAGAATGGATAGATAGGGAGAACATCCAATGTACAAGTGGAACCCTCAAGAAAGGACTAGAATAGTATATGAAATAAGTGAAATTAATAAAATAAAAACTATACAAAGGTGAGAGAACTAGTGATGAGCGAGCACTAAAATGCTTGGGTGCTTGGTGGCTCGGGTCGAGCAAATTGGTATGCTTGGATGCTTTTTTGCCGCACCCCCCCGGAGGTCTTTTCAGAGTCTTAAAACTGCAGAAATATATGGGAAAATGCTCAAATTACATGGGAACAACAAGGGGAAGACCTCTGGAAGCATTTCTGATTCCCAGTCAATCTGCTGTGACAATGTTGCATTTGAAATTTAGTGAAGAAAATGTGTGTCTGTCTGCGGTTGTCTGCATGTGTGTGCAGGTGTCTGTGTGTGCAATTGTCTGTGTGTGCGGGTGTCTGTGTGTGTGTGTGTGCGGCTGTCTGAGTGTGTGCACAGCTGAATGCAGGTGTCTGTGTGTGTGTGCAGGTGTCTGCAGGGGTGTGTGGGTGCCTGTGTATGCGGTAACACTACCGCTGGTACTGTCGGTCACAGCACCGCGGGATCATGCTGTCAGATGTCAGCGTGATTCCGCAGCTGACTGTGACCCACAGCGGTGAAGCAGGCTTGGTACAATGAGACTACTGCTCCCATCGTGCTATCTCTGGTGTCACTGATAACAGTGATAGCAGGTGCCGCTGATGTGAGAGTAGTATCATCTGCCAGCTCCTGGACCAATGAGACTACTGCTCCCATCTGGTTATGTCTGGTGTCACTGAGAACAGTGACAACAGGTGCCGCTGATGGTAGAGTAGTATCACCTGCTGGCACATGTGCTCACTGTTAAAAAAAAAAGAGTAAAATTGCCTACATATTGTAAGGTAGCGCTTGTTATTCGGGTTGGGGATACTCGCTAGGCAGCCGATAAATCAGGTCCGGCACGGGTTTCTCAACATAACTCAGTCCATTCGGTTTATTAGGCAGCATAAACCATCAATAGCAATTTTCATATCAGAACAGCATAATGCTCATGACAGAGCTCCGCTCTGTTAACCCTGTGGTCACACAGGCTGTGTTATGTCCAGTATGCAGGCTCTTGCCTAAACACAGTTAGCTCACCCTTTCTGGGTTACCTTCTTAGCTGCTTCACACTGCAGACATTCTTTCACTCCAGGGAACTATCAGACACATGTCGCCATTACTCACAGCGTCCACACGTGCTATCAGGAAGGCAGCCACATCTTCCAGCACTTCGGTCTGATGAGACATTTCATGCAGACCAACCGGGTACAAGCATTCACTCATGTGACCTACCCTGGTCACTTTATATGGTTCGTAGCAATGCCCATGGGATCATATGGCTATGACCTCATCGCAGGTCCTACAACCATTCACACACATACTATTCATTATGGGGGGAGGCCCTGGGTGGATTTGTATGTGATTGACCCCACCCATCTCATCAACCACCTGAAGACTTCTACTCAACACATTGGAACAGAACATCAGCAGTAGCTCTGCTGATCAGCACTATGATAAAACACTCCGGGATCGCCTTTGCTGGGGTCAAAGGTCACGTGCGTTCAGCATGAAACTCAGGCGCAGAGCTGGGATTCGTGTATAACTGACCCTGGGTCAGGTTTATTAACGGTGAAAGCAATGCAAAAGGAAATAAAACATAAAACAAATCCTTGCCTGTCCGGCACTAACTAAACAATGGACAACCTAACTACCAACTGGCGGGCTTCTCCCGTCCAGCCAAACCACAGTTGCAGTGGGCACTGCTTCCACTCACGTGTGTCTCTCACACAGACAGGCTCTCTGTGTTCCTAGGCTGAGACACTCACACAACCACCTGGCATCCTTTTATATCCACCTCCCATTATTCATTAGCAAGCAGGTGCGATACTGACCAGACTAGGCCACATAGGAAAGGAATCTGGGCGAGATATACCTGCCCTCATCCACTATTCCCATATGATTCTCATATATCCCCCCCTTCTGCTCAGACCACTCCGGTCGAGCAATGACACCCGCCAAACAGTGCACTCGGGACAGGGCATCTGCATTTCCCATCTGTACCCCTGGGCGGTGCTCCACCGTAAAAGTGTAGGCCTGCAGGGCAAGGAACCACCGGGTCACCCGGCTATTCCGTTCCTTGTTCAAGTGCATCCACTTGAGAGGGGAATGGTCAGTGATCAGCCTGAACTTTCGGCCCACCAGGTAATATTTGAGGGCCTCTAGAGCCCACTTAATGGCGAGGCACTCTTTTTCTACGACTGCATACCTTTGCTCGTGTTTATTCAGCTTCCTGCTGAGATAGAGGACTGGGTGTTCCACTCCGTCCCTCACTTGTGAGAGTACGGCCCCGATACCGGTATCAGAGGCATCCGTTTGTACCACAAACTCACTGCGGAAGTCCGGAGTCACCAGTATGGGCTGAGAGCAAAGTGCCCGTTTTAGGCTATGGAAGGCTTCTTCAGCCGCTAAACTCCACTTAATCATGACGGAGTCTTTCCCTTTTGTAAGATCCGTCAGGGGGGTAGCGATGGCTGCAAAATTGGGTATGAACCGGCGATAATAACCGGCGATCCCCAGGAAGGCTTGCACCTGCTTCTTGTTGACAGGTTGTGGCCAGTCCTGAACCGCCTGAATCTTATCAACCTGGGGTTTAACAACACCCCTCCCAATTACATACCACAAATACCGGGTTTCTTCTAGCCCGAGGTGACATTTCTTGGGGTTCGCGGTTAGACCTGCCTCCCACAGGTCGTCAATCACAGCTTGTACTTTCTGGAGATGAGTCTCCCAGTCCAAGCTGTAAATGACAATGTCATCCAAATAGGCCGAAGTGTACTGCCTATGTGGCCTCAGGACTCGATCCATCAGTCTCTGGAAGGTCGCCGGTGCTCCGTGCAGACCAAACGGCATATACACATACTGAAATAGACCTTCTGGGGTAGCAAATGCTGTCTTTTCTCTGGCAGCCTCCACCAGAGGGATCTGCCAATACCCCTTTGTTAGGTCTAGGGTCGTAATATACCGGGCTTTTCCTAACCGATCTATCAACTCGTCGACCCGGAGCATGGGGTAGGCATCAAATTTTGAGACGGCATTCAGTTTCCTGAAGTCATTGCAGAACCGGATGGTGCCGTCCGGTTTAGGAATTAGCACAACCAGGCTGGACCAAGCACTGTGCGATTCCTCAATGACACCTAACTCTAACATTGCCTTCACTTCTCGGGAAACTGCTTCACGGCGTGCTTCCGGGATTCGGTAGGGCTTTACGTGAATTGTGACACCAGGTTCCGTTACGATGTCATGTTTTATTAGCGTAGTCTGCCCGGGTTTTTCTGAGAAAAACTTTTGGTTGTGAAGTAGAAACTGCCTGACCTCAGTCTTTTGCCGCTCCGAGAGAGTCTCTGCAACCCGTACCTCCGGTACGGTATGCGAGCAGACAGGACGGGCCAGCTCCGCTGACAAGGCAGACCGATCCTTCCAGGGCTTTATCAGATTTACATGATAAATCTGTTCAGGTTTCCGTTTACCTGCCTGGTATACTTTGTAGTTTACTTCACCAACTCTTTCCTTGATCTCAAAGGGGCCCTGCCACTTTGCCAGGAACTTACTGTCCACCGTGTGGACCAGGATCAACACCCTATCTCCGGGTGTAAACGTACGGATCTTGGCGCCCCTATCATAGATTCTTTTTTGGGCTCCTTGAGCCTGTATCATGTGTTCTTTGACGATAGGCATAACAGCCGCAATATGGTCCTGCATTTGTGTGATGTGATCTATCACTGTTTTAAACGGAGTGACCTGACCCTCCCAGGTTTCTTTTGCAACGTCTAACAGTCCGCGAGGACGTCGGGCGTACAATAACTCGAAAGGCGAGAATCCCGTGGAAGACTGGGGTACTTCCCTGATGGCAAAAAGCAAATACGGAAGTAAATAGTCCCAGTTCTTCCCATCCTTGTCTATCACCTTTCTCAGCATCTGCTTCAGAGTTTTATTGAACCGTTCGACCAACCCGTCTGTTTGAGGGTGATACACGGATGTGCGTAACGGTTCGATTTGTAACAATCGGCAGAGCTCCTTCATTACCCTGGACATAAAGGGGGTCCCCCTGAGTATCTGTTTTGGTATACCGACCCGATTAAACACATGCACCAGTTCCTTGGCAATCGTCTTGGTGGCCGTGTTACGCAAAGTGATGGCCTCCAGGTAACGAGTGGCATAATCCAAGAAGACCAGGATATGTTGGTGTCCACGTGCAGACCGTGGAAGGGGCCCAACTAAATCCATCCCAATCCTCTCAAACGGGACTTCAATAATAGGTAGGGGTACCAAAGGGCTACAGAACCGGGGCTTAGGTTCAGAGGCTTGGCAGTCAGGACAAGACTCACAATATACACGGATATCGTGATGCATGCCTGGCCAAACAAAACAGTGTAATATCCTTTCGGTGGTTTTCTGGACTCCCAGGTGACCTCCCATCACATGTCCGTGGGCCAGGTCCAGCACCTGCTGCCGGTAGGGTTTTGGCACAACTAATAGTTGCACCGTATCTTCCCCCTTTTTCTCTATCTGATAGAGTAAATCATTCTCCAGAACCATGTAAGGATATGCCAGCCTAGAGCCAGGTTCTACGGGTACCCCATTTATCACTTTTACATTTGTCCTAGCCTGAGAAAGGGTAGGATCCTTTATTTGCTCACTTTGGAAGTCATCTTTCTGAACTTCTAAATCCTGCAAACGGGGAGGTGGACGGCTGTCGGCCTCCTCCTCTTCCACGGTCTCCTCCGTATCACCTGCCATGACTGAAAACGGGAACTGCAGGTCATTTCCCGCAGACTCTTCCCCAGAGTCTTCCGGGGAGACCTCTTCCAGGGGTTCGGGACCCACACGCGCCCTGGGAGAAGAATCATGTACACTATTATCCTGGGGTATCAACTGATTCTCCCACAATTGCCAGAAGTGGGGAAAATCCTGGCCCAGGATAACATCATGCAATAATGCCGGGACGAGTCCCACTTTATGTTGCACAGACCCATAGGAAGTAGTAATGCATATGACCGTGGTGAGGTACGAACAGGTGTCTCCATGCACACACGTTACAGAAAATTTGTCTGATGGTCCAGTCGGGGCTGACACCAGACTGGCCTTCACCAGAGTCACCACACTTCCCGAGTCTAACAATGCCACCACATTTTTGCCATCAACAGTTAAATCACACAAGTGTTTTTCCACCGCCTTTTGACCAGCATTCACACTCACTACCCATGAAACCATAGACATGCGGTTTTTAGAGTCTGTGACGTCGCACTGCATAGGTTCAGTAGTGAGCGGACAGTTCGCAGCAATATGTCCCATCTCTTGGCAGCGGAAACATCTAACGGGCCCCTTGCTTAGACCATAGTTCGTTACTCTCGGCCTCGCAATGCGGGCAGTCCCGTTTTCCTCCCCCACTGTCTTAGGGATTTTTCCATCTCCCCTACTCCCTGGAACAGTCTTACCGGTTCCACGTGGAGATGATGAAGAACGAGGTGGGGTAGCGTCGTCTCGGAGTCCTTCCACCACGGAGTAACGTTCAACCAGATCCACCAGTTGATCTGCCGTCATAGGATTTCCATGGCTTACCCACTTCCTCAGGGCTGGCGGTAGAGCTCTCAGGTACTTGTCCATGATGACTCTTTGGATTATCTCTGGCGCTGTCAACACCTGGAGTTGTAGCCACTTCTTCGTCACGTGGATCAGGTCGAACATCTGTGACCGCGGTGGTTTATCCGGCTGATAAGTCCATTGATGCACTCTCTGTGCACGGACAGTGGTCGTCACTCCCAGCCGGGCCAAGATCTCGGCTTTCAATTTGTCAAAGTCCTGCGCGGCTTCAGGCTCTAAGTCATAATAAGCCTTTTGGGCCTCACCGGAAAGAAACGGGGCAATCAGGCCGGCCCATCGTGCCTTCGGACATTTTTCTCGCACCGCCGTCCGTTCAAACATGGTCAGGTATGCCTCGACGTCATCTTAGGTCGTCATTTTCTGCCAGTACCGACTCACGTGAATCACTCTCGACTCGGCTTCCAGGTTAAGCTCAGGTAAGCTTGCCAAGCGCTGCTCCACCTGCTGGAGAAGCGAACGATCGGTAACTGTCATGTCCACCAACTCCTTCAGCTGGGCCATCATCACCCGATTAGCTTCTTGCTGGACGGCGGTGGACTGTACCAGCGCTTTCACCACGTCCTCCATGCTCATGCTTGCAACGTGTTACCCGCATTCTCCACCACAATGTGATAAAACACTCCGGGATCGCCTTTGCTGGGGTCAAAGGTCACTTGCGTTCAGCATGAAACTCAGGCGCAGAGCTGGGATTCGTGTATAACTGACCCTGGGTCAGGTTTATTAACGGTGAAAGCAATGCAAAAGGAAATAAAACATAAAACAAATCCTTGCCTGTCCAGCACTAACTAAACAATGGACAACCTAACTACCAACTGGCGGGCTTCTCCCGTCCAGCCAAACCACAGTTGCAGTGGGCACTGCTTTCACTCACGTGTGTCTCTCACACAGACAGGCTCTCTGTGTTCCCAGGCTGAGACACTCACACAACCACCTGGCATCCTTTTATATCCACCTTCCATTATTCATTAGCAAGCAGGTGCGATACTGACCAGACTAGGCCACATAGGAAAGGAATCTGGGCGAGATATACCTGCCCTCATCCACTATTCCCACATGATTCTCACAGCACATAATCAAGCCTTCATCCCAAGGCCACCCACCTTGGGATACATAACGGTCCTTTTGCACCCTACTCCTGTTACCACACTGAATGTGTCTGTACACCCATCCTGGGACACCCACACAGCGCCCCCTAGCGGACACAGTGGTCACTACACCACGATATTCATTATTCACATAATACATACATATAGATACATAATATATAATGTAGTGCAGCGGTGTCCACGCTGTGCAGTGATGAGGCAGTGACCCAAGCAAGTTCAAAACAAAAAAGGTGTTTAATGTCCAAAAACTCACACAGTGCACAGCACACTGTATCCTCCAGATCGCAGCCGGGAAAACAAAAGACAGTCCGGAACCGGTTGCTGTGAGCGACTGCACTGCTGTATACGCAGGGGTGCAAAATCCTTTGACTCCGCTTGGCCCTGTGTTACCTCACACAGGCAGTGGTCTGCAGACATACTGCTCTGTTTGCTTGCAAGTCCAAAACTGACACTCCCCAAACTCTTCCTGCAGGGTTTTTTTTTCCTTCACTCCAATCTGTGGCCATTGGCCACTTATAAGGTCTGGGCTGGAGGAAAGGGACCAGACCCCACTACCTTCCTGCAGTCTGTTTCAAAAATAAAAAACCATACCTGGTTTTCCTGAATAAGCTCCTTGGTCAAAATAACTTGACCAGGTTAAAACTTATTTTTATTCTGCCTTGTGACTCACAGGCATGCTGGTGTGACCACAAGGCACTCCAGTGGATCTAATACGCTTCTGAGCGCATCCTGGGGGACACATAGTGACCCTCACATATGACTCCAATCACTGCCACACAATACATATTCACATAGAAATAAAAACATATTATATTCACTGCACACCAAATCCCCGACGCCCTCATTTCCTAGAAAGAACATAAAATAATAAACCAACATATACTCCCTGTCCACCATAGTCCAAGGTAATCCAGATTGTCTCATGGCAATCTCACATGTAGAACAGTCACATAGAGAGATGTGACCGCTCTACCCAACCAGCCATACACTGACAGGAGATAATCGCACTCGCAGTGTATCAGCTGATTGCCTCTTTGCTGTCACTTATGGCACCGCTGCATGGGAAAGTTCTCACACAGTGGTACTGCTGTAAAGTGAGGGCACCAGAGTGATGAACTCTGGTGAACTCTCATGGTGTCTCAGTGATACACTACGGGAGATATTACCTCCTGTCAGTGTATTACAGGAGGCCAGGTAGAGCAGTCGCATCTCTTGATGTGACTGTTCTACACGTAAGATCGTCATAGGACACTTGGTAAATGGACAAGATAGTATTATATATTGGTTTATTATTTTGTTTTTTTGCAGGAGACGAGGGGGTCAGGGATTAGGCGATCCAGTAAGTATGGTTAATTAATATTAATAAAGGACTTTATTCTGGCTGTGTCTTTATTGACCATATCACTATAAGATTAGTAATGGATAGGTGTATTATAGATACTTCTCCATTACTAAGTTGTGGGATTGATGTCAACCTGACAATGCAAAGGTGACATCAACCCCACAAATATTACCCCACTTGCCACTGCTACAGTAAATACTACCCGCTTGTCCTAGAGAAAGGAGCCTCAATTTCCTACCTCCTCTCACCACCAAAACCGCACGTCACACGACCTTTTCAGTCTCCCTCACTCCTCCAACTGCCACTTATTTTCAAATCAGAAAAACAAGTTGCAATACCAAACTAAGGCAGAAGAGGGCAGCATAATATTAAATAATTTACCTCCTCCCAAGGCAAGACAGGAAACCGCTGTCACAAATGCCATCATGTAAGGGATAGAGAACATACCATATGACAAATAACGTACATTAGTAATGGTTTTTCTGGTCACTACAGATGCAAATACAATACCCAATTATATAGTACACAAAGGCAATAAATACATGTCATGACAATGTAAACATGATAATAAGGGTATAAAAAGAGGAGGTAACAATTGCAAACCTGAGACATAAGACAATAATTGTGATGAAACAATGTGGCAGTATAGCAAGTGATGCATTGTTCAAACCTTTAGACAAAAACTGTATAATTATCTCAATGCAGAAAATCCCACAATTATAAAGTCCTAGGGAGGGTCTCTTGTATATATCAGAAGGTCAATCTTCATCCATTATGATGATATATGGTTAATCCTGTCACATCAAAAAGATGTTCATTCTCAGGTGCTAACATCCACTTAGCCACCTCCTACAGACACAGTCCTGCCTCCAAACACTAGCACAAGGCATCGCAAAAGAAAAGATGAACATGAGAGGCCTACTTTAGTGGGAAAAATTATATTAATACAATTAAAAAAAGACACACATAACAAAAATAATTAAAAGCAGAGATTACAAAAAGGAGAGAAACTTAATTTTTCATTAAGTCCCATAGTCCCATGTTTTTTTTTTGTGTATTTTGTTAATAGAAACCTTACTTACTGTAGTTTTTTTTTACAGCAATGTTTAAGATTGGGAATTAATAATAATAATAATAATTTTTATTTATGTAGTGCCAACATATTACGCAGCGCTTTACAACTCAACAGTTAGAAAAGAGTAAGAACAGTACTTAACAGTACTTAAACAATATGATTTATCATACAGTTAGGAGCCTCGTTAGACTAGTTAGACTAGGACTGCATATACAGCAGATCTGACTGTCCATTTGATCGCATTGAAAATTTTCAATCTAAGGTATGTATCCATCTTTAAACATTATTCTTAAATATTCCTCTATAATTTAGGAAGAAATGAAGCTCAAAGTGAATGCATTAGCCTTTCAGGCATGACGATAATGCCGGCTTATTATCATTTCAATTAGTGATATTAAATGCTTCAGCAGGATTTTTATTACACAACATTTTTCACATAGTTACATCTTAATTATCTGTTCACTACAGACACATACCTATCATTTCCATTTGACTAGTAAATCAAATAGTACTTTAAGAAAAAAAAGTAATGATATTATGGCTATTTTACCTACTGACTAACTTTCTCTAACTTCACAACTTGTTGTAAATTTTCTTCGAAGAATAAATACATTTGCTTTATGTGATCACGCAGGCAAGACATTTGTAGCCCAGTTCCTCCAAAAAATGTAAAGGATAAAGTACCAAGTAACATTAACACCCAGTTGGCATTCAATGCAATTCAAGTGCCTTCTTTCTTTGAAAAGACAAAGGAGAGTAGGGTCATAAAGATAGAAACCATATTGCAAGTGATAAAAAAAACAGAAATGAAAATCACCCAAGAAGTGACAGTGGTTCGAAATTTGGGAGTAAATTGGGGATGGGGCGTTAGGGTGGATAAAACTGCCATTGACTAACTTCTTAACAAAGAATTTGACTGCTCCCAGAGCACGTTTAGTGAGGCAGGAGATAATTCATGGATTCCCAATCTGAAGATATTTGATTTTTTATTCCAATGTTTATGAAGAATAAAAGGATATTACTGATGATAACCAATCCTGTAAGGATATCTTATTAGTGACTAGCCAATATTTGGTGACAGGTTTTCATTTTTGAGATAAAACTATACTTAAAAATATGCTTCTTCTAGTCCTAAAAATTATCTGGACCCATAAATAAGAGGCAGAAGTTAGATTTCTCTCTTGTTAGAGGAACAAAGGGGCCGATACATCAAAGTGTTTATGTGAAAACTGGTGCAGAACATTTTGAATAGTCACAACATTTTTCCACAAATGTTTTGCGATTTTTGCCATTTTCACACCAATTTAAAGCAGCTCTACCAAAATAGGAGGAAGTAGAACAGGATGGAATGTAGCTTAACGTTCCTTACTATTAGGCCAATGATTGTAGCAGACCCCAAGACTTTTCTAGCATTAATCCTCCTTGATTTTGTCACAGGGTGGGTGACTGGTTGATGGAGTTTGTCTCCTCCTTCTATATACAAGTAAAAGGGTATACTCTGGAGAAAATAAGGTTATCACTAGAGTTGAGCGAAACGGGTCGAAAAATTTCAAAAGTCGCCGACTTTTGGCAAAGTCGGGTTTCATGAAATGAAACCCGACCCTAGGATGAGGTCGGCCACGAGGTCGGCGACTTACGCGCCAAAGTCGCGTTTCAAAAGTTTGCTTTGCGCTCTTTTTCAGCCAATCAGGATCCACGGACACTGTGGGCAACGTGATGACATAGGCAGGGGTCACCACCATCTTTCAGAAGGGCATGCAAGTGATTGGCTTGCTTTGGTGGGCGTCACAGGGGGTATAAAAGGGCGTGCATGCCGACCGCCATCTTACTTCTGCCGATCTCAGTATAGGGAGAGGTTGCTGCTGATTCTGTAGGGAGAGCGTTAGGCAGGGAAGAAGACAAAAAAACTGCTTCTGCTGCTAGCGATTTGGCCTGCACAACACACCAGTCACTGTGTGTGCAGTGCAAGGGGAGGCTATATAGTGGTGTATCAGTGGTGTTGGTTGTTAGGCTGCCTTCTAAGGCTTCCTGACATTCCTGCATTGCTGTTTACCCACTGCTCCGCAAACTGCTTTTTTAAAAGCAATCCCAATTTTTTTTTTTGTCCTGCTGAGAAGAAAAAAAAACTGCTTCTGCTGCTAGCAATTTGGCCTGCACAACACACCAGTCACTATGTGTGCAGTGCAAGGGGAGGCTATAGTGTGGTGTATCAGTGGTGTTGGTTGTTGGGCTGCCTTTTAAGGCTTCCTGACAGGCTGGCATTGCTGTTTACCCACTGCTCTGCAAACTGCTTTTTTAAAAGCAATCCAATCTCCCTTATCCTCTAGTCACTTTTGTCACAGCTGTGCCATCGAGCCTGTCACATAGCGCTCAGATATTCATTGGGCCTCACACAATCCAAAAGTGTCCAGTGTCCAAAAGTGTGTGCAGAGATTCAAAATCTCCATTATCCTCTAGTCACTTTTGTCACAGCTGTGCCATCGAGCCTGTCACATAGCGCTCAGATATTCATTGGGCCTCACACAATCCAAAAGTGTCCAGTGTCCAAAAGTGTGTGCAGAGATTCAAAATCTCCCTTATCCTCTAGTCACTTTTGTCACAGCTGTGCCATCGAGCCTGTCACATAGCGCTCAGATATTCATTGGGCCTCACACAATCCAAAAGTGTCCAGTGTCCAAAAGTGTGTGCAGAGATTCAAAATCTCCCTTATCCTCTAGTCACTTTTGTCACAGCTGTGCCATCGAGCCTGGCTCATAGCGCTCAGATATTCATTGGGCCTCACATAATTCAAAAGTGTCCAGTGTCCAAAAGTGTGTGCAGAGATTCAAAATCTCCCTTATCCTCTAGTCACTTTTGTCACAGCTGTGCCATCGAGCCTGTCACATAGCGCTCAGATATTCATTGGGCCTCACACAATCCAAAAGTGTCCAGTGTCCAAAAGTGTGTGCAGAGATTCAAAATCTCCCTTATCCTCTAGTCACTTTTGTCACAGCTGTGCCATCGAGCCTGTCACATAGCGCTCAGATATTCATTGGGCCTCACACAATCCAAAAGTGTCCAGTGTCCAAAAGTGTGTGCAGAGATTCAAAATCTCCCTTATCCTCTAGTCACTTTTGTCACAGCTGTGCCATCGAGCCTGTCACATAGCGCTCAGATATTCATTGGGCCTCACACAATCCAAAAGTGTCCAGTGTCCAAAAGTGTGTGCAGAGATTCAAAATCTCCCTTATCCTCTAGTCACTTTTGTCACAGCTGTGCCATCGAGCCTGTCACATAGCACTCAGATATTCATTGGGCCTCACACAATCCAAAAGTGTCCAGTGTCCAAAAGTGTGTGCAGAGATTCAAAATCTCCCTTATCCTCTAGTCACTTTTGTCACAGCTGTGCCATCGAGCCTGTCACATAGCGCTCAGATATTCATTGGGCCTCACACAATCCAAAAGTGTCCAGTGTCCACAAGTGTCTGCAGAAATTCAAAATCTCCCCTGTCCTATAGACACCTTGTACCTTGTTTTACATTACTATATAGTTTGTTGGATTTTGTCTACATTTCTACCAAAAATGAGGAAGGCTGGTGGAAGAGGCCGTGGAATTGGGCGGGGGTTGGCAGCTGGTAATGATGGTGTTGGTGGTGGATCTGATGGTAGTGGCAAGAGCAAAATAGGACCGAATGCAGGAGGTGTTGAGCCTGCGTCATCGTCTGGCTACATAAGGCCTCGAACGCTTAATTTTCTAGGAGTTGGCAAACCGCTTTTAAAGCCAGAGCATCAGGAAAAAGTTTTGTCTTACATTGCTGACTCAGCCTCCAGCTCTATCGCCTCCTCTTCTTCAGTTGTAAAAAGTAAAAGCACTGAGTCGTCATTGGAGGCTCATGTTCATGAACCACACCTTTCCTTGTGTCCTTCACCCCAACCAAGATTGAAGGATGACGCAGGCCATACTACTGATTACTCCATGGAGCTGTTTTCACATACCATGCCTGGATTATCAAGTCAAATGGTGAATTACCCAGGCCAAGATGAATCTGACATGGAGTGCACTGATGCACAGCCGCTGATGGATGATTCTGCTGGTACATTCACTCAGAGCACTACATTGTCCTCGCAGTGTACAGAGCCAGATTCTGACCCTGATGAGACTCAGGTGCCCCTTCCCGCACACTATACCACCATACACGGTGACACAGAGGAAGGTGCACATGACATAGAAGAGGAGGTGATGGATGACCCAGTTGTTGACCCAGATTGGCATCCATTGGGGGAAGAGGGTGCTGCTTCCAATAGCTCAGATGAGGAGCATCCACAGCAGACATCGACATCGCAACAGCTGTTATCTGGCAGGCCCGTAGCACTCCAAAGACAGGTTCCAAACATCAAAAGAGTTGCTGGACAGCTTGTCCAGAGGGTCAAAAGATCACAGCGTGCTAGGCCGCAAAATGTCTGCCAAAGTAGGAAGAGTGCAGTGTGGCACTTTTTTGAACAAAATCCTCATGATCAGGCCAAGGTTATCTGTAAGAAGTGCGCAAAGACCTTTAGCCGAGGGAAAAATCTGAAAAATTTGAATACCAGTTGCATGCTTAGACATTTAACCAGCATGCACTTGCAAGCGTGGACACAACACCAAACCTCAAGTGCCACATGTGCAACTGATCACAACGAAGGTAGTCAGCAACGCTACATTGTTTCCCCCACTGTAAGCTCACCGGTTAGCACAGCAGCAAATGTTGAGGTGTCGTTGCAAGGCCACAGCAGTCAGGGAATCCCACTGTTATATCAACGAAAGACTGATTCTAGGCCATCAGAAAGAACACCAACTCCATCACCATCATCAACCCTCTCTCAGTCCGCCCTGTCCACCGCTACTTCCACCATATGCAGCTCTCAAGTCCAGCTCACCCTCCCAGACACTATGAGTAGGTCAAGAAAGTACTCAGTCTCTCATCCGCGTACACTGGGTTTGAACGCCCACATTGCCAAACTAATCTCGTTTGAGATGATGCCCTTTCGGTTGGTGGAAAGCACAGCTTTCCGCGAACTCATGGCCTATGCAGTACCACGCTATGACCTACCCAGTCGCCACTTCTTCTCTCGCAAAGCCATCCCAGCCCTCCACCATCATGTGAAAGACCGCATTGTCCATGCACTCAAGCAGTCAGTGAGCGGAAAGGTGCACCTCACAACTGATGCATGGTCCAGTCGGCATGGCCAGGGCCGTTACGTGTCCATCACTGCGCATTGGGTTAATGTGGTGGATGCAGGGTCCACAGGGGACAGCGGTGGTGGGACAGTGCTGCCTAGCCCACGGTATAGGAAACAGTTGGCTGTAGGCGTTCGACCCTCCTCCTCCTCCAGAAGCGAAAGCTCGTCCACAGAGCGCAGTCGTACGAGCACTCCATCTGCAGCTGCCACTGTTGCACACGATGTGTCCCCCTATCGAGCAGCTAGTGGAAAGCGTCAGCAGGCTGTGTTGCAGATGATGTGTTTGGGCAACAGACACACCGCCGAGGTGCTGGCCGAGTACTTGAAGTGACAAACTGAGTCATGGCTGGGCAGTGTACATCTTGAGGCAGGCAAGGTAGTTAGTGATAACGGCCGTAATTTTGTGGCAGCCATAGCCCTTTCAAAACTCAGCCACATACCTTGCTTGGCTCACACCTTGAACCTGGTGGTGCAGTGCTTCCTCAAAAATTATCCGGAGTTAACAGCCCTGCTCCAGAAGGTGCGAAGACTGTGCGCGCACATCCGCCGGTCGCCTGTACACTCCGTTCGTATGCAGAAGCTGCAGCGATTGCTCCACCTTCCCAACCACCACCTCATTATCGACATTGCAACAAGGTGGACCTCCACCCTGCACATGGTGGAGCGGCTGTGCGAGCAGAGGCAGGCCATAATGCATTTGTGGGAGGATACACGGCCAGGCACTTTGAGAGCAGACATGGAGTTGACAGGTGTGCAGTGGTCGAAGCTGAAAGACCTCTGTAAAGTCCTTCAGTGTTTTGAGGAATGCACACGGCTGGTAACTGCAGACGACGCCATCCTAAGCATGAGCATCCCACTTATGCGTCTGCTCATGCAAACTTTGACGCACCTTAAGGAGCAGGCGTCTGCAGCCAATGTTGATGAGGAGGAAGAGGAGGAGGGAATCCTTGATGACATTCAGCCATTGTCTGCTCAGGGACCTCTCCTGGACGAGGTGGAGGAAGAAGAGGAGGAGGATGATGGGGATGATTACTTAGGGGAGGAGGATGCATCTCGTGGGGCAAGTGAAAATGTTGGCGTGGCAAGGTCTGGTACAGGGTTTGTGCGTGACTGGAGGGATGTGGATTTGCCAGAAAGTGCTCCTCCACCCAGCACTCGCAGTGCATCATTGACACCGGGAACATTGTCCCACATGTCAGATTATGCCTTGCAGATCCTAAAAAGGGACCCACGCATTGCCAAAATGATGAACGATGACGACTACTGGTTGGACAGCATCCTGGATCCACGCTATAAAGGCAAATTACAAAACATCATGCCACAGGAGAACCTTGACCTAATATTAGCTAATAAACAAGCAACTCTGGTAAATCGGTTGCTTGAGGCATTCCCAGCACACAGCAGCGGTGATGGTTCTCACACAAGCCGTACGGGCCGGGGGCAGCTTGGCAGAGGTGTTCGTGGTGCATACAGCAGAAGTGGCGTTGGAGACAGGGGTTTCATGACAATGTTGTGGACTGATTTTTCAAATACCGCTCACACAACTGGTAATACTGCATCGATGGAAAGTGACAGGAGACAGCAGTTGTCAACTATGGTTACAAACTACTTTTCCTCCCATATCGATGTTCTCCCACACAGGTCATTCCCCTTTGACTATTGGGCCGCTAAACTGGACACCTGGCCTGAATTGGCCCAATATGCCTTACAGGAGCTCGCTTGCCCAGCTGCAAGTGTGCTATCGGAAAGAGTCTTCAGTGCAGCTGGATCAATCCTGACAGAAAAAAGGACCCGTCTGTCAACCCAAAATGTGGATGATCTAACCTTCATTAAAATGAACCATGCATGGGTTTCCAAGGATTTTGTCCCACCTTCCCCTGATGACACATAGGGTGACAGAAAAATGGCTTGCTTTGGTCCACCTCTTCCTGGGACTTGACCTATTTCGCCTTTTGCATCAGCTGAATGTCCAACATCAACATATGCCACTTACTAAAACTCCCTAACTGTGCTGCCTCCCCCCCCCATGGCCGGGGTAACCACCTAGCGCACGACACCGTGCGAGTGCCGTTGCCCTGGACAGGTGGGTAGGCCGACTCTTGGGCGCGGGCACTGGCACAGGGTCCCTCATAGTGCAATCAAGTGTCTCTGATGGTGGTGGTGCACACCCGCCGTCAGACACACCGCTGTACTATGAGGGGCCCAGTGCCAGTACCGACACCCACGAGTGGGACCCCTTACTTGGGCAGGGCCCCAGCATTTGCAATCTTTACCTCTCCCTGCTCCTCCGCTGTGTAATCTGGGCCGTCAAATCCATACTGTGCCTGACACCGTCTGAGCCTGCCTCCTGATGTATAGACATATATTTTGAATGTGTACGCTATCCATACATGTTATCCGGGGATACGGTACCCTTTCTAACCTTTGTGCAATCACGTGCAATCCATACTGGGCCTAACACCGTCTGAGCCTGCCTCCTGAGACATATAATTTGAATGTGTACGCTATCCATACATGTTATCCGGGGAAACGGTACACTTTCTAACCTTTGTGCAATCACGTGCAATCCATACTGGGCCTAACACCATCTGAGCCTGCCTCCTGAGACATATATTTTGAATGTGTACGCTATCCATACATGTTATCTGGGGATACGGTACCCTTTCTAACCTTTGTGCAATCACGTGCAATCCATACTGTGCCTGACACCGTCTGAGCCTGCCTCCTGATGTATAGACATATATTTTGAATGTGTACGCTATCCATACATGTTATCTGGGGATACGGTACCCTTTCTAACCTTTGTGCAATCACGTGCAATCCATACTGGGCCTAACACCGTCTGAGCCTGCCTCCTGAGACATATATTTTGAATGTGTACGCTATCCATACATGTTATCCGGGGATACGGTACCCTTTCTAACCTTTGTGCAATCACGTGCAATCCATACTGGGCCTAACACCGTCTGAGCCTGCCTCCTGAGACATATATTTTGAATGTGTACGCTATCCATACATGTTATCTGGGGATACGGTACCCTTTCTAACCTTTGTGCAATCACGTGCAATCCATACTGTGCCTGACACCGTCTGAGCCTGCCTCCTGATGTATAGACATATATTTTGAAAGTGTACGCTATCCATACATGTTATCTGGGGATACGGTACCCTTTCTAACCTTTGTGCAATCACGTGCAATCCATACTGGGTCTAACACCGTCTGAGTCTGCCTCCTGAGACATATATTTTGAATGTGTACGCTATCCATACATGTTATCCGGGGATACGGTACCCTTTCTCACCTTTGTGCAATCACGTGTAATCCATACTGGGCGTGAGAACGGCTGGCGAGCTGTTAAGCAAGCTACAGCACCTGTGGTTTGCACACGTAAGTTTTTCATTTTTTCATGAATGACGGTTAGGCCTAATTCCGGAACTGCGGTTGACCTTCACTTACTGGGAAATCATTGTTCGCGGGTAATAATTGTAATCAGTGATCCCCATCACTAACGTTGTTCAGCGGGTTATCTGCACCTGTAAGCGACAAACGCTGGCCTTTTCAGTGTAGCGCACATGCAGCCACGGACATGTAAGGGCATGACACACCAGTTATTGGCCAATCTCATGTGCCAGAGCCTCACGTGTCCCTCTAGTAAGCCGGACTCGGACCGCGGGGCATGACGGAGTCTCGTTCGTTAACGGAATTAAGCTTGCAATGTGTGCATCTGTTCTGTAGCTGGCATGGTTGAGGTTTCCCAGGTGGAGTCGAATTTAACCGTAGGCTCCACTCCTGGTGGTGCCCTTCTGGACATTCCTTTAAGGTTCAGCTTTGCAACCATACTGCCCACGTAAAACAAACACTTTGCCTTCATGAACGCTGTTTGGAAGGTCATGACTCGTGGGAATAACGCCGCCCAATCAGTTAACCTGCTAGAGAGATCCTTTGTTGCTCCCAAGCATGACATCACACTCCCTAGGAAGAAGGTAATGCCACTGTGGCGACCGTACTCCTGGGGGCGACACAAGTGCACTGATGCCCAGCCACTGCTCGATGAATCTGCTGGTACATTGACCCAGACCACTACATTACCCTCTCACGCTACCCGGCCTGAATCTGACCCTGATGAAACTCAGGTTACCCTTCCCATATACAGTTCCATCTTACACGGTGACAAAGAGGAAGCTGCAGATGAAAGTGCAGGTTCGGCCCACCCGCCATCAGACACACCACCGTACTATCAGGGGCCCTGTGCCAGTGCCGTCGCCAACGAGTGGGCCCCCCCTGCTTGCCCAGGATCACAGCACTTGCAAAGTTGAAATACTGTGCAGTGAGATGGAAGATGGGGACGACGAGGAGTCTAGACTAGTACAGGGGTTCCCTAGCGAGGAGACTTATTTGATTGTTTTCAATGTTGGGACAGCAATTTTTGGGGAGCACTATACTCTGGAGAATTATAGATGGGGCCCACCATACACTGGAACATTCCAAAGGTGGACATCAGACACTGGAGCAGCATTTACAGGGCCCATTATACACTAGAGCATTAGAAATGGGGCCCATTATGTTTGGAGCATTATTTGGGCCCATAAGACAGTGGAGCTTCATCCATGGGGACCAACATATACTGTAGCATTGTGTGGAGCTCATCATATACTGTTTCAAACATTATATGGGACCAATGATTCTGTATGGAGAAATAGATGGGCCTCGTCATGAGATGTAAAAAGTGAAGTATTTTTCATTGTACTATACCGCTATTTCTCTGCCGTATCGGAGCATGATGAGTTGTGGTATTATGTGTTAAAGGGGCGCTCTTTCGCCCAGGGCACATGAAAACCTGCAGCCAGCCCTCCCCCCCCACAACTTTAGCCAAATAACCCCCATTTTTCAGTGCGTAGCTTGTATTATGAAGTTAATTAAGGTTGACAAGCTTAAGTAAGAAGAATTGATGCTTTTGGCATTCAAATTGGCACTGTAGGTGTGTTTCCTGTCCTCCTCTCACTGCCGACTTTTATTCCCCATTGACTTACATTGGGTTTCGTGTTTCGGGACGACCCCGACTTTTCCCTATAATCGGACGATCTTGCTCGACCCGACTTTTGGAAAAGTAGGGTTTCACGAAACGAAACGCGACCCTAAAAAAACAAAAGTCGCTCAACTCTAGTTATCACCTATTGATTGGTGGAGTCTGACTGCAAGGACCCACATGGGTAGAACTGGAAACTTTTATCCCTATTAGATTCAATCAAGACATGTTAAACCGCAGCTCCCTTTATTCCCTTTGGAGCTGCCGAGCATTGTGCTTGATTTTTCATCACTGCCCCCGATACAGAATTAATGTTACAGTGGCAGCTAACTGCTTCTTCATTCTAACTGGGGATCAAAGTGTTCCATCCTGAATAAAAGTTCCCAAATCTGTTGATCGTGAGGGTCCCAGAAATGAGGCACCAATCAGTCCATAAATTATCACTTATCTAGTGGATAGGTGACAATTTGTTTCCTATGGGGAACCTTGTTAAGTCACAATTGATCAACCTTATAGTATTTGATCACCTTGGTTTGGCTGTTCAGCTGTCATGATTTGGTCATCTTCATTTTTATAAGTATATTCTATATAGCTGCAATGCAAATTTCAAATATTCAAAGTTTGAAGACACCTTAGCGATTACAAAGGCTGCTGTATTCTTTTGTATGTATATATATATATATATATATACTCATTTATATTGTAAGGATTCACTCTCTCTGGTAGGCATTAGGCCTTAGACAGCGTTTAAACAGGCAATGCAGTTTTGGTCAAAATACATGCAGTTTTATTGCTTTCACAGGTTGCACAGGACTGCAACAACAAAATTATCAATATAAATCCCTAGCATTGTCCAGGCGCTAAATAAATATAGACCCCCAACGAATTCAGACACTAATGAGCTAAGCCCAGTTCAGTCAAACAAAGCAACTATTGTCCATAGCACCCACTGATACTTGCAGTTTGGTCCTTACAGTCCGTCCAAACTGTTCTTGAAGATATTCTGGCTTGTTTCTCTCTTCAACTTCAAGACACATCCAGTCTGCTCCGTCTCTCCAGCAGACTGACTTAGATGAACATTTAGAACAGTTACCCTAAATATATATAAATTGTATATATATATATATATATATATATATATACACACACACACACATGTGGTCAGAATTGTTGCTACCCCTCGTTTAATGACAGAAAAATCCACAATGGTGACAGAAATAACTTGAATCTGACAAAATAATAAAAAAAAAAATCTATGAAAATGAACAAATGAAAGTAAGACATTGCTTTTCAACCATGCTTCCATAGAATTATTTTAAACATAAAACTCATGAAATAAGCTTGGACAGAAATGATGGTACCCCTGACAATGATGTTACAATTAGCATCGCAGATGTCTACAATCTTGGAATAAGTGAGTGGGCCTTTAAAGAGGGCTACAGATACTCAACATGCTGTTTGGTCACATGGTGTGTATCACACTCAACATGGACCAGAGGACACGAAGGAAAGAGTTGTCTCTGGAGATTAGAAAGAAAATTATAGACAAACATGTTAAAGTTAAAACTTATTAGACCATCTCCAAGCAGCGTGATGTTCCTGTGACTACAGTTGCGCATATTATTCAGAAATTTAAGTTCCATGGGGCTGTAGCCAACCTCCCTGGACATGAACGCAGGAGGAAAATTGATGACAAATCAAAGAGATGGATAATACGAATGGTAACAGAAAAGCTTCTAAACAGATTGATGTTCCTTGAGCTTGTAGTTAATCTTTAGTGTCAGTCACACCATCCGTCGTTGCATGAACCAAAATGGACTTCATGGGAGACAACCAAGGAGGACACCATTGTTTAAAAGAATCATAAAGTCAGACTGGAATTTGCCAAACTACATGTTGACAAGCCACAAAGCTTCTGTGAGAATGTCCTATGGACAGATGAGGCAAAAATGGAACATTTTGGCAAGGCACATCAGCTCTCTATTCACAGATGGAAAATTAAGCATATCAAGAAAAGAACACTGTCCCTACTGTGAAACATGGAGGAGGCTTTGTTATGTTCTGAGGCTGCTTTGCTGCATCTGGCAAGGGATGTCTATAATCTGTACAGGGTACAATGAAATCTCAAGACTATCAAGGGATTCCAGAGAGAAATATGCTGCCCAGTGTTAGAAAGCTTGGTCTCAGTCACAGGTAATGGAAAACATGACAATGATGCAAAACACACAGCTAAAAACACCCAAGAATGGCTAAGAGGAAAACTTTCTGAAGAGAAAAAATTCTGAAGAGGCCGTCTATGAGCACTGACCTAAATCCTATTGAGCATCTTTGGAAAGAGCTGAAACATGATGTCTGGAAAAGGCAACCTTCAAACATGAGACAACTGGGGTCGTTTGCTCTTGAGGAGTGGGCCAAAATACCTGTTGATAGGTCCAGAAGTCTCATTGACAGTTACAGGAATCATTTGATTGCAGTGATTGCCTCAAAAGGTTGTGCAACAAAATATTAATAAGGGTACCATCATTCCTGTCCTGGCCTATTTCATGAGTTTTATTTTATTTTTTAAATCTGTGGAGGAATGGATGAAAAGCAATGTCTGACCTTCATTTGTTCATTTTCATACATTTTTGATTTATTATTACTTTTGTCAGATTCAAGTTATTTCTGTGACCATTGTGGGTTTTTCTGTCATTAAAGGAGGGGTATCAATTTTGACCACGTGTATATATATATATATATATATATATATATATATATAAAATCTGCTGCCCTAGTTTCTAAATGTATTTTTATTAGTTTAAACTCAAATCATGACAGTTGTGGCACTTGATTTAATTGAACAGATTTCCAAAGGATGCGGCTAGCCTGTTCAGGAAGTATTATGTGTAACTTTGCTCATCTGTGGTGGGGTAGGCTCTGGTATGTTAAAGCTTACCAGTGACCCACTGTGACACAGTTGCTACAGAGTTGAGCAGGTCACTCTAGGCACACCCTGACCTCCAGTAAATGTACGACAGTTCTTCTGATCCTTCAGTTGCCAATGAGAAAGACAAAATTACATCATTCAGCACCATGATAGTAAAGGAATTTTGTGGGAAAGCTTAAGACTGTTGTCTTGTCCTCCAGTATAGAATCTACAGCCCACAGGAGTAAGGGGTGCTAAATTTCTGAAGAGGTCCATGCATCATTATAAATTTGACATATGTTTTTGTCAGCCATGAGCTAGGGTAGATTTTCGGTTTGTGCACCATTTTTGTGATCTATAGTAAATTTGTGATGTATCGTAAATTAGGCCACACCTTTTTAGTAAACTGTGCGCAGTTTTTGAAACAGATGCCTGGTGCAAAACGTCAAGAGAAAAACAGTGTTTAACCTTTCTGTCAAGCTATATAAAGCAATAAGGCCACTTGTATGGTACCTGAGTCCCTGTTTAAAATAAATCTGTCTAAATGATTTTGCTAAAAGCAGCGTGATATAGGGATAGAGAGTCTGATTCCAGCAATGTCAGCTTCTTGGTGTGGGCTTCTTGCTGTGGTTCCAATAAAATCTATGCTTTTTTCAGCAGGACATTATCATTACAGGACTAGTTGTCTCATGTCATGTAGACCTCTTGCTCTTTAAAACCCTGCCCCCGCCACTGATCGTCAGCTTTCTCCTTATGCACAGTGTATACAGAAAGCTGCCAATCAGTGGTGTGGGCGGGGTTATTCAGAGCTGAGCATGTTGCACAGCTTGTTGTATAGCTCCTGGTACCCACAGTTGCAGTAGAAAACTTCACAGAGCAGATTACATAGGATACCAAGCTTTTACTTCTCAGAGCATGAGGTAAAGGAAAAATGCACAGTCATACAATGCTGCATCAGGAAGTACGAAAACAAAACTGAAATTAACAAGAGAGACCTTTTCTCATACAATACATTAAGCAAGGAAACTTTACACAACATTGCCATCTATTGTCAGATCAGTATAAAGTCCTCCTAAAACATGAAGAAGTAGTCCACAACTGTTGCATATACCAACAGAGCATTCATAAATAAAACAATGATTTTGGTAAAAAGACAGCAAGCGGACCAGTAAGTTACACATCTCTGGAATAAGGTTATCTGTCCCTTCTTCATGCTGCTATCATATTAACAAAAACCTGCTGACTGGTTCCCTTTACTTCTTTGTTTTGAGTATGCAATGAGAATATTTTGCTCCAAATCCTCCTACATTAGAATTGTTTTTGTGTTCTCTGCCATTATTCACAGTATGATGTGCTTTGATAGAAGTGTTTGTTCTGAATCATTGGACAGCAAACTTCTGTCATGGAGTTCAGCGGACTTAGTTATGAAGTCAGCCAAGCTTATACACTGAGATAGTGCAGTTGTTTATATTTCAGCACCAGGCTTGATATATTCTGTTTGGCAGTGCCAGCATGATGTGGAGAAACAGGGACATAAACACTAATTACCTCTTACGTGGCAGTACACTAAAATGTTTTTGAAACTGCTGGAAATTAATTTAGAGATTACCATTAAATGCTATATCCGAAACAATTATGTCCAGGAAAAAGGGAAATTGTTATGCTGTAGGACTGAGGGGAACCGGAAGTGAACCCGCAGGACCGCGACGACGAACCTCCTCGAGGCGAGCTGGCCAATTGGACCACCCCCTATACAGGGAGCGTCTGGGGCAAGCCTCAGAGAGACTATCGCCGTGGAAGCTGATACCCGGGGACACAGTAGGGAGAGACCAGGGATAGCCACAAGGGTTACGCTAGGCAGGTATGGATCCAGGTAGGCAGAGGTAGGCCCTGCGGCGGCAGGCTGGAGACCAGAGACGAAGCAGACACTAGGGAAAAAACAGAGGGAGCAATCACAAGAGGACACTGGGACCCAGAGAAAGCAGGACAGAGCGCTAGGCTGGAGAAGTGCAGAGCAGAGTGGACCTGAATAAGCAGAGCTAGGCACAATGGATAGTCAGGCACCGGGCAGGAGGCGAGACTGCCAGATATAGGGCTGCAGGCAGCGCTTCCGGGTCAGGAGGGGCCAGGAGGTGGAGCAGTGGAAACAGAATTACTGGTGCGCAGGCGCACCCGACGGGCACGGAAGGCCGGCAGCGGCGGCGGAGGAGAGGACGCAGGATGACGCGTGCGCCTTCCGGGAGCGCGCCGGGAGAGGCGAGCGAGCCGGCGCTCGGGAGGCGGGGCAGAGGACGCGGCCGCGAGTGGCACAGCGGGAGCAGCGAGGAGCGTGGCAGCGGGTGATGTAACAGAAATATTATGGTCACTCTCATAATATAGCAATAATTCCTACAGATGTATTTATTGTGCTTATGCAATGCTTATTCCTTCTCAATAATTGAGTGCAATCCTCTGCCTAAGAAAAGTTTTAGGCTTAATTACTTTTATTATTTGAAGATTCTAACATGCTGAAACCATATCTAGAATGTTGCTGCATTTGTATCCATTGGTAGCTAGGCTTGTGTTGCTGGTTTGATTAATGTATTTCCATTTGTCTAGGATTCTAAATATATGACAGTGCCACACTACTAAAAAGGTTATGATTGGTATTGCACTTTAGCCTTTAGTAATGATGCCAAATTACAGTCCATGATGTATGCAAATTGCCTCTTCAGAGAGAAGGAGGACTTGAACTCTAGTGATACCTATTGGATGTAGTAATCCAAAAGTCAATATCGACCCTTTCCAAAGTCTTATCACATGGTTTAGAATAAATGTCAAACCAAGAATCTCAATTTGGAGATACGTGTTTCAGGGTGTTTTCCCTCCTCAGTGCAAAGTGCTGTATGAGATCTGATTTGGCTAGATGTAAGGATTCTGACTGAAGTTTAAAGGATTATGATTGTCCTTGTGGAGAGTGTCATGCCAGGATAAAGGACTTGTAAGCCATGTAATGCTCCTCTGGAAACTAAATGTGCAAATAGCCTCTTCAAAGAGGAAGATGACTTGAACTCTAGTACAACCTCATAGAAGTAATAATTCAAAAAGTCAATATTCACCCTTTAAGAAGCTTTGCCACACAGACAGACATGTGTTTCAGAGTTTTGACCATCCTCAGTGCATACTCTCATATAATAATAGAAAGGGTCAAATGTAATCTCATGTATATATATCCCTTAAAAATGATACTTTATTCATTAAAAACCACAAATGTGGTAAACACCAACGAAGTGACAAAAATTTAAACAAAGAAAAAAGAAAAAAGGAAAAGTGTTCAAGCAGAAACCACTCTAAGGTGACACCTAGGAGTCCCTGATGTGATCCTGAGCTAAAGTCTACCTGTCCGCGGAGGTTGGCACCCTAGGGGGGAACGTTGTGGCGCCCCCGCTCAACGATGACTGTCCCTAGGGGCCCTAGTATACCCTACAGCCACTAGTGGTCACCTCTACCCGATAATAAAGGGGACCTCTACTGCTAGACAGAGACCAATCTGCTCTAAAGAGGGCCCTGTGTCCCAAAGAAAGAAGTTAAAAATAGAGAACACACATGGCATCAGGTGGTGTAATCAAATACTCAATTGCATAATGATGCCACCAACATTACCAGTGAGGCATCATATATACACTAATGGGAGTCATAGACCGGACACTTTAGATACACTCCATGTTGCCACAATCTCACAGCTATACGGTCTCTTCATATAGAGAGAAAAGATATACATAAAGCTGGCAATTTAACCAGTGTAGCACAGGATAAAGGATAGTGTCCCCTTATTAAATCAATTAACATCCCAATAGAAAAATAACCCAATAGAAAAATAAACACAGAGCTGCCACAGCGATACTCATCTTTGTTCATCACCACCAGCCATCAAAAGGTTAACGCCTTAATGCGTTTCGCCTGAGTAGGCTCATCAGGAGGCCCGATAATACAATATCTTGTGTCCCATAATGGTGCAGAAGCCAACCGATGCTCAACCCAGTTCCTCTTTTTAAACCCACCGCTAAGACCGCATATGCTCCGCCCACTCGCGTGACATAGCAACGCTAAGCGCCTATTACGGTGTCCCTACTACATTGTCAAGCAGCACTAGCCAGACCCAGGTGTTCCGATTGGCTGTCAGGACTCACATACAGCGTCACTCAAGGACAACCAATCGGGTCTCTTCAAGCATCACAGCACTAGCCAATCGCTGGAGCCGAGACAAATTACATGGTCTGACGTGCGCAGCATCACTCCTGGAGAACCAATAGGCAGTCTCACAGCTCTCTCCAATCGCTGCGGCTGAGACACACTGCCAGGTCTGACGTGCAGCGCACGCACATGTGATCCACAGAGAATGTTACACTCCCCCATCTTGAAAAGATGCGCCACACATGATACCACAGTTCACCATTATGTATATATATTATATTTAGTGACCAAGTTGTACTCTTCAGTAGCATAGCAGTTGTGTCTTATATATACACTGTGCACTCGTAGTTCAAATATGCATACAAATAAACCGCAACTGACGCTAACTAGTGTGAACAAGCGTCAGAATGCATCTTTATTATCAAATACATATAATTAAAAGACGCTTTTTTGTATATATCAACTGGTATTATAAATTAACTGAAGTTGCTCAGAATCCAGTGGGGAGTGAGTTAGCGTAGGGCAATAAGAAGGGAACATTTATATATATAATGATCCATGGCAATACATGGGAATCCCAAATAGACGGGAAACAAAAAACAAAATCTGGAAGGTCAATATCCTCAAAAGAGGAGATCACATTGTTCAATTATGGCTTATAAGAAACAGGCAAACGACAATTGGTCATTCAGCCCCCTCGGCTCCAAGGACTCCATCCTGAATATCCATTCACAATCTCTCTTCAGAATATTCTTATCCACATTCCCTCCTCTGGGGTTCACATTCACAACTTCTATAATACAGAATTTAATTTCACCGGGGTCACCTCTATGACACATCCACATGTGTTTAGCAAGTGGGGTCTCTCTTTGATTTCTGATATCCCCCATATGTTCCCCTACTCTCCTTCTGAATTCTCTCCTCGTCTTCCCTATATAATTTTTTGGGCATGAGCAAGTGGCCATATAGACAACCCCCGTGGTCTTGCAGTTAGAAAAGTCTCGTTGATAAAAAGTCTTGCCAGTGCTTGAACTACAAAAGGACTTCCCCGGTCTCATATATTTACAGTAACTGCAATCCCCACATTTGAAGAAGCCACAAGGTCTCCTATCCAGCCACGTGCCACCAACCGCTGGCCTCCTGTATTGACTATGGACCAACATGTCTCTGATGGATTTACCCTTTCTGAACGTAATGTGGGGCGCTCACCGATCACATCCTTTAAATCCGGATCCAATCTGAGAACGTCCCAATGTTTGGACAGTACCTTTCTGACCTCTTGATGTTTGACATCAAAAGTCCCAATGACCGTTATTTATTCCATCGAGTCCCCTATCTCACGTTTCTGCAGCAGTTTTTGTCTGTCTGCTTTACTTGCAAAATCATATGCTGTGTCTAAAATATGTTTAGGATAACCCTTGTCCTTGAAGCGGCAAAACATATCCCCAGCTTGTTTCTGGAAGAGATCATTCCTAGAGCAATTCCTCCTAAGTCGGAGGAATTGTCCCTTCGGAATTCCTCTCTTGAGAGGGACTGGATGGTGGCTCTGCCAATGTAACAAACTATTTGTGCTCGTCGGTTTACGAAAAATGCTTGTGGAGATCCCTCCCATCAGATCTTTTTTGATTCTAATATCCAGAAATGGTATTTCAGTTTTGTGAATTTCTGAGGTAAACCTCAGATTCACGTCATTTTGGTTCATCCTCAGTGCAAAGCATGAGATTAGATTTGGCTGTATAAGATTCTTTTCAATGGGATCTAAGGTGTAACGACATGTCACTGTCCCCAAGACGAAACACTATTGTCACGGTCACGTGTGTCTGGACGCAGCGAGTACCGCAAGGCGAACCCATGTGACACACGTGACCCTGGATACACCGCCTCCAGTGGGGCGAATTTAAATAATAAACACGTGCAGCTGAATACGCCGCCTCCAACAGGCAAATTTAGGTATTACACGTAAATTTGGAAACCCCGTCTCCAGTAAGTCGAATTTAAATAAGGGAAACATTAACAATGATGGGCCCTGCAATAGGGAATAGGGAAGTGGAGACCTCCTGAGCTCCCCTGAGCCTGAGTCCCTGCACTCCTAACGTTCCCTATGCCGGTTCCGCACCGGGCGCACAACAGGAACCTAAAAACCCTAGCTCGCCCTGACCTAAACCCTCACTAGGCAATTGGTCTGTGCGGAAACTAATCCCACCACTGCACTAAAACACACATGAGGAAAGATGACAAAACAGGGGAAACACCACTTAGCTTTGCTCTGTTGCGTACGCTCCCAGCAACAGCGCCCACCACCTGTGTGCATCTTCTCCTCCACCCGGATCCATCACCATAACTGGATCCTTCACCATAGTGCAGCCTTGGAGCAGAGTCCACCACCAATTGCAGCTGTCCAGTAACAGAGTCCCAAAGATGAGTTCAGCTTCTGCCAAAACGTCCAGCATGCTTGAGTCCAGCTCTCAGCAACCAAGTCCCGCATGCTGAATGCAACTCTCTCCATAGTCGTCATTCCACCAAGCCATGCAAGCACTTCCTGCCAACACCATAAACTGTGACTCCACCACGCCATGCCAGCCCTTCTTGCAGACCACCTAGCTGCCACTCGTCCCCTCTGGCTGGGCTGCGCAGGACTCATGTTCAGCTCCTTCCTCCCCCAGGCTTACTTGCAAAATGACACACAATATCACCAACAGTCATTGAACCCAGGGGAAGAGTCTTGAGGAGATCATTTGCATATTCCCAGTGCCTTCTGGGATAAGTGAAGAGTCTCCGCGAGCGCAACGATCACTGGGTTTTGGCCGTTGCAGCTGAAAAGAGGAAATCGGAGAAACCAGGGGAAGAGTCTTGAGGAGATCATTTGCATATTCCCAGTGCCTTCTGGGATAAGTGAAGAGTCTCCGCGAGCGCAACGATCACTGGGTTTTGGCCGTTGCAGCTGAAAAGAGGAAATCGGAGAAACCAGGGGAAGAGTCTTGAGGAGATCATTTGCATATTCCCAGTGCCTTCTGGGATAAGTGAAGAGTCTCCGCGAGCGCAACGATCACTGGGTTTTGGCCGTTGCAGCTGAAAAGAGGAAATCGGAGAAACCAGGGGAAGAGTCTTGAGGAGATCATTTGCATATTCCCAGTGCCTTCTGGGATAAGTGAAGAGTCTCCGCGAGCGCAACGATCACTGGGTTTTGGCCGTTGCAGCTGAAAAGAGGAAATCGGAGAAACCAGGGGAAGAGTCTTGAGGAGATCATTTGCATATTCCCAGTGCCTTCTGGGATAAGTGAAGAGTCTCCGCGAGCGCAACGATCACTGGGTTTTGGCCGTTGCAGCTGAAAAGAGGAAATCGGAGAAACCAGGGGAAGAGTCTTGAGGAGATCATTTGCATATTCCCAGTGCCTTCTGGGATAAGTGAAGAGTCTCCGCGAGCGCAACGATCACTGGGTTTTGGCCGTTGCAGCTGAAAAGAGGAAATCGGAGAAACCAGGGGAAGAGTCTTGAGGAGATCATTTGCATATTCCCAGTGCCTTCTGGGATAAGTGAAGAGTCTCCGCGAGCGCAACGATCACTGGGTTTTGGCCGTTGCAGCTGAAAAGAGGAAATCGGAGAAACCAGGGGAAGAGTCTTGAGGAGATCATTTGCATATTCCCAGTGCCTTCTGGGATAAGTGAAGAGTCTCCGCGAGCGCAACGATCACTGGGTTTTGGCCGTTGCAGCTGAAAAGAGGAAATCGGAGAAACCAGGGGAAGAGTCTTGAGGAGATCATTTGCATATTCCCAGTGCCTTCTGGGATAAGTGAAGAGTCTCCGCGAGCGCAACGATCACTGGGTTTTGGCCGTTGCAGCTGAAAAGAGGAAATCGGAGAAACCAGGGGAAGAGTCTTGAGGAGATCATTTGCATATTCCCAGTGCCTTCTGGGATAAGTGAAGAGTCTCCGCGAGCGCAACGATCACTGGGTTTTGGCCGTTGCAGCTGAAAAGAGGAAATCGGAGAAACCAGGGGAAGAGTCTTGAGGAGATCATTTGCATATTCCCAGTGCCTTCTGGGATAAGTGAAGAGTCTCCGCGAGCGCAACGATCACTGGGTTTTGGCCGTTGCAGCTGAAAAGAGGAAATCGGAGAAACCAGGGGAAGAGTCTTGAGGAGATCATTTGCATATTCCCAGTGCCTTCTGGGATAAGTGAAGAGTCTCCGCGAGCGCAACGATCACTGGGTTTTGGCCGTTGCAGCTGAAAAGAGGAAATCGGAGAAACCAGGGGAAGAGTCTTGAGGAGATCATTTGCATATTCCCAGTGCCTTCTGGGATAAGTGAAGAGTCTCCGCGAGCGCAACGATCACTGGGTTTTGGCCGTTGCAGCTGAAAAGAGGAAATCGGAGAAACCGCGCGCCTGTCGGCGCGCGAATTTTGGCTCATCTTTCATCTTTTTAAGAAATCTCAAGATGGAAGAGGCCAGGAGCCATTTGGTGAGCTGCATTTCTTGCTACATGTTCACAGATTTACCAGTGGAAAAGCCAAACTTCACATGCCACAAATGCAAGCTTGTGTCCCTGTTGGAGGAAAAGTTGTAAAATCTCGAAGAGAGGTTAGCTACGTTGAAGATCATTAAGGAAGGTGAAGAGTTCTTGGACAGAGCAGAATTATCTCTTCATGTTACAGAAAGAGAAGACATTCGAAGTGCACCTGAAGAAACAGAGGAATGGAGACATGTGACCCAGAGAAGCAGGAGGATCAGGAGGCAGTCAGCACCCATACTGCTCAGAAACCAGTACCAGGCTCTCACGCAGGAAAACGATGAAGAAATACATCAGGATAAGACTTTGCCAACAAACAGCAACCTTGTACGCCTTCAGAGTCCTCCTGGATGGAGAAAGAAAAATGTTGTGAAGAAGGAACGGAGAGTGGTGGTCATGGGGGATTCCCTGTTGAGAGGAACAGAGGCCGCTATCTGCAGACCGGATATAACTTCAAGAGAAATGTGCTGTCTTCCAGGTGCAAAAATTAAAGATGTGTCTGACAGGATATCAGGACTCTTCAGACCTACAGATGACTACCCATTCCTGCTACTACATGTGGGGACAAATGACACCGCAAGAAACGACCTGGAAACCATCTGCAGAGACTTTGAAGACTTAGGCAAGAAAGTGAAAGAACTGGGAGCGCAGGTGGTCTTCTCTTCCATCCTCCCAGTGGATGGCCATGGAACAATGAGGTGGAATAAGATTCTGCAGGTGAACAACTGGCTACGTCGATGGTGCCGTCAGCAACGATTTGGATTTCTGGATCACGGAGTGAACTACTTATACGATGGACTACTTGCTAGAGATGGGGTGCACCTTACGAAGACTGGAAAGCAGGTATTTGGAAGTCGCCTTGCTACACTTGTAAGGAGAGCTTTAAACTAGAACAACATGGGAAGGGAAGCAAAAGACCAGAAAAAGCCATACATCTGAAAAATGCTATTGAGAACTCTGCTATTAGAAGTGGAAAGGAAGAACAAAGACGAAAGAATCTAATTAAAAAAAATATTGGAGAAGGAGAAACCAATCACAAACTAAAATGTTTCTATACTAATGCACAAAGCATGGGCAACAAACAAGGAGAATTGGAACTACTAACACAGGAAAAGAAATATGATGTCATTGGAATCACTGAAACTTGGTGGGACAATACACATGATTGGAATACAAGACTAGAAGGATACAACTTATTTGCAAGAAACAGACTTTATAAACGAGGAGGGGGTGTCACATTGTATGTTAGAAATGCGTATATCTGCACAGAGATTGAAGCTTCAGAGACTGGGAGTTCTGTGGAAACTGTTTGGGTAAGAATACAAGGACAGAACAATGGAAAGGACACCATTGTAGGCATTTACTACAGGCCGCCTGTGCAAGCTGAAGATATGGATGAACTCTTTATGCATCAAATGGCCAAGTTCTCCAAAAAATATGACATAGTTGTCATGGGAGATTTCAACTATCCAGACATTTGTTGGGAATCTCTCTCAGGCAAAACTAACAGGTCAAGGAAATTCTTATCCTCTCTTGCTGACAACTTTATCTTCCAAAAGGTAAAGGAGAAAACAAGGGGAACTGCTACCTTGGATCTAATCCTTATAAACAGGGAGGAAATGGTTGAGGAGGTAAAAGTGGCTGGGACCCTAGGAGGTAGCGACCATGCTATTTTAGAATTTTGGATAACTAGAGGCGGAAGACCTGTGAAGACTCAGACGTCAAGGTTAGATTTCAGAAAGGCAGATTTTAAGGGATTCAGAAAGAGAATTGGAGGGATCCAATGGCTGGATATCCTTAAAGACAAAAATGTCCAGGAAGGATGGGAAATCTTGAAAAATGAAATTCTCAAAGCACAGTTGTTAACAATTCCGAAAAGAGGGAAGAATAGGAAGCATTTAAGGAAACCAGGATGGATGAACACAGAACTTAAGCACATGCTAAAAAGGAAGCAAAAAATGTTTATAAAATGGAAAGAAGGAGGCATATCTAAAGAAGAATATAATGCTGTCTGCAGAACCTGCAAGGCACAAATCAGATTATCTAAAGCTGAAAATGAATTGAGGCTTGCAAGAGATGTCAAAAGCAATAATAAAGGATTTTGGGGATATGTCAAAAGTAAAAGAAAAGTCAAAGATGCTATAGGATTTTTACAGGATGAAAATGATGAAATGGTAAGACAGGATGTTGAGAAGGCTGAACTTTTAAATTCCTATTTTGCATCTGTTTTCTCTCAGAAAGGAAATGTAACATCAACTGTTATTCACTGTCCTATTAAGGGAATAGAAGAATCCAGGATATCTATAAACAGAAAGATAGTGAGGAAACACTTAGCTAACCTAAATGTATTCAAGTCTCCAGGTCCAGATGAATTACACCCCAGAGTACTGAAGGAGATAGCAGAAGAAATTTTTGAACCCCTCTCCATAATCTTTGAAAATTCTTGGAGAACAGGAGAAGTGCCAGAAGACTGGAGAAGAGCAAATGTTGTTCCTATCTTCAAAAAGGGGAAGAAGGTGGACCCAGGCAACTATAGGCCGGTGAGTCTGACTTCTATACCAGGAAAGATCTTTGAACAAATTATTAAACAACATGTATGTCAATACCTGGATAAGAATGAAGTGATTAAACAGAGTCAGCATGGGTTTGTAACTAATAAGTCATGTCAGACTAATTTAATTTCCTTCTATGATGGTATTACTGATTGGGTGGATCAAGGAAATGCTGTAGATATAGTATATCTTGACTTCAGCAAAGCATTTGACAAAGTCTCTCATACAATCCTTATTGAAAAAATGACTAAGTATGGAATGGACAAGGCAACTGTTAGGTGGATTCATAACTGGCTTAGTGATCGGACCCAAAGAGTGGTCGTAAATGGCTGCACATCCAGTTGGAAGAATGTCTCAAGTGGGGTACCACAGGGCTCTGTCCTGGGCCCTGTATTGTTCAACATCTTTATCAACGATTTAGATGAAGGAATTGAGGGTAAACTGATTAAATTTGCTGATGACACAAAGCTAGGAGGGATAGCTAATACTAGAGAAGAGAGAGAGAGGATTCAAAAAGATTTAAATAAACTGGAGAAGTGGGCAGCAACTAACAGAATGGTTTTTAACAGGGAGAAATGCAAAGTACTACATCTGGGCAATAAAAATGAAAAAAGCATATATAGAATGGGAGGAATAGGGCTAAGTGACAGCACATGTGAAAAAGACTTGGGTATACTAATAGATCACAGACTGAATATGAGTCAACAGTGTGATGCAGCAGCAAAAAAGGCAAATGCAATTCTAGGATGTATTAACAGAAGCATACAGTCTAGATCACGTGAAGTCATTATTTCCCTCTACTCCTCTTTGGTCAGACCTCATCTGGAATATTGTGTCCAATTTTGGGCACCACATTTTAAAAAAGACATCAACAAACTGGAGCAAGTTCAGAAAAGAGCGACCAGAATGGTGACCGGTCTGCAAACCCTGTCTTATGAGGAAAGGTTGCAGGATTTGGGAATGTTTAGTTTGCAAAAGAGAAGACTGAGAGGAGACTTAATAGCTGTCTACAAATATCTAAAGGGCTGTCACATTGTAGAAGGATCAACTTTATTCTCATTTGCACAAGGAAAGACTAGAAGCAATGGGATGAAGCTGAATGGGAGGAGACACAGATTAGATATTAGAAAAAACTTTTTGACAGTTAGAGTGATCAATGAGTGGAACAGGCTGCCACGAGAAGTGGTGAGTTCTCCTTCAATGGAAGTCTTCAAACAGAGGCTGGACAGACATCTAACTGGGATGATTTAGCGAATCCTGCTTTGAGCAGGGGGTTGGAGCAGATGGCCCAGGAGGTCCCTTCCAACTCTACGATTCTATGATTAACCCACCTGGCTCCCTTTTATAGACCCTAACACCTGGTTGTAATTGCGTGCACATTAACCCTAAAACTATGGTGCGATACCACTCACCACCACCGGGCAACTTAGAATGAAACACCACATGTAATAATTCTAATGGCCACCGGGGGCAATCACAACACACTTTGGCACCAAGCCAAAGGAAAAAAGTTCACTTTGTGCATTTAAACTGTCAGAACCCTCCTGGATCATGACAGTACCCCCTCCTTAATGAGGGGCCTCTGGACCCTCAAGACCACTCCTCATTAGGGAAACACCAACAGCGGGGATGCCCAGATCCTGAGTTCACCCCACCACTACCTGACACTTCAGGTTAATGACAAACGCACCGCTGGTATTGGCAATATGTGTTCTGGAGGCACCACTCATCTCCACAGCGAAGACCTGGGGAACGAGTTTATGTATGTGTATGTTTAGTATGAGCTGATCAGACTCCACAACACACTTCGACAAGATGTTTATTGGTGGCCACCCATACACGCTCGTTCACACACAGGTCAGGACCTGAACGTTTATTGCACACATTCGTTTGTCATATATTTGGTGAACTCCTTCTGGACACGACAACAGAGGCATCCCCCTGCGTCACCACACTCACACCCCCGCTATTCACCAAGGGACACGACCCTCCAACCCTTTCACCATGAGGTCTGCACCTCCCAGGGTTGATTAATGACGAGGGGTGAGATTTGTCCCTACTCCCCCGCAGCACACCTGCTGCACACACCTGGAGGAGAAGGGGACAGGAATATGGAGGAAATATACACTCGCTGGTCGCCTTCCTCCAAACGACCAGGAGACGGCGGCTTCTTCGGTAGTATAGAAGATTTGGTGTGAGCCCCGCGGACTATCACCAGTCTGCTCACTACAGGAGCATACCCCTTCACCTCGAGGAACCCCAGACAGCACCATGGGGATCACCAACTCCACCCACCTGTCTGGTTACGTCCACCTGTATGAACAAGTCCCGCTCCCCAGCAGCGACTCAAGGGGGCTTTTGCCAGACCCGCAATTTGCCAAAGCCACCATTTTGATTTCCTGGTTGCCTGAGCAGAGGCCCCAGACCCTGATAACTGCTGCTGCAGCAGCTGTAAACACCTTGCCACTCCCCACTCACCTCAGTGAGGCCCGGCAGCAATTACTCAACGGTCTCCACATGGCCAAAGCTCACCAGAGAAAAAAGTAGGGTTGGTGATAATGTCACGGTCACGTGTGTCTGGACGCAGCGAGTACCGCAAGGTGAACCCATGTGACACACGTGACCCTGGATACACCGCCTCCAGTGGGGCGAATTTAAATAATAAACACGTGCAGCTGGATACGCCACCTCCAACAGGCGAATTTAGGTGTTACACGTAAATCTGGAAACCCCGCCTCCAGTTAGGCAAATTTAAATAATAAGGGAAACATTAACAATGGTGGGCCCTGCGATAGGGAATAGGGAAGTGGAGACCACCTGAGCTCCCCTGAGCCAGAGACCCTGCACTCCTAACATTCCCTATGCCGGTTCCGCACCGGGCGCGCAACAGGAACCTAAAAACCCTAGCTCTCCCTGACCTAAACCCTCACTAGTCAATTGGTCGGTGCGGAAACTAATCCCACCACTGCACTAAAACACACATGAGGAAAGATGACAAAACAGGGGAAACACCACTTAGCTTTGCTCTGCTGCGTACGCTCCTAGCAACAGAGCCCACAACCTGCGTGCATCTTCTCCTCCACCCGGATCCATCACCATAACTGGATCCTTCACCATAGTGCAGCCTTGGAGCAGAGTCCACCACCAATTGCAGCTGTCCAGTAACAGAGTCCCAAAGATGAGTTCAGCTTCTGCCAAAACATCCAGCATGCTTGAGTCCAGCTCTCAGCAACCAAGTCCCGCATGCTGAATGCAACTCTCTCCATAGTCGTCATTCCACCAAGCCATGCAAGCACTTCCTGCCAACACCATAAACTGTGACTCCACCACGCCATGCCAGCCCTTCTTGCAGACCACCTAGCTGTCACTCGTCCCCTCTGGCTGGGCTGCGCAAGAATCATGTTCAGCTCCTTCCTCCCCCAGGCTTACTTGCAAAATGACACACAATATCACCAACAGTCATTGAACCCACCTGGCTCCCTTTTATAGAGCCTAACATCTGGTTTGTAATTGCATGCACATTAACCCTAAAACTAAGGTGCGATACCACTCAACACCACCGGGCAACTTAGAATGAAACACCACATGTAATAATTCTAATGGCCACCGGGGGCAATCACAACACACTTTGGCACCAAGCCAAAGGAAAAAAAGTTCACTGTGCATTTAAACTGTCAGATCCCGTCTGGATCATGACAACTATACTTTAACCCACAATCTATGGTGTGACACTGTTTCTGGAAGGCAGCATTCATTCTTTTAACCTATTTATACCCCAATCATGCTTTCAATTTCATTATCAGACCAAATTTTACAATTCTGACCAGTGTTGCTCTATGTGGTAATAACTATAGAAAAATTCAATAGATATCACTGATTCTGAGAACATTTTTTAAGGATATAGTATACTTCATGACGGGTAAAATTTGTTTGATTTGACTTGCGTCTGTTTGTGAAAAATATAGAAATTTGTCAAAAATTTCACAATTTTCAAAATTTTAGTTTTTAAGTTTTTATGCCCTTAAACCAGAGAGTTTTGTCACATAGAACAGTTAATAAATAACATTTACTACATGTCTATATTACATCAGCACAAGTTTTGAGTTTTTGAAGGCAAAATTGGCTGAAATCAAGAGTAAACACCATGTCGTGTTTGGATGTGCCTAGACAATGAAAACCCACCACACCTGAACCCATTTTGGAAACTAGACCAGTCATGAAACTTATCTAGATGTGTGGTGTGCACCTTAAATCCCAGGTGCTTCACAGAAATGTATAGCTTTGAGTTTTGAAAAAAAAATCTCATTGTTTCCAGAAAAATGATGTCTTAGCCCCAATTTTTTATTTTTTACAAGTGTAAAAGGAGAAAATGAACCCCAAAATTGGTTGTGCAATTTCTCCTGAGTACCTTGATACCCCATATGTGGGGTGAGGAGGGGAAGATGCACCTTTTGACCTTTTGAACGCAAAATTGGGTGGAATCGAGAGCTGATGCCATATCATGTTTGGAGATCCCCTGACATGCTAAACAGTAGAAACCCACCACAATTAATCCCATTTTGGAAACTAGACCCCCTCAAGGAGTTTATCTAGATGTGTGGTGAGCACCTTGAACCCTCAGGTGCTTCACAGAAATTTATAACGTTGAGCTGTGAAAATTAAAAAATCACATTTTTTTTCCCACAAAAATGTTCTTTTAGCCCCATTTTTCTATTTTCACAAGGGTAACAGGAGAAAAATCGACCCCAAAATTTATTGAGGATTTTTTCCTGAGTACACTGATATCCCATATGTGGGAGAAAACTACTGTTTGGGAGCACACAGCGGGGGTTGGAAGTGACGTTTTGGAATGCAGACTGCAGGCTTTTGAAAAACCCCTTATGTGCTTAAATAGTGGAAACCCCCACAAGTGACCCTGTATTGAAATTGATGTGGTGTGAATTTTATAATGTGGTGGCATACGTTAATTGTTTAGAGTGCATTGGGTTGGCATACTTGTCCGTAGATGTGTGGTACAGTTTGAAGCATTCTTATTTACAGAGGTCAGGCTTGTCAGGGTATGTGTCACATTGCCAAATGGTATTCTTGCATATACTCCTTCTGTAACACACTCAGCACCTTCCTTTCTTTGAGGTTTGAGGGACCTCACTGGGGAAACGTTGGCCTGGTATGATCCGCGTACCTTCAGTTGCAGAAATACTGGGTATGCTCCTTCCTGATTGTCAAATATTATGGCCCTAATCACTACCTTCTGGAACTGAAGGTAGGACACACCTCTCTGTCCAGTACATCGTGATAGCATGAAAGCATTGGACCATGTGCATGGTCAGCTTCTTGTACTACACCTTGGTTTTTCTCATGGCACAGTATGGCTGGAGGACTTGATCAGAGAGATCACTCCCTCCATGTTCTTGGTGTACCCCAGTGCACAGTTTGGTTTGTGAACCTGTGTAGAGGTACCACGTACAGGGGTGAGGGTGCTGCCATCACTATGTATGGTGGTCAAGAAGTGGACATCCCTCTTGTCCTTGTACTTGACCACCAGCATGTTGTTGCTACATTTTGCTCACCCTTTCTGAGCAGCTGCTCAAATAGTGTCTTAGGAAGGTCTTTCTGATTTTTAAAGGCAGTACCCCAGTGTGCGGTATCTCACTCAGAGAGGGACTTAGGCCTCTTTCACACATCAGGTTTTCGCCGTCAGGCGCGATCCGGCGCTTTTGACAGAAACCGGATCTGGCGAAATGCAATGCCGGATCCGGTTTCCCCCCCATTGACTTGCATTTGCGCCGGATCGCGCCGGATGGCCATGCGTTTCATCCGGTTTTCGCCGGATCCGGCGCGTCCGGCTTTTTCACACAATGAAAGCCTATGAGCGCCGCAATGCGCCGGATCCGGTTTTTTGGTCTGAGCATGCTCAGTAGCTCTGCCCACAAGACATATATAAAAGCAAGACAGTGGGACCCACAGCCACACCCAACATGCCACCCAAGAAAGCAACCAAGCGCAGCAGGAGAAGGCAGGAGACCACTGCAGCACCATCAGCACCACCACCACCCCAAATGGAGCAGCAAATGGAACATGCTGAGGAGGGGAGGCCAGCAGCAGATGAGAGACGGTAATTATCAAATCCCCCATTCCTCCAAACTAGGGCTATTGAATATCAAGATATTCATTGGCCCTTTGTTTCTCTTTATTCAACAGCCGCCCAATAGATGCAGCAGCAGCAGCAGCAATGGCAGCAGCTGGAACACCACCCACAGGCATGGAGTGTGGCCACCAGGAAGACAGCACATCATCTTCTGGGAGCCCTCCCTCGCATCGTCAGCGTTTGACGGTAAGTTTTTATTTCCAAAATCCATCTTCTCTGTAATATATGTCTATTCATTGCCTTTTATTTCAAAACAGGATTCACAAGATGAAGAGGAGCTCCCAGAAGAAGAAGGAAGGGGTGGACAGACACCTGGAGTGGGCTCACAATTGGTAAGTTTTTTGCATCAAGCGCAGAAACACAACATCACACTACACACAACACATAGAAAACAATGTTCTGCAGACCACACACAGCAAACAAATGCCTACATCCAAAGACATAAAATTTTTTGTTTTCTTCTCTAGTCTTCCCAATCTGGTGCTCGGCCAAGAGGTCCTCGCAGTGCCTCCCGGGGTCGTCGGCGACAGCAACATGGCGGTCACCAGCGTGTAAGTATAAATATTTTTGCTTTGTTTTTTTTGCACTTTTTATTTCATTTCTTTTGTGGAGGCTAATTATGTTATTTTTGTCTTTTTCTTTAACAGCCTTCACAGCGTGCTCCCGACTCTGACGGTGAGGATGGAGGACTCGATGTGGACCACCTCATCGATCTCGTCAGAGAAAGGGAGCCGCTCTGGAATATGGCTGACCGCCGCCACGCTGACCTTATCGTTACCCGACGACTCTGGGAGGAAATCTGTTCGCTCCTTGTGGGCCGCTGGGAGGACCTCGATGTTCGGGCCCAGATTAAAGAGCGTAAGTATATACAGTACCGGTTGCTTGATGTAAACCAGTGTTTCCTGAACTCCAGTCCTCGTGGTCCCCACGGATCATGTGTTCAGGATTTCTATTTACTATGGAAATCCTGAAAACATGACCCCTGGGGACCATGAGGACTGGAGTTTGGGAAACACTGATGTTGTATACTAACCACTCCTTTCTCGTTTCAGGGAACAGAATTGTGAATCGGTGGCGGTCTGTGAGGGATCGTTTCAAGAAGGAGTTCAATAAAGAGATGCGGGCCCTGAGTGGATCTGGAGGACGCAGGAGCAAGTACAAGTACGCAGAAGCCCTGTCGTTCCTCCGGGAAACAATGGTCACCAGAAGGTAAATATTACACACCACATGTGAAAAAAAATGTTAGATGTAAATTTTTTTTTCAGCCAGGGCCATACCATGTCAGTATTTTAATTGTTTTTTTTTCTCTTTATTCCACAGCACGGTGAGCAGCACTCGGGAGCCTGCACGATTGGACCCTTCTGAGGCAATCCATGAGGAGACGGGCACCGAGGGACACTTTGACCGCCCCGGTACATCTGCACCTTCCCAGCCTTCCCACACATTCGACCCATCTGTCCCATCCACCAGCACAGGAGCATCGTGGCCACCTACATTACATGAAGCTGCTGGTGAGGAGATCGCTTTCTCTTTACCCCACCCTTCTGCCCCTGCCACCTCTAGTACACCTGCGGGTACTGGGCGGCAGCGGCAGAGGGGTCAGGAAAAGACTTATGCGCCAGAGTTCTTGCATCTGAATGCATCTTTCCAGAACTGTCTAAAAGTCTTGTCAGAGCAAATCTCCGCAGGCTATCAGCAGATCAACTCCAGCATTCTGGAGGTGAAGACACTTCTGCAAACCATGCATTCAGAAGCAAGATCTTCGCCAAACCACACCTTTTTCAGGTCTGTTGTGGAGCGCATGGAAACGCTCTCTCCTGCCCAGCAGATGCATGTAATGCATTCATGCCACGTTGCTCTCCAGCAAGTTACCCCCCAACCTCCTCCTCCCACCACAGTAGTTCCTCCACCTGCACCCCCTCCAGCCACTTTCCATCCTCCCCCTCCTATTACATCTACACCCCCTCCAGCCACTTTCCATCCTCCCCCTCCTATTACATCTACACCCCCTCCAGCCACTTTCCATCCTCCCCCTCCTATTACATCTACACCCCCTCCAGCCACTTTCCATCCTCCCCCTCCTATTACATACCATCCACCTCCCCAGCACCATCCACCTCCCCAGCACCATCCACCTCCCCAGCACCAGCAACCTCCCCAGCACCAGCAACCTCCCCAGCACCAGCAACCTCCCCAGCACCAGCAACCTCCCCAGTACCAGCAACCTCCCCAGTACCAGCAACCTCACCAGTACCTGCAAACTCCCCAGTACCAGCAACCTCCCCAGTACCAGACATCTCCCCACTTCCAGCAACCTGCCCCGTACCAGACATCTCCCCACTTCCAGCAACCTGCCCCGTACCAGACATCTCCCCACTTCCAGCAACCTGCCCCGTACCAGACATCTCCCCACTTCCAGCAACCTGCCCCGTACCAGACATCTCCCCACTTCCAGCAACCTGCCCCGTACCAAACTCCTTCCCCATACAACTTGCCATCAACATCATCTGCTCCTACAGTCCCTGCCCAACCCTCCACTCCACCACCCACCACCTCTTCTGCTTCCCACATGTCCACCCATTCTGTAGTTTTTTCCACACCTTCACCTCTAACTGTTCCTTCCCCACCACGATCCCAGTCCTCTCTCCACACTCCCAGTGTCGAAGTGTCCCGCAGCCCCTCCAGCAGTATTTCCACCACACACTACACAGATTTATAATGTGTGTATTTAAATAAAAATGACCAGTTTTATGGTTTCAAAGCTTTATTAAATAAGTTTATTAAAATTTTAAAAAAGTTTACTAAAAAAAACATTTTTCAATAAAAGTTAAATTATTTTACACTGGTTGTCTGTCATTTCTTTCTGCGGCGAAAAAGGTTAAATACAGGGTATTTAAAAGGTGAAATGGTATTCAAAACTAGGTATATAACTGTGGGTAAATTTTAGCTTTTTGCCACAGTTGTGTTCCTGGTTGTGTTTGAAGCAAAGTATTTCACCTAAAAAGTTGTGTTTATTGTTGGTGATTTCCTAACAATGTACACAACTTTTGTTAAAAGGTGAAATACTTTGCATAAAACACAACCAGGTACACACCTGTGGCCTAAAGCTAAAAATAGAGACCATGACAAGATAGCCAACTTTGGTTGGCAAAGGTATATACTGTTGGTACAGAAGGTACACAAGTTTGGTTAGGGCACAAATCTTTCACACTCTGTCATCCTGCCAGTGTACTCTGCCTTGAGGTGACATAAAGTATAGTGCAAAATTGTCCCTCATTACTGAAACCGTCACAGAACTTCTAGTGGTAATGTCATGGTAATCTTGCAAGGTGGTTTCTTCAGAGGTGTCCTCAATGGAAATGGGTTTCTTGCAGATAACAAAATTGTGGAGTACCACGCACGCTTTGATCACCTCATCCACAGTTTCTGTCTTGAGGTTGATCGCAGTCAATAGGACCCGCCATTTGGCTGTCAGAATACCAAAGGTACATTCAACCATTCTTCTTGCTCTTGTGAGCCGGTAATTAAAAATGCGTTTTGGTCTTGTCAATCCTCTGCTAGAGTACGGTTTCAAAAGGTGTTCTGACAGCTGGAAGGCTTCATCCCCTACACAGACAAATGGCATAGGTGGACCAGATGTTTGCGGCAGCGGTCTAGGTGGTGGGAACTGGAAGGTGTTTCCATACAGTTTACGCCCCATGGCAGACAGTTTGAAAACTTGAGAGTCATTTGAGCGGCCATAGGCCCCAATATCCACCGCAATAAATTTGTATTCCGCGTCAGTGATGGCCATGAGGACAATTGAAAAATATTTCTTGTAATTGAAATATTCCGATCCCGATCCAGCTGGCTTTACAATGCGGATATGTTTCCCGTCCACAGCGCCCAAGCAGTTGGGAAACTGACATATCTGTTGAAACTTGTCAGCAATTTCAATCCACCTCTCTGTTGTGGGCTCTGGTAAAAACTCTTCAGCTAAGGAGTCCCACAGTGCACGGCATGTGTACTTCACAATTCCAGATATGATGGAAATCCCGAGTCTGTACTGGAAATGCAGTGACGAAAGGGATTCTCCAGTTGCAAGAAATCTGTGGGGAATTAAAAAACAATAAATTAGTTTTAAATCACAGCATTACATACCAAAACTGACCTATAACACTTGGAGATACAAACTACCACCAACAAGATTGCAGTGAAAGTGTGCTCTGATGCGAGCATATCCAATAAATGTGGCTTACCTTAAAGTCACCATCAGACGCTCTGCGGGTGAAACAGAGAAGCGGCAATAGGTGTCCGCTTTTCTTATGAGGTGTGCAATGCGCTCCACCAAGTAATCAAAATTCTCCATTTTCATCCTAACATATCCAAAAAATTTATCCGGGTTTCGTCGAAGGTCCATGCAGAGTGTAGAATAGACCCCACGTGTCATTCTCTTGGCTGTGATGGGGTGGATCCACAAACGTCGTCTACGATGCCTGATGCGCTGCTGTCTCGCTCTCTCCTTCTCCAGAACAATCACCCTCAAACGATTCGCCTCCGCTATAAAATCAGCCAAATTCTTCAAAATATTTCCAATGACAACATCCATCTTCGCCAGTAACTTGCTCTTCTCTCCAACCTGCACTTTCTCCTCTACAACCTGTCAAAGAAGGGCTGTAGGAACATGCTATATATAGTTTTCCAGTAGCCAATCCCGTTCGGAAGGCTACAAGGGTCAATTTTAAAAACCGGATCCGGCGTAATCCGTCGAAAAACGGATAGAAAAACGGATGAACCGGATGAGACGGATCCGGTTTTGTCTGTCAAGAAAAAGACGGATCCGGCAGAAAACCGGATGCGTCACATCCGGTTTTACGAAACATTTGCCGGATCCGGCATTCCGGCACGACGCCGGATCGCGCCTGACGCCGAAAACCTGATGTGTGAAAGTAGCCTTAAAGAGTGGGATGCTGGTAAAAAAGTTTTCTGCATAGAGGTGATAACTTTGATGCAGCATTGGGTGCACTAAATCCCACACAATTTTCCCACTCACTCCAAGGACAGAACGACATTCAGGGGGTTTAATCCAGGTGGCCTTCTCTTCATAACATCTAAACCTGTGGGTGTACCTTGAGGTATACTCACAAAAATGGTAGAGTTTAATTCCATACCTGTCCCTTTTACTGGGCTTGTGTTGTTAGATTTTGAGCCTCCCCTTGAAATGTATTAGGGACTCATCCGCATAGATGTCCCTTTGAGGAACGTACATCTCAGAAAATTTGTTTTTGAAGTGCTCAATGACCGGCAGAACTTTGAAAATTGGTTAAAGATGGGATGTTGGGGTAATCTTAAGGAGGACATGCCTCAAAGTGTTTACAGGTCATTGCCATGTGGAACAGTGAAGTGTTGTATAAAACATCAACACTCCAATATTGACAAAATTCTGTCTTCTTTACTAACCCCATGTGAATAACAAGGCTCCAAAACATCTTAATTTCTTGTACATCTACAGTGGTCCAGTTAAAAAATGAAGTAGTGTTGTTTTGGGACAAAAATAATTGATGGGCATACAAATTTGTCTCTGCCACCATGAGGTTTACAAAATCCTCATAGAAAAAGACTTTTAAAAAGTCTATTTCTGTGACGCTGGTGATGTCAAATTGGATTCCTGATTGAACCACAAAATTAGGAATCTGTTGCTCAGAATGATGGGGTAGAGAGGTCTATGTGGGATCAGTAACTGTGGGCACTGGTTCTTTTTATGTCCTGGGGCATCCCTGTAGCATTTCAGAATCACTTGAGGAAGAAGAGGATGAAAAATAAAGGAAGGTGGCATCCTCTCCCTCACTATCAATGTTGCATTCAAAGAAAGCATGCAGTATGACTCCTCCACTGAATACTGTGATTGGGATGAGCGGGAATTTTTTTTCATATATGCGATTTTTGTGTCGTAGCAAATGTGTGTGTGTGTGAATGTTTGATGTAAAGAATCTGTAAAGAAAAAGTTAAAAATAAAATAAAAAATATAAAAATTGTGTAAAATAAAAAGCAAACTAAATGGACGTCAGAAAAATAAAAAATTATTGAGAGCCTGATCTGACACTGACTATAGTCTAACTATATTCAGTAAAAAGCACTGCAATATTCGCTGATTACTAAAGTATATTTGCACCGTCCCTAATCTAGTCCTATCAACTAATCTAATTTTTTTTCATTCTTTTTTCACACACAAAAAAGCAACAACTGGATGCCAATCAGTGATGTGTCGCTGATCAGCGTTCGACGGCTGTAGGATGCACGCAATGATGTGAATCTTTTATTCTGACACTAACCCTGACTATATTCAATAAAAATGACTGCAGTTGACGCTGATTACTATCATATATTTTTAGTGTCCCTAATCTAGTTCTTTCAACTAATTTAACCCCGTTACCTCCAAGGGTGGTTTGCACGTTAATGACCGGGCCAATTTTTACAATTCTGACCACTGTCCATTTATGAGGTAATAACTCTGGAACACTTCCATGGATCCTGGTGATTCTGAAATTGTTTTCTCGTGACATATTGTACTTCATGTTAGTGGTAAAATTTCACATAACTTGCGTTTATTTGTTACAAAAACGGAAATTTTGCAAAAATTTTGAAAATTTCGCAATTTTCCAAATTTCAATTTTTATGCCCTTAAATCACAGAGATATGGAACACAAAAAACCTAATAAGTAACATTTTCCACAAGTTTACTTTACATCAGCACAATTTTGGAACCCAAATTTTTTCTTCTTAGGAAGTTAAAAATTGACCAGCAATTTCTCATTTTTACAACACCATTTTTTTAGGGACCACATCACATTTGAAGTCACTTTGAAGGGTCTATAAGACAGAAAATACCCAAAAGTGACACCATTCTAAAAACTGCACCCCTGACAGTACTCAAAAGTTTATTAACCCTTCAGGTGCTTCACAGGAATTTTTTGAATGTTTAAAAAAAAGAACATTTAACTTTTTTCACAAAAAAGTTACTTCAGGTCCAATTTTACCAAGGGTAACAAGGAGAAATTAGACTGCAAAAGTTATTGTGCAATTTGTCCTGAGTACACTGATACCTGATATATGGGGGGAACCACTGTTTCGGCGCATGGCTCGAAAGGGAAGGACTATTTCAACACAAAATTGGCTGGAATTGAGATTGGACACCATGTCATGCTTGGAGAGCCCCTGATGTGCCTAAACAGTTGAAACCCCCCAAAAGTGACCCCATTTTGGAAACTATACCCCCCAATGAACTTATCTAGGTGTGTGGTGAGAACTTTGAAATTATCATTTCACCCCCAATTTTTATTTTCCCAAGTGAAACAGGACCCCAAAAGTTATTGTGCAATTTGTCCTGAGTATGCTGATACCCCATATGTGGGGGTAGACCACTGTTTGGGCACATGGCAGAGCTCGGATGGGAATGTGCACCGATTGACTTTTTCAACGCAGAATTGGCTTGACGCCATACTGCATTTGTAGAGCCCCTGATGTGCCTAAACAGTGGAAACCCCCATAAATGACATTATTTTGGAAACTAGTTTATAACGTTAAGCAATAAAAATAAGAAAATCACTTTATTTCACAAAAATGATATTTTTAACCCAATTTTTTATTTTCCCAATGGTAACAGAAGAAATTGGCCCCTGATGTGCCTAATCAGTGGAAACCCCCAGTTCTATCTCCAACCCTAACCCCAAAACACCCCTAACCCGAATCTCAACCCTAGCCTTAACCCTAGCCCTAATGGGAAAATGGAGATAAATACTATTTTCAATTTTATTGTTTTTCACTAACTAAGGGGGTGATAAAGGGGGGTTTGATTTACTATTTATAGTGAGTTTTTATGTTTGGCAGCTGCCACATGCTAAAAGATGCTTTTTATTGCAAAAAATAGTTTTTGCATCACTATATTTTCGGGCATGTTACATTTTTTGATCGCTTTTTATTTCGATTTTTGGAACGCAGAATGAACAAAAACCAACATTTCATTAAATTCTTTTGGGGGGGGTGTTTGCACCATTCCACGTGTGGTAAAATTGATAAAGCTGTTTTATTCTTCGGGTCAGTACAATTACAGCGATACCTCATTTATATTTTTTTATGTTTTGGCGCCTTTATACAATAAAAACAATTTTACACAAAAATAATTATTTTTGCATCGCTTTATTCTGACAGCTATAACTTTTTTTATTTTTTTGATGATGATGTTGTATGTTTTTTTGCGAGACAAGATGACGTTTTCAACGGTACCATGTTTATTTATATTCGTCTTTTTGAACACGTGTTATTGCACTTTTTGCTCGGCGGTATGATGATAGAGCTTTGTTTTTTGCCTTGCTTTTTTTTTTTGAAGAGGTTCTCTAAAGGGGTTTACTAGTGGGACAATTTTATAGGGTGGGTCGTTACAGATGTGATGATACTAAATATGAGTACTTTTATTGTTTGTTTTTTTAATTACAAAGTAAATGATTTATTAGGGAACTTTTTTTAAATGTATTTAGGAATTTTTTAAAAATTATCTTTACACATTTTTTTTTTACTTTATTACTTTGTCCCATTTAGGGACATCACTGTACAGTGTCAGATCGCTGATCTGACACTTTGCAGTGCACTGTGTCAGATCAGCGATCTGACATGCACTGTAGGAGGCTTTCTCAGTGTCTGCTCTCAGCAGACACTGAGAAAGCCGCCTCCCTGCAGGACCCCTTAGGCGGCCATATTTGATCTGGAGGCCTGCAGGGAGGAGGCCCTCGGAGCAACTCGAGCACATCGAATTGCTCTGAGGGTCTTAAGGAAGCACGCAGGGAGCCCGCTCTCTGCCCGATGCTTCCCTATGCCCCTGGTACACTGCGATCATGTTTGATCGCAGTGTGCCAGGGATTAATGTGCCGGGGCGGTCCATGACCACTCCTGGCACATAGTGCCGGGTGTCAGCTGTGATAATCGGCTGACACCCGGCCACGATCAGCTGCGCTTATGGGAATGCAGCTGATCGCGATGACGTACTATCCCATCCATGGTCATACGGGCCCGGGTCACGTGGATGGGATAGTTTGTCAAATGTCAGGAAGGGGTTAAATTATTATTTTTGCTTCTTTTATTAGTATCTGACACTAACCCTGAATAAATTCAGTAAAAAATACTGTCGTAAACACAAAATATTACAATATATTTTTACTCTCTCTAATCTAGTCCTATTAACTAATCTAAGTTATTTTTTTTGCTTCCATTTTTCCGCTTTACTAACTGGCACTAACGCTGGCTAAATTCAGTAAAAAAATCTGTAGTAGACAACAATTAATATGGTATACTTTTATTGTCCCTAATCTAGTCCTATCAAGTAATCTAGATTATTTGTTACTCAATTCTTTTCTCCCAAAATAAAAAACAAGAACTAGAGGCCTATCAGTGATTTGTGTCACTGACCAGCGCTCAACGGCTGTTGGGCGCACGCATAGATTTGGTGCAAAAAGGATGAAAACAATAAATAGAAAAAAAAACATTTTGGGCAAAAGCGAGCATTGGTGCCAGTCAGTGATGTGTGTCTGATCATCGGCTCGGTGGCTGTAGGATGCACCCATGGAGTGGTGCAAAGGGGGGAGATAAAAATTAGTTAGGGACAAAAAAACCTGGAAAACAACAAGCACAAGTGCCGTTCAGTTATTTTTGCCATTGATCAGTGCTTGGCGACTTCAGGACATATGCACGGTGGTAGTGCAAAGGGGCTGGAATAGACAGGAACAAAAAAAGTCCTGGAAAACAGAGAGCACATATGCTGATCAGTGACTGGTGTCACTGATCAGGGCTGCAAGTTGCAAAAATAAAAAAAAATGCCAAAAATCGAGCACCAGAAGGGGGGTGGGAATGGAGTTACGGAGATGGGGAAAAAAAGGGAAAAGTGGGGGAAAACGTGTAGATGGGATTTGGGGTGGATTAGGAAAAAGCTAGAGTAGGGATCAGGAACATGTCAGGAACAGGTCAGGAACATCTTCTTCTTTCAGGAATTGCAGGAACACCAGCAGCAATGATGTCACAGACTTCAGGAAGTCTGTGGCAACACAAGGCCCAGCATAGAGCAACAGAACAGCATTGTGACCGCTCTGCACATATCCAAAGCTAGAGTGAGGAAGTGCAGGGCAGTCATAATGACATCAGATCAGCTCTGATTGGTGCGATAGGTATCATCGTCCGATGACATCAATCAGAAGTGGCCCTGTTGACACTGGCAATAATAGACTCCAGACTACGTAAAGGGTCGATAAGTTCTTACCAACCATGATGTACTGGGTACGTACAAGGTCGTTAAAGCGATTAAAGTCATGGACAAGAACCTTCAAAGAAGATTAGAAGATTAAAAGTTATAAATTGAAATAAAAACAACATGCAATTGGCTGACAATAAAAATCATACCTGTAACAATCAGATGATCACTAAGCTTGACTAATAAATGACGAATGAGGAATAAATGACGAAACCTTCTTAGGCTTCACTCACATATTTGATTTTTCACGTACGCAGAAAGTAGTCCGTGAGTCATCAATATTTGGACAATGTTTCAGTTTTTATCATCATAGTCATGTATGAAAAATAAATAAATTACAAAGCTTTTGCTCCCCACTGCAGTGTTAATCCTGGACACACTGATGCCATCAATGTTCTGTTAGTGATCTCCATGGACCCACATAACTGAACAGGCAATTTTGAACCATGAAGCAGATCAAAAATGGACATGTCTCCATGATTTTTTGGGGGGTACACAGTTCATGGTTTGTTTCAGGAGTTGCTGAGCACCTTTATGGAAGCAAATTATGTTAAGTTGCAATGCCATGTACAAGGTGTGGCACTGTTTTTTTTTCCCAAAGAAAGACTCAAAAGAAAGCTGAAATGTGGGAAGTTGTTTGGCACAGTCCTCACACTGCTGAGTTGTTGGTAAATCAAGTTCAATAATATTATTCACTTGATTCCCAAAAGCACAGCACTGCAGTATTGAATATTATTTTTCACTTCCACTAGATTATTATCAGTGATCTCCATCTCTTAGCGTGAAGATCCGATCAAAACATTTGCCTATATCTCAACTGCTCAATTCCCTTTGCATTTGATAGTCAGGAAGTAGTGACCAGCAGATTCTCAGGATACAGTGATGAGACACGAGACAGGGTATAACTTGTATAATCAACTTTTATAAATTGGAACCCCTAGGACTATGCTGAACAGGCAGAAAAGGGGTAAACACAAATCTGTCCTCGCAGGGACTCAATAAAATAAACAATACTTTTCTAAGGAAACTGGGAGTACCCCAGCTAGTCTGGGTGTAGAAAGCCGGAACGTGGCCAAACTATAGTACTTATGGCTATAGTGCACTTATCCTTCCTTGCGTCACTCGGGATCGCATATGCGGCCGCTTAGAGATCGTTGATGCGGCTGTCTTGATGCCTCGATATCCCGGGAAGATTTGGGCTCGACAGGCCCTGAAGAAACGATGCCGGTGGAGCACAACAGGCCCTGAAGAGATGATGGCGGTGGGGCGCAACAGGCCCTGAAGAAACGATGCCGGTGGGGCGCAACAGGCCCTGAAGGAACGATGCCGATGGGGTGCAGCAGGCCTTGAAGAGACGATGTCGGTGGGGTGCAACAGGCTCTGAAGAAACAATGCCGGTGGGCCCAACAGGCCCTGAAGAAACGATGACGGAGGGGCGCAACAGGCCCTGAAGAAGCGATAATGGTGGGGCGCAACAGGCCCTGAAGAAATGATGTCGGTGGGGCGCGGTAATGACGCAGTTCCCCAAATGACCAGAAGCTGTCCTCTGATAACGGTCCCTCCACAGCCGGGAAAGGGGCCTCTAATGTCGCCTAGGACGAGGTGGTGTCCCCTGAGGCCGATGATGACAGGGTCAACGTGGTGGGAGAAGGCCGGGGGGCAGTGTCCAGGCCTCTGTGGCCTTTTTACGTGTAGTCACAGCCACGACCTGAGGTAAGGGATCTGTCTCACAAAGGCGGGGGGTGGCAGGCGTGTCTCTCTGCGAACGGGGGCGGGAAGTGGCCTCCGGTAAAAGTCTCTCACGTCTTCCTTGTCGGTGAGTGTGCAGTATCCTCCTCACAGGCTCCTGTCGGTCTCCCTCAAGTCACCCGGCTTCCTGCCTCCTGTCACACTCTCTCTCAACTGCCACTTCAGCACGCCCCCTGCTCCTTTTATCCTTGCCCCGCCCCCTGTTTCCCTGACAACTTCAGTCAAGTCTCTCCCTTTACTGTCCTCCCAGTATCATTTCCTCAGGTACCCTGATGGCGGTCCCCTGGGTACCTGCCCGGTCACTGCCTGGGAGTCCTCCTCCCCACATTTGCCCATATCTCAACTAATCAATTCCCTTTGCATTTGATAGTCAGGATATGGAATAATGAGGTTAATTGCAGCCATTGGCAGCCATTGTCTTAGTTTGACATTAGCTGTTTTTTTGTATTTACGGTACTTGCAGTTATACCAACTTTTAAAATGCATTCAAGAGAAAAGGTTATCTTTTAGTGCAACTTCCATAGAGGCAAACAACTCGTCTGGGGATCATGATGAGACTGGCTCCAGCAGTTTTAATTGCAGTCATCACAAGTGGGAGCACACAGCAAATTCATTTTTACAGCTCCTATTGTATTTAATGGAAGCTGAATAATTCCATTCACAGTGTAATCTCTCTAGCAGCACTTGCAGGCAACAACTTTTTGTATTTTATTTATGGTCTAACCAGAGCTGCCACTAGGAATTTCAGGGCCCCATACTGGCAAAATTTTCGGGGCCCCCTTTAGACTCCACCCAGGCTCCACCCCAGCCCTGCCTCCATCCCTCAAACTGTCCACAGTCTCACCACCCTCTCTTCAAAAAACTCCACTTCTCACCTATCACACATTAACAGTTCCCATCTCCAGATCACATATATAGCCAGCAGCTTTTGTTTCGGCCAAAAGATTTTTTAAGCCGCCATCACAACACTGTAGACACTTTTGGCCGAGCTCTACTCTACGTTAACCTATTAAATATTTGTTAAAATATGCAATACAATTTAGGCATATTTTTATTTATTTTTCAATTTTTAAAATGACCAATAATATTACATACAAGGGACAAATACCACCGCACCATGTCCAAACCACATATTACCACCACATAGTGACCTATAATACCACATACTAGGAACAAATACCACCACACGATGACCAGATCACATATTACTACCACAGTGACCGAATAATATCACATACAAGGGACAAATACCACAACACCATGTCCAGACCACATATTACCACCACATAGTGACTGAATACTACAATACTGATCAGTAATAAAGTAATAAAAAAACACAATACTATCACCATAAGTGCCATTATACACAGGAGATCTGTACTTAGTATGCAGTGTCTGTGTACAGGTAATACAGTGATCAATAACATTATGCACAGGAGCTCTGTATATAATGTACAGGTAATACAGTGATCACTGGTGACATTATACACAGGACCTCTATATATAGTATATAGTGTATAGTGTCAGTGTATAGTAACACACTAACTCACCAGTCATGTCTCTAGGTGAAGTCTAGAGTTGAGTGAAACGGGTCGGTCAAATTCAAAAGTCGCCGACTTTTGGTGAAGTCGGGTTTTGCCGATCGAAACCCGACCATAGCGTGAGGTTGGCCATGAGGTCGCCAACCCGCGTGCCAAAGTCGCGCTTCCCATCATGCTTCCAGCTCCTTTTCTCAGCCAATGATCAATGACGCACACTGTGGGCAACGCGATGACATAGGCAGCGGCCACCACCATCTTATATATGGGCATTGCAGTGATTGGCTGGCTTTCTGTGGCATCACAGTGGCTATAAACGCCCTGAACGTCGACTGCCATCTTACTTCTGCCGATCTTAGAATAGGGAGAGGTTGCTGCTGCTCATTCTCCATTGGCGAGAGTGTTTAGGCAAGAAGCAAAAAAAAAATCTGCTTCTGCTGATAGCGATTTTCAGTGTACAACACAACAGTTAGTGTGAAGTGACAGGGGAGGATATTTTTGTGTGCAGCAGCTCTGGTGGTTATTAGACTGCCTTATAAGGCTACCTGAGAGCTGCATTGCTGTTTTCAAACTGCTGTGCAGACTGCTTTTTTCAAAGCAAAAATACCTTTATTCCTTTTGTCAGCACAGTTAAAGAGCATTCATTTTTTCACACTTTTGTGTGCAGCAGTGCTGGTGGTTATTAGGCTGCCTTATAAGGCTACCTCATAGCTGTATTGATGTGTGTACACTGCTGTGCAGACTGCTTTTATTCCTTTTTTCTGCACAGTTAGTGAGCGTTCATTTTTTCACACTCCGTATAGAGGTGTACGCTCCTCACACAGTACCGTGTACCGGCTGGTATCATGGACAAATACATGCTATCTGTGTATGACTCCAAAGTCTACAAAGATAGACAGAGATTTTCATTTTTCCATCCATACACCGTATAGAGCTGTCAGCTTGTCAAACAGTATCCCATATCTGCTGTTTGATCACGGTCAAATCGGATAATTCAAATTTTCACTCCATACACCGTATAGAGCTGTCGGCTTGTCATACAGTACTATATCTCTGCTGGTAGTTTTAAATATCAGCAATTACTGAGTCGTCAGTGCAGGCCCCTGGTCAGGAACAACACCTTTCCTTGTGTCCTTCACCCACACCAAAAGTGAAGGATGCGGCAGAAAACACTTCAGATTACTCCATGGAGCTCTTTTCACATACCATGCCTGGGTTATCAAGTCAAATCCTGAATTCCCCAGTCCAAAATGAATCTGACATGGAGTGCACTGATGCACAGCCACTGCTAGATGATTCTGCTGGTACATTGACCTAGAGCAATACATTTGCCTTGCAGTATAGTGAACCAGAATGAGACCCTGATGAAACTCAGGTGCCCCTTCCCGCATACTATACCACCTTACACGGTGTCACAGAGAATGGTGCAGATGACATTGAAGAGGAGGTGATGGATGACCCAGTTGTTGACCCGGATTGGCATCCATTGGGGGAATAGGGTGCCGCTGGCAATAGCTCAGAAGAGGAGAAGGATCCGCAGCAGGCATCGACATCGCAGCAGGAGTTATCTGGCAGGCCCGTAGCTGTACCAAAACTTGTCAAAAAATCAAAAAGAGTTGCAGGACAGCTTGGCCAGATGGTCAAATTTGCACACCGTGCAAGCCCTGAAAATGTATACCATAGTAGAGTAGAGTGACCAAAATCCTATTGATGAGGCAAAGGTTATCTGTAAGAAGTGCAGAAGGCCCTATAGTCGAGGTAAAAATCTCCGAAATTTAAACACCAGTTGCAGGTGTCGTCGCAAGGCCAAAGCAGTCAGGGAATCACAATGTTTTTGGAAGAAAGACTGAATCAAGGCCATCACCATCACCAACCCCCTCTCAATCCTTAATATCCACCGCTAGTTCCCCCTGTTGTGAGTTCATTTTCCCCTTCACTACTGAGGCCCGAGGAACTCCCTCTTCTGGTGAAGAAAGGTAGTGAGCCTGATTGTCAAACACCTGGGGCTGATGATGATGACTGGCTGAGTGGAGTTAATGACTGGATATAAGGCTGCCGACGCCCTTCTGGCCTGCGGATGATTTCTCTGTGGACTTCTAGGAAACCAGTCTGATTCCTGCTCATCTAAAGCTAAGATTTCTGCTTTGCCTTTTTGCATTAGGGTTTTGTTTTCCTTGCTTTTCTGGATTCTGCCATTCCCTGCTGGGATGAGCTGAATCTCCTTTTGCCTGTTGCTCTGTCTTCAGAATATTCCTGAGTACTGACATAGCTTTTTTGAAGCCTAGCGTCTTCAGGGCTTTTTTACTGTCAGTTTGTTGGCTCTTATTTTCATAGGGTTTTTCACGGATTGCAGACAGCAGCCTTCCTGTCCTTTCCTATCTAAGCTAGCGTGGGCCCCATCTTTGCTCAGTCTATGTTTCTGTCTGTGTTTTGTTCTTACTTCTTGCTTCACCGTCATTATATGTGGGGGGGCTGCCTTTTGCTTTGGGGTCTTCTCTGGGGCAGTTTAGATTTCCCTTTCTGTCTTTAGGCTATGTAGTCCTCCGGTTGTGATCGAGGGACCTAGGGCATCGTAGGAGCCCCCCACGGCTACTGCTAGTTGTGTTGATAGGTTCAGGGGTCTGCAATCCGATAGCTGCCAACTTCTCTGGTTTTCTGGACTTAGCTAGCATTTCTATTTTTGCCTCCTACGGTGACTCAATCATAACAGAATCACCCGCCATACCGCAGATTCTATGGTACTCAATAGCAGGAAAGAATTGTATAAAAAAAAAAAAAAAAAAGGTGTGTATATTTTTTCCTCTATATCTCTGAGGCCGTAGGGGGAATTTTTTTTTCTCTCAATGGAGATAAAGCAATTGACTGATCGCATGGAGCAGCTCGCTGCGGAAGTGCGGGGAATTTCCGCCTACCTTGCTCATTCACATGCTGCTGAACCAAAGATTCCTACACCTGATGTATTTTTTGGGGATCGGTCTAAATTTTTGAATTTCAAAAATAATTGTAAATTATTTTTTGCCTTGAAGCCTAACTCGTCAGGGAGCTCCGCGCAGCAGGTTAAAATTGTCATCTCTTTGCTGCGTGGCGATCCCCAGGATTGGGCGTTTTCTTTAAAACCAGATGATCCTATTCTGACTAATGTGAACGCATTTTTTCAGGCCTTGGGGTTGTTGTATGACGAACCTAATGCCATTGATCAGGCTGAAAAGACCCTGCTGGCATTGAACCAGGGTCGTGATTCTGCAGAATTGTACTGTCAAAAATTCCGAAAGTGGGCAGTACTTACTACCTGGAATGATAATGCCTTGGCTGCTCTCTTTCGGAAGGGGTTGTCAGAAGCCATAAAAGATACTATGGTGGGATTTCCTGTTCCCTCTGGTCTTGACGATTCTATGTCTTTAGCCATTCAGGTTGATCGGCGTTTACGCGAACGCAGAGCTGCACGAGAGGTGTTGCCACCTGTTGAACAGATGTCTGAACCTATGCAATGTGATAGAGTTTTTTCCAGAGAGCAGCGTCAGGAGTTCAGAAGGCGTAATAAGTTGTGTTTTTTCTGTGGAGATGCCTCGCATATTATTTCTGTCTGTCCTAAACGCGAGAAACGCTTTGCACACACGTTTTCTGTTGGTGGTGTTCAACCTAAGTTTCTTCTGGCTATTACTCTGATCTGCTCCCTGTCCACATTTTCCGCCAAGGCTTTTGTGGATTCGGGAGCAGCTCTAAACCTAATGGACTTGGATTTTGCTAAACGTTGTGGATTTCTGATGACACCTCTGCAGACGCCTATCCCTTTGAGGGGGATTGATGCTACTCCTTTGGCTAAAAATAAACCTCAGTTTTAGACCCAGGTGGTAATGCGGGTCGCCCCAGACCATCAAGAAAATTGCAGGTTTTTGGTGTTACATAATCTGCATGATACTATTGTTCTGGGGTTTCCCTGGTTACAAATTCATAATCCAGTTTTGGATTGGAAATCTGTGTCTGTGGTGAGTTGGGGTTGTCGGTGTGCCTTTAGTGAGGCTCCGGTGTTTTCCACCTCTCCTCAGTCGCATGATGTTCCTGATTATTTGGCGGACTTTTATGATGTATTTAGTGAGAATGAGTCTGCGTCTCTGCCTCCTCATAGGAGTTATGACTGTGCTATTGAACTGAGCCCGGGGTGTAAATTTCCCAAGGGTCGACTCTTCAATTTATCTGTACCCGAGCACGAGGCTATACGATCCTATATTAAGGAGGCGTTGGAGAAGGGTCATATTAGACCATCCTCGTCACCCTTAGGTGCTGGGGTTTTTTTTGTAGCCAAAAAGGATGGATCATTAAGACCTTGTATTGATTATCGTGCTCTCAACAAAATTACTGTTAAATATCAGTATCCGTTACCCCTGATTTCTGATCTATTCTCCAGAGTTAAAGGTGCTTGCTGGTTTACCAAGCTTGACCTCATGGGGGCATATAATCTTATTCGCATTAAGCATGGGGATGAATGGAAGACGGCGTTTAATACTCCGGAGGGACATTTTGAGTACCTGGTGATGCCTTTTGGGCTCACTAATGCCCCTTCTGTCTTCCAGTGCTTCATGAACGATATTTTCCAAGATTTTGTCAATAAATTTTTGATTATCTATCTGGATGATATTTTGATCTTCTCCAAGGATTGGGATTCTCATGTTGAACATATTCGGACTGTGTTCCGGATCTTGAGGGAGAATTCCCTGTATGTCAAAGGATCTAAATGTCTTTTTGGAGTACAGAGGATTTCTTTTGGGGATTTATTTTGTCCCCGTCAACTATTGAAATGGACCCGGCCAAGGTACAGGCCATTTACGATTGGGTTCAGCCCACTTCTTTGAAGGCCCTCCAGAAGTTATTGGGTTTTGCTAATTTTTATCGGAAATTTATAGCAAAATTTTCTAGTATTGCCAAGCCATTGACTGATTTGACTAAGAAGGGTGCTGATGTGTTAAATTGGTCTCCGGAGGCTGTTTCTTCCTTTCAGGAGCTGAAGCGAAGATTCACTTCTGCTCCGGTTTTGCGGCAACTTGATGTCTCACTTCCGTTCCAGGTAGAGGTGGATGCTTCTGAGATTGGTGCAGGAGCTGTTTTGTCCCAAAAGGATCCTGTAACATCTAAAATGAATCCCTGTGCTTTCTTTTCCCGAAAGTTCTCTCCATCTGAACGTAACTATGATGTGGGGAATCGGGAACTGTTAGCCATGAAATGGGCATTTGAGGAGTGGAGACATTGGTTGGAGGGAGCTAAGCATCAAGTCGTGGTCCTCACTGACCACAAGAATTTGATTTACCTAGAGTCGGCGAAGCGCTTGAACCCTAGACAGGCTAGGTGGGCCTTGTTTTTTACACGTTTTGATTTTGTGGTTTCTTTTCTTCCTGGAACTAAGAATGTCAAGGCTGACACCCTCTCTAGGAGCTTCTTTGCTGATTCTCCTGTGGTGACCAAGCCTGCTACCATCTTAGGCGAAGGGGTAGTTCTTTCTGCCATCTCGCCCGATTTGAGATGTGCTCTGGAAGAGTTCCAGGAGGACAAACCTGAGCGTTGTCCCAGTGGAAAGTTGTATGTTCCTGACCAGTGGAAGAAGAGAGTGATGTCTGAAGTTCATTGCTCTACTTTGGCTAGTCATCCAGGTATTTTTGGTACTAGAGATCTGGTGAGTCGGTCTTTTTGGTGGCCCTCCTTGTCTCGTGATGTCAGGAATTTTGTGCAGTCCTGTGGGACGTGCTCCCGGTCTAAATCGTGTTCTCGCTCTAGTGGGTTGTTGATGCCTTTGCCTGTCCCCAAGAGACCATGGACCCATATTTCAATGGATTTCATCTCTGATATGCCTGTCTCTCAAAGGATGACTGTTATTTGGGTGATTTGTGATAGGTTCTCTAAGATGCTTCATCTTGTACCACTCCCTAAGTTGCCGTTTTCCTCTGAATTGGTGCCCCTGTTTTTACAACAGGTGGTTCGCTTGCACGGGATTCCTGAGAACATTGTATCTGACAGAGGAGTCCAGTTTGTGTCTAGATTTTGGAGAACTTTCTGTTCCAAGCTGGGAATTTAGTTGTCCTTCTCCTCTGCTTTTCACCCTCAGACCAATGGGCAGACAGAGAGAACAAACCAGACCTTGGAGTCATATTTGAGATGTTTTATTTCTGCTGATCAGGATGATTGGGTTTCATTTTTGCCCTTGGCCGAATTTGCTTTAAATAATAGAGCTAGTTCTGCCACTTTGATGTCTCCTTTTTTTTTGTAACTTTGGGTTTCATCCTCGATTTTCTTCAGGGCAGGTGGAGCCCTCTGCCTGCCCAGGGGTTGACACTGTGGTGGAGAGAATGCACCAGATCTGGGACCAAGTGGTGGATAAGTTATCTCTCTCCCAGGAAAAGGCCCAGCGGTTTTCCAACCGACATAGGACCATTGGTCCCCAATTTAAGGTTGGTGATATGGTGTGGTTATCATCAAAAAATATTGCTATGAAGGTGGCTTCTCCTAAGTTTAAGCCTAGATTTATTGGACCTTACAAGATTTTGGAGATTATTGATCCGGTCTCCTTTCGTTTGGCTCTTCCTGTCACATTTAAAATCCATAATGTGTTCCATAAATCTTTGTTGAAGAGGTTTGTTGAACCTGTTTTTCCGGGGGTTGCACCTCCAGACCCTGTATTGGTTGAAGGTAACATGGAATATGAGGTAGAGAAAGTACTGGATTCCTGTCTGGCTAGACGGAGACTCCAGTATTTGGTTAAGTGGAAGGGTTATGGGCAGGAGGATAATTCCTGGGTCTCTGCCTCTGATATTCATGCCAAAAGATTGGTGCATGCCTTTCATCGGGCTCACCCTGATCGCCCTGGTGGCGTGGTTGAGGGTTCGGTGACCCCTCCTCAAGGGGGGAGGTACTGTTGTGAGTTCATTTTCCCCTTCACTACTGAGGCCCGAGGAACTCCCTTTTCTGGTGAAGAAAGGTAGTGAGCCTGATTGTCAAACACCTGGGGCTGATGATGATGACTGGCTGAGTGGAGTTAATGACTGGATATAAGGCTGCCGACGCCCTTCTGGCCTGCGGGTGATTTCTCTGTGGACTTCTAGGAAACCAGTTTGATTCCTGCTCATCTAAAGCTAAGATTTCTGCTTTGCCTTTTTGCATTAGGGTTTTGTTTTCCTTGCTTTTCTGGATTCTGCCATTCCCTGCTGGGGTGAGCTGAATCTCCTTTTGCCTGTTGCTCTGTCTTCAGAATATTCCTGAGTACTGACATAGCTTTTTTGAAGCCTAGCGTCTTCAGGGCCTTTTTACTGTCAGTTTGTTGGCTCTTATTTTCATAGGGTTTTTCACGGATTGCAGACAGCAGCCTTCCTGTCCTTTCCTATCTAAGCTAGCGTGGGCCCCATCTTTGCTCAGTCTATGTTTCTGTCTGTGTTTTGTTCTTTCTTCTTGCTTCACCGTCATTATATGTGGGGGCTGCCTTTTGCTTTGGGGTCTTCTCTGGGGCAGTTTAGATTTCCCTTTCTGTCTTTAGGCTATGTAGTCCTCCAGCTGTGATCGAGGGGCCTAGGGCATCGTAGGAGCCCCCCACGGCTACTGCTAGTTGTGTTGATAGGTTCAGGGGTCTGCAATCCGATAGCTGCAAACTTCTCTGGTTTTCTGGACTTAGCTAGCATTTCTATTTTTGCCTCCTACGGTGACTCAATCATAACATCCCCCCATGCAGCTCTCAAGTCCAGCTCACCCTACCAGACACTCTGAGTAGGACAAGAAAGTACTCATCATCTCATTCGCGTACACTGGCTTTGAACGGCTACATTGCCAAACTGATCTCATTGGAGTTGATGCCCTTTCGTTTGGTTGAAAGCGAAGCGTTCCGAGACATCATGGCCTACGCTGTCCCATGCTATGACCTACCCAGTCTGCACTTCTTTTCTCGAAAAGCCATCCCTGCCCTCCACCTCCATGTGAAAGACCGCATTGTGCATGCACTCAAACAATCTGTGAGTGGAAAGGTGCACCTCACAACAGATGCATGGGCCAGTAGGCATAACCAGGGCCGTTACGTGCCCATCACTGTGCAATGGGTTAATGTGGTGGATGCTGGCTCCACAGGGGACAGCGGAAGTGGAACAGTGCTGCCTAGCCAACGGTATAGGAAACAGTTGGCTGTAGGCGTTCCACCCTCCTCCTTCTCCTCCAGAAGCAAAATCTCGTCCACAGAGCGCTGTCGCACGACCACTCGATCCGCAGCTGCCAGTGTTGCACAAGAGGTGTCCCACTATCGAACAGCTAGTGGTAAGCGGCAGCAGGCTGTTTTAAAGATTATGTCTTTGGGCAACAAAAGACACACCGCAGAGGTACTGGCCGACTACTTGCATCGACAAACTGAGTCATGGCTGGGTAGTCCACATCTTGAGCCAGGCAAAGTAATCAGTGATAATGGCCGTAATTTTGTGGCAGCCATAGCCCTTGCAAAACTGAAACATATACCTTGCCTGGCTCACACCTTGAACCTGGTGGTGCAGTGCTTCCTACATAATTATCCGGAGTTTACAACCCTGCTCAATAAGGTGCGAAGACTGTGCTCGCACATCCGTCGCTCGCCCATACACTCCAGTCATATGCAGAAGCTGCAGCGATCGCTCCAACTCCCAAAGCACCGCCTAATCATAGACTTTGCAACAAGGTGAAACCCACCCTGCATATGGTTGAGAGGCTGTGAGAACAGAGGCAGGCTGTAATGCATTTGTGGGAGGATACACGGACAGGCAGTTTGAGAGAAGACATGCAATTGTCGGGTTTGCAGGGGTCAAAGCTGAAAGAGCTCTGTAAAGTCCTTCAGTGTTTTGAGGAATGCACACGGCTGGTAAGCGCAGACGATGCCATCATAAGCATGAGCATACCACTTATGCGTCTGCTCATGCAAACTTTGACGCACATTAAGGATCATGTGTCTGCAGAAGAGGAGGATGAAGAGGAGGAGGGAAGCCTTGATGACAGTCAGCCATTGTCAGCGATGGCAACTGACCTGGACGAGATGGAGGAAGAAGAGGAAGAGGAGGATGAGGGGGATGATTATTTTGGGGAGGAGGATGCTTCTCAGGGGCCAAGAGAGAATGTTGGTGTGCCAAGTTCAGGTACAGGGTTTTTGCGTGACTGGAGGGATGTTGATTTCCATGAAACTGCTCCTCCACCCACCACTGGCAGTGCATCATTGACACCTGGAACATTGGCCCACATGTGTGATTATGCCTTGCGGATCCTAAAAAGGGACCCCCTCATTGCCAAAATGATGAAGGATGACAACTACTGGTTGGCCAGCATCTTGAATCCACGCTATAAAGGCAAATTACAAAACATCATGCCACAGGAGAACCTAGAGATAATATTGGCGAACAAACAAGCAACTCTGGTAAACCGTTTGTTGGAGGCTTTCCCAGCAAACAGCACCGGTGCAGGTTCTCCCACGAGCCGTAGAGGCAAAATTGGAAGAGTTGTTCGTGGTGCACACAGTCGAAGTGGCGCTGGGGACAGGGGTTTCATGACCATGTTGTGGACTGATTTTGCAAGTACCGCTCACACGACTGCTAATACAGAATCGATTGCAAGTGACAGGAGACAGCAGTTGTCAACTATGGTTACAAACTACTTCTCCTCCCATATCGATGTTCTCCCTCACAGGTCATTCCCCTTTGACTATTGGGCCGCTAAACTGGACACCTGGCCTGAATTGGCACAATATGCCTTACAGGAGCTCGCATGCACTCAGGGCCGGCCCGAGAGATTACGGCGCCCTAGGCGAAACTATTTTGTTGCGCCCCTACTATTCTTGGCAGTAGATGAAAACTTGGGATATAAATTTAGGAGCAAAATAAACCACAACAGCAATGATTAATTAACTCTCTCCTAACTCTTTAATCTCCTGAGAAGTTGTATAAGACAAATATATACAAAGTAATCAATAACACAAAACAAAAATTTTTGTTTCCTTGCCTTTTTTTTTAAAAGGATGACACTAAGTCACCGAGATTAATTTGTTTAGCAACTTCAGATTCTATCGAAATTGTTGCCAACCCAACCAACCTCTCTTGCATCATATTTGCCCTTAAATATGTACACTTTTCTTTCCATCCCTAAAACTTTTTGCCTTTTGAAAAGATTTTTTATAATTTTTTCTATTTTTCCTCTGGCGCCCCCTTTGGGTCGGCACCCTAGGCGGCCGCCTAGTTCGCCTATACGTTCGGGCCGGCCCTGCTTGCACTGCTGCTAGTGTGTTATCTGAAAGAGTCTTCAGTGCTGCTGGATCAATCCTGACAGAAAAAAGGACCCGTCTGTCGACCCAAAATGTTGATGATCTAACCTTCATTAAAATGAACCATGCATGGGTTTCCAAGGAATTTGTCCCACCTTCCCCTGATGACACATAGGTGGCAATAAATATGGCTCACTTTTATCCTCCTCTTCCTCGTACTTCTCCACTTCCTTTAATTGCAGCTGCTGATTGTACTGCCGAGACATCAACATATGGCATTTTTTCAACCTCCCTAACTGGGCTGCCCCCCATTGCCATGGTCACCACCTGGCGCACCCGGGCAAGTGCAGTTGCCATGAACAGGTGGGTGGGCCCACTCGCCGTTAAAACACACCGCCGTACTATGAGGATCCCTGTGCCAGTACCGCCGCCCACGAGTGTGCCCCCCCTGCTTGCTAAGGGCCCAAGCACTTGCAAGACTTACCTCTCCCTGCTCCACCGCTGTGTAGTCTGGCCAGTTAAATCATTCACAGGGACGAGCAATTCAACTTTGCAGAACTGATCGATGATGGCTAAAACTTAGCTATGGCCAGTCCTGCTGGGCTCTACCTTCAGATGATCAATGGCTACCATTTGTAATGGACGTTGACTCCCAATCTAATGCAGGGGTGCTTTATGATCAGCTTTAACAGTTTTCCTAGTCACAGACGTGTGACATTCCTGCCACCTTTTCACAAAGTCTCCTCTCATGGCAATCCAATAGAATCACCTACGGCCTGTTGCTTCTGTCTTTTGCATTCCAAAGTTAACAGACGGATCATGATAGGCAGTGAGGTCCATGTGTACATCTCTCCCTGTGATCAAAATTTGATGGAGACGAGTAACGGTGATGGGATCCACGCTACTGCTAGACAGCAACTCTTTAATCACAAACATCTGGTTTTGCATTCTCCACAGACAAATTAATTGAGGGTCAGCATCGCCTCTGCGAACCCTCCCTGGAGGTTTTCCCGTGATTACTAATTTATAAAATTTATGCAGTCACTAAACTTTCCGTCTGGAGTTGTAGCCATCTTGTTTCCTGTAGTGGACAGTCTGGACTGGTTTACTGACACTGAAATATATACGAATATTTAAAAGTACCCCAACACTGTTTACTGTTGTACGCTTCAAATCCATTTCCCTTTTTCTAATTTTTATATTCTGGTGTAATCCGTACTGAGCCTGTGAGAGTTTGTGTCTGACTCTTTCAAAAAATAGGGACTGGGATATTTAAAATGACACCAACACTGTATGCAGCTTTCCGCTTGTAATATATTACCCTTTTTGTACTTTTTATATTTTTGTCTAATCCCTACTGAGCCTGTGAGTGTATTTTTCAGACTCCAGATATATAGATGGATATTTCCAATTTCCCCTGGACTGGATACGCTTTGTATCTGCTGATACAGTACCTTTTTTCAACATGTATGAGTACGATTAAATCCATACTGACAGAGTGAGCGGGTGTGGTTGACTCATGAAATTTGGTGGTTGGAAAAAATAATGGAATGACATGGAAACATAAAAAAAACCTTACTGTATATACTCGAGTATAAGTCGACCAGAGTATAAGCCGACCCCCCTAATTTTGCCACAAAAAACTGGGAGAACTTATTGACTCGAGTATAAGCCTAGGGTGGGAAATTCTCCACAGATTATTCCCCTATATGGTGTCCACAGAAGAAGCTCCATAGATTGTTCCCCCATATGCTGACCCCAGAAGAAGCTCCATAGATTGTTCCCCCATATGCTGCCCCCAGAAGAAGCTCCATAGATTGTTCCCCCATATGCTGACCCCAGAAGAAGCTCAACAGATTGTTCCCCCATATGCTGCCCCCAGAAGAAGCTCCATAGATTGTTCCCCCATATGCTGCCCCCAGAAGAAGCTCCATAGATTGTTCCCCCATATGCTGCCCCCATGCTGCTGCTGCATGTAAAAATAAAAAAATGACATACTCACCTCTCCGTCGCTGGGTGTCAGATACTCACCTGTCCTGCGTCCATGGCTGCTCACCGCTATCTGCCACGTCATCAGTCCGTGACGTTCAGACTGCAGGGGGCGCGGCGCGCACTAACCACGTCACCACGCCCTCTGCTGTCTGAAGTCACTGACCGATGACAGACAGCAGCAAGCAGCCATGGACGCAGGACAGGTGAGTATCGCTATACCTACCCGTCCTGACGCTGTGTCTTGAGCCCCCAGCTTCTCCGCGATCTCTCTTCCTGCCTTCAGCAGTCATGTGGTACCGCTCATTAAAACTCATGAATATGCGTATATTCATGAGTTTTAATGAGCAGCACCACGTGACCGCTGAAGGCAGGAAGAGAGAGCACGGGGAGAAGCTGGGGGCTCAAGACACAGCGTCAGGACGGGTAAGTATGACCTGACATCTCCGCCCCCTCCGACCCCCTATGTATATGACTCGAATATAAGGCGAGAGGGGGACTTTCAGCCCAATTTTTAGGGCTGAAAATCTCGACTTATATTTGAGTATATACGGTAGGTTAATATGGTGTTGGTCCACCGATTGCAGCGATTGCAGCCTCGATTATCCGAGGTATGGATTCATACAAGGTGTTAATTTTTTGCAAAGGAATTATAGCCCATTCTTCAGTTAAAACACCCTCCAGTTCTTTGAGCGACAATGGTGGTGGAAATCGACGTCTAACTTGAATCGATAAAATCTGCCATAAATGATGAATAATGTGGAGATCTGGGGATTGAGGGAGACAGATGAGATGCTCAACTTCATTACAGTGTTACTCGTGCCATGCTTTAATGATTCGAGCTGTATGAATTGGTGCATTATCATCCTGAAAGATGGCGTTCCCCTCCGGGAATAGTGCTTGATCCATAGGATGCACTTGGTTGCCCAAAATACCTAAATAATCGCGGCTGTTACTGGAGCGCCCCGCGGGGCCTGGGGGTACTCGGTACCGGGCCCATTGACTTCCATGGGGGACGGTGTCACGGCGGCGGCGACCCGGTCCGTGGCCCAGAGGCGTCCAGTAATAAAATAAGGGAAAGTTGTGTGGCATTTATGTGGTAAAAATGAAAATAAAGTTATTAGATGGTGAGATATGTGACGCCACCTGTGGTATTCTGGTCAGAGGTGACCAGCGCTGCGGTGTTGCTTCTCTGGGATGGATGTTGGGCGCAGCTATGATGTTGTAGCCCTCCACAGGTAGGGCTGTAGTCCCAGGGCAAAGATGTTAAATAAATAGTAAAAATGGCTGTGAACGTTGGGGTGCAGAGAAATGAGAGAAAGACCTTTTACTGGTAATTGGTTGTAGTCCGGAGTACCACATACAGGTGATGGGATGAGTCCGGCTCGCCTGGAGGCATTCAGGGGATCCACCTTGCCAGGTGGGCACTTAGGGCCTTCCTTTCTGTGCTTTGTGTGTGGGTCTCTGCTGTATATGACTATGCTGCGACCCTCTGTTCATGATGGTTTCACTAACCTGTATGGCTGTCAGCATGAGCCTATTCCACGAGTACTGTCCCTTTCACTATCAGCCCTGGGCTCCTTATCCACTGACGTGCCCTCAGGTGTTCAATGTGCAGAGGAATTTACAAACCCCTGTACTTTCAGATTCGGCTATCGGGGCGTACAGCTCCTGTCAGCTTAGGATTCTGATGTCCCTTCTCCCTTTATTAGCGCTTCACTCAAGGGTCTGCTATATGCAGTATTTTAGCTTCCCTAGAGTCTCTCAGTCTCTGCTCTTGTCCTTTCCCTCTTCACAGATCAGCTCTGCCTATCGAGCTCCTCTTAGATTAGCTCCCTGTCTTCACCTCACAGGATCTTCTAGAAAGGTCTCTTTACCTCACGTCCTCACGTTTAACTGCCATCATTACTCCTCACAGCTCACAGCTGCTTTGTTTCCATGACAACCCCCTCAGCTGACTTCTAGCTGACTCACCCACCCCCTCTACTGGCCAGAATTTATAAGGCAGTTCCCTTTTCTGACCTGCAGCAGGAAATTGTGATTAAATCTATGCTGCCTGGCATGGGGGTCCCTTTTCTGCCTCCAAGCATGACTTCACCTCTTAGAGGGAGGCGATGTCACTGTGACAAGAGGACTCTGGGGTGTCACATTCTCCCCCCAGTTAAGTTCAGTACTCCTGGACTGAGGAAACATAACAAGAATTGTTAACAGCAACAATTAATGAAAATCTACAAAGTCTTAAAAATTGTAAAAAATATCAAAAACCAGACAAGAAAAAGAAAACAATAGCACAGTTACTGCAGCGACCAGTCCTTATGCTGCTGTCCAGGAATTGTCTTTGTGCTTGTACCTGGAGTTTGGTTGGTGGGAACCGCCTTAACCCACTTTGTGTGTCGTCCCTTGGCGTGGCTACAGGACACTCTGTAGATGGGCCTGTTTTTCGGCCACGCCGACGGCTTATTTCCTAGGCCTTTTTGGAGTAACTATTTACAAATACAGTTCTGACCACACATAGTCCTGTGGCCAAATTGTCCTTTGTGTAGAGTGTGAGGTGAATGTAGTGGTCTGGGTCAATGTACCAGCAGAATCATCTAGCAGTGGCTGGGCCTCAGTGCACTTGTGGCGCCCCCAGTACGGTCACCACAGTGGCATTACCTTCCTCCTAGGGAGTGTGATGTCATGCTTGGGAGCAACGAAGGATCTCTCTAGCAGTTAAACGAACACACAACACATTTCCCACTCCAGGCCAGCAGGGAGACCTCTGAACCTGACTGCTGAGGAGCTGCTGTCTGTGGTCAAGAGGAGGTAAGTTAGGGCAGTCTGTGAAGGGAAGGGGAAGTGTGTGGACATGTGAAGGGGAGCTGGAGGATGAGCAGAGTTAAGGCTCACTCCTAGCTTGAGCGCATGGTCCGGATTCCGGTTTCCGAGTTTGTAGGGACACTGACGTTCCTGCAGCAGAAACCGGAGGAAGTAGCAGCTGTAAATGCTCTCTACCCAACTAAGGCTCGGAGGCCCCAGCAGCGACATGTGGGAGCCAGAAAGAAAAGGCTACGGCTGCCTGTCATACGAGAAAGTTCCAAGAGAGAGTCAACAGGGGGAACTTCATTGAACTCAGCACTGCGAGTACCTCAGATAAGCGCTAGAACAGAGGCCACACTACCTATCTGCAGAGAGAGAATTCCAAATTGGCTTCCAGGCTAACCAACTCCTTCTCTATCTGTACTCTTGGTCCTGGACGGCACTTACCAAGTACAGGTAAAGGAACTGCACGACTGTGTCTGTCCTCTCTCTCCTGTGCCTGGCGCACGGCTCTGCTACATCCTGCACTGCACACCATCTACCAACTCTTTCATGTGCCCTGTGACAATGGCCATACCTGTGCAGGGCTTCTACATCTTAGCTGCACCACAACTTCTGTCCCAGAGAAGCGCCACTGCAGCGCTGGTCAATCTACTCAGAAACCACAGGTGGCATCACGTATCATTCACCTATAAACGTAATTCACCCCTTTGCATGGATGCCCAGGGCCACGGAACGGGTCACCACCACTGTGACACATCCCAGGGAGACACTGTCCCGATACCGATTAACCCCACTGCCCTGCCTGGCCACTCACACTCCTTGTCAGATTCATCTTGGACTGGGGAATTCATGATTTGACTTGATAACCCATGCATGGAATGATAGAAAGAGCTACATGGACTAATGTGAAGTGTGGCCTGCTGCCTCATTCAGTATTTGTGGGGGTGCAGGACACAAGGAAAGGGGTTCTTCTTGACCAGGAGCCAGCACTTGATGACTCAGTGCTTGCATTTTTTGAAACTTTAGAAGAGGAGGGCATATTTGCTGGAGTCTGTTTCGGCAATGTAAGCCCAAACCAGTTCCTCATGCCCCGGCTTTAAAAACGGTTAACCTACTCCCAGAAAAGGTAGCCTTCCAGGCGTTCCATAGACAGACCATGACGCAGACTCAACACCTCCTGCCTTAGCTGCTATTGTGCTTTTGCCACTACCAGCAGATGCACCACCACCATCAGCACCAGCTTGCCCCCCCACGCCCACGTCCGTGGCCTCTTCCACCAAACTTCCAAATTTAGCACAAAATAGACACAAAATAACATCACATATATGGTACTGTATCAGAAGCGTACAGCTCTATTTAGTCAAAGGATAATTGTCAATCTCCATATATATTCCATCAGTCACACAGAGACACTCCCAGGCTCAGTATGGATTAGACAAGAATATAATAAGTAGACAAAGTGTACAGTATCATCAGATAGCAGGTATATAGCATAGTTTAAACATTAACAATGTACGTCTATATATCATGAGTAGTGTTGAGCCACCCTGCTAGTGTTTTGGTTCGTCGCACAGGAGGCAAGTTCGTCGAACTGAAAACAATGGCAGGCAAACACAAACACATACTAACACATACAAAACAATTACAAAACACCTGAAAAGGTATCCCAAAGCCGACAAAATGCTCAGAAGCCGAAAATAACATATGGAAAAGGGCAACTACATTTACAAAAGAGGTGGAGGAGTAAAAGGAGGAGGTGGAGGAGACACAGATCTAGGCTTGCAATGGCCTTATGAAGTCAAGAAAGTATGGACTAAAAATGTAAAAACCAAACCCAAAAAAACAAAATCTGAAAGCAAACACGAACATATACCTTCATACTTCCCACCAATAAATTATGGCAACTGGCGATCGGGCAGCGTTATTCCCACCAACCTCCAAACAGCGTCCATGAAGCCAAAGTGTTTGCTTTCCGGGGGCAGTATGATTGCAAAGCTGAACCTTAAAGGAATGTCCAAAAGGGCACCACCAGGAGTGGAGCCTGCGGCTTAATTGGACTACACCCGGGAAACCACAACCATGCCACCTCAAAAAAAGATGCACACATTGAAAGCTTTGTCGGTTGTGTGTGTGTGGTGTGGTATGTCCATTTGTAGTTGTGCTAGCGATTTGTCAGCTTTTTCCGTTAACGAACGAGACTCACGCATGCCCATGCGGTACGCATAAAGCTTACTAGAGGGATACGCGAGGCTCTGGCACGCGCGATCGAGCAATAACAGGGCTATCATGGCCTTCCATGTCTGGGGCTACATGCGCGCTACACTGAAAGGACCATCTTTTGTCGCTTGCAGGTGCAGATAACCCGCTGAACACCGTTAGTGATGGGGATCTAGGATTCCAATAATTCGCCGTGAACGATGATTTCCCAGTAAGTGCAGGTCAACAGCAATTCCTGATTTCGGCCTAACCGCCATTCCAGAAAAAATGCAAAACAGTATGTGTCCAAACCATAGGTGCTGTAGCTTGCTTAACAGCTCTGCAGCCGTTCTCAGGCCCAGTATGGAATCTACAAGATTCGAGAAAGTTGATAAAGGGTACAGTTTCACCGGATAACACGTATATATGTTGCATAGTTTACACATCAAAAACCTATGTGTATCGATCAGGAGGCAGGCTCAGAAGGTCTCAGGCCCAGTTTGGATTAGACCAGATTGTACAAAGTTGAGATAGGGTACATTATCACTGGATAGCAGGTATATAGAGCATAGTTTAAACATTTAAAATCTCCATGTTCTCTGCATGGATTACACAACAATCTAAAAACTAGAAAAAAAGGAAATGTATTTCAAGCATACACCATGATACACTTTTGGTGGTATTTTTAAAACTTCATTTATATTTCTGTCTCAGTAAGACAGCCCAGACTCTCTGCAATAGGAAATTAGATGCATACAGTTATTTACCTAAAGTCTAGTGATTGCAGAAATCTACGAACTACTATTCACGGGAACAACTTCCGTCACAATTCTCAGAGGCGATGCTGACCCTAAATTAATTAGTGTGTGGACACAGCAAAAACCTTTCTTTGTGAAGAAAGTGTTGCTGTAACGCAGTACCATTGATCCCATCGCCGTTACTCATATCCATCCAATTTTGATCACAGGGAGAGATGTAAACATGGTGCTCACTGCCTATCACGATCTGTCACGTAACTTTGGAGTGCAAAACACAGAAGCCACAGGCCACAGGCGATTCAATTGGATTGGCATGAGAGGGAGGGCACATTTAAAAATGTGCGCTGGAATGTCACACGTCTGTGGGTAGGAAAACTGTTAAAGCTGATGAGAAACCACCACTGCATCTCATTGTGAGTCGACGTCCATAAGAAATGGAAGCCATTGATCATCTGAAGCTGGATCCCGGCCAGCGGGACAGGGCATAGCTACGTCTTAACCATCAGTTCACCAAATTTGAAGTGTCAGTCCCAGTGATGGATTTGACAGCCCAGACTACACAGCGGAGGAGCAGGGAGAGGTAAACATTGCAAATGCTGGGGCCCTGCCCAAGCAAGGGGGGCCCACTCGTGGGCGTTGGTACTGGCACTGGGCCCCTCATAGTATGGCGGTGTGTCTGACGGTGGGTGTGCACCACCCCGTCAGAGACACTTGATTGCACTATGAGGGACCCTGTGCCAGTGCCTGCACCCACGAGTTGGCCCACCCACCTGTTCTGGGCAATGGCACTCGCACGGTTGCGTGCGCTCGGTGGTGACCCCGGCCATTGGGAGGAGGAGGCTGCCCAGTTAGGGAGGTTTACAAAATGGCATATGTTGATGTGGGACATTCACCTGCTGCTAAAGGCGAAATTGGTCAAGTCCCAGGAACAGGCAGACCAAAGAAAACAATTTTCCTGGCAACCTATGTGTCATCAGGGTAAGGTGGGACAAAATCCTTGGAAACCCATGCATGGTTCATTTTAATGAAGGTTAGATCATCCACATTTTGGGTCGACAGATGGGTCCTTTTTTCTGTCAGGATTGATCCAGCAGCACTGAAGACTCTTTCCGATAGCACACTTGCAGCTGGGCATGCAAGCTCCAGTAAGGCATATTGTGCCAATTCAGGCCAGGTGTCTAGTTTAGCTGCCCAATTGTCAAATGGGAATGACCTATGAGGGAGAAAATCGATATGGGAGGAAAAGTAGTTTGTAACCATACTTGACAAGTGCTGTCTCCTGTCACTTTCAATCGATGCAGTATTACCAGTCTTGTGAAAAGTCAGTCCACAACATGGTCATGAAACCCCTGTCTCCAATGCCACTTCTGATGTGTCCACCACCAACACCGCTTCCAAGTTGCCCCCAGCCCGTATGGCTCGTGTGAGAACCATCACCGTTGCTGTGTGCTGGGAATGCCTCAACCAACCGTTTTACGCGAGTAGCTTGTTTGTTAGCCAATATTAGGTCAAGGTTCTCCTGTGGCATGATGTTTTGGAATTTGCCTTTATAGCGTGGATCCAGGATGCTTGCCAACCAGTAGTCATCATCGTTCATCATTTTGGCAATACGGGGGTCCCTTTTTAGGATCTGCAAGGCATAATCTGACATGTGGGCCAATGTTCCCGGTGTCAACGATGCACTGTGAGTGCTGGGTGGAGGAGCACTTTCTGGCAAATCCACATCCCTCCAGTCATGCACAAACCCTGTACCAGACCTTGCCACGCCAACATTTTCTTTTGCCCCACGAGAAGCATCCTCCTCCCCTAAATAATCATCCCCATCATCATCCTCCTCCTCTTCCTCTTCTTCCTCCACCTCATCCACGACAGTTCCCTGACCAGACAATGGCTGACTGTCATCAAGGCTTCCCTCCTCCTCTTCCTCCTCATCAACCTCGGCTGCAGATGCCTGCTCCTTAATGTGCGTCAAAGTTTGCATGAGCAGACGCATAAGTGGGATGCTCATGCTTATGATGGCGTCGTCTGCGCTTACCAGCCGTGTGCATTCCTCAAAACACTGAAGGACTTTACAGAGGTCTTACAGCTTCGACCACTGCACACCTGTCAACTCCATGTCTGCCCTCAAAGTGCCTGCCCGTGTATCCTCCCACAAATGCATTACGGCCTGCGTTTGTTCGCACAGCCGCTCAACCATGTGCAGGGTGGAGTTCCACCTTGTTGCAACGTCGATAATTAGGCGGTGCTTGGGAAGGTGGAGCAATCGCTTCTGCATACGTCTGGACTGTACCGGTGACTGGCGGATGTGCGAGCACAGTCTTCGAACCTTAGGGAGCAGACCTGTTAAATCCGGATAATTAGTGAGGAAGCACTGCACCACCAGGTTCAAGGTGTGAGCCAAGCAAGGTATGTGGCTGAGTTTTGAAAGGGCTATGGCTGCCACAAAATTCTGGCCGTTATCACTAACTACCTTGCCTGCCTCAAGATGAAGACTGCCCAGCCATGACTCAGTTTGTCGCTGAAAGTAGTCAGCCAGTACCTCTGCGGTGTGTCTGTCGCCCAAGCACATCATCTGCAACACAGCCTGCTGACGCTTTCCACTAGCTGATAGATAGGGGGAAACCTCGTTTGCAACACTGTCAACTGCGGATGCAGTGCTCGTGCGACTGCGCTCTGTGGACCAGCTTTCGCTTCTGGAGGAGGAGGAGGGTCGAACGCCTACAGCAAACTGTTTCCTATACCGTGGGCTAGGCAGCACTGTGCCACCACCGCTGTCCCCTGTGGACCCTGCATCCACCACATTAACCCAGTGCGCAGTGATGGACACGTAACAGCCCTGGCCATGCCTACTGGACATTGCATCAGTTGTGAGGTGCACCTTTCCACTCACTGACAGCTTGAGTGCATGGACAATGCGGTCTTTCACATGAAGGTGGAGGGCTGGGATGGCTTTGCGAGAAAAGAAGTGGCGACTGGGTAGTTCATAGCGTGGAACTGCTTAGGCCATTAGTTCGTGGAAAGCTGCGCTTTCAACCAACTAATAGGGCATCATCTCTAACGAGATTAGTTTGGCAATGTGGGTGTTCAAAGCCAGTGTACACGGATGAGAGGATGAGTACTTTTTTGTCCTACTCATAGTCTCTGGTAGGGTGAGCTGGACTTGAGAGCTGGATATGGTGGAAGTAGCGGTGGACATGGCGGACTGAGAGAGGGTTGATGATGGTGATGGAGTTGGTGTTCTTTCTGATGGCCTAAATTCAGTGTTTAGTTGAAATAACAGTGTGATTCCCTGAATGATTTGCCCTTGCGACGACAACTCAACATTTGCTGCTGGTGGTGTGCTAACCGGTGGACTTACAGTGGGGGAAACAATGTTGCGTTGCTGACTACCTCCTTTGGGAGCAGTAGCACATGTGGTACATGAGTTTTGGTAGTCCATCCACGCTTGCAAGTGCATGGTGGTTAAATGTCTTAGCATGCAACTGGTATTCAAATTTCCCAGATTTTTCCCTCGGCTAAAGGTCTTTGTGCACTTCTTACAGATTACTTTTGCCTGATCATTAGGATTTTGTTGAAAAAAGTGCCACACTGCACTCTTCCAACTAGGGAAGATAGTTTGAGGCCTTGCACGCTGTGCTTTTTTGACCATCTGGCCAAGCTGTCCTGCACTTTTTTGGGTTTTTGTAACCCGTTTTTGGACTGCTCCGGGCCTGCCAGATAACAACTGTTGCGATGTCGATGCACGCTGCGAATGCTCCTCCTCTTCTGAGCTATTGGCAGTGGCACACTCTACCCCCAATGGATGCCAATCTGGGTCAACAACTGGGTTATCCATCACCTCCTCTTCAATGTCATGTGCACCTTCCTCTGTGTCACCATGTAAGGTGGTATAGTATGCGGGAGGGGGCAACTGAGTTTCATCAGGGTCAGATTCTGGCTCAGTACACTGCGAGGACAATGTAGTGCTCTGAGTGAATGTACCAGCAGATAAATCTAGCAGTGGCTGTGCATCAGTGCACTCCATGTCAGATTCATCTCGGCCTGGGTAATTCATGATTTGACTTGATAACCCAGGCATGGTATGTGAAAACAGCTCCATGGAGTAATCTGCAGTGTGGCCTACCGCATCCTTCAATTTTGGTAGGGGTGAAGGACACAAGGAAAGGTGTGGTTCATGACTATGAGCCCCCAATGACGACTCAGTGCTTTAATTTTTTAAAACTTCAGAAGAGGAGGCGATAGAGCTGGAGGCTGAGTCACAATGTAAGCCAAAACTTGTTCTTGAAGCCCTGGCATTAGAAGCGGTTTATCTACTCCCAGAAAAGGGAGCCTTCGAGACCTTGTGTAGCCAGACGATGATGCAGCCTCAACACCTCCAGTATTAGGTGTTATTTTGCTTTTGCCACTGCCTGCAGATCCACCACCAACACCAACACCATCATTACCAGTTGCCAACCCCCGCCCACTTCCACGGACTCTTCCATCACACTTCCTCATTTTTTGGAAAAATTTACCCAAATTTACACCAACTCTGTGGTACTGTAAAACAAGGTACAAGGTGTATATAGTACTGGGGAGAATTGGAATGTCTGTACACTTCAGGACACTGTGGGATTCAGTCAGGCCCTGTTTATTTAACACCGCAATATGACAGGCAGATTCTCTATGCTGTTAGAAAGGTGTATAGAGGACTGTGTAGAATTGGAATGTCTCTACACTTCAGGACACTGTAGGATTCAGTCAGGCCCTGTTTATTTAACACCGCAATATGACAGGCAGATTCTCTATGCTGTTAGAAAGGTGTATAGAGGACTGTGTAGAATTGGAATGTCTCTACACTTCAGGACACTGTGGGATTCAGTCAGGCCCTGTTTATTTAACACCGCAATATGACAGGCAGATTCTCTATGGTGTTAGAAAGGTGTATAGAGGACTGTGTAGAATTGGAATGTCTCTACACTTCAGGACACTGTGGGATTCAGTCAGGCCCTGTTTATTTAACACCGCAATATGACAGGCAGATTCTCTATGCTATGTGCAGTTAAAATTAAAACCAAAACAGACGGGACACAGATGTACTGCCATAATAACAAAAATCATTAATTTCTGTATACAGGTGATGAATTATCATTTAAATATATATTCCCTCGATATTATATCATATATATCACCAAAAAGGGGGTATATATCCCCCAAGCAGCGTTAGGTAGCAAATATACTATCATACATATCCAAAAATGAATGAATATAATAACTCCCCAGTCAGCACAGCCTAACATGTACAGAATTATAGGGATATAAGGATGTAATACCTGATACATACCCAGTTAGGACTGCTGAACCACGAGGGAGATACTATCAGAGGGAAAGTGCAGATGGCAGCACAGCCGTGTCGCCCCGACGCGCGTTTCGGCAATCCTTCGTCAGGGGGCATGACGCAAAATGTAAGTGACGAGTATAAAAAGAGAACCGGAACCAATCGTCATGAACCGGAAGTGGCGTCAGTTACTAAGGCAACCACAATAGCTGACACTCTCGACCGCCTCTACTCGGGGTGCACCGGGAGATTTCGACACAGTGCACACATCTGAGGAGGCGGGAGAAGACAGACCGAAACATAGAGGACCATAAGAAGGAATGCCATAGTTGACACATGCGCTATCACGTACCACATCAATTTCAGCCGGCATCCGCGTCAGAGGGGGTGGCGTCGGCACACCGATCATGTGACCTGATGTCAACCAACACCTCAGACGCTAATGCTCGGCGGGCACAGAGAAGGTGCGGCACGCATGCATACAAAACAATAATATTGTCTTAACAAATGTTGATCATAGCCATTTAAGAATATCAATATAATATTCTACAGCCATGCAAAAAATGCAGACAGTAGTCATTAATGGTCATTTTAGGACAATTACCTATAAATACAATAAGATGACATCACCGTAGAATGGCATCCATACATTGTCATATAAGGCAATAACCATAGCCATCAGTCACTATGTCTAAGGCTATATGACCATAGCCATGAAATAATCACTCCATGGCCATATATACAATAGGAACAGAATATAAGACTAAAGGATCATAAGTTCACCATTCTATGTCCAAACACGATAAATAAATTGAAGCCATAGATATAGGTAGCCATCAAAGGACATCAATATAATATTCGAAGGTAGAAAAATAATAATAATAACTATAAATATGATATAAATTCAATATTACATGTCCATACATAATGATAAATGCATCAAAGTCATGAATATAGATAGCCATAAAAAATATATCGATACAATGTTACATAATAGAAAGGTAATAATAAAATTAGCTATCGATATCAAAATGCAAATGACAAAAAAATGGTGATATATATAATAATTTAGTAAACAATGACCAAATATTGAGATATTATGCTGATACATATCAATATCACTCACAAATAACCAGATTGTCTGCAAATATAAATAAGAAATAACTATGGCATCCCTACATATAGACAATAGCTGACACACAAGACAAAAATATATCCAAATTTATTTCAAATGGACGGATTCATCCACTCAGATGGATGCGACCAATATATTCTTGTCAATAGTATCAGATGTACTCTTGAGACAGCATTCGGAAATCACGCGACAACCAGAAAGCAAAAGGAACCGGATAAACCTATAAAAAATACATAAAATAAGAAATAAAATAAAATAAATAAATAACTGTCATAGCGAGAGATGTAGTAACTCCAACAGCCACCTGAGTCAGAGGAAGGGAACAAAGCTAATTTGTTCATTCAGACCTTTGGGGTGGAGGGTGCCAAGAGTCCAGATCCAGCGGGACTCTAATTGAGCCAAACGCTGTGACACCCTCTCACCCCTAATAGTCACATCAACAGAATCAATACCCCTCACGCGCAAAAGTGTGGGATCACATCCATGATGTTGATAGAAATGCCGCGGAATAGTTTTATGGGTTGATATATCACTTTGATCACTAGCAGCCAAGATGCCCAAGACGTGTTCCATGACTCGTACTTTAAGAGGACGTGTAGTCAGACCAATATAAATCAGGCCGCATGGACACATTACAAAATATACTACATTACGAGTATTGCAGTTAATGTTTTCTAATTTCAAATGTCCTAGATCTCTCGGCATTATGAAAATAATTGGTTCTCTCGATGTTAGGACATGCCACACAGTTCCCGCAGGGAACACATCCGCGCCTAGTTATACCCCTATCTAAAAAGGTAGATTTTTTGTTGCCGATATAGTGACTTCTTACGAGTAAATCTCGAAGATTTTTCGATCGTCTAGTTGAAATGGTTGGTCTCTCAGATATATATCTTGACAGAACCGGATCGGCTCTGAGAATTGGCCAGGACTTAGTAAGGGCCTCTTTCACACGGGCAAACTGGGCATGATAGTCGGTAACAAACCTAACTTTTTCATCGGTACATCTTGTATGTGATTTATATACCAAATTCTGGCGAGATTAATATTTAGCACGATGGTATGCCCTTTTAACCATTCGACGGCTATAGCTGCGTTGGTAGAATCTTTGTTTGAGGTCCTCCGCTTGAATTTCAAAATCAACATTGGTTGAACATATTCTCCGAAAGCGGAGAAATTGACCGACTGAACCACATGTCCCGGATGAGCGGAGGAGGCATGCAGCAAGCTATTAGTTGACGTTGGCTTTCTAAAGATATCGGTCTGAATGGTATTACTGTTATCACGTTTAATCTTGACATCCAAAAATTCGACACAATTCATGTCATATTGATAGGTAATACGAATATTGCGGTCATTATCATTCAAAAAGGACATAAATTCACGTAGGTGTTCCACAGACCCCTGCCAGATCAGAAAAATACCATCGATGTACCGCGTCCAGAGAGGGACGCGGTCCATCAGCGAGGTCCGATCCGACAGGAGGAGGTCCCTCTCCCACAGCCCCAGGAACAGATTGGCGTAGGCTGGCACAAAGGAGGCCCCCATGGCTGTTCCCTGGAGCTGCAGGTAGAAGGACCCCTTAAAGGTAAAGAAATTATGTGTCAGTGTGAACTGAAGCATATCCATCACCAATTTTTGGAAATCCGCTGAAAGATTGGACATATTTAAATAGTATTTAATAGCCCTGAGGCCATCGGTGTGTCGAATGCTAGTATATAGAGATTCAATATCGGCCACCACCATTATGGCCTCAGGGTCAATATGAAGATCATCAATCAATCTAAGAAGAGCACCGGTATCCTTCAAAAATGAGGGCAGACTCTCGACAATCGGTTGCAAAACTGAGTAAATCCATCGGTTGACGTGCTCCAAGAAGTTCCCCGCTCCAGAAATAATTGGTCGTCCAGGAGGACATGTGCCATTTTTGTAGATCTTCGGCAGCAGGTAAAGTGTGGGAATAGTAGGCTCAGAAATAGTGAGTGCAGATGCCAATTCCTTCTTAATAACCCCATCAGCAACCGCCTTATTGATGATGGAGTGTAATTGAAGGGTATATGACAACAAGGGATTGAAAGATAACCTCTTGTAGCAAATGTTGTCATTTAGCTGTCGAAATGCTTCTTTTTCGTACATCAACTTAGGCCAAATGACAACATTGCCACCCTTGTCGGCAGGTTTCAATACGACATCTGGAAGTTCTTGTAAAAACTTAAGCCGTTCACGTTCCACAGAAGTAAGATTATCATGACAGATAACTTTAGGTATTTGATGCAAATCTTTTGTAACAATTTGTACAAAAAGATCCACATTAGCACAAGTGGAAAGAGTGGGGAACTTCTTGGAGCGAGGCTGAATAGACGGAGGTATCTTACCATCAGATGAATTGAGGTGTTCAACCGAAAGCTCCTCTAAGATTCTTAAAGCGGATTGTTCCTCTTCTGTGGGAAACAAAGTATGTATTTTACCATCATGAAAATACCTTTTGAAGAGCAAGGACCGCGCAAAAATATGAAGATCTTTAATGACTGAAAATGTGTAGTATGTATTTTACCATCATGAAAATACCTTTTGAAGAGCAAGGACCGCGCAAAAATATGAAGATCTTTAATGACTGAAAATGTGTCAAATCTGGAGGATGGAGAAAAGGACAGACCCTTACTTAATAAGGAGATATCCGATGATGTAAAATTGCGATCACTTAGGTTTATTACCTTGTTATCTTTAGTCATTAGTTCCGGTGATTTATAATTATTTCTCTTATATGGATGATAACTACGTTCCCGGGTCCTTCTATAATTAGCGCCTGATCTCGTTTTCACTGATATAGATGCCGCATCAGACGATTCACTGAGAGAAGACGCTGAGGTAATTGATGGAGTACGTTTTGAACGAGTAGGCCAAGAAGATGATTTTTTCCAAAAGAATACATAATTCGTTTTGTAATCCCTTGTATCACGATTAAATTTAGATGTTTGGACCTCATTAATCTTTTTAACAACCGTGTCCAAGATCTTCTCAATCTGAGTTTCAAAATCCTTGAAGGTCTCAGCCGGACATTGTGCTTTTAGTTCCGCCAACATAGTATCGATAGAAGAGTCCAGAGCCACAAGAGACTTAGAATTTAGATCAATCAACAATTGCATAAGAGTAAATGAACAATTGCTACATGACTCCTCCCACATCGAAACAAATGATTCGTCGTCCACAGGAAAAGCTGGAATAATCTTAATACGTAGACCCCTAGGTATAAGCTTACGAGACTTGTATTTCTCGAGAAATGCACGATTCCACCAAATCTTGGTTCTTTTCACCAAAAGAATTTTGAGGTTAGAGAATTGATTATCCCAATTCAGACTACTAGATGGCTGTGACTTAATGGCATCTTCACCAAACACCTGCTCAATTTGATTAAGCCAAGATTTTTCTTTGGCTTTATAATCCATTTTGCTAAGGAAAGACAAACCTGTGCAAAACACAGCAACAATAATGAGAAAATAACTCAGAAAACAAGGGGATAGCATAACTCATCAAATGACATATATAAGAATGTAATACCCCATATAATGGACAAGAAGTAAGGGACTGATCGCTATACAATACAACCACAACCAAAAAAAGAAAGAACGATCATCGAGTCCATAATGATACAAATATATAAATATTTTATTAGTTACCAAAAATACAGCAGATACAAGGTGATATACACCAAAGTGCTATGTGCAGTTAAAATTAATATCAAAACAGACGGGACACAGATGTACTGCCATACATAACAAAAATCATCAATTTCTGTATACAGGTGACGAATTATCATTTAAATATATATTCCCTCGATATTATATCATATATATCACCAAAAAAGGGGGTATATGTCCCCCAAGCAGCGTTATGTAGCAAATATACTATCATACATATCCAAAGAAATGAATATAATAACTCCCCGGTCAGCACAGCCTAACATGTACAGAATTATAGGGATATAAGGATGTAATACCTGATACATACCCAGTTAGGACTGCTGAACCATGAGGGAGATACTATCAGAGGGAAAGTGCAGATGGCAGCACAGCCGCATCGCCCTGACGCGCGTTTCGGCGAGCCTTCGTCAGGGGGCATGATACGCAAAATGTAAGTGACAAGTATAAAAAGAGACCCGGAACCAATCGGAATGAACCGGAAGTGGCGTCAGTTACTAAGGCAACCACAATAGCGGACTCTCTCGACCGCCTCTACTCAGGGTGCGCCGGGAGATCTCGACACAGTGCACACAGCTGAGGAGGCGGGAGAAGACAGACCAAAACATAGAGGACCATAAGAAGGAATGCCATAGTTGAAACATGCGCTATCACGTACCACATCAATTTCAGCCGGCATCCGTGTCAGAAGGGGCGGCTTCGGCACACCGATCATGTGACCTGACGTCAACCAACACCTCAGACGCTATTGCTCGGCGGGCACGGAGAAGGTGCGGCACGCATGCATACAAAACAATAATATTGTCTTAACACATGTCGATTATAGCCCTTTAAGAATATCGATATAATATTCTACAGCCATGCAAAAAATGCAGACAGTAGTCATTAATGGTCATTTTAGGACAATTAGCTATAAATACAGTAAGATGACATCACCATAGAATGGCATCCGTACATTGTCATATAAGGCAATAACCATAGCCATCAGTCACTATATCTAAGGCCATATGACCATAGCCATGAAATAATCACTCCATGGCCATATATACCAATAGGCACAGATATAAGACTAAAGGATCATAAGTTCACCATTCCATGTCCAAACATGATAGATAAATTAAAGCCATAGATATAGGTAGCCATCAAAGGACATCAATATATCAAATTCGAAGGTAGAAAAATAATAATAACTATAAATATGATTTAAATTCAATATTGCATGTGCATACATAATGATAAATGCATCAAAGTCATGAATATAGATAGCCATAAAAATATATCGATACAATGTTACATAATAGAAAGGTTATAATAAAATTAGCTATCGATATCAAAATGCAAATGACAAAAAAATGGTGATATATATAATAATTTAGTAAACAATGACCAAATATTGAGATATTATGCTGATACATATCGATATCACTCACAAATAGCCAGATTGTCGGCAAATATACATAAGAAATAACAAACTATGGCATCCCTACATATAGACAATAGCTGACACACAAGACAAAAATATATCCAAATTTATTTCAAATGGAAGGATTCATCCACTCAGATGGATGCGACCAATATATTCTTGTCAATAGTATCAGATGTACTCTTGAGACAGCATACGGAAATCACGCGACAACCAGAAAGCAAAAGGAACCGGATAAACCTATAAAAAATACATAAAATACGAAATAAAATAAATAAATAACTGTCATAGCGAGAGATGTAGTAACTCCAACAGCCACCTGAGTCGTGGTTCAGCAGTCCTAACTGGGTATGTATCGGGTATTACATCCTTATATCCCTATAATTCTGTACATGTTAGGCTGTGCTGACCGGGGAGTTATTATATTCATTTCTTTGGATATGTATGATAGTATATTTGCTACATAACGCTGCTTGGGGGATATATACCCCCTTTTTTGGTGATATATATGATATAATATCGAGGGAATATATATTTAAATGATAATTCGTCACCTGTATACAGAAATTGATGATTTTTGTTATGTACGGCAGTACATCTGTGTCCAGTCTGTTTTGATTTTAATTTTAACTGCACATAGCACTTTGGTGTATATCACCTTGTATCTGTTGTATTTTTGGTAACTAATGAAATATTTATATATTTGTATCATTATGGACTCGATGATCGTTCTTTCTTTTTTTGGTTGTGGCTGTTAGAAAGGTGTATAGAGAGGACTGTGTAGAATTGGAATGTCTCTACACTTCAGGACACTGTGGGATTCAGTCATGCCCTGTTTATTTAACACCGCAATATGACAGGCAGATTCTCTATGCTGTTAGAAGGGTGTATAGAGGACTGTGTAGAATTGGAATGTCTCTACACTTCAGGACACTGTAGGATTCAGTCAGGCCCTGCTTATTTAACACCGCAATATGACAGGCAGATTCTCTATGCTGTTAGAAGGGTGTATAGAGGACTGTGTAGAATTGGAATGTCTCTACACTTCAGGACACTGTGGGATTCAGTCAGGCCCTGTTTATTTAACACCGCAATATGACAGGCAGATTCTCTATGCTGTTAGAAGGGAGTATAGAGGACTGTGTAGAATTGCAATGTCGCTACACTTCAGGACACTGTGGGATTCAGTCAGGCCCTGTTTATTTAACACCGCAATATGACAGGCAGATTCTCTATGCTGTTAGAAAGGTGTATAGAGGACTGTGGAGAATTGGAATGTCTCTACACTTCAGGACACTGTGGGATTCAGTCACGCCCTGTTTATTTAACACCGCAAAGTGACCGGCAGAAATTGCCTAGTGTATGAGAAACTACAAGGTATATATAAAATTGGGCAGAACTGGAATCTCCCTACAGTGTAGGTCTGTAAGAACGGAACAACTCCTCGACTTATCCTTACAGAATCACACACAGATAGCTTCACTGTGACCGTGATAACAGCCGTTACACGGTACTGAGAGAGGAGCGTGCACGTACACCGCTGTCCTTTGTATGTAAAAATATCAAGCTCCGTGTTTTAGTATACGGACTGACACGCTGTCTATCTATAGTTTTGAATGTAATCAAACAGCAAATATACTAAACTGTTTGAAAACCAGACAAAACTATAAGGTGGAGGTCTGTAAGAACAGAACAACTCCTCGACTTATCCTTACAGAGTCACACACAGATAGCTTCACTGTGGCCGTGATAACAGCCGTTACACGGTACTGAGAGAGGAGCGTACACCACTGTACAGTGTGTGAAAAATCAACGCTCAGTAACTCACAAGGACAAAACAATAAAATCTGGATTGCTTTGAAAAAAGCAGTTTGCTCAGCAGTGGGCACACAGCAATGCAGCTACCAGGTAGCCTTAAAAGGCAGCCTAATAACCAACAGAGCTGATGCACCAAAATATAGCCTCCCCTTGCACTGCACAGTGACTGGTGTGTTGTACAGGCAAAATTGCTAGCAGCAGAATCAGTTTTTGGTATCTTCTTCCCTGCCTAACACTCTCCCTACAGAATCAGCAGCAGCTCTCCCTATTCTGAGATCAGCATGAGTAACATGGCGGTCCGCGTCCCCGCCCTTTTATACCCCCTGTGATGCCCCACAAAGCAAGCCAATCACTTGCATGCCCTTCTCCAAGATGGTGGTGACAGCTGCCTATGTCATCACATTGCCCACTGTGTCCGTTCTTCCTGATTGGCTGCAAAAAGGGCGCTCAAGCATCTTTTGAAACGCAACTTTGGCGCTAAAGTCGCCGACCTCGTGGCCGACCTCACGCTAAGGTCGGGTTTCGTTTCATGAAACCCGACTTTGGCGAAAGTCGGCGACTTTTCAATTTTTTTTACCCGTTTCGCTCAACTCTAGTTAATATGCCTATATGCCTAACAGATTGTGCCCACACTTCTTAGGATTTCTCATTGACTGAATCAAATCAAGCTAGCTCATAGCATTATGGGAATTTCCGATTCCGGTATTCGATATGCTAAAAGTATCGGAATTCAGTATTGGATTTCCGATACCGCGAATATCGGCCGATACCCGATATTTGCGGTATCGGAATGCTCAACACTAGTGAGGACAGATCAGGCGTGACTAATAAGCTGTGAACCAGACACTATGCATTACATGCATGTGAACAGAGCCCTATACAGGCCTCTATTGCGCAAACATATACTAATCTGTCACCTCCTCCATTAATTGGTAGGCTGTGAGTGGCTGTCTATTTAGTATTTTGCACCTGCGTTGCCAACATCTTTGTTATGTGGCTGGATGTTCAGAGACCTGGGCAGTTAAACGGTGCTGCCCCTTTTTCTGCTGTATTTTTGAATTTTTGGTGTTTTCAGTCCTCTTTTGTAGCTTTGCTACTAGCTTAAGCATGACTAAGCCACCACCATGCTTTACTGCAGCTATCACCGAGCCACAGCCATGATGCACTGTAGGCATCATTAATCCACCACCATGCTTTACTGTAGAAATGGTGTTTATTTCAAAATTTGCTTTATTCTTCCTTCTCTGGAACTACAACCGATCTATAGGCCAGAAAAGTTCATTGTTCCACTGGAAAGAATCCCAAGACTTCTTTGGATTATTTATGTTTTTAAACATATTGGAGATTAACTATTGAGACAGTAGAGTTATGCATCCTATAGTTTGAGCATGGAGACCTTCAGCATTTGGATGTAAGCTTATTGTGCAATATAAAAACTAAGTATGTGCTGACGCAAATTTTTACTGCCAATCTTTTGAAATAACTCAAGGTTTATTTTTACTTCCTAACTCCTCAGGAATCTAATGGCAGCTATTTTTTATTTAGCCTCTCTGTTGCAGACAGAGTTATTAGCAAGTAAAGTATTTGACACCTTTTTAAGTCCAAGTATGTTATCAGATAGTTTTCACAGGCGGCGCATGCTTCTACATTTTGGATACTGACCAATCATAAGGACACCAAAAGTAATCTACAAAACTGATGTTTGTGACACCAGAATGTGGCTGAGTAGAAAAGCAGTTTGAGCTGTTGTATGAGGTATCAGGGTTCCCAGCAAAGAAGCTTTACACTGGTGTCTCACCCTCCTCATCTTAATTTAAACTTAAATTCAAAGTTCTAAATTCTGGTACACACCCTGATACCTCATGCATGGCCCATGAATGACTGCTGTTGTGACATTATCTAATTTCTACTATGGGTGCATTGATCATCAGTCAACTACATGTGTTACTATTATTGATGAGCGAACGTGTTCGCCACTACTCAGTACTCGCCCGAGTATCACTGTACTCTGTGTACTCGTCGAGCACCGAGAATTTCCGGGATTACTTGGTGGGAACTTGGATCTTCACCCAGCATTTTTGGTGGACTTTACAGAACTAATCACGATGCAGGGATTGTCTACTAGGCAATGAAATGCCGCAGCCATCTTTGTTGTGGTCATGCAGTGATTGGCTGGCGGCACAGCATCATCAGGTGTATAAGAAACGGGACACCGCCCTGCTCGCCTCATTCATCTCTGGTTTGAGATAGTGTAGGGAGAGCTGCTGCCTTGGTAGGGTCAGAATTGGGGATTTATTAGTGAGTGTGGGGTCTACCATCCTTAACAACACAAAATCCAGCTAAACCAACAGTCCTTCTAAGTAGAGTTGAGCGAAACGGGTCGGTCATATTCAAAAGTCGCCGACTTTCGCTGAAGTCGGGTTTCATGAAACAAAACCCGACCATAGCGTGAGGTCAGCCACGAGGTCGGCAACCAGAGCTCCGAAGTCGCGTATCAAAATATGCTTCCAGCGCCCTTTTTCAGTCAATGATGGAGGACGCACACTGTGGGCAACACGATGACATAGGCATCGGTCACCACCATCTTTGAGAAGGGCATGCAAGTGATTGGCTGGCTTTGTGTGGCATCACAGGGGATATAAAAGGGCGTGAACGCCGACCGCCATCTTACTTAGGCCGATCTTAGCATAGGGAGAGCTGCTGCTGATGATGATTCTGTAGGGAGAGCGTTAGGCAGGGAAGAAGAACAATAAAACTGCTTCTGCTGTTAGCGATTTCCACTTACAACAAAACACTTTGTGTGCAGTGACAGGGGAGGCTCTATTTTTGTGCATCAGCTCTGTTGGTTATTAGGCTGTCTTATAAGGCTCCCTGATAGCTGCATTGCTGTTTGCACACTGCTGTGCAAACTGCTTTTTTAAAAGCAAAAATACTTTTCTTCCTCTTTTCTGCACAGTTACCAAGCGTTCATTTTTCCACCCTTTTGTGTGTGCACTGTGCAGCAGTCCTGCTTAGTAGGCTGCCTGCGTCCATACTTGGACTGAGAGTATCATTGTCAGCGTCCTCAAATCTCTAGTGAGATCCAAATTCTCACCAATCCTATAGAAACCCTCCACCTTGTCATTCACCATCCAATTTTTAGCCTGTTACATTGAGGTGTAATCTCTACTGGGCAAAGACAATAGTTCAGCATCCTCAAATCTATAGTGAGATTCAATTTTTCACCAATCCTATAGACACCCTAAACCTTGTCATACACCATCCAATTTCAACCTGTTACATTGAGGTGTAATCTCTACTGGGCCAGAGACAATAGTTCAGCGTCCTCAAATCTCTAGTGAGATCCAAATTCTCACCAATCCTATGGACACCCTCCACCTTGTCATACACCATCCAATTTTAGACTGTTACATTGAGGTGTAATCTCTCCTGGGCCAGAGATGTGGCGCCCCCAGGAGTATGGTCGCCACAGTGGCTTTGCCTTCCTCCAGGGGAGGGTAATGCCAGGGTTGGAGGCAATGATGGGTCTCTCTCGCAGTCAATCGAAGCATGCAACACAGTTCCACTCCAGGCCAGCAGGGGGAACTCTGAACCAGGATTAATTGGAGGAGTGCTCTCTGAGGGTACCCTATTCTGGTAAAGGAAGGTAATGAGCCTGATTATCAGGCACCTGAGTCTAATGAGGATGACTGGCTGAGTGGAGTCACGGACTGGATATAAGGCTGCCGACGCCCTTCTGCCCTGCGGGTGATTTCTCTGTGGACTTCTTGGACACCAGTCTGATTCCTGCTCCTCTAAAGCTAAGTTTCTGTTTTGCCTGTTAGCTTTTTGTTTTGTTTTTTGTTTTCCTTGCTTTTCAGTATTCTGCTATTCCCTGCTGGGGTGAGCTGAATCTCCTTTTGCCTGTAGCTCTGTCTTCAGTATATTCCTGAGTACTGACATAGCTTTTTTGAAGCCTAGCATCTTCAGGGCCTTTTTCACTGTCAGTCTGTTGGCTCTTATTTTCATAGGGTTTTTCACGGATTGCAGACAGCAGCCTTCCTGTCCTTTTCTATTTAGTAAGCTTGGGCCCCTCTTTGCTCAGTCTATCTTTCTGTCTGTGTTAGTATTTTCATCTTGCTTCACCGTCATTATATGTTGGGGGCTGCCTTTTGCTTTGGGGTCTGCTCTGGGGGAGTTTAGATTTCCCCTTTCTTTCTTTAGGCCTATTTAATTCTCCGGCTGTGATCGAGGGGTCTAGGGCATCGTAGGAACCCCCCACGGCTACTGTTAGTTGTGTTGATAGGTTCAGGGGTCTGCAATCCGATAGCTGCCAACTTCTCTGGTTTTCTGGACTTAGCTAGCATTTCTGTTTTTGCCTCCTACGGTGACTCAATCATAACAGAGAGCCGAGACTCAAGAGAGAGGAGTCCCCGAGATTTGCTACAGCTGTCTGCCGTGCAAGTGAGGTTCTTGGGAACATCTGACAGGAGGAACTTCAGTGTAACTCAGTACTGGAGGTCCCGCAAACAAGCGCTAGTAAGGAGACTGCACAGCCCGTCTGTTGAGAGAGAATCCCTGAATTGCTTCCAGGCTAGCCTGCCCAATACCTTCTGTAATCAGGACCCTGGACTGCAGTTATCAAGTAAAGGTACAGAAATTGCACCCCGCTGTGTCTTGTCTGCTTCCTACCTTTCCGGCACTGCTACATCCCCGTGCCAACCACATCTACACTGCCCTGGGATTATAGCTTCACCTGTGGGGAGCTTTTACATCTTTGCTGCACCATACCATCAGTCCCAGTGGATCTGCATGCAGCATCGGCTTAACACCTCCCTTGCCGAGCACCACAGGTGGCGTCACGAACCATTCATCTAACTATATTCCACCATCACATCTCCCTATTACTTGTGCGCCCAGGGCCACGGTCCGGGTCACCGCTGCTGTGACACATCCCGCTGATACCGGCCCGGTACCAAGTACCCCACAGCCCTGAGAGGACGACCCAGAGACAATAGTTCTGCGTCTTCAAATCTATAGTGAGATTCAAAATCTCACCAATCCTACAGACACCCTCCACTTTGTCATACACCATCCAATTTCAGCCTGTTACATTGAGGTGTAATCTCTACTGGGCCTGAGACAATAGTTCAGCGTCCTCAAATCTACAGTGAGATTCAAATTTTCACCAATCCTATAGACACCCTACACCTTGTCATACACCATCCAATTTTAGTCTGTTACATTGAGGTGTAATCTCTACTGGGCCTGAGACAATAGTTCAGCATCCTCAAATCTATAGTGAGATTCAAATTCTCACCAATCCTATAGACACCCTACACCTTGTCATACACCATCCAATTTCAGCCTGTTACATTGAGGTGTAATCTCTACTGGGCCAGAGACAATAGTTCTGCATCCTCAAATCTCTAGTGAGATTCAAATTCTCACCAATAGTAGATACGCCTTCTACCTTCTTTTACAGTACCATATAGCTGGTGGTATTTTGGGTACATTTTCACAAAAATGAGCAAGTATGGTGGAAGACGCCATGGAAGTGGGCGGGGGTTGCCAGCTGGTCCCGATAGTGGTGGTGGTGGCGTTGCATCTGTTGGTAGTGGCAAAAGCATAATAGCACCTAAGGCAGAAGGTGTTGAGCCTGCATCATCGTCTGGCAGCACAAGGCCTCGAAGGCTCTCTTTTCTGGGAGTAGGTAAATCACTTTTAAAGCCGGAGCTTCAGGAACAAGTTTTGGCTTACATTGCTGATGGGTTGCCCCCACTGGCTTCACCCAGGGTTGTGGGGTACTCGGTACCAGGCCGGTGTCAGGGGGATGATGTGTCACAGCAGCGGTGACCCGGTCCGTGGCCCTGGGCCCCAATATCAATGGCGGTGGTCTTTGGTTGTAATATAAAGTTTGTGACGCCACCCGTGGTATTTGGCAAGTGAGGTGTTAGCCAATGCTGAGTGCAGATCCTCTGGGGCTGATGGTGTGTCGCAGCTTAGATGGTGTAGCTCCCCACAGGTGAAGCTGTAACCCCAGGGCAGTGTATAAGTGATGGGCACAGGGATGTAGCAGTGCCAACAGGTTAGGAAGCAGACACAACACAGCGGGGTGCAATTTCTGTACCTTTACTGGGTAACTGCAGTCCAGGGTCCTGATCACAGATGGTGTTGGAGCAGGCTAGCCTGGAAGCAACTCAGGGATTCTCTCTCTCAGATGGACTGTGCAGTCTCCCTAATAGCGCTGTGTGAAGCACTCCAGTTCTTAGTTACTCTGAAGTTCCTCCTGTCAAATGTTCCTAGACTTCCACTTGCACGGCGGACAGATGTAGCCTCTCTCTCTCTGGGACTCCTCTCACTCTCTGAATCCCCGGCTCTCTATCCATTTTGCTGTTGTGCCTCAAGTCTTCGATGGGAGCAGGGCATCTACAGCCTCCTACTCCTCGGGTATCTGTGGCAGGGCCATTAGTACCCGTACCACCGTGGAGACCCGACTCCAGTTCTGTGCGCTCTCAAGCTGAGGGAGCTCGCCTGCTGCAGCTCAACCTCCAGCTTCCCATTCTCCATCTGCACACTTCACCCTCCGCAGACTAACTGACTCTTCTTCCTCCTGGCCCTCAGGGATCACTCCTCCCCTCAATCCTGGGTCAGAACTCCCCTTGCTGGTCAGGAGGGGAACTGTGTTGTATGCATGGATTGACTGTGAGAGAGTTCCATCATTGCCTCCAAGCCTGGCATTACTCTCCCCTGGAGGAAGGCAAAGTCAGTGTGGCGACCGTACTCCTGGGGGCTCCACATTCCCCCCTAGTGAAAGTCAGCACTCCTGGGCTGAACAAAAGAAAACATGAAAAACAATATATAAACATTTGAACAATAATATTTGTACAGGATTTGAAAAAGGAAAAATATACAAGAATCAAGTGTTTCCAAAAATGGTCCTATGATGGTAAGTTCAGCATCAATGTCCATGGTCCATTCCTGGGCAAATGGTAAATTATTTATAAATAAAGTTTTTGACCACACACAAGTCCTGTGGTTCAGAGTCCATAAAAATCAAAGGGAACTCTTACAGGTTACCTGTAGGCACAAAAGCTTGAAAACAGTTACATATTTACATTTCAACAGTTTCATCATTCACATTTACTTTACATGCGGAACCTAACTGGTAGTACACCCTGTGTGGTACGAGTGGATCTACGTAACATAATTGGATTCATTCTATCGACGACATCCTCTTCATTTGGAAGGGGTCCAGTTGTGAGTTTGAGCTATTTATGAATAGTTTGAATATTAACAACCAGAACATTAAATTGTCCTACATGTATGAACGCAAAATCGAGTTCCTTGATTTATTGATTACAGCTCTCCCGAATGGCCGCCTTTCTACTACAATATACAGAAAACCCACGTCAACCAATTCCCTCCTGCATGCTTCATCGGCCCACCCTAGATCTACAATTTCCGGCATACCTATTGGACAATTTTTAAGAGCTGAGCGGATCTGCTCTGAAGAATCCCAATTTGAAGAACAGGCAAAAGTCCTGAGGGAACGCTTCCAAGATCGTGGATACGGTCGTCGAGTAATCCAAAGAGGATATAAACGAGCAGAAGATACTCCACGGGAACAATTATTGCATAAAAATTTACCTATTGAGAATCAGGATAAAGAAGATCAGCAGGTAAGATTTATTACAAACTTTAACAGTAGATGGGATGAGTTGAAGCAATGCGTGGTAAATAGTGTTGAGCATTCCGATACCGCAAGTATCGGGTATCGGCCGATATCAGCGGTATCGGAATTCCGATACTTAATTCCGATACTTTTTTCATATCGGATTCCGGGATCGGAATCGGAATAGGAAGTTCCCATCATGCTATGAGCCTGCTTGCTTTGATTAAGCCAATGGGAATCCTCCGAAGTGTGGGCACATCCTGTTAGGCATGTAGGCATGTTAACTATTGGCATGGCTGTGATTGGCTGCCGAAATGATGTCATGATGCACTATAAAAGCCACCGCAGCCGCCATTTCTGGTCACTCTGCTGTGAATTCAGTTAGGGACAGGCTGCTGTAGAAGACTGTGAGGGACAGTTAGAAATAGCGATTCTAAAAACAATATTGTGCTTTATCCAGGCTACATAAACCACCACTGTAGCTTGCTTTTCCCTAGCAGCGCTGTTTTCACAGCTGTCTGCAAGGGCTGTGTGAGTGCAGCTCACGCTGTGGAGTGGGTCCTGCAGCCACGTCAGGCTGTAGGCCACCCAGTGTGATCACTGCTGCCTCATACATCTTTTATTTTTTGAGCTGCATTTTTTAAATAATTTCAATCTAGTGTGCTTCCATCCGTATCCATATACGTTGGTTGCAAACACTAGTAGTAGACAGCGGAGCCTTTCTGCAGCCTTTCAGTGCTAGTGTCCACTTTGCTGCACTGTTCACGGCTGTCTGAGAGGTCTCTGACTGTGTGTGAGTGCAGCTCACGCTGAGTAGTGTGTCCTGCAGCTACGTCTGGCTGTAGGACGCTCAGCGTGCGTCACTGCCTCACACATATTTTTATTTGAGTGCAGCTCATTTTTTCTTCTATTAGTGTGCATCCATCCGTCTCCATCTACGGTGGTTGCAAACACTATATAGGAGTACACAGCGGAGCCTTTCTGCAGCCTGTCAGTGCCAGTGCCCACTTAGCTGCACTGTTGACGGCTGTCTGAGAGGTCTCTGACTGTGTGTGAGTGCAGCTCACGCTGAGTAGAGTGTCCTGCAGCTACGTCTGGTTGTAGGACGCTCAACGTGCGTCACTGCCTCACACATATTTGTCTCTGAGTGCAGCTCATTTTTTCTTCTCCTATTAGTGTGCATCCATCCGTATCCATCAACATTGGTTGGTTGCAAACACTATATAGGAGTAGATAGAGGAGCCTTTTTTTCTGGCTTGTGCCCTGCCGGCGCAGCCAGATTAGTATTACCCAATTTTTTTGGAGCCTCATCTTTTGCATTGTAGGTTACCTGCCTGCATTGTAATAGCTCCAAAAAGTTGGTGATACTATCAGTTTCAATTCTTTGTTCTCATACTTTGAGTTTGTTTCAAACAAAGAAACCACATAAAAAGTTCACCAAACACTACATTTTGAACTTGTGTAGGCCACATCAGCTCCTATTAAAGTCTAGTCCACACACACACACTTCATAAAATTAGTGTTTCTTGTACCTGTAACCAGCTGTTCAGGAATAAGCACACTAAGGCCCCCCTTTGTCCTTTTTTGCCTATCTTAAGCAGTCTTGCAAGATGAAGAAGGCAGGGAGTAAGGCGCGGGGGCGTGGGCGTGGGCGTGGAGTTTCAGCAGGGAGAGGACGTGGGGATTCTGCAGGGAGAGGACGTGGGGATTCTACAGGTAGAGGACGTGGGGATTCTGGGCCTGCTGCGGGCACCAGTGGATCAGCATCCCCCAGTTTTAGCAGGCAACAGTCCTTTATGCGCAGCTTTGTAGGACCTCAACGTACCCCACTGCTGCGGGAGGAACAAATTGAAGCCGTTGTCGGATGGATGGCAGCTAACGCATCGACTTCAATTACTTCCGCATCCTCTCAGGGTCAGAGCACCGAAGAGCAACCATCTGTCTCTTCACCACCTGCCAAAGTGCCCAGGCAGTCAGAGAGACATGGACAGGAGCCATCACAATCTCTACTTCTGTTCTCGGAATCTGTTGGCTTGGAAAGAGGGGGCCAGCCAAGCAGCATTCCTGAATGTGAAGAAGAGGGAGTATGCAGTGATGCGCAACTTCTTTGTCCCTCTGAATCTGAAGAGGCGAGTGGGCCAGTGCCTATGGTCAGCACACCTCAGTACGCATCAGATGATGACGAGACTCAGTTGCCACTTTCTGGTGCGTACGGTGCTGGCGAGACAACCCCGGAGAAGCAGCTGTTTGAAGAGGGGAGGGAAGATGATGAGGTCCTTGACCCATCATGGCGTGAGCAACAGGAAGGTGGTGGGAGCAGCTCGGAGGAAGAGATTCCCCTACCGGCCAAAACAGGAGGCAGAGGGAGGGGGAAGACTTGGTTGCCTGTACCCTCCACTTCGGCACCCGTTAGGAGCATTCCTCCTTCCAAAGGCAAACCGGGCGCTCACAAGAGTTGCAGTGCGTGGTCCTTTTTTGACACAGTTGCAGATGACATTTGCTTTGTCAAATGCAAGCTGTGTCATCAGAGAGTCAAAAGAGGGAGAAATGTCAGCAACCTCAATACCACAAATATGTGGAAACATGTGCGCACCAAGCACGAGTTGGAGTTGCAGAGACACCCTCAAGACGTAGGCCAACGTACAGCACCACCTACCACCTCTTCAGTTCGTGTTGGGCCCTCTTCCTCCAGCTCACACACTGCTGGTTCGGCTTCCTCACAGGATCGCCAAGGAAGAACCTCTGCCACTGTTGTCCGGAGACCCTGTCAGATTCCACCCATAACAGCACGTTCCCATCCATCACAGCCATCGGTAGCACAGGCATGGGATAAAAGGCGCCCTTACTCGGCAAACCATCCCCGAGCACAGTCTCTGAATGCTGGCATTGCCAAACTTCTGGCAGTTGAAATGCTGTCATTCAGGCTGGTGGACACTGACACCTTCCGGGACTTAATGGCATTGGCAGTCCCCCAATACAACGTGCCCAGCCGCTTTTATTTCAGCAGGCGAGCCGTCCCTGCCCTGCAGAAACATGTTGAGGGCAAAATAAAACATGCGCTACTAAACGCCGTTAGTAGCAAGGTCCACCTGACCACCGATGCGTGGACCAGTAACCATGGACAGGGACGATACCTTTCCCTCACTGCCCACTGGGTCAATGTTGTGGAGCCGGGTACGGATCTGGAGAGTGGCGCTGTACGTGTTCTTCCAACGCCACGGATTGCAGGACTCCAGTCTGTACACATAGACTCCTCCTCCTACTCAAGTTCCTCAGAAACAGCAGAGCAGGAGCCTGTTACGACCGATATGAGCACAGCCGTGGCCAAACGTCAACAGGCTGTACTCAAATTAATTTCTTTGGGGAATCGAAGCCACACAGCGCAGGAGCTCTGGAATGCTATCAAGCTGGAGAGCGATGTGTGGTTTGGGCCAGCGAATCTCCAGCCGGGCTTGGTAGTGTGTGACAATGGCCGAAATCTGGTGGCAGCTCTTGGCCTAGGCAACCTCACACACATCCCATGTCTGGCACATGTTCTTAACTTGGTCGTGCAGAGCTTTCTGAGGGACTATCCGGATCTTGATGCACTGTTGCACAAGGTCCGCATAGAGTGCGCTCACTTGCGACGTTCCAGCACGGCAAGATCGCGCCTCGCTGCTCTGCAGCGACGATTTGGCCTTCCAGAACATCGCATCATATGTGACCTACCCACCCGGTGGAATTCAACGTTACATATGTTGGAGCGGTTGTGTGAGCAGCAGGCAGCAGTCATGGAGTACCAGCTGCATCAGGCGCAAACAAGTCGCACTGTGCGCCGTTCACACTTCAGCACCATTGAGTGGGCCTCTATGAAGGACATCTGCCTCGTTTTGCGTGCCTTCGATGAATCCACGCGGATGGCGAGTGCAGATGATGCACTAGTCAGCATGACTGTCCCCCTTATCTGCCTGCTTCAACAAACACTGCAAGCACTAAGGGATGAGGTTTCAGAAGAGGTGGAGGATGAGGAGTCCCAAATGCCATCTGCTTCTGGACAGTCTGCGCTACGTGTTTCCTCACAAAGGCCTAGGCAGGGGACACTTTGTGAGGAGGATGAGGAGGAGTCGATGGAGGAGGAAGACATCTCTCCAGAGGAGGGAGGTACACAAACCTCTACTCAGTATGTACAGCGAGGGTGGGGTGATGCAGAGCAGGTCGAGGTCACGCCTCAAACAGGGGACAGCGGTTCTTTGGCAGTTGGGAGTCTGCAGCACATGGTTGATTTCATGCTGCAGTGCCTGAGAAACGACCGCCGCATCGCCCACATTCTCGTCTCGGCTGATTATTGGGTGTACACCCTCCTAGATCCTCGCTACCGGGACAGCGTACAAAGGCTCATACCAACGTTGAACCGGGAGCGTAAAATGCGGGAGTACGAAGAGTCACTGGTGCAGTCCATAATGTTTTCCATTCCACCCGACAGCATTGTTGCAAGTGCTTTACAAAGCAGCTCTGTGCGTCGAGGCAGTGGAGGAAACTCTGCACAAAGAGGGAGCAGAGGCAGTGCCGCAGCACAAGGCAAGACCACTATGGCCCAAATGTGGCAAAGTTTTGTGTGTCCACCACAATTGTCTACACCATCAGCGACGCCTCGAGTCAGCAGGAGGCAACGCTTCCGTCAGATGGTGTCAGACTACATGTCTTGCCCTGTCGCTGTACTCCCAGATGGCTCTTCCCCCTTCAAGTTTTGGGTCTCTAAGCTGGATACATGGCCAGAGCTTAGCCAGTATGCATTGGAGGTGCTGGCTTGCCCTGCTGCCAGTGTATTATCGGAACGTGTCTTTAGTGCCGCAGGTGGTGTACTAACAGACCGTCGCACGCGACTATCTTCCGATAATGTTGACCGGCTGACTTTTCTGAAAATGAACAAGGCCTGGATCTCCAAAGACTTTGCCATTCCTCTTACAGACTAAATTAGTGGTTGGCAACTGTATCCAGGTCTGCTGGTGTGTTCATTTTTCTACCACCTGAACTATAATCCCTGTGCTTCAACACAGCCAGTTGTCGCTCAGATGTGTCGTCTGCACAGAGAAACACACTAGCTCCTGTGTTACTGGGGTTCAGTAATGCCAGCTGATCCCCTGCTGTGTGGATGGCAGAGTCACCAGCTCCATCAACATTCAAACCACTACTGATTTTTAACCGTGCCCAACTTAGGTCTCTGGCTCCACTGTCTCTACTATTTCCCCTGACCTCCAACCCCGCCATCTACATCTCTGAAGTGGCGTCAGCACAATCTACACTTGTTCCTGTGTTCCTGTGGCTCAGTCCCATCAGTTTATCCCCTGATGTGTGTCCGGCAAGGTCTCCTGCTCTGTCCACATTCCCATAACCAGTAGTGGGAATGAGGACAGAGCTGGCGAACTTGCCGGACAAACATCAGGGGATCAACTGATGGGACTGAGCACCAGTAACACAGGAACAAGTGTAGATTGTGCTGACGCCACTTCAGAGATGTAGCTGGCGGGGTTGGAGGCCAGGGTAAATAGTAGAGACAGTGGAGCCAGAGGCCTAAGTGGAGCATGGTTAGAATCAGTAGTAGTCCACAACCTCCATAAAAACCGCTGCCCATTGGCCTCTGCATGCGGCATGCGTAATCCTGGGCACCAACAGCGTCAGTTGGTGTTCAGAAGTGTCGTCTCCACAGAGCCAAACACATTCGTTCAAGTGTTAGTGGGGTTCAGCACTGCCAGCTGTTCCCCTGCTGTGGAGATGGCAAGTCTCCTGCTGCCTTCACCTGCCCAAATCCAGTAGGCCCCAGCCTGCTCCTCGCCTAATCCTGGGCTCCAACAGCGTCAGTTGGTGTTCAGAAGTGTCGTCTCCACAGAGCCAAACACATTCGTTCAAGTGTTAGTGGGGTTCAGCACTGCCAGCTGTTCCCCTGCTGTGGAGATGGCAAGTCTCCTGCTGCATTCACCTGCCAAAATCCAGTAGGCCCCAGCCTGCTCCTCGCCTAATCCTGGGCTCCAACAGCGTCAGTTGGTGTTCAGAAGTGTCGTCTCCACAGAGCCAAACACATTCGTTCAAGTGTTAGTGGGGTTCAGCACTGCCAGCTGTTCCCCTGCTGTGGAGATGGCAAGTCTCCTGCTGCCTTCACCTGCCAAAATCCAGTAGGCCCCAGCCTGCTCCTCGCCTAATCCTGGGCTCCAACAGCGTCAGTTGGTGTTCAGAAGTGTCGTCTCCACAGAGCCAAACACGTTCGTTCAAGTGTTAGTGGGGTTCAGCACTGCCAGCTGTTCCCCTGCTGTGGAGATGGCAAGTCTCCTGCTGCATTCACCTGCCAAAATCCAGTAGGCCCCAGCCTGCTCCTCGCCTAATCCTGGGCTCCAACAGCGTCAGTTGGTGTTCAGAAGTGTCGTCTCCACAGAGCCAAACACATTCGTTCAAGTGTTAGTGGGGTTCAGCACTGCCAGCTGTTCCCCTGCTGTGGAGATGGCAAGTCTCCTGCTGCCTTCACCTGCCAAAATCCAGTAGGCCCCAGCCTGCTCCTCACCTAATCCTGGGCTCCAACAGCGTCAGTTGGTGTTCAGAAGTGTCGTCTCCACAGAGCCAAACACGTTCGTTCAAGTGTTAGTGGGGTTCAGCACTGCCAGCTGTTCCCCTGCTGTGGAGATGGCAAGTCTCCTGCTGCATTCACCTGCCAAAATCCAGTAGGCCCCAGCCTGCTCCTCGCCTAATCCTGGGCTCCAACAGCGTCAGTTGGTGTTCAGAAGTGTCGTCTCCACAGAACCAAACACATTCGTTCAAGTGTTAGTGGGGTTCAGCACTGCCAGCTGTTCCCCTGCTGTGGAGATGGCAAGTCTCCTGCTGCCTTCACCTGCCAAAATCCAGTAGGCCCCAGCCTGCTCCTCGCCTAATCCTGGGCTCCAACAGCGTCAGTTGGTGTTCAGAAGTGTCGTCTCCACAGAACCAAACACATTCGTTCAAGTGTTAGTGGGGTTCAGCACTGCCAGCTGTTCCCCTGCTGTGGAGATGGCAAGTCTCCTGCTGCCTTCACCTGCCAAAATCCAGTAGGCCCCAGCCTGCTCCTCGCCTAATCCTGGGCTCCAACAGCGTCAGTTGGTGTTCAGAAGTGTCGTCTCCACAGAACCAAACACGTTCGTTCAAGTGTTAGTGGGGTTCAGCACTGCCAGCTGTTCCCCTGCTGTGGAGATGGCAAGTCTCCTGCTGCCTTCACCTGCCCAAATCCAGTAGGCCCCAGCCTGCTCCTCGCCTAATCCTGGGCTCCAACAGCGTCAGTTGGTGTTCAGAAGTGTCGTCTCCACAGAGCCAAACACATTCGTTCAAGTGTTAGTGGGGTTCAGCACTGCCAGTTGTTCCCCTGCTGTGGAGATGGCAAGTCTCCTGCTGCCTTCACCTGCCAAAATCCAGTAGGCCCCAGCCTGCTCCTCGCCTAATCCTGGGCTCCAACAGCGTCAGTTGGTGTTCAGAAGTGTCGTCTCCACAGAGCCAAACACGTTCGTTCAAGTGTTAGTGGGGTTCAGCACTGCCAGCTGTTCCCCTGCTGTGGAGATGGCAAGTCTCCTGCTGCATTCACCTGCCAAAAACCATTAGGCCCCAGCCTGCTCCTCGCCTAATCCTGGGCTCCAACAGCGTCAGTTGGTGTTCAGAAGTGTCGTCTCCACAGAACCAAACACATTCGTTCAAGTGTTAGTGGGGTTCAGCACTGCCAGCTGTTCCCCTGCTGTGGAGATGGCAAGTCTCCTGCTGCCTTCACCTGCCAAAATCCAGTAGGCCCCAGCCTGCTCCTCGCCTAATCCTGGGCTCCAACAGCGTCAGTTGGTGTTCAGAAGTGTCGTCTCCACAGAGCCAAACACATTCGTTCAAGTGTTAGTGGGGTTCAGCACTGCCAGCTGTTCCCCTGCTGTGGAGATGGCAGTCTCTCCTGCTGTCTCCACATTACAAAGACAGTAGGCCTCTGCCTACACCCTCCTATTTCCTGGGCTTCAACACAGCCAGTTGTAGTTCGGAAGTGCCGTCCACACGGAAAGAGATACTTGCTCCCGTGTCTCAGTGGGGTTCAGTAACGTCAGCTGATCCCCTGCTGTGTGGATGGCAGTCTCTCCTGCTGTAAACTCATTCAAAATACAGTAGGCCTCTGCCTACACCCTCCTATTTCCTGGGCTTCAACACAGCCAGTTGTAGTTCGGAAGTGCCGTCCACACGGAAAGAGATACTTGCTCCCGTGTCTCAGTGGGGTTCAGTAACGTCAGCTGATCCCCTGCTGTGTGGATGGCAGTCTCTCCTGCTGTAAACTCATTCAAAATACAGTAGGCCTCTGCCTACACCCTCCTATTTCCTGGGCTTCAACACAGCCAGTTGTAGTTCGGAAGTGCCGTCCACACGGAAAGAGACACTTGCTCCCGTGTCTCAGTGGGGTTCAGTAACGTCAGCTGATCCCCTGCTGTGTGGATGGCAGTCTCTCCTGCTGTAAACTCATTCAAAATACAGTAGGCCTCTGCCTACACCCTCCTATTTCCTGGGCTTCAACACAGCCAGTTGTAGTTCGGAAGTGCCGTCCACACGGAAAGAGATACTTGCTCCCGTGTCTCAGTGGGGTTCAGTAACGTCAGCTGATCCCCTGCTGTGTGGATGGCAGTCTCTCCTGCTGTCACCTCATTCAAAATTCAGTAGGCCTCTGCCTACACCCTCCTATTTCCTGGGCTTCAACACAGCCAGTTGTAGTTCGGAAGTGCCGTCCACACAGAAAGAGACACTTGCTCCCGTGTCTCAGTGGGGTTCAGTAACGTCAGCTGATCCCCTGCTGTGTGGATGGCAGTCTCTCCTGCTGTAAACTCATTCAAAATACAGTAGGCCTCTGCCTACACCCTCCTATTTCCTGGGCTTCAACACAGCCAGTTGTAGTTCGGAAGTGCCGTCCACACGGAAAGAGATACTTGCTCCCGTGTCTCAGTGGGGTTCAGTAACGTCAGCTGATCCCCTGCTGTGTGGATGGCAGTCTCTCCTGCTGTCACCTCATTCAAAATTCAGTAGGCCTCTGCCTACACCCTCCTATTTCCTGGGCTTCAACACAGCCAGTTGTAGTTCGGAAGTGCCGTCCACACGGAAAGAGATACTTGCTCCCGTGTCTCAGTGGGGTTCAGTAACGTCAGCTGATCCCCTGCTGTGTGGATGGCAGTCTCTCCTGCTGTAAACTCATTCAAAATACAGTAGGCCTCTGCCTACACCCTCCTATTTCCTGGGCTTCAACACAGCCAGTTGTAGTTCGGAAGTGCCGTCCACACGGAAAGAGATACTTGCTCCCGTGTCTCAGTGGGGTTCAGTAACGTCAGCTGATCCCCTGCTGTGTGGATGGCAGTCTCTCCTGCTGTCACCTCATTCAAAATTCAGTAGGCCTCTGCCTACACCCTCCTATTTCCTGGGCTTCAACACAGCCAGTTGTAGTTCGGAAGTGCCGTCCACACGGAAAGAGATACTTGCTCCCGTGTCTCAGTGGGGTTCAGTAACGTCAGCTGATCCCCTGCTGTGTGGATGGCAGTCTCTCCTGCTGTAAACTCATTCAAAATACAGTAGGCCTCTGCCTACACCCTCCTATTTCCTGGGCTTCAACACAGCCAGTTGTAGTTCGGAAGTGCCGTCCACACGGAAAGAGACACTTGCTCCCGTGTCTCAGTGGGGTTCAGTAACGTCAGCTGATCCCCTGCTGTGTGGATGGCAGTCTCTCCTGCTGTCACCTCATTCAAAATTCAGTAGGCCTCTGCCTACACCCTCCTATTTCCTGGGCTTCAACACAGCCAGTTGTAGTTCGGAAGTGCCGTCCACACGGAAAGAGATACTTGCTCCCGTGTCTCAGTGGGGTTCAGTAACGTCAGCTGATCCCCTGCTGTGTGGATGGCAGTCTCTCCTGCTGTAAACTCATTCAAAATACAGTAGGCCTCTGCCTACACCCTCCTATTTCCTGGGCTTCAACACAGCCAGTTGTAGTTCGGAAGTGCCGTCCACACGGAAAGAGATACTTGCTCCCGTGTCTCAGTGGGGTTCAGTAACGTCAGCTGATCCCCTGCTTTGTGGATGGCAGTCTCTCCTGCTGTAAACTCATTCAAAATACAGTAGGCCTCTGCCTACACCCTCCTATTTCCTGGGCTTCAACACAGCCAGTTGTAGTTCGGAAGTGCCGTCCACACGGAAAGAGATACTTGCTCCCGTGTCTCAGTGGGGTTCAGTAATGTCAGCTGATCCCCTGCTGTGTGGATGGCAAAGTCTCCTGCTGCCTACACAGTCGTACCACTACTGATTTTTAACCGTGCTCCAATTAGGCCTGTGGCTCCACTGTCTCTCGTATTTCCCCTGTCCTCCAACCCTGCCAGTTACAGCTCCGAAGTGGCGTCTGCACAATCCACACTTGTTCCTGTGTTACAGGTGTTCAGTCCGATCAGTTAATCCCCTGATGTGTGTCCGGCAATGTCGCCTGCTCTGTCCACATTCCCATTATCGGAATGTGGACAGAGCAGGCGACATTGCCGGACACACATCAGGGGATTAACTGACCGGACTGAACACCTGTAACACAGGAACAAGTGTGGATTGTGCAGACGCCACTTCGGAGCTGTAACTGGCGGGGTTGGAGGACAGGGGAAATACGAAAATCAGTGAATCCACAGGCCTAAGTGGAGCTTGGTTCAAATTAGTAGTCTACAACCGATCTTAAAATTTCTTCAATGCAGCCTAAGCCTGCTCCGTGCTTGTCCCTGGGCTTCAACACAGCCAGTTGTTGCTCGGAAGTGCCGTCTTCACAGAGTAAAACACTAGCTCCTGTGTTTGTGGGGTTCAGTAACGTCAGCTGTTCCCCTGCTGTTTTGATGGCAATCTGTCCTGCTGCCTCCCAATTGACAGCACATCAGGCCTCAGCCTGCTAAGTGCTTGTCCTGGGCTCCAACATCGCCAGTTGCTGCTCATAACTGACTTTGGCACGGGTACTCCCTCCTGCCCAGCTTGGTTCCAGCCCTGCCTGCTGTTTCCGGGAAGTGTCAATGTCAGTTTGCCACCCCAAGTTGCCATGTCGTGTTGCGGTTGGGTTAGCCGAGGCTAGGGTGCCAGCAGTTTAGGTGCTTCCTATGTGGACTGCGGGTTCTGGTAAGAAAGGTTTGTTCCATAGTGCCAGTAGGACAAGCACCCCCTGTAGGACTGTGTGATTCGGTAACTGCGGCCAGCTTGCGGCATGCCAACTTTGCTTTTCAGGGGTAACTTCTGATACCCCTCCGGGTTCCAGCACCGTCAGCTGGTTCTCATCAGAGCCTTTGGCCTAGGTGCCTCCATCTCGGTATCCGAGTTCCAGCAACGTCTGCTGGTCCTTGGTAGTGCTTTGTAGCACAGGTACCTCCTGCTTAGTAACCGGGTTCCAGCACCGTCAGCTGGTCCTCGGTTGTGCCATTGGCTCTTATTCCTTCTGCTGCCCCTCCGGGTGCCAGCACTGTCAGCTGGTCCTCGCTATTTCCATTTGCTCTTGCAGCTTATGCTACCCCTCCGGGTTCCAGCACCGTCAGCTGGTTCTCGTCAGAGCCTTTGGCCTAGGTGCCTCCATCTCGGTATCCGAGTTCCGGCAACGTCTGCTGGTCCTTGGTAGTGCTTTGTAGCACAGGTACCTCCTGCTTAGTAACCGGGTTCCAGCACCGTCAGCTGGTCCTCGGTTGTGCCATTGGCTCTTATTCCTTCTGCTGCCCCTCCGGGTGCCAGCACTGTCAGCTGGTCCTCGCTATTTCCATTTGCTCTTGCAGCTTATGCTACCCCTCCGGGTTCCAGCACCGTCAGCTGGTTCTCGTCAGAGCGTTTGGCCTAGGTGCCTCCATCTCGGTATCCGAGTTCCGGCAACGTCTGCTGGTCCTTGGTAGTGCTTTGTAGCACAGGTACCTCCTGCTTAGTAACCGGGTTCCAGCACCGTCAGCTGGTCCTCGGTAGTGCCATTGGCTCTTGTTCCTTCTGCTGCCCCTCCGGGTGCCAGTACCGTCAGCTGGTTCAAGAGGACAAAGAACAGGAAGACAACCACCAAGATGCAGAACAACAAGAGAGAGAAGACAAAGAAGCATAAAAAAAACAAAGCAGAAGAACATTAAGCATAAGACTAATACTCTGAGCAAATGATATTATCTTATTTATAAGCAGAAGAAGACTAAGCAGTGTATGGGGGTGAGTCCGTTCCTCCTCGTGGTGCCCCTGGAAAAGGCCTGCTTCTGCAGGCCAAACTGAACGCGGACAAATCCTGTTGTAAATCTTTTGTGACAGGCAGAACGGAAGGTGTAAACTTCTAACTTTTCTAGATAACAACTACAGGAATGCCTGACACAAACAAGAATATGATGAAGAAGAATAGGAAGAAGATGAAGAAGCTGAATATGTAGAATAATAATTGTTGAATAAGAAGAATATGAAGAATGTAAGAAAAGGAAGAAGAAGAAGAAGAAGAAGAAGAAGAAGAAGAAGAAGAAGAAGAAGAAGAAGAAGAAGAAGAAGAAGAAGAAGAAGAAGAATGTAAAAAAAGGAAGTAGAAGAAGAAGAAGAAGAATGTAAAAAAAGGAATAAGAAGAAGAATGTAAAAAAAGGAAGTAGAAGAAGAAGAAGAAGAATGTAAAAAAAGGAAGTAGAAGAAGAAGAAGAATGTAAAAAAAGGAAGTAGAAGAAGAAGACATACATGTCTGGCAAAATATAAATGAGGCTAACATAGTCAATATCTTTGTAACTCCTAACATCTTTAAAAAAAAAAGTTTAATTCCTGTTATTCCATTTGATTGGGCTAAACCTCTATGGCTTTAATGTCTCCTCCACCTCCCACAATACATTCTACATTATTCTTAGTTGTTTTTCTTCATGTAGAATTAACCTACAAGGAAAGAAAGGTTTTTTTTTAATTCCGATATTTTGGCCCCATTGACTTGCATTGGTTCCCGGTATCGGAATCGGCGATACCGATACTTTTTTTTAAGATCGGCCGATCCATTCCGATCCGATATTTTCAAGTATCGGCTGGTATCGCTCAACTCTAGTGGTAAAGCATTGGAATATTCTTTTTACAGATCCAGTACTGAAAAAATGTTTGCCATCTTTTCCATCTTTTGTTGCCAAGAGGGCTCCGAATTTGCGTGACATTTTGGTCAATAGCACCTATGATCCAAATGGGAGGGAAAAATCACAGAGGAGTGCCAAACGTGAGGGCTTTTTTCCTTGTGGCCTATGTAAAGGGTGTGCCAATATGAAAAAAAGTTTTTTCTTTTTCAACTTTGATAGATCTAGGAAGTTTGATATCAGGGCTCACATTACTTGTTCATCGAAGGGCGTGATTTATTTTGCAGAATGCCCTTGTGGCAAGGTGTATATAGGGTTGACCACACATGAGCTCAAAGTGAGAGTGCGTGAACACTGCCTAGATATAGAAAAAGCAAAGACCACTAATGATGAATCTACTTTAAAAACTCTTCCTAGGCACTTTAAGAGGTATCACAATTGTAATTCCAGCCTCTTGATTGTTAAAGGTATTGATTTGGTGGACTTGGGTCTTAGGGGTGGAGACCTACAAAATAGGCTTGCTAAGAAAGAATGCCAATGGATTTTTAGATTGGGAACTCTCACACCCCAGGGCTTAAATGAGACCTTTGGATTTAGCGCTTTTTTATAAGTCTAATCATGCAATTTTGGGTAGAGATAAGGAGGATTTTTTTTCTATTTTTCGTTCGTGATTTGTGTTTTTTTATTTATTAGCTTCGCTCATTGTTGAACACATCTTATAGTTGGTCCTTTTGGATGGCGAAATAAGGAAGAAAAGAAGAAAAATGGAAGAATGAAAAAGTTGAAAGAGAGTCATATCTTCCACATCAATGTCAGGAATGATGAAGACAATTCTGGTTAAGATGGACTCGTTTGTGGCCCTATCACTCTATTGCTTCCTGCCTTCCTTTGGATGATATAGGATAATGGCATCCATTTTTCATGTGCTTTTAAGCTCTTTGGTCACATTGGTTGTTGTTTTTCATTAAGATGGCCATTTATAATGTTAGTGGGGCAAGAGGCTGGGACATGGTGGCTGATACATTAGTCTTGGTTAATTATTTGATCGCATGATTTGTGCCTTTAGGAAAACATTTTTGTATGTCATTATATGCATCAAAATTACTATCTTTGTGGCTGTGCGCATGTTTGCACTGTGGGTGGCCGTAAGGGATGCGTGGTGTGTCCACAGCGTTTTCCCTAGAATTACCTGGGACGTTAGTGCCCGGTTTTCGTGGGACCGCGGGACCGCTGCGAAATCCCTTATTTTTATACGGGCCCCTTAGTTCGACACATGCGCCGAATATGCCTGTATAAGTGGATTCATAATAATCTTTTTAATTCCTCATTTTGCTATGGGCGTTAATTATGTCTTTATATATAGATTCAATACAATATAAAGCCTATATGCGCGTAAGCGCGATATTAACGTTTGTAAATGGTAAAAAAGAATAGTGTGGATTTTTCTTGCAATATGATGTGAATATACTCTTATTGTTAGCTTATGAAACTCATGTTATTTTACATATGCGTGGTTTTCATTATATTAGGTTGATATAGCAAGCATAGGACCTTCTTGTAATCAGATGACATCTGCTCATTAATCCGATTGGCCGCTGGAAGCTGGTTTGCACCGCCCACATGCAGGCTATTCTTTAGGAGTCACAGGACCCTGAGCGCATAGGTGCAGTTGCGCTTCTATAATAAAGAAGTGTGTGTATATTCCACCGTTTGTTTGTGAAACTTAGGTGATTTGCACATGAGCGGTTTCCATCAGATTAGATCGGCATAGTAAAGCACAGGACCTTCCTGTAATCACATGACATCTGTTCCCTAACCTTATTGGCCGCTAAAAACCATGTGACTTTGTATATGCACGGTTTATATGTTAGGAGTCATAGGACCTTTAGCACAGAGGCGCAGCTGAATGTCAGCAATGAGGAAGTGGGTGTTTTTTAATCAGGTGCGAAAACTAAATTAGCCTATAGTGATAGTTGCTGGGGTATAAAAATGGGACAACCTCCTTTTCCATGATAAGCCTCCATTGATGAAGCATTGCGAAACACGTGTCAGGGCATGAGGGACGCTGCAGCAAGCACCTTTATTTATTGGTAGGTTGTAGTGACATTTTGTCACGTTTGCATAGTGTTTACAATTCATAGCCTATAATTATGCACTGTGAAACACTGGTTTCATGAGATTCCATAACCTGAATTATGCAGTGTGAAGTATCAGTTTGATGGGATGCTTCTTTAGTGTTGCACTTTTATAGATGATTGGTATTTGGTATGGAGCAAGTGAAGTTTCATAAATCTCCCCTGGTGCACACACTGTAAATTGATTTAACAGTCTTTTTATGACAAATTAATAATGGATATGGAGTTGGTGAATCTCTCTTGGTGCTCACACTGCATATTGGTATAATATCTCTTCAATGATAGTCAATTGACATTTGACATAGAACTAGTGAAATTCCACATATCTCTTTTGGTGTTCACACTGCATATTGTTTTCACAGCCTCCAATGAATATACAGTGGGGAAAAAAAGTATTTAGTCAGTCAGCAATAGTGCAAGTTCCACCACTTAAAAGGATGAGAGGAGTCTGTAATTTACATCATAGGTAGACCTCAACTATGGGAGACAAACTGAGAAAAAAAAATCCAGAAAATCACATTGTCTGTTTTTTTTTCATTTTATTTGCATATTATGGTGGAAAATAAGTATTTGGTCAGAAACAAGCAATCGAGATTTCTGGCTCTCACAGACCTGTAACTTCTTCTTTAAGAGTCTCCTCTTTCCTCCACTCATTACCTGTAGTAATGGCACCTGTTTAAACTTGTTATCAGTATAAAAAGACACCTGTGCACACCCTCAAACAGTCTGACTCCAAACTCCACTATGGTGAAGACCAAAGATCTGTCAAAGGACACCAGAAACAAAATTGTAGCCCTGCACCAGGCTGGGAAGACTGAATCTGCAATAGCTAACCAGCTTGGAGTGAAGAAATCAACTGTGGGAGCAATAATTAGAAAATGGAAGACATACAAGTCCACTGATAATCTCCCTCGATCTGGTGCTCCACGCAAAATCCCACCCCGTGGGGTCAGAATGATCATGAGAACGGTGAGCAAAAATCCCAGAACCACGCGGGGGGACCTAGTGAATGAACTGCAGAGAGCTGGGACCAATGTAACAAGGCCTACCATAAGTAACACACTATGCCACCATGGACTCAGATCCTGCAGTGCCAGACGTGTCCCACTGCTTAAGCCTGTACATGTCCGGGCCCGTCTGAAGTTTGCTAGAGAGCATTTGGATGATCCAGAGGAGTTTTGGGAGAATGTCCTATGGTCTGATGAAACCAAACTGGAACTGTTTGGTAGAAACACAACTTGTCGTGTTTGGAGGAAAAAGAATACTGAGTTGCATCCATCAAACACCATACCTACTGTAAAGCATGGTGGTGGAAACATCATGCTTTGGGGCTGTTTCTCTGCAAAGGGGCCAGGATGACTGATCCGGGTACATGAAAGAATGAATGGGGCCATGTATCGTGAGATTTTGAGTGCAAACCTCCATCCATCAGCAAGGGCATTGAAGATGAAACGTGGCTGGGTCTTTCAACATGACAATGATCCAAAGCACACCGCCAGGGCAACGAAGGAGTGGCTTCGTAAGAAGCATTTCAAGGTCCTGGAGTGGCCTAGCCAGTCTCCAGATCTCAACCCTATAGAAAACCTTTGGAGGGAGTTGAAAGTCCATGTTGCCAAGCGAAAAGCCAAAACATCAGGAGATCTGCATGGAGGAATGGGCCAACATACCAACAACAGTGTGTGGCAACCTTGTGAAGACTTACAGAAAACGTTTGACCTCTGTCATTGCCAACAAAGGATATATCACAAAGTATTGAGATGAAATTTTGTTTCTGACCAAATACTTATTTTCCACCATAATATGCAAATAAAATGAAAAAAAAACAGACAATGTGATTTTCTGGATTTTTTTTTCTCAGTTTGTCTCCCATAGTTGAGGTCTACCTATGATGTAAATTACAGACGCCTCTCATCTTTTTAAGTGGTGGAACTTGCACTATTGCTGACTGACTAAATACTTTTTTTCCCCACTGTATTACCATATGGTGTTTACATGCTTTTTGTCTCTCGTAATTGATCCAGCACCTTTCTTTTTAATGTTGTGAAATTGGTATTTAAATAAAGATGGTTTTTCACAAGGTACCATTGTGTGGAAACTTCTTATATATTATTCTATGAGGTGACCACAAAAGTAGTTATTGGTAACACTGGTGCTGTAGTGTGTGAGGTACTGGGTACACTACTAGGGATTCTACATGGCACAGGGATATGTATTTGTCTAGTGACTCTTGGACTACCCAGGGGTACAACAGGTTCACCACTGGCAGGGCGAGGGTTCTCTGACTCCACTGCTGGTGTGGCTTCTGCTACCTGATTCTCCTGATCTTCTCAAGTCACGTCCTCCTGTGCTTCCACCTTGAGGGAATAACAACACTGGTACCACTATTGCATCATTAATTCTAGTCCAATTCGCAGGGAACTCCCCAAGCACTGTGCTGACCTTCTCTTCCGCCTCTATCGGTTGGAGGTTATCGTATTCTTCTTTTCTCTCTTTAAACTGGTCAGGGCACAACTTCAAATGGTCCCTGGATACCGCTGCTGAGGTCTCTCCTCCATCTTTACTAACCAGGCACACTTTAGCATTATCAAAGTTAGGGCAGAATGGTGTAAGGCTCCTCTTCCCATTGATCATCCAGCTTATGCAGTCTTCTTTTTCCCTTGAGAACTTGTTCTCCCGGCGAAAAAGGAACAACAGGTGCATTTTGGTTATAAAATCTCTCCTGCTTCTGCCTTGCCTGGGCCAGACTCTTCTCCACACACTCCTGTACCCTTCTGTACTGCTGCTGCCTCTCCTTGTCCCAGTCAGCATCTGATGGCGTTAGTTCAGGCGTCAGGACTCCTATGTCCAAGTCAATTGGCAGCTTACCAGGCCTTGCTCACATCAGGTACGCTGGAGTACAGTTGGTTGTAGAGGTCCACCAGATCGAGCAACTTTTCTGGCCACAGATTTCTCTCCTCCAAGGGCAATGTCTTCAGTAAATCAATCACTACCTGGTTCATCTTCTCGCACATGCCATTGGTCTGTGGGTGATAAGGTGTTGTCCGGATCTTCTTACAACCATACAAGTTGCAGAACTCATGGAACACTTCTGCCTCGAAAGCTGGACCTTGATCTGTGAGTACTCTTTCAGGATACCCACGTGGCCTACAGAAGTGTTGTTGGAAAGCTCTGGCTGCTGTCCTGGCAGTGAGATCTTTGACGGGTACAACTACCATGAATCTTGAGTAGTGGTCCACAATGGTGAGAGCATAGCTGTAGCCCGACCGGCTTGGAACCAGCTTCACATGGTCCAGGCTACCAACTCGAGGGGCTGTTTGGTGATGATTGGTTGCAGGGGAGCTCTCTGGCTGTCTCAATCCTTTCTGCGCATGTTACATCGTCCACACTCCCGGCACCACCTCTCAATGGCTTTCCTCATACCAGCCCAGTAGAACCTCTCTCGGAGCAATGCTTCCAACTTCTTCCATCCGAAGTGTCCAGCTCCTTGGTGGTATGCTTCCAGGACCATTGATGCCTCTCTCTTCGGGACTATTACCTGCCAGACCAGCTCATGTATGCGGGCATTGATACTCCTCCGACACAGCTTCCCTTCGTAGATAAACAGCCGGCCTCTCTCCTTCCACAGCTGCTGGGTTTCTTCAGGAGCTTCCGACTCCGGACGTGAGTCAGCTCGTATCAACAGCTCTTTCACCAGGCGGACTACTGGGTCACTATCTTGTGTTTCTGCCCAGTCGTGATGGGGCAAAGGATTCAGAGTGACTTCCTTCAAGCCAGGCCCTCTGTCTCTCACTACTTGAGCACGTTGGGCCGCCAGTGGCCTATGGAAGGGAGGCAATTCGATCTCCTCTAGAGCCTCAGGGTCTTCTCCTGCATCTGGTAGGTTCGGCATCCTGGACAGCGCATCAGCATTGGCATTCTTGTGTCCTGCCCGGTACTTGATGGTAAACTCATAATTGGCTAACCGAGCCATCCATCGCTGCTCCAGTGCTCCTAGCTTGGCAGTGTCTAAGTGGGTCAACGGGCTGTTGTCCGTGAAGATTGCAAATTTGGCCGAAGCTGGGTAATGCTTGAACCTTTTGGTGACAGCCCAGACAATGGCAAGGAACTCCAGCTTGAAAGAACTGTAATTATCAGGGTTCCTCTCAGTGGGACGCAGCTTCCTGCTGGCGTAGGAGATCACCCTCTCTTTTTCCATTCTGTACCTGCGACAGTACTGCTCCTAATCCCACGTTGCTGGCATCCGTGTACAGCACTAAGGGTTTGTCATAATCTGGGTAGGCCAGAACTTCGTCACCTGTGCGAGCCATCTTCAATTTGGTGGAAGACCTCTCCAACTCTTCAGTCCATTCAAATGTGGAATTCTTCTGCTTGCCTTTCTTGGACTGCCCCACCAGAAGGTTTTGCATCGGGGTGGCTATTTCAGTAAAGCCTTTGATGAATCTCCGGTAGTAGCCGACCAGTCCAAGGAATTAGCTTAAACCATGGAGGTTGCTGGGCTTCGTCCAGTCCCGGATGACCGTGACCTTGTCCGGATCTGGTGCCACACCTTCTGCACTGACCACATGACCGAGGTACTGTACCTTAGGCTTCAGGAGGTGGCATTTTGAAGGCTTCACTTTCAGGCCAAAATTGGACAAAGCTTCAAACACTTCGGCCAGGTGTTCCAGATGCTCTTCATAGGTCTTGGAGAAAACAATGACATCATCCAGGTACAACAGGACTGTTTCAAAGTTCATGTGTCCCAGGCAACACTCCATCAGCCGTTGAAATGTTCCTGGAGCAGTGCAGAGTCCAAATGGCATATAGTTGAACTCACAGAGAGTGGTAAATGCGGTTTTCTCTTTATCTGCCTCTGCCACGGGAACCTGCCAATACCCACTGGTAAGATCCAAGGTGGAAAAGTAATTAGCAGTTTTAAGTGCAGCTAAGGATTCTTCAATCATAGGTAATGGGTAGGCATCTTTATGTGTAATGCTATTAATCTTTCTGTAATCAACACACATTCTCATGGTACCATCCTTTTTCTTTACAAACGCAATGGGAGCTGCCCAGGGGCTACAACTGTCTCTGATAACCCCAGCCTCCTTCATCTCCCTCAACATACTCTTAGCACACTGTTACTGTGTTGGGGTATTGGTCTGTACATCTCCTTTATGGGTGGATGGTCTCCGGTGGGGATATGATGTTGGACCCCTTTTGCCTGCCCAAAATCTAGTGGGTGTTTGCTGAATACCCGCTCATACTCTTGTGTCACTCTGTAAACCCCATTTCACTGGTATGAAGGTGTAGAGTCAGTTCCCACCTGCAGTTGCTGGCACCACTCCTCTGGCTGTTTCACAGAACCATTGTCCTCCACCTGATCAGATGAGACCAAAGGCTCTGCTGCCTGCAAAGAGTTGTTGTTAACGGTGAGCAGCTTAGCAACTGTGGCGTACCGAGGTATTGTGGCTTCCTCTTCCCCGCAATTCAGAAGACGTACAGGTACTCTCCCTTATTTTACATCAACCACCCCTCTAGCTGTCAGGGCAGTGGGCCTACTTTCGGAGTATACTGGTTCTACCAGTGCCTGGTAATCTCTCCCTCTAAGACCTATGGCTGCCCGACACCATACCAACATTTCACATCTGGGGGTATTGCAATGGGGAAGGCATCACTCACTCTGACGCTGCCAATCTCGCCACCAGCGAGTTCCGCTTGTTGCCTTTGCATCAGGGCTCGGATCTCCTTCTGCAGGACTCTTTGTTCTCCAGAACCAACAGTTTCAGCCACCTGTTGCAACAAGACAATAACCTCGGACAGACAGTTTTCAATTACATTGGTACCAAGAGTCATCATAGGGTTAAATTCACGTCTATCAATATCAACAATTATCAGACCTTGAGACTTTAATTCCACCCTCCCCACTTTGACAGTAATCTCCTTACATCCAATCTGCGATAAGGTCTGACCATTACTAGCAACTACTGTCAGTTCATCAGTGGGATCACGGGTGAGTTCAGAATCAGCCCAATACCTCTTGTAAAGAGTATAGGGCATGGTGGTCACCTGGGAACCAGTGTCCAGCAAAGCGTTCATGGGGATACCATCAATCACCACAGGAAGGATTGGTCTCCCTCCCACATACTTGGCTTTCCAGTTCCTTGGGCCTGGGGATCCTACTCCTGGGGGTTGCTCGTTTAAAGGACAGCACCTGGCAAGATGACCTGCCTTGTGACAGCAACGACAGATGGGATGTCCGTCCTGGTCATAGTGATCGTTGGTCCTTCCTCGAAGTGGTGGGGCTCTCCTTCTCCGGAGCCACGGGACAGCCTCTGGACTGGAAGCAAGCTGGATCTTGTCTTTGGAGGACATCTGTAGGGACTGCACGGTTTTAGTGAGTGCAGCCATTCCTTTGGTCAACTCCTGGACCTGTAGACGCAGCTCCTCAGTGGGGTCCTTGTCCAAAGTCTGTGCATCAGCCTCCACAGGGATGGAAGGAAAAGACGTCGCTTCCTGATGATAGGTGATCGCCGGGTGTCTAGGGGGGGCTGAACGGCTGTCAGTGGATTCCTGCAGTACCCGGATAGCCCTGTCCTTGAATTCAGCAAAGTCCAGATCAGGGTTTTGCAGGGTTATTATACGCAACTGTCCTTGGTGGGTACTGGACAAGAGGCCTTCAATGAACTGCTCCTTCAACAGTTTATCTTCTTCCTTTATGCTGTCAGGATCAACTTGCTTGACTGCTCACAGTGCCTCCTGCAGGTTGAGAGCATAGTCCCTGATACTGTCCTGTGCCCTCTGCTTGCAGCCAAAGAACCTCATCTTGATCTCAGCGGCAGTATGGGTGTCAAAAGTGCTATTTAGCTTGGCCAGGACCTTTGCAAAAGTCTCTTTATCCGTGTCCTGCCAGGCTTTCACCTCCCTCAGTGCTGCACCCGTTAGCTGTCCAATCAGGATATTCACTTTCTGGCTTTCAGACAGGGGGTAAACTTTAAACAAGCTGCACAGTCTCTCTTTAAATTCACTCAGGGTATGTTACTCACCCGAGTACTGCGGTAGCCAGGCCGCTCCCGGTATGTAGGGCATGGATAGCGGCATTATGGGGACCGCTGCGGCGGGTGCTCCGCCTGGCGGTACCGCGGGGTTGGCAGTGGCGTCTGCCGCTGCATTGGCTTGTGGCGCAGACATTCTCTCCCCTCCCAGTTAACGTTAGCCAGGGCCGGGGGTTGCGGGAGCTCACCGGCGGCAGCTTTGCAGGCCCGATGCTCCGGGCTGTAGGCCTCAGCTCCTCCTCCTCTCACGCGCTGTCCTCTCTTCCCGCGCGGCACTTCACTGCTTCGCGCTCTGTGGCAGGCGCCTCCCACAAAGGCCCGCCTCTTTATTCCCGTGCGTGCCAAGCAGCGCAGCAATGGCGGCAACTGGCACCAAATCTCACACAGTTCATAATCACAGTCTATGGCACACAGGACCTGGGGATACTGGGCTCCGTAATTCTGTTCATGACGCCAAAATTGGGTCACCCCCGCTGGCTTCCCCCAGGGCTGTGGGGTACTCGGTACCAGGCCGGTGTCAGGGGGATGATGTGTCACAGCAGCGGTGACCCGGTCCGTGGCCCCGTGCCCCAATATCAATGGCGGTGGTCTTTGGTTGTAATATAAAGTTTGTGACGCCACCCGTGGTATTTGGCAAGTGAGGTGTTAGCCAACGCTGCGTGCAGATCCTCTGGGGCTGATGGTGTGTCGCAGCTTAGATGGTGTAGCTCCCCACAGGTGAAGCTGTAACCCCAGGGCAGTGTACAAGTTATGGGCACAGGGATGTAGCAGTGCCAACAGGTTAGGAAGCAGACACAACACAGCAGGGTGCAATTTCTGTACCTTTACTGGGTAACTGCAGTCCAGGGTCCTGATCACAGATGGTGTTGGAGCAGGCTAGCCTGGAAGCAACTCAGGGATTCTCTCTCTCAGACGGGCTGTGCAGTCTCCCTAATAGCGCTGTGTGTGTGAAGCACTCCAGTCCTTAGTTACTCTGAAGTTCCTCCTGTCAACTGTTCCTAGACTTCCACTTGCACGGCAGACAGCTGTAGCCTCTCTCTCTCTGGGACTCCTCTCACTCTCTGAATCCCCGGCTCTCTATCCGTTTTGCTGTTGTGCCTTAAGTCTTCGATGGGAGCAGGGCATCTACAGCCTCCTACTCCTCGGGTATCTGTGGCAGGGCCGTTAGTACCCGTACCACAGTGGAGACCCGACTCCAGTTCTGTGCGCTCTCAAGCTGAGGGAGCTCGCCTGCTGCAGCTCAACCTCCAGCTTCCCATTCTCCGTCTGCACACTTCAGCCTCTGCAGACTAACTGACTCTTCTTCCTCCTGGCCCTCAGGGATCATTCCTCCCCTCAATCCTGGGTCAGAGCTCCCCCTGCTGGTCAGGAGGGGAACTGTGTTGTATGCATGGATTGACTGTGAGAGAGTCCCATCATTGCCTCCAAGCCTGGCATTACCCTCCCCTAGAGGAAGGCAAAGCCAGTGTGGTGACCGTACTCCTGGGGGCGCCACACTGACACAGCCTCCAGCTCTCTCGCCTCCTCTTCTGAAGTTTCAAAAAGTAAAAGCACTGAGTCGTCATTGGAGGCTCCTGGTCAGGAACAACACCTTTCCTTGTGTCCTTCACCCCTACCAAAAGTGAAGGATGTGGCAGGCCACACTACCGATTACTTTATGGAGCTCTTTTCACATACCATGCCTGGGTTACCAAGTCAAATTGTGAATTTCCCAGTCCAAGATGAATCTGACATGGAGTGCACTGATGCACAGCCACTGCTAGATTTTTCTGCTGGTACATTAACTCTACATTGTCCTCGCAGTGTACTGAGGCAGAATCAGACCCTGATGAAACTCAGGTGCCCCTTCCCGCATACTATACCACCTTACACGGTGACACAGAGGAAGGTGCACATGAAATTGAAGAGGAGGTGATGGATGACCCAGTTGTTGACGCAGATTGGCATCCATTGGGGGAAGAGGGTGCCACTGCCAATAGCTCAGAATAGGAGGAGGAGGATCCGCAGCAGGCTACGACATCGCAACAGCTGTTATGTGGCAGGACCGTAGCAGTCCAAAAACGTGTTACAAAAACCAAAAGAGTTGCAGGACAGCTTGGTCAGATGGTCAAATTAGCAAAGCGTGCAAGGTCTTAAAATGTCTTCCATAGTAGGAAGAGTGCAGTGTGGCTCTTTTTTTTAACAAAATCCTAATGATCAGGCAAAGGTTATCTGTAAGAAGTGCGCAAAGACCTTTAGCCAAGGGAAAAATCTGAGAAATTTGAATACCAGTTGCATGCTTAGACATTTAATCACCATGCACTTGCAAGCGTGGACTGACTTCCAAACCTCACGTACCACATGTGCACCTGCTCCGAATGAAGGTAGTCAGCAATGCTACATCACTTACCCCACTGTAAGCCCACCGGTTAGCACACCACCAGCAGCATATGTCGAGGTGTCGTCGCAAGGGCAAAGCAGTCATGGAATCACAATGTTATTGCTACGAAAGACTGAATCTAGGCCAACAGCAACACCACCAACACCATCACCATCACCAACCCTCTCTCAGTCTGCCTTGTCCACCGCTAGTTCCACCATATGCAGCTCTCAAGTCCAGCTCACCCTACCAGAGTCTTTGAGTAGGACAAGAAAGTACTCATCCTCTCATCCGCGTACACTGGCTATGAACGCCCACATTGCCAAACTAATGTCGTTAGAGATGATGCCCTACCGGTTGGTTGAAAGCAAAGCTTTCTGAGAGCTCATGGCCTACGCAGTACCACGCTATGACCTACCCAGTCGGCACTTCTTTTCGCGAAAAGCAATCCCAGCCCTCCATGTGCATGTGAAAGACCGCATTGTCCATGTACTCAAGCAGTCAGTGAGTGGAAAGGTGCACCTCACAACAGATGCATGGTCCAGTAGGCATGGCCAGGGCCATTACGTGTCCATCACTGTGCACTGGGTTAATGTGGTGGATGCAGGGTCAACAGGGGACAGCGGCGGTGGGACAGTGCTGACTAGCCCACGGTAAACAGTTGGCTGTAGGCGTTCGACCCTCTTCCTCCTCCTCCAGAAGCGAAAGCTCGTCCACAGAGCACAGTCGCGCGAGCACTCCATCCGCAGCTGACAGTATTGCACACGAGGTGTCCCACTATTTAATAGCTAGTGGTAAGCGTTAGCAGGCTGTGTTGAAATTGATGTGTTTGGGCGACAACAGACACATTGCGGAGGTACTGGCCGACTACTTGCAGTGACAAACTGAGTCATGGCTGGGCAGTCTACATCTATACATCTTCAGACAGACAAGGTAGTTAGTGATAACGGCCGGAATTTTGTGGCAGCCATAGCCCTTTCAAAACTCAGACACATACCTTGCCTGGCTCACACCTTGAACCTAGTGGTGCAGTGCTTCCTCAATAATTATCTGGAGTTAGCACCCCTGCTCCTTAAGGTGCTAAGACTGTGCTCGCACATCCGTCGGTCGCCTGAACATTCTAGTCGTATGCAGAGGCTGCAGCGATTACTCCACCTTCCCAAGCACCGCCTAATTATCGACGTTGCAACAAGGTGGAACTCCACCCTGCACATGGTTCAGAGGCTGTGCCAACAGAGGCAGGCTGTAATTCATTTGTGGGAGGATACATGGGCAGGCAGTTTGCAGGCAGACATGGAGTTGTCTGGTGTGTAGTGGTCAAAGCTGAAAGACCTCTGTAAAGTCCTTCAGTGTATTGAGGAATGCACACGGCTGGTAAGCGCAGACGACGCCATCATAAGCATGAGCATCCCACTTATGCATCATAGAATCATAGAATTATAGAATCGTAGAGTTGGAAGGAACCTCCTGGGCCATCTGGTCCAACCCCATGCTCAAAGCAGGATTCGCTAAATCATCCCAGTCAGATGTCTGTCCAGTCTCTGTTTGAAGATTTCCATTGAAGGAGAACTCACCACTTCTCATGGCAGCCTGTTCCACTCATTGATCACTCTAACTGTCAAAAAGTTTTTTCTAATATCTAATCTGTGTCTCCTCCCATTCAGTTTCATTCCATTGCTTCTAGTCTTTCCTTGTGCAAATGAGAATAAAGATGATCCTTCTACAATGTGACAACCCTTTAGATATTTGTAGACAGCTATTAAGTCTCCTCTCAGTCTTCTCTTTTGCAAACTAAACATTCCCACATCCTGCAACCTTTCCTCATAAGACAGGGTTTGCAGACCGGTCACCATTCCGGTCGCTCTTTTCTGAACGTGCTCCAGTTTGTTGATGTCTTTTTTAAAATGTGGTGCACAAAACTGGACACAATATTCCAGATGAGGTCTGACCAAAGAGGAGAAGAGGAAAATAATGACTTCACGTGATCTAGACTGTATGCTTCTGTTAATACATCCTAGAATTGCATTTGCCTTTTTTGCTGCTGCATCACACTGTTGACTCATATTCAGTCTGTCTGCTCTTGCAAACTTTGACGCACATTAAGGAGCAGGCGCCTGCAGCCGAGGAGGAAGAGGAGGAGGGAAGCCTTGATGACAGTCAGCCATTGTCTGCTGAGGGAAGTCTCGTGGACGAGGTGGAGGAAGAAGAGGAAGAGGAGGAGGATGATGGGGATGATTATTTTGGGGAGGAGGATGCTTCTCTGGGGGGCAAGAAAAAATGTTGGCGTGGCAAGGTCAGGTACAGGGTTTGAGCGTGACTGGAGGGATGTGGATTTGCCAGAAAGTGCTCCTCCACCCAGCACTCGCAGTGCATCATTGACACCTGGAACATTGGCCCACATGTCTGATTATGCCTTGCAAATCTTAAAAAGGGACCCCCGCATTGCCAAAATGATGAACGATGACGACTACTGGTTGGCCAGCATCCTGGATCCACACTATAAAGGCAAATTCCAAAACATCATGCCACAGGAGAACCTAGAGCTAATATTGGCTAACAAACAAGCAACTCTGGTAAACCGTTTGTGTTAGGCATTCCCAGCACACAGCGGCGGTGATGTTTTTCCAATGAGCCGTAGGGGGCAACATGGAACAGGTGTTCATGGTGCACACAGCCGAAGTGGTGTTGGACACAGGGGTTTCATGACCATGTTGTGGACTGATTTTTCAAGTACCGCTCACACGACTGGTAATACTGCATCGATCGAAAGTGACAGGAGACAGCAGTTGTCAACTATGGTAACAAACTACTTCTCCTCCCATATCGATGTTCTCCCTCACCGGTCATTCCCCTTTGACTATTGGGCCAGTAAACTTGACACCTGGCCTGAATTGGCACAATATGCCTTAAAGGAGCTCGCTTTCCCTGCTGCTAGTGTGTTATCTGAACGAGTCTTCAGTGCTGCTGGATCAATCCTGACAGAAAAAAGGACCTGTCTGTTGACCCAAAATGTTGATGATCTAACCTTCATTAAAATGAACCATGCATGGGTTTCAAAGGATTTTGTCCCAGCCTCCCCTGCTGACATGTAGGTTGCCAGAAAAATGGCTTGCTTTTGCCCTCCTCTTCCGCGGACTTCTCCAATTACTGCATTTGCAGCTGCTGAATGTCCAACATCAACATATGCCAATTTTTCCACCTCCCTAACTGGGATGCCCCCTCCCCCATAGGGCCGGGGTCAACATCTGGCACACACACCCGTGCGAGTGCCGTTGCCCTGGACAGGTGGGTGGGCACAATCTTTGGCAATGGCACTGGCACAAGGTCCCTCATAGTAGAATCAAGTGTCTCTGACAGTGGGGGTGCACACCCGCCATCAGACACACGGGCGTACTATGAGGGGCCCTGTGCCAGTGCCGTCGCCAACGAGTGGGCCCCCCTGCTTGCTCAGGATCACAGCACTTGCAAAGTTGAAATACTTACCTCTCCCTGCTCCATCACCGTGACGTCTTCCGTGTTTCCTGACAGTGACATCCTGGTCAGAGAGCGCGATGACATCACGTCTGTATGCCCTCTGCCTAAACAGTTAAAGTGCAGTGAGATGGAAGATGGGGATGACGAGGAGTCCTGACTAGTACAGGGATTCCCTAGCGAGGAGAATTATTTAATTGTTTTCAATGTTGGGACAGCTATTTTTGGGGAGCACTATACTCTGGAGAATGATATATGAGGCCCACCATACACTGGAGCATTCCAAAGGAGGACATCAGACACTGGAGTACCATTTACAGGGCTCATTATGCACTGGAGCAGTAGAAATGGGGCCCATTATATATGGAGCATTATTTGGGCCCATAAGACAGTGGAGCTTCATCCATGGGGACCAACATATACTGTAGCATTATGTGGAGCTCATCATATACTGTTTCAAACATTATATGGGACCAATGATTCTGTATGGAGAAATATATGGGCCTCATTTCTCTGTATACGCATTATGCGGTGGCCATAATACTGTATTAAGTAATATACTGTCCGTTTTTGAAGCTATTGGAGAATTTAAAATGGATTTCAGTCATGAGATGTAAGAAGTGAAGTATTTTTCATTGTACTATACTGCTATTTCTCTGCCGTATCAGAGGATCATGAATTGTGGCTTGTGTTACAGGAGCCCATTGACACTCTTTGGCCCTGGGCCCACGAAAATCTGGAGCCAGCCCTACCCCTCCCCACAACTTTAGCCAAATAACCACCAGTTTTCAAAGCCTAACTATTATTACAAAGAAAATTAAGGTTGACAAGCTTAAGTAATAAGAATTGATGTTTTTGGCATTAAAATGGGCATTGTAGGTGTGTTTCCTGTCCTCCACTCCCTGCCGACCTTGGTTCCTCATTGACTTGCATTGAGTTTCGTGTTTCAGTCGGCCTTCGACTTTTCATGATAATCGGACGATTTCTTTCGACCCGACTTTTGAGAAAAAAAGGCAAAGTCGCTCATCTCTACTTCTATGGACTAATTCTGGAGTACATAGGTTCCAGTGTTAGGCAGGCAGGGTAGTGTACATCACTGTATACACATCAGTGCAAGAGTTGCAGGCACTGTATGTGTGTATATACATATCATTGCATATAGCAAGAGGGTTCTGTGTTCTGGTGCCGCTGCTGCTACCTGTGGGATATATTGGCCGTATATACCTAGCGCCAGGTGTAATTGGCTTTGAAATTTTTTTTGGCCAGGGCTAATAGAGTTTTTTTATTGCAAAGCAATCCAGATCCCTATTTTTTCCTCCATTTGCTTTTTGAGAATGCACAATACAGCCAGATCCTTTTCCTAGCACAGCGTGAAAATCCAGCAATTTTAAAGGGGTCCCAAACATCCCTTTTGAGTGTGCAGAGAAATATTTATTTTTTGTGTGGTACGGTTGAGTATTCTTTTTTTTTAGTGTCTTACACAATTTCTTAACACTGTTTTGCTGAACCCCCAAAAAATACAGACAGGTCACATATTTTACAGTGTGGTATATCTGTGACACACCTCATCTAAAAATGTTGGTCTTTTTAGCCCTAAATTCATTTTTTTTTGCTGTTTGGCACTGTACTTATATACCGTATTTTTCGGACTATAAGACTCACCCCTATTTTCAGAAGGAAAATAGGGAAAAAAATAATAATGTGTCAAATGGGGGTCCGTCTTACAGTCCGAATTCAGCTTACCTGGGAAGGGATCCGGCACAGGTGGAGAAGTAGTCACAGGGGTCATTCAGTGGTCCAGGCTCGTGCGGTGGCGGCGGCTCTGTGCTGGGGCAGCTGCGCGGGGGCTGGTGTGGGTGGGCTGGGCAGGGGCAGCTGGGGCAGGGGCAGTTGTGGCAGGGGCAGCTGTGCTGGGGCAGGGGCAGCTGTGACAGGGGCAACTGTGGCAGGGGCAGCTGTGCTGGGGCACGTGGGCAGGGGCAGCTGTGCAGTGGCAGGGGCAGCTGTGGCAGGGGCAGCTGGGGCAGGGGCAGCTGTGGCAGGGACAGGTGGGCTCTGCAGTGGTGGCAGCGGGCTGTGCTCCGGTGCAGGGGCGGCGGCTCCGCCGGCGTTTCTTCGCAGCCCGGAGGCCCCCGCACACCCCTTGCTGGGCGCCGCCATGTTGCGGTGGCCTCCGGGAGCATGGACGCCGGCAAGATGGCCGCCGGTCCGGGGACGGCGCATGCGCAGCTTCAGATCTCGTGCCGAGATCTCGGGGGACGAGATTCAAATCTCGGCAACGAGATCTCGCCACCCCTGCACCGGAGCACAGCCCGCTGCCACCACCGCACCGCAGAGCGCCGCCCGCTGCCACCACCGCACCAGGTACCGTGCATTGCGACCATAAGACGCACACCCCACTTTTGGGGGAAAAAAGTGCGTCTTATGGTGCGAAAAATACGGTACATCACTATTTAGCCAAAAAAAAGAAAAAAAAAACAGGCCACATTTTTCTGTGTGGTATCTGCATGCTAGCTCATATCGGTGCGTGCTCAAAGTTTGGCCAGTTTATGGTTGTTTTCTTCTTTTATTTGGGGCGTCACTGGACTTATATACAGCAGTATTTACCCCCAAAAAATGTAAAAAAAAAAATTGGCGTCGTGGTATCTCCGTGTCAGCTCATATGTGTGCGTGCTCAAAGTTTGGCCAGTTTTTGGCTGATTTCTTTTTTGGTCCTGAGTCACACTTGATTTACTGTAGATACAGCAGTATTTAGCCAAAAAATAAAAAAATTACAGGTCACACATTTTTTGGTGTGGTGTCTGCGTGCCAGCTCATATCTGTGTGTGCTCAAAGTTTGGCCAGTTTACGGCTGTTTTCTTTTTTTGTCCTGGGTGACAGTGGATATTTATACAGCACTATTTAATAAAAAAATAAGTTCTTTAAAAAAAAACATTTGTCATAGTGGTATCTGCGTGCCGGCTCATATCTGTGTGTACTCAAAGTTTGGCCAGTTTAGGCCGATTTTCTTTTTACTCCTGGAAGTCACTGTTGTTATATACAGCAGTATTTGGCTCCCCCCCCAAAAAAAAGGCCACACATTTTTCGGTGTGGTATTTCCATGCCAGCTCATATCTGTGTATGCTCAAAGTTTGGGCAATTTAGGCCGGTTTTCTTTTTTTATTCTGGGTGTCACTGGATTTATATACAGCAATATTTAGTAAACTACTAAAAAAATACAGGCCACAAATTTTTAGTTGTATTATCTGTGTGTGCTCAAAGTTTGGCCAGTTTACGGCTGTTTTCTTTTTTGGTCCTGGGTGTCACTGGACTTATATGCAGCAGTATTTAGCACGAAAAAATTACAAAAAATACATGCCAGAAATTTTTGGTTGTGGTATCTCCTTAACAGGCCTCATTTATCCTTGCCAAAAATTTGGCCATTTTAGGCCTACACATTGTATTTTATTTGCAGTCTGTTATAGTACTTATTAAATCTGTGTTAGGGTCGGCGGAACGCACCAGATATAAATAATAGGAGGTGCGTTCGCCGCCCGGGGTCCAGCGTGTGGTAGATGACAAGACTGCTGCTGGACAATGGCAGATACGCTAAAGGTGCGGTACAGCGCTCGGGTTAACGTCACCCGAGAGCTTAGGATCGGCTCTGTTCAGACACAGAGACGCCGAACATAAATAAGAGACAGACGCTGGCCCTGTTAGCCTCATAGGAAACCAGAGGGTGGCGTTTCAGCCGCAATCGCCAATAGATACTGCTACTGCAGCGCGGCGGTAAGGATAGTCACTGAACGACGGTGCCGGAGGAGCCAGACACCGACGGACGCTAGTGTAGGTGTGGTAAGCACAGTGGCGTGTAGCTTGCCACAACCTGGCGCTGACTAAACCAACATACTGTCACCATCCGTAATGTCAGAGGGAAGGGGTTTCATAATAAGTCAGTCACCAGTTCATGCATCCATCACCATACACACATATCAATCTGAGTCTACACAAGCGCATGGCCGAGCCGCCATGCGGGCTTTTTATAGTCATGCGCTTCCGGGACCTTCCAGGACCCTGGAAAGGACCAATCAGATCCGACGCAGGACCTGAGCATGTGACCCCTGCTCTCCAGTGAGAGGTCACCTTGCGGGCATGCCCAGTAGCACGGCACGAGGACTTATCCTCTGGAGCGGTTCCCTGCAGAGCAGGTTGTGCTACCATTACTGCACCAGAGGTGGCAGCAACATCCAGGCTGTCAGAGTGAGTCTGAGCAGCACCCGGAGCGGTCGGAGGAGAATGGGAGACCGCTGGATGTCTGGCTCTGGATTCCTGCTGTCCAGTGTCAGGAATCCGATTCCATAACATTACCCCCCCTCCTAAGGCCCCCTCCCCTCTGCGATCAGGAGCGGTGCATGGATGTTTTCCACCAGGTTCGAGCCTCGGGCCCGTGACCCTTCCAATCCACTAAATAAATTTTTTGCCAAGGACAAACCTGCACCCTACGATGGCATTAACCTCAAACTCGTCAGATGATAAGTCTGACGACCCGGCCGATGACTCGGAAAACCGGGCCATGTGAACTGGTTTGAGGAGGGACACATGAAACACATCAGAAATAGCTAAATGTGGAGGAAGAGCCAAGCGGTAGACCACCGAGCTAATTCGCTTGAGGACCTTGAATGGTCCAATATATCGCGGCCCGAACTTAGGGGGCTCGACCTGCAGTTTGATGTTTCGGGTGGAGAGCCACACCATGTCGCCAGGGGAGAAGCTTGGAGTGGGTCGCCGATGCGTGTCGGCGGACGCCCTCATCCTCTCCTTAGAGGCACGGATAGCATCCTGAGTGTGATCCCAGATGTCCCAGGCCTCCACTGCCCAGTCTGCCTCCCTGGAGTCAGTGGAGGACACTGGCATCAGGACAGGAACGCGTGGATGTTGGCCGTAGTTTAAGAGGAAGGGCGTCTGACCAGTGGAATCAGCCACCGCATTGTTTAGGGCAAATTCAGCCCAAAGTAGCAAGGATGCCCAGTCATCTTGCCTGGCAAAAACAAAATGCCGTAGATAGTTGACCAAGGTCTGGTTGGCTCTCTCGACCAAGCCATTCGTCTCAGGATGGTAGGCAGAGGACAGATTTAGCTCGATGCTGAGTAAGATGCAGAGCTCCCTCCAAAACTGAGACGCAAACTGGGGACCTCGGTCACTCATGATTTTGTCCGGCATGCCATGCAAACGGAATACGTGCTTAATAAACAAAGTGGCCAGACCTCGAGCGGAAAGCAGGCGTGCGAGTGGCACCAGATGCACCATTAGTTCAGGCGCTGGGCCGTCTGCAAATAGACCAGGTTTTTATGGTCCGTATATACCTGGAAGGGAAACGGAGCCCCCTCCAGGAGATGTCTCCACTCTGAAGAGGCCAACTTCATGGCCAGCAGTTCCCTGTCACCAGTGGAGTAATTCTTCTCCGCCAGTGAAAAGGTCTTTGAGAAGAAGAAGCATGGATGCTTCTGACCTTGAGCATCCTTCTGAAAAAGGACTGCTCCTGCACCGACGGAAGAGACATCTACCTCCAGAATAAACGGTTTATTCACATCTGGACGATGTAAAATGGGAGCACCAGCAAAATGAGATTTTATAGCCGTGAAGGCCTTGGAGACCTGTTCAGACAAAGCATTGGGGTTAGCTCCTTTCTTGGTGAGAGCAACCAAAGGAGCCACCAGTGTGGAAAAGTGTGGCATAAACTGGCGATAGTAATTCACGAACCCCAAAAAGCGCTGCACCGCTTTAAGTGAATGAGGTTCCTGCCAGTCCATTACCGCTTGTAGTTTGGCAGGATCCATAACCAGCCCCTGGGCCGAGATGATATACCACTCCTGCTCAAACTGGCACGTCTCCAGCTTGGCAAAAAGAGAGTTCGCCCGCAGACAGTCGAAGACCCTGCAGACGTCCCACCGGTGGGTGGTCAAATCTGGTGAAAAGATGAGTATATCATCCAGATATACCACCACCGAGGTAGAAAGTATGTCGCGGAAGACGTCATTGACAAAATCCTGGAAGACAGCTGGCGCATTACAAAGGCCAAAAGGCATAACCAGATTTTCGTAATGGCCATCCCTGGTATTAAAAGCTGTCTTCCATTAGTCTCCTTCGCGAATGCGGATCAGGTTGTATGCCCCCCGCAGATCTAACTTTGTAAAGATCCGGGCCCCTCGCAACCTGTCAAACAACTCAGAGATCAACGGTAGAGGGTATTTGTTTTTAACCGTGATAGCATTGAGACCTCTGTAGTCAATGCAGGGATGTAACTCTCCGCTCTTCTTCTGAACGTAGAAGAACCCTGCACCAGCCGGCGACACTGACTTCCTGATAAAACCTCTAGTCAGGTTCTCCCGGATATATTGTGACATAGCTTCTGTTTCGGGGAGTGATAGTGGATACACACAGCCTCTAGGAGGTTCTGTGCCTGGCATGAGGTCTATCGGGCAATCATATGGACGGTGCGGCGGGAGCGCCTCCGCAGATTTTTTGGAGAAGACGTCCGCGTACTGGTGGTAGGGTTTAGGAAGCGCGGAGAGATCCGCAGGCACTTCAGTGGAAGCCACCTGAAGACTGCCCTTCAGACATCTTCCCTCACAGTCCTTGCTCCAAACCAGCATTTTCCCTGATGCCCACTCGATATGAGGAGAGTGGCAACGGAGCCAAGGAAGGCCAAGAAGCACCTGGTCGATACGATCAGGCAAAATGAGCAGGGACAAGGTCTCTCGATGGGAGGGAGAGATAGAAAGCCCGAGTGGAGCTATCTGATGTGTCACCTGAGTGGGCAAATGCGCACCATTAACCACCATGATGGTCAGTGGTTGGGGCAGCAACACCTGGGGAATAGCGTGTTTCTGGGCGAAGGATGAGGACATAAAATTCCCTTCGGCCCCGAGATCCACAATAACTTCTGCCTCCCAGGTGGAGGACCCACTGTCTAAGGTACCCCGGAATACCGGTTTGGGTGAGAAGGGTTTCATGTTGGACTGACCACCTCCTATGACCACAGGCCGTGGGCGTTTTTTCGCCTGCAAAGGACACGTGCTAGCCGGGTGACCAAACTGTTGGCACTGATAGCAACGAACAGAGCTTCGCACCGGACATGGCTTGGAATCGGTGCAGGACACCTCCATAGGTTCAGAGGGTACAAGCTCCTGTGCAGGGTATCTCAGCGGCTCGGTGAAGGTGGGAGCCAAATTAACCCTTTGTCTGGATTGTGCACGTTTCAGCCCGCGCTCCATAAACCGGAGGTCAATGCGGGTGGAAACTGCAATCAGTTCCTCCAGACTTGTGGGAACTTCTCTAGTAGTTAGAGCATCTTTTACATGCTCAGCCAACCCTCTCCAAAACACCAGAACTAATGCTTTGTCCGGCCACTCTAATTCGGAAGCCAATGTCCGGAACCGGACGGCATAATGGCTGACCGAGAGTGAACCCTGTGTTAGAGATAATAACTGGAGTGAGGTATCGTGTGTGATCCGTGGTCCCAGAAAGACCTGCTTCACGGCCGCGAGGAACTGAGCAGCACCCTGAACCACAGGATCATCACATTCCCACAATGGTGTGGGCCACTGTAATGCCCTGCCAGACAATAATGATACAATAAACCCCACCTTTGCCCGCTCTGTAGGAAACCGTGCAGCCAGTAACTCGAGCTGAATAGAGCACTGGCTCACGAATCCCCTACAGGTGGCGCTGTCACCCGAAAACTTGTCGGGGAGCGGGAGGCGAGAAATTGTTGGCATGGGCAATAGTGTGGGCACACGTGAGACAGCCTCAGCGACTGTCTGGGCAGCAGCCAGAGCAGCGTTCGCAGCTGAGTTGGCGCTCTCAATAGCTGCCAACCTGCTCTCCAGCTGCCGAATGTAGCGCTGCAGCTGCTGCAGGTCTGCCATTGCCAGCCAGACCCTGGCACTAGTGTAATGTTAGGGTCAGTGGAACGCACCAGATATAAATAATAGGAGGTGCGTTCGCCGCCCGGGGTCCACCATGCGGTAGATGACAAGACCGCTGCTTGACAATGGCAGATACGCTAAAGATGCGGTACAGCGCTCGGGTTAACGTCACCCAAGAGCTTAGGATCGGCTCTGTTCAGACACAGAGACACCGAACATAAATAAGAGACAGACGCTGGCCCTGTTAGCCTCACAGGAAACCAGCGGGTGGCGTTTCAGCCGCAATCGCCAATAGATACTGCTACTGCAGCGCGGCGGTAAGGATAGTCACTGAACGACGGTGCCGGAGGAGCCGGACACCGACGGATGCTAGTGTAGGTGTGGTAAGTAGAGTTGAGCGACTTTTGGTTTTTTAGGGTCGCGTTTCGTTTCGTGAAACCCGACTTTTCCAAAAGTCGGGTCGAGCAAGATCGTCCGATTATAGGGAAAAGTCGGGGTCGTCCCGAAACACGAAACCCAATGTAAGTCAATGGGGAATAAAAGTCGGCAGTGAGAGGAGGACAGGAAACACACCTACAGTGCCCATTTGAATGCCAAAAGCATCAATTCTTCTTACTTAAGCTTGTCAACCTTAATTAACTTCATAATACAAGTTACGCACTGAAAAATGGGGGTTATTTGGCTAAAGTTGTGGGGGGGAGGGCTGGCTGCAGGTTTTCATGTGCCCTGGGCGAAAGAGCGCCCCTTTAACACATGCCACAACTCATCATGCTCCGATACGGCAGAGAAATAGCGGTATAGTACAATGAAAAATACTTCACTTTTTACATCTCATGACGAGGCCCATCTATTTCTCCATACAGAATCATTGGTCCCATATAATGTTTGAAACAGTATATGATGAGCTCCACATAATGCTACAGTATATGTTGGTCCCCATGGATGAAGCTCCACTGTCTTATGGGCCCAAATAATGCTCCAAACATAATGGGCCCCATTTCTAATGCTCTAGTGTATAATGGGCCCTGTAAATGCTGCTCCAGTGTCTGATGTCCACCTTTGGAATGTTCCAGTGTATGGTGGGCCCCATCTATCATTCTCCAGAGTATAGTGCTCCCCAAAAATTGCTGTCCCAACATTGAAAACAATCAAATAAGTCTCCTCGCTAGGGAATCCCTGTACTAGTCTAGACTCCTCGTCGTCCCCATCTTCCATCTCACTGCACAGTATTTCAACTTTGCAAGTGCTGTGATCCTGGGCAAGCAGGGGGGGCCCACTCGTTGGCGACGGCACTGGCACAGGGCCCCTGATAGTACGGTGGTGTGTCTGATGGCGGGTGGGCCGAACCTGCACTTTCATCTGCAGCTTCCTCTTTTTCACCGTGTAAGATGGACTGTATATGGGAAGGGTAACCTGAGTTTCATCAGGGTCAGATTCAGGCCGGGTAGCATGCGAGGGTAATGTAGTGGTCTGGGTCAAAGTACCAGCAGATTCATCGAGCAGTGGCTGGGCATCAGTGCACTTGTGTCGCCCCCAGGAGTACGGTCGCCACAGTGGCATTACCTTCTTCCTAGGGAGTGTGATGTCATGCTTGGGAGCAACGAAGGATCTCTCTAGCAGGTTAACTGATTGGGCGGCGTTATTCCCACGAGTCATGACCCTCCAAACAGCGTTCATGAAGGCAAAGTGTTTGTTTTACGTGGGCAGTATGGTTGCAAAGCTGAACCTTAAAGGAATGTCCAGAAGGGCACCACCAGGAGTGGAGCCTACGGTTAAATTCGACTCCACCTGGGAAACCTCAACCATGCCAGCTACAGAACAGATGCACACATTGCAAGCTTAATTCCGTTAACGAACGAGACTCCGTCATGCCCCGCGGTCCGAGTCCGGCTTACTAGAGGAACACGTGAGGCTCTGGCACATGAGATTGGCCAATAACTGGTGTGTCATGCCCTTACATGTCCGTGGCTGCATGTGCGCTACACTGAAAAGGCCAGCGTTTGTCGCTTACAGGTGCAGATAACCCGCTGAACAACGTTAGTGATGGGGATCACTGATTACAATTATTACCCGCGAACAATGATTTCCCAGTAAGTGCAGGTCAACCGCAGTTCCGGAATTAGGCCTAACCGTCAGTCCTGAAAAAATGAAAAACTTACGTGTGCAAACCACAGGTGCTGTAGCTTGCCTAACAGCTCGCCAGCCGTTCTCACGCCCAGTATGGATTACACGTGATTGCACAAAGGTGACAAAGGGTACCGTATCCCCGGATAACATGTATGGATAGCGTACACATTCAAAATATATGTCTCAGGAGGCAGGCTCAGACGGTGTTAGGCCCAGTATGGCTTGCACGTGATTGCACAAAGGTTAGAAAGGGTACCGTTTCCCCGGATAACATGTATGGATAGCGTACACATTCAAAATATATGTCTCAGGAGGCAGGCTCAGACGGTGTTAGGCCCAGTATGGATTGCACGTGATTGCACAAAGGTTAGAAAGGGTACCGTTTCCCCGGATAACATGTATGGATAGCGTACACATTCAAAATATATGTCTCAGGAGGCAAGATCAGACGGTGTTAGGCCCAGTATGGATTGCACGTGATTGCACAAAGGTTAGAAAGGGTACCGTATCCCCAGATAACATGTATGGATAGCGTACACATTCAAAATATATGTCTATACATCAGGAGGCAGGCTCAGACGGTGTCAGGCACAGTATGGATTTGACGGCCCAGATTACACAGCGGAGGAGCAGGGAGAGGTAAAGATTGCAAATGCTGGGGCCCTGCCCAAGCAAGGGGGTCCCACTCGTGGGCGTCGGTACTGGCACTGGGCCCCTCATAGTACAGCGGTGTGTCTGACGGCGGGTGTGCACCACCACCATCAGAAACACTTGATTGCACTATGAGGGACCCTGTGCCAGTGCCCGCGCCCAAGAGTCGGTCTACCCACCTGTCCAGGGCAACGGCACTCGCACGGTGTCGTGCGCTAGGTGGTGACCCCGGCCATGGGGGGGGAGGCAGCACAGTTAGGGAGTTTTAGAAAGTGGCATATGTTGATGTTGGACATTCAGCTGATGCAAAAGGCGAAATAGGTGAAGTCCCAGGAAGAGGTGGACCAAAGCAAGCCATTTTTCTGTCACCCTATGTGTCATCAGGGGAAGGTGGGACAAAATCCTTGGAAACCCATGCATGGTTCATTTTAATGAAAGTTAGATCATCCACATTTTGGGTTGACAGACGGGTCCTTTTTTCTGTCAGGATCGATCCAGCTGCACTGAAGACTCTTTCCGATAGCACACTTGCAGCTGGGCAAGCAAGCTCCTGTAAGGCATATTGGGCCAATTCAGGCCAGGTGTCCAGTTTAGCGGCCCAATAGTCAAAGGGGAATGACCTGTGTGGGAGAACATCGATATGGGAGGAAAAGTAGTTTGTAACCATAGTTGACAACTGCTGTCTCCTGTCACTTTCCATCGATGCAGTATTACCAGTTGTGTGAGCGGTATTTGAAAAATCAGTTCACAACATTGTCATGAAACTCCTGTCTCCAACGCCACTTCTGCTGTGTGCACCACGAACACCTCTGCCAAGCTGCCCCCGGCCCGTACGACTCGTGTGAGAACCATCACCGCTGCTGTGTGCTGGGAATGCCTCAAGCAACCGATTTACCAGAGTTGCTTGTTTATTAGCCAATATTAGGTCAAGGTTCTCCTGTGGCATGATGTTTTGTAATTTGCCTTTATAGCGTGGATCCAGGATGCTGGCCAACCAGTAGTCGTCATCCTTCATCATTTTGGCAATGCGTGGGTCCCTTTTTAGGATCTGCAAGGCATAATCTGACATGTGGGCCAATGTTCCCAGTGTCAATGATGCACTGCGAGTGCTGGGTGGAGGAGCACTTTCTGGCAAATCCACATCCCTCCAGTCACGCACAAACCCTGTACCAGACCTTGCCACGCCAACATTTTCACTTGCCCCACGAGATGCATCCTCCTCTCCTAAGTAATCATCCCCATCATCCTCCTCCTCCTCCTCTTCTTCCTCCACCTCGTCCAGGAGAGGTCCCTGAGCAGACAATGGCTGAATGTCATCAAGGACTCCCTCCTCCTCTTCCTCCTCATCAACATGGGCTGCAGACGCCTGCTCCTTAAGGTGCGTCAAAGTTTGCATGAGCAGACGCATAAGTGGGATGCTCATGCTTAGGATGGCGTCGTCTGCGCTTACCAGCCGTGTGCATTCCTCAAAACACTGAAGGACTTTACAGAGGTCTTTCAGCTTCGACCACTGCACACCTGTCAACTCCATGTCTGCTCTCAAAGTGCCTGGCCGTGTATCCTCCCACAAATGCATTATGGCCTGCCTCTGCTCGCACAGCCGCTCCACCATGTGCAGGGTGGAGTTCCACCTTGTTGCAATGTCGATAATGAGGCAGTGGTTGGGAAGGTGGAGCAATCGCTGCAGCTTCTGCATACGAACGGAGTGTACAGGCGACCGGCGGATGTGCGCGCACAGTCTTCGCACCTTCTGGAGCAGGGCTGTTAACTCCGGATAATTTTTGAGGAAGCACTGCACCACCAGGTTCAAGGTGTGAGCCAAGCAAGGTATGTGGCTGAGTTTTGAAAGGGCTATGGCTGCCACAAAATTACGGCCGTTATCAATAACTACCTTGCCTGCCTCAAGATGTACACTGCCCAGCCATGACTCAGTTTGTAGCTTCAAGTACTCGGCCAGCACCTCGGCGGTGTGTCTGTTGCCCAAACACATCATCTGCAACACAGCCTGCTGACGCTTTCCACTAGCTGCTCGATAGGGGGACACATCGTGTGCAACAGTGGCAGCTGCAGATGGAGTGCTCGTACGACTGCGCTCTGTGGACGAGCTTTCGCTTCTGGAGGAGGAGGAGGGTCGAACGCCTACAGCCAACTGTTTCCTATACCGTGGGCTAGGCAGCACTGTCCCACCACCACTGTCCCCTGTGGACCCTGCATCCACCACATTAACCCAGTGCGCAGTGATGGACACGTAACGGCCCTGGCCATGCCGACTGGACCATGCATCAGTTGTGAGGTGCACCTTTCCGCTCACTGACTGCTTGAGTGCATGGACAATGCGGTCTTTCACATGATGGTGGAGGGCTGGGATGGCTTTGCGAGAGAAGAAGTGGCGACTGGGTAGGTCATAGCGTGGTACTGCATAGGCCATGAGTTCGCGGAAAGCTGTGCTTTCCACCAACCGACAGGGCATCATCTCAAACGAGATTAGTTTGGCAATGTGGGTGTTCAAACCCAGTGTACGCGGATGAGAGACTGAGTACTTTCTTGACCTACTCATAGTGTCTGGGAGGGTGAGCTGGACTTGAGAGCTGCATATGGTGGAAGTAGCGGTGGACAGGGCGGACTGAGAGAGGGTTGATGATGGTGATGGAGTTGGTGTTCTTTCTGATAGCCTAGAATCAGTCTTTCGTTGATATAACAGTGGGATTCCCTGACTGCTGTAGCCTTGCAACGACACCTCAACATTTGCTGCTGTGCTAACCGGTGGGCTTACAGTGGGGGAAACAATGTAGCATTGCTGACTGCCTTCGTTGTGATCAGTTGCACATGTGGCACTTGAGGTTTGGTGTTGTGTCCACGCTTGCAAGTGCATGCTGGTTAAATGTCTAAGCATGCAACTGTTATTCAAATTTTTCAGATTTTTCCCTCGGCTAAAGGTCTTTGCGCACTTCTTACAGATAACCTTGGCCTGATCATGAGGATTTTGTTCAAAAAAGTGCCACACTGCACTCTTCCTACTTTGGCAGACATTTTGCGGCCTAGCACGCTGTGATCTTTTGACCCTCTGGACAAGCTGTCCAGCAACTCTTTTGATGTTTGGAACCTGTCTTTGGAGTGCTCCGGGCCTGCCAGATAACAGCTGTTGCGATGTCGATGTCTGCTGTGGATGCTCCTCATCTGAGCTATTGGAAGCAGCACCCTCTTCCCCCAATGGATGCCAATCTGGGTCAACAACTGGGTCATCCATCACCTCCTCTTCTATGTCATGTGCACCTTCCTCTGTGTCACCGTGTATGGTGGTATAGTGTGCGGGAAGGGGCACCTGAGTCTCATCAGGGTCAGAATCTGGCTCTGTACACTGTGAGGACAATGTAGTGCTCTGAGTGAATGTACCAGCAGAATCATCCATCAGCGGCTGTGCATCAGTGCACTCCATGTCAGATTCATCTTGGCCTGGGTAATTCACCATTTGACTTGATAATCCAGGCATGGTATGTGAAAACAGCTCCATGGAGTAATCAGTAGTATGGCCTGCGTCATCCTTCAATCTTGGTTGGGGTGAAGGACACAAGGAAAGGTGTGGTTCATGAACATGAGCCTCCAATGACGACTCAGTGCTTTTACTTTTTACAACTGAAGAAGAGGAGGCGATAGAGCTGGAGTCTGAGTCAGCAATGTAAGACAAAACTTTTTCCTGATGCTCTGGCTTTAAAAGCGGTTTGCCAACTCCTAGAAAACTAAGCGTTCGAGGCCGTATGTAGCCAGACGATGACGCAGGCTCAACACCTCCTGCATTCGGTCCTATTTTGCTCTTGCCACTACCATCAGATCCACCACCAACACCATCATTACCAGCTGCCAACCCCCGCCCAATTCCACGGCCTCTTCCACCAACCTTCCTCATTTTTGGTAGAAATGTAGACAAAATCCATCAAACTATATAGTAATGTAAAACAAGATACAAGGTGTCTATAGGACAGGGGAGATTTTGAATTTCTGCAGACACTTGTGGACACTGGACACTTTTGGATTGTGTGAGTCCCAATGAATATCTGAGCGCTATGTGACAGGCTCGATGGCACAGCTGTGACAAAAGTCACTAGAGGATAAGGGAGATTTTGAATCTCTTCACACACTTTTGGACACTGGACACTTTTGGATTGTGTGAGGCCCAATGAATATCTGAGCTCTATGTGACAGGCTCGATGGCACAGCTGTGACAAAAGTGACTAGAGGATAAGGGAGATTTTGAATCTCTGAACACACTTTTGGACGCTGGACACTTTTGGATTGTGTGAGGCCCAATGAATATCTGAGCGCTATGTGACAGGCTCGATGGCACAGCTGTGACAAAAGTCACTAGAGGATAAGGGAGATTTTGAATCTCTGCACACACTTTTGGACACTGGACACTTTTGGATTGTGTGAGGCCCAATGAATATCTGAGCGCTATGTGACAGGCTCGATGGCACAGCTGTGACAAAAGTGACTAGAGGATAAGGGAGATTTTGAATTTCTGCACACACTTTTGGACACTGGACACTTTTGGATTGTGTGAGGCCCAATGAATATCTGAGCGCTATGTGACAGGCTCGATGGCACAGCTGTGACAAAAGTGACTAGAGGATAAGGGAGATTTTGAATCTCTGCACACACTTTTGGACACTGGACACTTTTGGATTGTGTGAGGCCCAATGAATATCTAAGCGCTATGTGACAGGCTCGATGGCACAGCTGTGACAAAAGTGACTAGAGGATAAGGGAGATTTTGAATCTCTGCACACACTTTTGGACACTGGCACTTTTGGATTGTGTGAGGCCCAATGAATATCTGAGCGATATGTGACAGGCTCGATGGCACAGCTGTGACAAAAGTCACTAGAAGATAAGGGAGATTTTGAATCTCTGCACACACTTTTGGACACTGCACACTTTTGGATTGTGTGAGGCCCAATGAATATCTGAGCGCTATGTGACAGGCTCGATGGCACAGCTGTGACAAAAGTCACTAGAGGATAAGGGAGATTTTGAATCTCTGCACACACTTTTGAACACTGGACACTTTTGGATTGTGTGAGGCCAATGAATATCTGAGCGCTATGTGACAGGCTCGATGGCACAGCTGTGACAAAAGTGACTAGAGGATAAGGGAGATTTTGAATCTCTGCACACACTTTTGGACACTGGACACTTTTGGATTGTGTGAGGCCCAATGAATATCTGAGCGCTATGTGACAGGCTCGATGGCACAGCTGTGACAAAAGTCACTAGAGGATAAGGGAGATTTTGAATCTCTGCACACACTTTTGGACACTGGACACTTTTGGATTGTGTGAGGCCCAATGAATATCTGAGCGCTATGTGACAGGCTCGATGGCACAGCTGTGACAAAAGTGACTAGAGGATAAGGGAGATTTTGAATCTCTGCACACACTTTTGGACACTGGACACTATTGGATTGTGTGAGGCCCAATGAATATCTGAGCGCTATGTGACAGGCTTGATGGCACAGCTGTGACAAAAGTCACTAGAGGATAAGGGAGATTTTGAATCTCTGCACACACTTTTGGACACTGGACACTTTTGGATTGTTTGAGGCCCAATGAATATCTGAGCACTATGTGACAGGCTCGATGGCACAGCTGTGACAAAAGTGACTAGAGGATAAGGGAGATTTTGAATCTCTGCACACACTTTTGGACACTGGACACTTTTGGATTGTGTGAGGCCCAATGAATATCTGAGCGCTATGTGACAGGCTCGATGGCACAGCTGTGACAAAAGTGACTAGAGGATAAAGGAGATTTTGAATCTCTGCACACACTTTTGGACACTGGACACTTTTGGATTGTGTGAGGCCCAATAAATATCTGAGCGCTATGTGACAGGCTCGATGGCACAGCTGTGACAAAAGTGACTAGAGGATAAGGGAGATTTTGAATCTCTGCACACACTTTTGGACACTGGACACTTTTGGATTGTGTGAGGCCCAATGAATATCTGAGCGCTATGTGACAGGCTCGATGGCACAGCTGTGACAAAAGTCACTAGAGGATAAGGGAGATTTTGAATCTCTGCACACACTTTTGGACACTGGACACTTTTGGATTGTGTGAGGCCCAATGAATATCTGAGCGCTATGTGACAGGCTCGATGGCACAGCTGTGACAAAAGTCACTAGAGGATAAGGGAGATTTTGAATCTCTGCACACACTTTTGAACACTGGACACTTTTGGATTGTGTGAGGCCAATGAATATCTGAGCGCTATGTGACAGGCTCGATGGCACAGCTGTGACAAAAGTGACTAGAGGATAAGGGAGATTTTGAATCTCTGCACACACTTTTGGACACTGGACACTTTTGGATTGTGTGAGGCCCAATGAATATCTGAGCGCTATGTGACAGGCTCGATGGCACAGCTGTGACAAAAGTCACTAGAGGATAAGGGAGATTTTGAATCTCTGCACACACTTTTGGACACTGGACACTTTTGGATTGTGTGAGGCCCAATGAATATCTGAGCGCTATGTGACAGGCTCGATGGCACAGCTGTGACAAAAGTGACTAGAGGATAAGGGAGATTTTGAATCTCTGCACACACTTTTGGACACTGGACACTATTGGATTGTGTGAGGCCCAATGAATATCTGAGCGCTATGTGACAGGCTTGATGGCACAGCTGTGACAAAAGTCACTAGAGGATAAGGGAGATTTTGAATCTCTGCACACACTTTTGGACACTGGACACTTTTGGATTGTTTGAGGCCCAATGAATATCTGAGCACTATGTGACAGGCTCGATGGCACAGCTGTGACAAAAGTGACTAGAGGATAAGGGAGATTTTGAATCTCTGCACACACTTTTGGACACTGGACACTTTTGGATTGTGTGAGGCCCAATGAATATCTGAGCGCTATGTGACAGGCTCGATGGCACAGCTGTGACAAAAGTGACTAGAGGATAAAGGAGATTTTGAATCTCTGCACACACTTTTGGACACTGGACACTTTTGGATTGTGTGAGGCCCAATAAATATCTGAGCGCTATGTGACAGGCTCGATGGCACAGCTGTGACAAAAGTGACTAGAGGATAAGGGAGATTTTGAATCTCTGCACACACTTTTGGACACTGGACACTTTTGGATTGTGTGAGGCCCAATGAATATCTGAGCGCTATGTGACAGGCTCGATGGCACAGCTGTGACAAAAGTGACTGGAGGATAAGGGAGATTTTGAATCTCTGCACACACTTTTGGACACTGGACACTTTTGGATTGTGTGAGGCCAATGAATATCTGAGCGCTATGTGACAGGCTCGATGGCACAGCTGTGACAAAAGTGACTAGAGGATAAGGGAGATTTTGAATCTCTGCACACACTTTTGGACACTGGACACTTTTGGATTGTGTGAGGCCCAATGAATATCTGAGCGCTATGTGACAGGCTCGATGGCACAGCTGTGACAAAAGTGACTGGAGGATAAGGGAGATTTTGAATCTCTGCACACACTTTTGGACACTGGACACTTTTGGATTGTGTGAGGCCAATGAATATCTGAGCGCTATGTGACAGGCTCGATGGCACAGCTGTGACAAAAGTGACTAGAGGATAAGGGAGATTTTGAATCTCTGCACACACTTTTGGACACTGGACACTTTTGGATTGTGTGAGGCCCAATAAATATCTGAGCGCTATGTGACAGGCTCGATGGCACAGCTGTGACAAAAGTGACTAGAGGATAAGGGAGATTTTGAATCTCTGCACACACTTTTGGACACTGGACACTTTTGGATTGTGTGAGGCCCAATGAATATCTGAGCGCTATGTGACAGGCTCGATGGCAGAGCTGTAACAAAAGTCACTAGAGGATAAGGGAGATTTTGAATCTCTGCACACACTTTTGGACACTGGACACCTTTGGATTGTGTGAGGCCCAATGAATATCTGAGCGCTATGTGACAGGCTCGATGGCACAGCTGTGACAAAAGTGACTAGAGGATAAGGGAGATTTTGAATCTCTGCACACACTTTTGGACACTGGACACTTTTGGATTGTGTGAGGCCCAATGAATATCTGAGCGCTATGTGACAGGCTCGATGGCACAGCTGTGACAAAAGTGACTAGAGGATAATGGAGATTTTGAATCTCTGCACACACTTTTGGACACTGGACACTTTTGGATTGTGTGAGGCCCAATGAATATCTGAGCGCTATGTGACAGGCTCGATGGCACAGCTGTGACAAAAGTCACTAGAGGATAAGGGAGATTTTGAATCTCTGCACACACTTTTGGACACTGGACACTTTTGGATTGTGTGAGGCCAATGAATATCTGAGCGCTATGTGACAGGCTCGATGGCACAGCTGTGACAAAAGTGACTAGAGGATAAGGGAGATTTTGAATCTCTGCACACACTTTTGGACACTGGACACTTTTGGATTGTGTGAGGCCCAATGAATATCTGAGCGCTATGTGACAGGCTCGATGGCACAGCTGTGACAAAAGTCACTAGAGGATAAGGGAGATTTTGAATCTCTGCACACACTTTTGGACACTGGACACTTTTGGATTGTGTGAGGCCCAATGAATATCTGAGCGCTATGTGACAGGCTCGATGGCACAGCTGTGACAAAAGTGACTAGAGGATAAGGGAGATTTTGAATCTCTGCACACACTTTTGGACACTGGACACTATTGGATTGTGTGAGGCCCAATGAATATCTGAGCGCTATGTGACAGGCTTGATGGCACAGCTGTGACAAAAGTCACTAGAGGATAAGGGAGATTTTGAATCTCTGCACACACTTTTGGACACTGGACACTTTTGGATTGTTTGAGGCCCAATGAATATCTGAGCGCTATGTGACAGGCTCGATGGCACAGCTGTGACAAAAGTGACTAGAGGATAAGGGAGATTTTGAATCTCTGCACACACTTTTGGACACTGGACACTTTTGGATTGTGTGAGGCCCAATGAATATCTGAGCGGTATGTGACAGGCTCGATGGCACAGCTGTGACAAAAGTCACTAGAGGATAAGGGAGATTTTGAATCTCTGCACACACTTTTGGACACTGGACACATGCTGAGTGCCCTGAGACAACTGATCCCTCACTCGGACACTCTGAAGAGCTGTTCAGTTTTCCATTTGGAGATTTGTGCATCTCGCCTGCTCCACTTGAAGCGGGGCAAGATGATATTCCATGTAGAGATGCACAAATCTTTGAGAAGCCACGGTCACAAGAGGTGGACAATGATGAGACACAATTGCCAGAAAGTCAGGAGGAGGCCCAGGGTGGGGAAGTGGAAGATGAGATGGTGGATGATGTAAAAACAGACCCAGCCTGGCAGTAGGACATGCACAGTGAGAACAGCAGCACACAGGGGAAGGTAGGCGTCGCAACACTTCAGGCAGGAAGAAGCAGTGTGGTGGCTGCAGACAGAAGGCATGCAACTGTTCCCCGTAACACCAACCTGACGGAAGTTGCAAGTCCAACTGTTAGGTCTTCCCAAGTCTTGTTATTTTTTAAAGACTCTGCCGATAACCCCAAACAGACCATTTGCAACACCTGTCAAGCCAGCATCAGCAGGGGTAGCAAAACTACCAGCCTTACTAGATGGACTTAAAGTCTCCCTTCAACCTTAATAACTATGTTACTATGTTACTATGTTACCACCACCAGCATGGTCAGGCAAATGGCAGCAAAGCACCCGACTTTGTGGGCCTAGCCCCATGCTCCAGGAACTGTGTCTGTAGGTGACATCACTGCTTCTTCCACTGTTGTGCGAGCAAGCGAATCCCCTGTCCATGGTGCATGTGAAGATGCCTCCTGCCCTGCACCTGAAGTTGCCCAAAGTCAAATACCACCATCGTCAAGCACGTCCACGTCCTTGTCCCAGCACAGCATTCAGTTGTCCATACCCCAGTCATTGGAACGTTAGTGTAAATATGCAGCCAGCACCCCACAGGCCACAGTACTCAATTCTCATATTTCTCGTCTGCTTGTGGTCGAAATGTTGCCTTTTAGGCTCATGGATGCGGAAGCTTTCCGCAACCTGATGGCAGCGGCTGTCCCAAGATACTCGGTTCCCAGCCACCACTATTTCTCCTGCTGTGCCGTTCCGGCAGTACACAAGCACATATTCCACAACATTACCCGTGCCCTCAACAATGCAGTTACTGGGAAAGTACACCTAATCAAGGACACGTGGACAAGTGCTTGTGGCCAAGGACGTTACATCTCGCTGATGGCACACTGGGTTAACATAGAGAAAGCCGGGACCCAGCCAGACCTTGGGATGGAACACGTCCTCCCGATGCCAAGGATTGTGGGCCCTACATCAATCAGAGTTTCTCCCACTTTGTACAGCTCCTGCACCTCCTCCTCTTCAGTTTCCATGTCAGAAAGGAGCACATCAGTCACAATCTGGAAGCACTGCGGCACTGCCAAAGCAAAGCGGCAACAGGCTGTGCTGAAGCTAATTTGCTTAGGTGACAAATCGCACAATGCTGAAGAGTTGTTGACTGCTCTGATAGAGCAGGCAGATTTGTGTCTGACACTGCTAAATCTCCAGGCAGGCATGGTTTTGTGTGACAATGGCAGGAACCTGGTGGTGTCTCTGAGGCGAGGCGAACTGACACACGTGCCATGCCTGGCCCATGTGCTGAACCTCATTGTTCAATGTTTTCTGAAAAGCTATCTGGAGCTGCCGGATCAGCTGGCTAAAGTACACCGCCTGTGTGCACATTTTAGAAAGTCAGCTACAGCTTCAGCCGCCCTTGCCGTGCTTCAGCAGCGATTGCAGATTACGGCTCACCGACTGGTGTGTGATGTCCCCACACATTGGAACTCTACACTCCATATGTTGGAAAGGACTTGTGAGCAGAAGCCGGCAGTTGTTGAATACCAGCATCAACAAGGCCGTCGTGTTTCAGGTTTGACACCACACATAAGACCTCAGGAGTGGAAATGGATTTCAGACATATGTAACATCCTCCAAAACTTTGAGGTGTCCACCAAGATGGTGAGCGGCAATGACGCCATAATTAGCGTCACTATCCCAGTCATCTGCATTCTGAAAAGCTCTCTGCTCACAATGAGAGAGGATGCATTGCAGTCAGAGCACGAGGTCAAGGATCAAGGAACCATACAGGGTGATTACACACTGCCCAGCCTCATGTCATCTTAATGTGGATTGGTTGACAATGAGGAAGAGGAGTAGGATGAAGAACAGGACCTACTTTCATGCGCTATAGATGGGACTACAGCCAGAACTGTCATACCGTCTGTTCAGCGTGGATGGCCTGAGGACAGAGAGGAAGAGGAGGAAGAGGACAACTTTCGTCAGTCATCCTGTTGGTGAGGACACGCAAGGCTTGCCTATTACCAGTTTGGCACGCATGGCTGACTTTATGTTGCGCTGCCTTCCCATGACCCTTGTATTGTCAAAATATTGGGTAACAGTCATTACTGGCTAGTGACACTGTTAGACCCTTGCTACAAGGATAACTTTCAATCTCTTGTTCCAGAGGCAGACAGGTGTACCAAAATTGTTGCAGAGTTATTAAAAAAATTCCCTTCTCAAAACGCAGGTGGCAGAGATAACATTTTGTTGGCCAACCAAGCAGGACAGGTGACACAGACACAAGTCCACTCCAGCAAAGGCAGGGAACACTGGCAAAGTTCTGGGACAGTTTTCTCAGACCCTCCCATCGCCCTGGCCCTGAGGCGCGGTGTAATTTCACAAGGAATGCAATGTTTTCTAAGATGCTGAGGGAGTGCCTTGCTGACCATACCAACATCCTCCGTGATTCCTCTGTGCCTTTTAATTATTGGGTTTCCAAGCTGGACACGTGGCAAGTGCTGGCTCTCTACGCCTTGGAGGTCCTGGCCTGCCCTGCTGCTAGCGTTTTGTCCGAGCAGATTGTTAGTGCTGCTGGTGGCATTATCACAGATAAGCGCATTCATCTTTCTATGGAAAATGCTGACTCTTATAAAAATGAACAAGGGATGGATTGGGCCTGACTTCGCGACACCACCAAATGATGACAGCGAAGCATAAACTCCAATGTAGTGTTTTTTGGGAGGTGTATTCACATGCACCTCTTCACAACCAAACATGGATATACGCTTCGTGTTTTTTTCTATTTGGTATCCTCCTCCTCCTTCTCCTCATCCTCACCGTCCACCACCACTTGAGCACCAGGGTGAATGTATTCAATCATGCTCCAGCCTCTCTTTGTTTTTGCAAGGGTGTTATGATGGCCGTCACCAAAATGTAAAAAATATTTACACCCCCAAGGGGAAATGTTTGCCTGCCCATACACTAAGTGTATGGGCATTCTAAATCCAGGAGACCCCCTCCTAGAAATTGGGTCTAATAGTGAATCATGCTTTCCTCCAAGTCTCATCATCCACCACCACTAGATTAAAAGGGTTTACATTTTCTGTGCAGCTACAACCAGTGTTGAATTTGCAACAAGAGTGGGTGGTTAGGCTGTGCATTAAATACTTGCTCTGCCAAAGGTTGAGGTGTACCCCACAGTGGAAGTGTTCGCCAGCCCATACACTAAGTGTATGGGCATTCCAAGTCTAGGAGACCCGCTCCTTTAAATTGGGCCTATTAGTGAATCAGGTCTTCCTCCAAGTCTCATCATCTCATCGCCACTAGATCAAAAGGGTTTACGTTTTCTGTGCAGCTACAGCCAGTGTCTAATTTGTAACAAGGTTGGGTGTATAGGCTGTGTGTAAAATACTTGTTCTGCCAAAGGTTGAGGTGTACCCCACAGGGGAAATGTTTGCCAGCCCATTCACTAAGTGTATGGGCATTCCAAGTGTAGGAGACCCGTTCCTTTAATTTGGGCCTCTTTTTTAGTCAGGCCTTCTTCCATTTCTCATCATCCGCCACCACTTGATCACCAGTGTTAACGTGTTCCATGCTGCTATGGCCAGGGTCGAATTCTGGACAAGTGTGGGTAGTTTTTCTGCACGTAAAATACTTGTTATGGAAAAGGTTGAGATGTACCCCACAGGGGAAAATGTTTGACAGTCAACACACTTAGTGTATGGGCATTCCAAGTCTAGTAGACATGCTCCTTTTTAATGTGACATTTTTTGTTAAGAGGCCCTACTACATCGGGAGATTGGGGCTATTGGGGTGCATATGACTTGGTAACAGGGCAGGCCTTGCAGTCTATGCATAAGAAAACAGAATGGGAATACAAAATGAATAATGTGAAGTGGATTTTCCTGTGCCCATCCAGTATGTGGTTTCAAAGGCATATTGGGGTGCAGATAACTAGGCAGCAAGCAGGCCTTGCAGTCAATGCATAAGAAAATAGTTTGGGATTACAAAATGAATATTGTAAGGTGGATTTTCCAGTGGACATCAGTACGTGGCTTGAAAAGCTTATTGGGATGCATGTAAATTTGGGGCAGGCCAGGCCTTGCATTCAGTGCATCATTTTTTCAAGAAGCCCTCCTGTACCTCTCATGAAAGGGGTATTGTGGTGCGTCGTGATTCTTGGCAGCCCATTCTCTCACTGCATAGGCAATAACAGTTTAGGAGACCCACTGATTAATAATGGCCCTTTAAAAAGATTAATGCTGCCTGATGCCCCTGTAAAAATAGGCTCTGTGACTGAGTTTATCCTTCATAAATGAAACAAGATGTGTCTGCGTATGTGTCACACACCACATGGCCAGCTAGGGTTGTTAAATGTTACAATGGCATTTCCCAGTAAATGCATTTGTATTCGTTGAAAGCAATGTTAATGTTGAAAAACGCTTCAAAAACGCTGCGTATGAACATAGCCAAAGTAGGGGAGAAATATTTTGGTCTGGGATTAATTATTTTGCCTTATATACAAGTCATTAACCTGGAAAGGATGATCCTTAACATATTTCCCAGCAAAATCCGTTTTGGTTTTGTTTTGTTATGTTTTTGGTGCACCGGTAAAAATGGCTTGAAACTCTGAACAAATTGTTTAAAGCTGTGAACTAGAAGTCAGGAATTCTTCCTGACAAAGTTTTGACAAAGTCTCTCATACAATCCTTATTGAAAAAATGACTAAGTATGGAATGGACAAGGCAACTGTTAGGTGGATTCATAACTGGCTTAGTGATCGGACCCAAAGAGTGGTCGTAAATGGCTGCACATCCAGTTGGAAGAATGTCTCAAGTGGGGTACCACAGGGCTCTGTCCTGGGCCCTGTATTGTTCAACATCTTTATCAACGATTTAGATGAAGGAAATGAGGGTAAACTGATTAAATTTGCTGATGACACAAAGCTAGGAGGGATAGCTAATACTAGAGAAGAGAGAGAGAGGATTCAAAAAGATTTAAATAAACTGGAGAAGTGGGCAGCAACTAACAGAATGGTTTTTAACAGGGAGAAATGCAAAGTACTACATCTGGGCAATAAAAATGAAAAAAGCATATATAGAATGGGAGGAATAGGGCTAAGTGACAGCACATGTGAAAAAGACTTGGGTATACTAATAGATCACAGACTGAATATGAGTCAACAGTGTGATGCAGCAGCAAAAAAGGCAAATGCAATTCTAGGATGTATTAACAGAAGCATACAGTCCAGATCACGTGAAGTCATTATTTCCCTCTACTCCTCTTTGGTCAGACCTCATCTGGAATATTGTGTCCAGTTTTGGGCACCACATTTTAAAAAAGACATCAACAAACTGGAGCAAGTTCAGAAAAGAGCGACCAGAATGGTGACCGGTCTGCAAACCCTGTCTTATGAGGAAAGGTTGCAGGATTTGGGAATGTTTAGTTTGCAAAAGAGAAGACTGAGAGGAGACTTAATAGCTGTCTACAAATATCTAAAGGGCTGTCACATTGTAGAAGGATCAACTTTATTCTCATTTGCACAAGGAAAGACTAGAAGCAATGGGATGAAACTGAATGGGAAGAGACACAGATTAGATATTAAAAAAACTTTTTGACAGTTAGAGTGATCAATGAGTGGAACAGGCTGCCACGAGAAGTGGTGAGTTCTCCTTCAATGGAAGTCTTCAAACAGAGGCTGGACAGACATCTGACTGGGATGATTTAGAGAATCCTGCTTTGAGCAGGGGGTTGGACCAGATGGCCCAGGAGGTCCCTTCCAACTCTACGATTCTATGATTCTATGATTCTATGATTCCAGGGGCGGTCCACATGATGTCCCCATGTCATTTGAGCAGTGTTTCCATCATTTTCAGACATTTTTAGACCTTTAAGAGATCCTGGGGGGGAAATCACTGTAAAAATGCTCTGGTCCCCCCTGTAGACTTACATTGGGCTCGTTGTTCTGTCTGAGTACCCGAGTATTCCAATTTGTTCGACCTGAGCAACATGCACTTTAATGCTCGCCAATCACAAGCTACTATCCTTAAACTTTTCTAACATTAGTGGTCTACCAAGCTGATATTTGTGTCCCCTGAGTGTGAATGAACAAAAAAAATGTTTGAGCTGTTGCATGAGGTATCAGATCTCCCAGCTGAGGATGCTTGCACTGGTCCTTCACCTACCTTGTCTTAATTTAAACTTAAATTCAAAGCTGTAAATGCTGGCCCAGACCCTGACACCTCATGGATGGCCCATGGCTAAATGCTGCAGTGATATTATCAAATTTCTACTGTGGGTCAATTGATGCCACTTTTCCAGGTGTCTGCCCCTAATTTTTGGAAATGTTTGGGCTTCAAGTTGGGTCTCCTTCATGTGTGTTGCATGAATTTGGCAGGCCTACACCTGTCACTCATCCACCTGTTACTGATCAATGTTTAAGCTAGAAATGCTGTTCCAAGCCCTGTCACAGACCCAGCCCCATGCATCCATATTGCGAAATCATACTATTTGTACTCTGGGTCATTTGATGCCACTTTTCCTGGCGTCTGTCCCTAATTTGAGCTGTTTTGGCAGCTTTTTGCCCCCCCCTTGAAGGTGATGTCTATGCATCTCATATTGCCTCACATTGAATTCAGTGGGGATCAGGTATGTTCGGCGAACAGTTCGGAGGACATTGGGATGTTCACTGAACCGAACCTTGGAAGGTCCGCTCATCTCTACTTATGATTAGTTAACAAAATACTGGGAGAAGAAAGCTATCTGATAACTCTTTTTAAGTCCAAGTGGGTGTTAACTCATCTGGTGTCAGATATTTTGATTGCTAATATCTCTGCAATGGAAAGCTGAAATAAATTTTAAAAAACCCTCTGCAGCCACTATTACATTGTATGTCTAGTTCAACATGAAAAATTTGGTGAAAAGTCCTCTTAGTGTGTGAGTACCAGAGTCCAAGTACCTTTAAAATCTGCTAAGTAGAGTGGCTTGTGCTAAGTCTGTCCGTGGTATCCTCTTTGAGGTGACAGATATGCTTCAAATCCCATTTAACACATTTCACCAGTTACATTTTTTATACCACATTCATTGAATAAAACAATGGATAGTCAAAAAGTGGAACTCAATAGCTTACCAATCAAAGGCTGCCTTTCCCAAGAACTGAATGAAAAGATAAAAATTACTGGTGGTTTAAAGTAGGCAATATTTTTTTGGAAAGCTATTCCTTTTTATGTGTTTTGATTTATGTGTTGAATCGTGAAGTAGTTAAGGTCAGAATTCCCTTATCGGTTACCTCGTTCAATGTTATTTAAAATGTAATTAGGTTCAGCTTTGAGTATATGAAGCGATATATAGCTCCCAAGGCTGAAATAATTCCCTGGCTGCTTCCACTATGTAGCAATATACCAAAGCAAAGGGATGATCAGTTGAAAATTTATTATGGCTACTCTGCATGTTCTTCAGTAAAGGTGTGACCTGCATGTTTAATGGCTCCATACAATGCATTCCAATCACATTTGGCACTAGCATTCACAATAAGATGATGATACAGGTGCAGAATGTATGATTAATGACCTTTCATATCTAGTAATATGATATTTTTGTATTTATGTTTTGATATCACCATTTTACTCAAATTTCCCACTAAAAGGAAAAAGATAAATCAATTTTATTGCATAGCTAAATGATTCTCAAATTACTTAATTCAAATGTCTTTTGTAATTATATGAAGCACAGTGAGCACTCAATTAATGAAAACTTTTAATTCATTTTCCACTTACAGTGTTACATCAAAAAGCTTCACAACTTTGTCACTTCACTAGGCCAAAATGAATGTGGGTTTCTCTATTTTGTTGCTCCTTCCCCAAAATAAGCAGATCACTTGGAACCGCCAAAGTGATGTAGTAAGCTGGAATCACACAGTAAGTTTACATTGCTATGGATGCATTTTTAGAGCCAAAGCCAACTGTATTTTGAAAGAATGGCAAACTAAGGAGAAGGGACTAATATTTTACTTGCTGCACTATTAGATATACTCTCAACCTTTGGCACAAGAATTTTCATCACAAACAATATCAATATGCAATTCCAGCCATATGCATATAACCATTACTTACCCAATATTACAAGGATAATAAACAATTAACATGTAAAGTAAACTCAGAGGGCTGACCGTGTAATGCATTCTTTAGAGATGAGTGGATATTTTGAAATTCGAATTTGCAGGCTTCGCTTAATTTTACCAAAGAGTCCGATAAAATTTGTGCAAATCTCAATACTGCAAAGCTTACAATTTCTTGTAAAATACATGCATAGAAGAGGGTTCTTCATGGTAAGAGCAGTGAGACTCTGGAATTCTCTTCCTGAGGAAGTGGTGATGGCCAGCTCACTGAATGAATTTAAGAAAGGAATGGATGCTTTTCTTGTGAGTAACAGTATAGAAGGTTACGAATAACATAATATTATAGGTAGATGGTTGACCCAGCTTAGGGGAAGGAATTTTTTTCCCTATGGACAAAATTGGCTTCTACTCTGTGGGTTTTTTGCCTTCCCCAGGATCAACAATGCAGAACAGCTGCACTAAAAATAGGCTGAACTAGATGGACATAAGGTCTTCCTTCAGCCTTCAAAACTATGTTACTATGTTACTATGTTACACATAGGGGACAGAAGAGAGAGAACCTCGCTGACCTTACACTATGTAGTAGCGAGACGACCCCGCTGACCATAAGCATACATAGTGGTTCATCTTGGAGGTCAGCTACGGTGGTAAACCCTAATTGTGAGTATAGGGGAATCTCAACAGATGACCAGGCTAAAAGTACACCTCAATATAAAGACCAGGACTTGAATTAGCACCATACTGTGACATATAGTAACAGATACCAGTCCTGCAGACCATACAAGTGATTACAGTACAGTTATATATTAGATGACTTACAGCTGATGTTCTTTATGAAGGAGTTGTTCATTTTTTCCATGTTTTCCATCTTACTCAGACTGACCTGACAACTTCTTCAGCCACCTTTTGTCTGCAAAGATTACAACCAAGACTCATTTGACTTCTCCCATTTCCAACACTGTCCTCATTTATTCCCAACCTGCACAAACTCCTCATCAATACTGAGCAACTGCATTTGTATGTACAACTCTTGGGCGCACCCCTTGTGTTCTTTAAAAGAGCCCTGCTCCTAACGGGTGCTGAAGTTGAGGGAGTTGACAACCAATTTTTCCCTCTTCCTCTCCCACGTGGACGGCCATGCTGCGCCACACCTGCAAGCTCTTCCACTGAGCTATCCCCACTTGCTTGCTGCCCCTCAGCATGCCATGATGGGTCAAGGACCTCGTCATCTAATACACTTTCATCAGCAGAAACTGGCAGCTGAGTTTCATCATCATCTGCTGACTGGGGTCTAGTCACTGTGGGCACTGGCCCACCCTCCACTTCTTCCTCAGACTGACACAGTGGTTGCGCATCTGTGCACACTACCTCTTCTTCAGCTGCAGGAGTGCCGTCTGGATGGCACACAGATTCCAAGCCAACAGATTCTGAGAAGAGGATTAAGGTTGGCTCCTGGCCCTCTGAATGTCTGGGCAATTTAGTGGGTGGTGAAGAAGCAGATTGGTGCTGCTCTTCAGTGGCCTGACCCGATGTGGTGGAGAGGTCCTGGGAGGATGCTCTGCTCATTCAGGTGGATTCCTCAGCTGCCATCCAACCAACAACGGTTTCTACTTGATCCTCTCTTATCAGCCTATGGCCCTGCGCTCCTAACAAGCTGCGAATAAATGACTGCTGCCGGGTGAAAGTAGGTGCTGAGTGACTTGGGCCTGCTGCTTGCTCTGGATGTGCACCATGTCTAGCTGCTGATGCACCTCTTCCGCGGCCGCCGCGGGGACATCCCTTACCCCCTGTCTTCTTCATCTCTATCGATGGATTCAGAACGGCAAGAAAGTAATTATTAGGAATTAGTGTGCTTATTCCTGTAGGAATACAAACAGGTATAAGAAACACTAATGGCACTGTATGATGATGGTGTGTCTGCTGCACTTTATCATAGAATCATAGAATCGTAGAGTTGGAAGGGACCTCCTGGGCCATCTGGTCCAACCCCCTGCTCAAAGCAGGATTCGCTAAATCATCCCAGTTATTTGAATCTAGTGTGGCCTACACAAAGAGTAACGTGTGTTTGTGGTGTTGGTGTACACGTTATGGTCGGATGTCACAGCGCAGTAAATGACACTGCTGTGGTACCAAAAAAAAAAGGATTCTCCGGGACTGGGCCAGGTGCTGTGTAGCACCAGCCACAGAGGTTGCTTGGGTCCCTCACAGCACAATCCCTATATAGTGTTTAACTTTCAGGAAAAAATAGGGGAAGGGGATTTAAGGGAAGAAAAGAAAAGGCAGTGAGACACACACCACACAGTGCTGCAGCAAGAGGAGCTGCAGCAGCTGCAGTGAATGTGCTCTGCACTGTCTCACTAAGCACCTCACTGAGAGCCTGCACAGCACAAAAAATGAAACTGAGCTGGGTCAGTGAGGAAAAAGACTGCTTCTGTAACACACAGGGGCTGCTACAGTCGCTGAAAAACAATTTGTATCGCTATTAGATCTGAGATCTCTCCCTATCTCCAACAGTAACCTATCCCTATCTGCTTTCACAGTAGAGTGAGGCTAAAATGGCAGGCGCAGCCTTTTATACTGCCTGATCATACCATCCAGCCAGCCAATCGCAGCGCAGCCCCTAGCTAGCAAGTTTGGACGCCTCCTACCAAGCTTAGGGGAGTTACAAAATGTTGTCAGCAATTCTTCAGCTTCTGATTGGCTCCACGGAGCGCTCAGAGGCTGAAGGATTATGGGATCTCCGATATGAAAAAAATATCGGAATCAGAAATCGGAATTCCGATATCGCAAATATCGGGCCGATTTCCAATATTTCAATATCGGAAAGCTCATCCCTAGTCACCGGATCTCAGAATTCCAAGCTGAGGAAGTTCACCGGCCGCCATATTGGGACACCCAAGTGATGGGTGTCTCAATATGGAAAATGCTGCTGGTACCAACCTATTGTGCGGTACCACTAGCGGAACACCGTTGCTCCACACATGCACGCTCTATACGCCGTATGCACCACACACTCACACACTCATACACTCACACTCACACACTCACGCAGCCTCTTGCAAGGTACCACCAGTGGAACACCATCGCACTGTGCCTGCGCAAATTCCGTGCAGTGAATCATTCGGCTGATTCCAGTGGCAGATGCGCGATGTGTCTACAGGCAGAGGAAGCCAGTCACATTAAAGGGGTTTTCCCACGAAGAAAGTTCATTTTAAAAATTGTCTGTGTTTTACCGTGTACGGAGCATACCACATCTCCTGGGCAGGGGAGGAAACAAAAGACAATACTGACATTACAGCAGGGGATCACAAAGGATTCATTTTGTGGGGTAAAATATTTCACTGACTATTTTTAAACAATATTTTACCTCACAAAATGTATCCTCTGCGATCTCCTGCTGTGATGTCAGTATTGTCTTTTGCTTCCTCTCTTGTCCAGGAGCGTTGGTATGTTCTGTACTGGTCAGACAGAGACAATTTTTAAAAAGAACTTTCGTTCATGGGAAGACCCCTTTAAATAGAAATTCCTCCTGACATGCTGTGCACTGACTCTTTAGTGATGGGATACACAGGTCAAACAAGAGATGACATGAGAGGAGAAGACAGCAGATGGGGGAGAGAGAAAGCACACAGGGGTGAGACAGTGCACAGGAGGAGACAGCTCAAGCAGGACAGCACATGAGGGGATAACACAGCATAGGAAGGAGATAGACAGCAAACAAGGGGGATAGTACATGGGGTAGACAGGTCAAAGAAGAGAGGATAGATGTGAGAAGTCAGCACATGGGGAAAGAGAGAGGCGATAGCATCGGGCTTCCATTCAGTATTTACATATTTGTTAAGTGTAAAGAAAATGATATATGGTTTTCTAAATATTTGAAAAACATAAATCTGAAAATAGTAACGTGTATTTGCATCTAGTCCCCTGTAGTCTGATAACCGTAAATAAAATTATGAGTGATCAATTGCCTCCAAAAGTCACATAATTTGCAAATTAAGTTCACCTGTGTGTGATTTATTTACTGTAAAACTAAAGTTATTCTGCGAAGGCCACAGAGGTTTGTTTGAAAACATTAGGCATTTAAAGCATCATGAATACCAAGGAACACACCAAACAGGTCAAAGATAAGGTTGTGTAGGAGTGTAAAGCAGGGTTAGTTTACAAAAAAAAGCTGACCATCTCACAGAGCAATGTTCAATCCATCATCACACATTGAAGGAGTATGGCACTACTTCAAGCCTGCCAAGAAATGAACACATGGTCATCCAACTAAACTGACATCCCAAACAAGGGGAGCACTAATTAAAGAAGCAGCCACTAGGCCAATGGTCACTCTGGAGGTGCTGCATAGGTCTAAAGCTGAAAATGTGGCAAGAAGAAAGACATTTTTTAATGCAAGCCCGGTTTGCAGGCCATGTAGCTAGCATGTGGAAATAGGTGCACTGGTCAGATGAAATCAAAGTTGAACTTTTTGGGATCAATGCAAAATGCAATGTGTGGAGGAAAAATAACACTGCACTTCACTCTGAAAACACCACCTCCACTGTCAAGCATGGTGGCGGCAGCATTGTGCTGTGGAGATGCTTTTCAGTTTCCGGGAAGTTGGTCAGAGTTGATGGGAAGATGCATAGAATTAAATGTAGGGCAATCAAGGAGGATAACCTGTTAGAGGCTGAAAGACTAAAGACTGGGGCATAGGTTAATCTTCCAGCAGGACAATGACCCTAAACATACTGTTTGAGATACAATGGAATGATTTAGATCAAAGCATATTTATGTATTTGAATTGCCCAGTCACAGTCCAGACCTAAATCCCTTTGAGAAACTGTGGCAAGACTTGAAAAATACTGTTCACAGACACCTCCATCCAATCTCACTGAGATAGAGCTTATATCTAAAGAAGAATAGGCAACATTTTCAGCCTTTAGATGTGCAAAGCTGGTAGAGACATAACCCAAAATACTTGCAGCAGTAATTGCAGAGAAAGGTGTTCCTACTGTACAAACTATTGACTCAGGGGGGCTGAATACATAAATGCACATCACAGTTTTCAGACTATTTTTTTTAAATATTTAGAAAACCATTTTTTACTTCCTTTACACTTTAGAAACACTAGCTATTTTGTGCTGGTATATATCATAAAATCCAAATACATTGAAATTTGTGGTCATTATGTGAAAAAATGTGATATGAAAAAGTTCAAGGGGTATGAATACGCTGTACATATGTGGGTGCTATGTGTATATACTGTATACAGTATATACATATGGGCTTGCTTTATGTATATGTGTATCTACTATGTGAAAACACAAGTGTGTAAATGTGCTATGTACATACACATATGTGTGTGCTAAATGTATATACAGTCATGGTCTAAAGTGATGGTACCCTTGAAATTGTTAAAGAAAATGAAGCATTTCTCACAGAAAATTATTGCATTTACACACGTTTTGTCATACACATGTGTATTTCCTTTGTGTGTATTGGAACAAAGCAAAAAGAAAAAACAGAAAAAAAGCAAATTGAAAATAATTTCAGACAAACCCCCCAAAATAGGCAGGTTAAAATTGTTGGCACCCTCATATTTGGTTGCACACTTTTTGGAATAAATAACGGCAATCAATCACTTCCTATAACCATCAACAAGCTTCTTGTACCTTTCATCTGGAATTTTGGATCTCTCTTTTTTTGCAAACTGCCTCAGGTGTCATATTTGAAGGCGTCTTCTCCCAACAGCAATTTTAAAATCTCTCCACAGGTGTTCAATGGATTTTAGATCCGGACTCATTGTTTGGCTCTTCAAAACTCTCCAGCACTTTGTTTCCATTTATTTTTGGGTGCTTCTTGAAGTATGTTTGGAGATATTGTCCTGCTGGAAGACCCATGACCTTGGACTCAAACCTTTATGAAAATGGGCACTACATTGTGACCCAAAATCATTTGGTAATCTTCAGATTTCATTATACCTTGGACACAGTCAAAGCACGCAGTGCCAGAGGCAGCAAAACAACCCCAAAATATATTTGAACCTTCACCATTTTTGACTGTAGGTACTGTGTTCTTTTCTTTGTATGCCTCATTCCATTTTTTTTAGCAAACAGTAGAACAATGTGCTTTACTAAAAAGCTCTGTGTTTTTCTCATTTGTCCACAAGACATTTTCCCTGAAGGATTTTGACTTACTCATGTACATTTTGGCAAACTGCAGTGTAGCTTTTTAATATCTCTGTGCCACAGTGACGTCAATGCTAGTCACTGATGCTGTGCTCTCAGCAGCTCATTTATCAGTGGTTCTCAGCCTGGTCAGTTGCATCTTGACACCATCCAGGTTGAAAACTGTTTATCCCCAGACATGGTTTACAGCATGGGACAGAATGATGGACAGGTGTGGGATATTGTTGTTTTGTTTTCTTTCAAGAGATGAGGGATTCAATGGAATGGGCGTTAGGTGAATATAACTGTGTATGTTATTTTTAAATAAAAATGAAAAAGTGTGCTTTGTTTTATTTCAAATCAAGATTTTATTCTGGCTGTGAGTTCATTTACTATACAACTATAGGTTTAGTAATGGATAGGTGTCTTATAGATGCCTCTCCATTACTAATCCGTAGGCTTGATGTCACCAGACAATACAAAGGTGACATCAACCCCACAAATATGAGCCCCTCTTTCCACTGCTAAAGGGCAAGTGGGAACAGCCAAGCAAAGCGCGAGAATTGTCACATCTAATAGATGCAACTTTTCTTGGCAGCTGCAGGCTGGTATTTCTAGGCTCGGGGGGCAATATCCATGGCCCGCTGCCATCCTGAGAATACCAGCCACCAGTTGTTTGCTTTATCAAGGTTGGTAGTCAAAATGGAGGGACCCCATGCCATTTTTTAAAATTATTTATTTAAATAAAAAAAAATCTATGTGGAGACCCCTCTCTTCTTGAAAAACAGCCTTGCTGAAGCTGACAGCTGTGGGTTGCTGCCCTCAGATGTGAGTTTTGTCTGGCTGGTTATTAAACATGCAGAGGAACCCACGCTGTTTTTCTTAAATTATTTATTTACAGCTCCGGGTGGTGAATACTCCCTTCAGCCGCTGCCTGCTCTCGCTGTTATTAGCGGCAGCAGGTGTCAACTGATGGGAGTGGTAGTCCCATCAGTTGACACCAGTGACCGGAGGTAAATTTTATACCTCCAATCACATCTGCGAGCTCACACTGTCTGACCGACAGTGATGATTTTACCGCCGATCAGAGTCAGTGTTTGCCGTGCTCTTATGCACATGACAGCGCAACAAAGACCCGGTGTTTGGGGAGTACCCGAACAGTAACAATGAATTTCTGGCGAAGTTCATGTTTTGTGTCTGCGCCCGAACAGTAGGTGTTTGGTACAGATGCCAAACTTTACTGTTCTCTTCTCTTTCTGTTCTCCACTCTTAGTGTGGCACATACAGCAATGCAATGCAGCATAATGCAAAGAGTAAGTCAACTTCTCCCCTTTTAATTTGGCTTGGGGTTTGATTTTCATATTGTTCACACTTGTTACTTGCCACAATGAGTTTGAACGAGTATCACATGCTTGAAACAAAGTTGTTTACTAGTGTTGAGCATTCCGATACTGCAAATATTGGGTATCGGACGATATTCGCAGTATCGGAGTTCCAATACTGAGTTCCGATATTTTTACAATATCGAATACCGGAATCGGAAGTTCCCATAATGCAATGAGCCAGTTGAGGATCCTAAGAAGTGTGGGCACATCCTGTTAGGCATGCTGAAATGATGTCATCATGATGCGCTATAATGGAGTGTGGGCGGTGTGTGGGCGGAGACTGTGCGTGACCGTGGGGGGTCTGTGCGGACCTGCCGGGGGTCTGTGCAGGCTGCCGGGGGTCTGTGAGGGCCTCTCGGGGGTCTTTGTCTGTGTGCAGGCATCTTCTTGTAGTCTCATCGGGCTATGCCTGCTACAATGATAGTGCAATCAATGTGTCAATACACATTAGCCAATGATGGGACATTGGCCCGCACAGACCCCGCCTGCACACACAGACACGCACAGTCTCTGCCCACACTCTTCCCCCCTCCCAAACTGGATGTGCAAGGAAAGAAAGGGTTTATTTTAATTCCGATATTTGTGTCCCATTGACTTGCATTGGTTTCCGGTATCGGAATCGGCGATACCTGATATTTTTGGGGTATCGGTCCGATCCAATCCCATCCGATATTCCCCGATATCGGAAGATATCAGTCAACACTATTGTTTACCCAAATTTTGGAGATGTGACAACAATTTTATCCTGCACATTTTTGAAATTTTGTCTGAAACTATGTTCAGTTTGCTTTTTTTCCCTCATTTTTTTGTGTTGTTACAATACACAAAGGAAATGAAATTGTGTATAACAAAACATGTTTAAGTGCAATACATTTCTGGTAGAAATACCTCACTTTCTGGAACAATTCCAAGGGTGCCAACACTTTCGGTCATGACTGTACACTTGTGAGTTTGCCTTATGTATCTGTGCTCTGTGAATATGCATGTTTGCGAATGTCTTATGTCGATATATATATATATACAGTGTATATATATATATATATATATATATATATACACACTCACTGCTCAAAAAATAAAGGGAACACTTAAATAACAGAATATAATTCCAAGTAAATCAAACTTCTGCGAAAACAAACTGTCCACTTGGAAAGCAACACTGACAATCAATTTCACATGCTGTTTTACAAATAGAATAGACAACAGATGGAAATTGTTGTCAATTATCAAGACACACTCAAAAAAGGAGTGTTTCTGCAGGTGGGGACCAAGACCACATCTCAGTACCAATGCTTTCTGGCTGATGTTTTGGTCACTTTTGAATGTTGGATGTGCTTTCACACTCATGGTAGCATGAGACGGATTCTACAACCCACACAAGTGGCTCAGGTAGTGCAGCTCATCCAGGATGGCACATCAATGCGAGCTCTGGCAAGACGGTTTGCTGTGTCTGTCAGCGTAGTGTCCAGAGGCTGGAGGCGCTACCAGGAGACAGGCCAGTACACCAGGAGATATGGAGGGGGCCGTAGGAGGGCAACAACCAAGCAGCAGGACCGCTACCTCAGCCTTTGTGCAAGGAGGAACTGCTGGAGCTCTGCAAAATGACCTCCAGCAGGCCACAAATGTGCATGTGTCTGCACAAACGGTTAGAAACCGACTCCATGATAATGGTCTGAGTGCCCGACATTCACAGATGGGGGTTGTGCTCACTGCCCAACACCTTGCAGGATGCTTGGCATTTGCCACAGAACACCAGGATTCGCAAATTTGCCACTGGCGCCCTTTGTTTTTCACAGATGAAAGCAGGTTCACACTGAGCACATGTGACAGAGTCTGGAGACGCCGTGAAGAGCGATCTGCTGCCTGCAACATCCTTCAGCATGACCGGTTTGGCAATGGGCCAGTAATGGTGTGGGATGGCATTTCTTTGGAGGGTCACACAGCCCTCCATGTGCTCGCCAGAGGTAGGCTGACTGCCATTAGGTACCGAGATGAGATCGTCAGACACCTTGTGAGACCATATGCTGGTGTGGTTGGTCATGGGTTCCTTCTAATGCAAGACAATGCCAGACCTCATGTGACTGGACTGTGTCAGCAGTTCCTGCAAGATGAAGGCATTGAAGCTATGGACTGGCCCACCTGTTCCCCAGACCTGAATCCAATTGTACACATCTGGGACATCCACCAACGTCACGTTGCACCTCAGACTGTCCAGGAGTTGCAAGATGCTTTAGTCCAGGTCTGGGAGGAGATCCCTAATGACAACATCCGCCGACTCATCAAGAGCATGCCCAGGTGTCGTAGGGAGGTCAAACAGGCACGTGGAGGCCACACACACTACTGAGCATCATTTCCTTGTCTTGAGACATTTCGCCTGAAGTTGGATCAGCCTGTAATTTGATTTTCCACTTTGATTTTGAATATCCTTCCAAATCTAGACCTCCATGGGATATTCATTTTGTTTACAATGATCATTTTTAAGTTTTCTAGTTCTTAACGCATGCCACTATGTAATGAATATAAAGATTTGCAGCTTCGATATTTCATTCAGTAATATCTACAATGTGGTATCTTAGTGTTCCTATATTTTTTTGAGCAGTGTTTTTATATATATATGTATATATATATAATCTAATTTTTATACCACGCTAACAAATTCCGCAGCACTTTACAGTTTGCGCACATTATCATCACTGTCCCCGATGGGGTTCACAATCTAAATTCCCTATTAGTATGTCTTTGGAATGTGGGAGGAAACCGGAGTGCCCGGAGGAAACCCACGCAAACACGGGGAGAACATTCAAACTCCTTTCAGATGTTGTCCTTGGTTGGATTCGAACCCAGGACTCCAGCGCTGCAAGGCTGCAGTGCTAACTACTGATTTATTTACAGTTGTGTGAACAAGTGTTTGCCCTCTTTCTGATTAACTATTCTTTTGCATGTTTCTCAAACTTAAATGTGTCAGATCACCAAACAAATTTAAAATTTTAGACAAAAATAATATAAGTAAACACAAAATGCAGTTTTCATGTGAAGTTCTTTATTATTAAGGGAGAAGGAAATCCAAACCTACAGGGCCCTATGTGAAAAACTAACTACCCCTAAACCTGATAACTGGTTGATCTACCCTTAGCAGCATCAATTGCAATCAAGCATTTGTGGTACATTGTTTTAATTCAGCCATATTGGAGGGTTTCCGAGCATGACCTGATCTTTTACCACTGTCCTTTTATGAGGTAATAACACTGGAACGCTTCCATGGATCCTGGTGATTCTGACACTGTTTTCTCGTGACATATTGTACTTCTTTGTTAGTGGTAAAATTTCATTCATATAACTTGCGTTTATTTGTGAAAAAAATGGAAATTTGGCGAAAATTTAGAAAATTTCGTAATTTTCCAACTTTGAATTTTTATGCCCTTAAATCACAGAGATACGGCAAACAAAAAACTTAATAAGTAACATTTCCAACATGTTTACTTTACATCAGCACAATTTTGGAACCCAAATTTTTTCTTCTTAGGAAGTTATAAGGGTTAAAAGTTGACCAGCGATTTCTCATTTTTGCAACACCATTTTATTTTTACGGACCACATCACATTTGAAGCCACTTTGAGGGGTCTATACGATAGAAAATTCCCAAAAGTGGCATCATTCTAAAAACTGCACCCCTAAAGGTGCTCAAAACCACATTCAAGAAGTTTATTAACCCTTCAGGTGCTTCACAGGAATTTTTTGAATATTTAAAAAAAAAATGAACATTTAACTTTTTTTCACAAAAAAAATACTTCAGGTTCAATTTTTTTTATTTTACCAAGGGTAACATGAGAAATTGGACTGCAAAAGTTATTATGCAGTTTGTCCTGAGTACGCTGATACCTGATATGTGGGTGGAACCACTGTTTCGGCGCATGGCAGAGCTCAGAAGAGAAGGAGCGTCGTTTGACTTTTTCAATGCAAAATTGGCTAGAAATCAGATCGGACGTCATGTCATGTTTGGAGAGCCCCTGATGTACCTAAACAGTGGAAACCCCCCACAAGTGACCCCGTTTTGGAAACTAAACCCCCCAAGGAACTTATCTAGATGTGTGGTGAGAACTTTGAACCAACAAGGGCTTCACAGAAGTTTATAACATACAGCGGTACAATTAAATAATCATATTTTTTCCACAAAAATGATTTTTTCACCCCCAATTTTTATTTTCCCAAGGGTAACAGGACCCCAAAAGTTATTGTGCAATTTGTCCTGAGTACGCTGATACCCCATATGTGGGGGTAAACGGCTATTTGGGCGCTTGGCAGAGCTCAGAAGGGAAGCAATGCCATTTGACTTTTTTCGCTGGAATTGAGATCGGGCACCATGTCGCGATTGGAAAACCCCTGATGTACCAAAACAGTGGAAACCCCTCACAAATGACACCATTTTGGAAACTAGACCCCCCAAGGAACATATCTAGATGTGTGGTGAGAACTTTGAACCCCTAAGGGCTTCACAGAAGTTTATAACGTACAGCCGTACAATTAAAAAATCATATTTTTTCCACAAAATTGATCTTTTCACCCTCAATTCTTATTTTCCCAAGGGTAACAGGACCCTAAAAGTTATTGTGCAATTTGTCCTGAGTACGCTTATATCCCACAAAACCCCCCCAAACCACTATTTGGGCGCATGGCAGAGCTCGGAAGGGAAGCAGCGCCATTTGACGTTTTTGGCTAGAATTGAGATTGGACACCATGTCGCGTTTGGAAAACCCCCCACAAATGACACCATCTTGGAAACTAGACCCCCCCAAGGAAATTATCTAGATGTGTGGTGAGCACTTTGAACCCTCCAGTGCTTCACAGAAGTTTATAACGCCCAGGTGTGAAAATAAAAAAATCGTATTTTTTCCACACACATGATCATTAGTCACCAATTTTTTTTTTCCCAAGGGTACCAGGAGAAATTGGACCCAAACAGTTGTTGTCCAATTTGTCCTGAGTACGCTGATACCCCATATGTGAAAAAAAAACTACTGTATGGGCACACGTCGGGGCTCGGAAGGGAAGGAGTGATGTTTTGGAATGCAGACTTTGATGAAATGGTCTGCGGGTGTCATGTTGCTTTTGGAGAGCCCCTGATGTACCTAAACAGTGGAAACCCCCCACAAGTGGCCCCATTTTGGAAACTAGACCCCCTAAGGAACTTATCTAGATGTGTGGTGAGCACTTTGAACCCCCCAGTGCTTGACAGAAGTTTATAACGACCGGGCGTGAAAATAAAAAAACCGTATTTTTTCAACAAACATGATCTTTTAGTCCCCATTTTTTTTTATTTTCCCAAGGGTACCAGGAGAGATTGTACCCCAAAGGTTGTTGTCTAATTTGTCCTGAGTGCACTGATACCCCAAATGAGGGAGAAAACTACTGTATGGGCAGACGTCGGGGCTCAAAAGGGAAGTAGTGACGTTTTGGAATGCAGACTTTGATGGAATGCTCTGCGGGTGTCATGTTGCCTTTGGAGAGCTTCGAATGTACCTAAACAGTGGAAACCCCCCACAAATGACACCATTTTGGAAAATGGACCTCCCAAGGAACTTATCTAGTTATGTGTCGAGCACTTTGAACCCTCAAGGGCTTCACAGAAGTTTATAACGCAAGGGCGTGAAAATAAAAAAAATCATATATTTTCCACAAACACGATGTTTTAGTCTCCAATTTTTTTATTTTCCCAAGGGTAACAGGAGAAATTAGACACCAAAAGTTGTTGTCCAATTTGTCCTGAGTATGCTGATATTCCATATGTATTGCAAAAAAAGGGGGAGACAAAAAAGCGCAATAGGGTCTTATCCACGTTACAAAAGACAGTATATCATGAAATATGCTCACCTGGTTAGGATGAGATAAGAGCGTGTAGGTAGCGGCTGCTGCAGATCCACAGGTCTTCAGTGACCAAAGAAATGATGAATCCAAAGGGAGTTTGTAGCTATATTCCGCGCTGCCGCTTTAGACAAATTCCAGGAGAATGCTGTATGATTGCAGTGGTTTTATTCTACGCGTTTCAGGGGTCTCATGCCCCCTTCATCAGGAAATACCACCAAAAGTTGTTGTCCAATTTGTCCTGAGTATGCTGATATTCCATATGTGGGAGAAAACTACTGTGTGGGCACATATCGGGGCTCGGAAGGAAAGTAGTGACGTTTTGGAATGCAGACCTTGATGGAATGGTCTGTGGGTGTCATGTTGCCTTTGGAGAGCCCCTTATGTGCCTAAACTGTGGAAACCCCCACAACTGACCCCATTTTGGAAACTAGACACCCCAAGAAACTTATCTAGATGTATGGTGAGCACTTTGAACCCCCAAGTGTTTTACAGAAGTTTATAATGCCGGGGTGTGAAAATAAAAAAATCATTTTTTTCACAAACATGATCTTTTAGTCCCAAGGGTAACAGGAGAAATTGGACCCCAAAAGTTGTGCAATTTGTCCTGAGTACGCTGATACCCTATATGTGGGGGTAAAACACTGTTTGGGCGCATGGCAGAGCTTGGAAGGGAAGGAGCACCGTTTTACTTTTTCAACACAGAATTGGCTGAAATTGAGATCAGATGCCATGTTGCATTTGGAGAGCACCTGATGGGCCTAAACAGTGGAAACCCCTCATTTCTAACTCCAACCCTAACGCCAACACACCCCTACCCCTAATCTCAGCCCTAACCCTAGCCCTAACACTAACCCTAGCCCGAATCCTAACCCTAGCCCTAACCCTAGCCCTAATGGGAAAATGGAAATAAATACATGTTTTTTAATTTTATTATTTTTCCCTAACTAAGGGGGTGATAAAGCGGGGTTTGATTTACCATTCAAGGCGGTTTTTATATTTGGCAGCTGTCACACGCTAAAAGACGCTTTTTATTGTAAAACTAGTTTTTGCATCACCACATTTTGAGAGCTATAATTTTTCCATATTTTGATCCACCGAGTCATGTGAGGTCTTTTTTGTGGGACGAGTTGATTTTTTATTAGTACCATTTTCGGGCACGTGACATTTTTTGATCGCTCTTTATTCCGATTTTTGGGACGCTGAATGAACAAAAAAACAGCATTTCATGAATTTCTTTTGGGGGGTGCATTTGCACCGTGGTAAAATTGATAAAGTAGTTTTATTCTTTGGGTCTGTAGGATTACAGCGATGTCTCATTTATGTCTTTTTTTATGTTTTGGCGCTTTTATGCAATAAAAACAATTTTATATAAAAAATAATTATTTTTGCATCGCTTTATTCTGCGAGCTATAACTTGTTTAGTTTTTTTGCTGATGACGCTGTATTGTGGCTCATTTTTTGCGGGTCAAGATGACTCTATAAGCGGTACCATGTTTATTTATATACGTCTTTATGATAGAGCGTTATTGCACTTTTTTTGGTGGTATGATGATAAAGCTTTGCTTTTTTCTTTGTTTTTTATTTTTATTTTTTAAGGGGTTCACGAAAGGGGTTAACTAGTGGGACAGTTTTATAGGGCAGGTCCTTACGGACGGGGCGATACTAAATATGTGAACTTTTAGTACTACAAGAGAAGATAGTATTCTGCTACAGATGGATCTGGATAAGTTGGGATCTTGGGCCATAAAGTGGCAGATGCAGTTTAACAATGATAAATGTAAGGTTATACACATGGGAAGAAGGAATCAATATCACCATTACACACTGAACGGTAAACCACTGGGTAAATCTGACATGGAGAAGGACTTGGGAATCCTAGTTAATGATAAACTTACCTGGAGCAGCCAGTGCCAGGCAGCGGCTGCCAAGGCAAATAGGATCATGGGGTGCATTAAAAGAGGTCTGGATACACATGATGAGAGCATTATACTGCCTCTGTACAAATCTCTGGTTAGACCGCACATGGAGTACTGTGTACAGTTTTGGGCACCGGTGCTCACAAAGGATATAATGGAACTAGAGCGGGTACAAAGGAGGGCAACAAAATTAATAAAGGGGATGGAGGAACTACAATACCCAGAGAGATTAGCAAAATTAGGATTATTTAGTCTAGAAAAAAGACGACTGAGGGGCGATCTAATAACCATGTACAGTATAAGTATATAAGGGGACAATACAAATATCTCTCCGAGGATCTGTTTATACCAAGTAAGGTGACGGTCACAAGGGGGCATTCTCTGCGTCAGGAGGAGAAAAGGTTTTTCCACCAACATAGAAGAGGATTCTTTACTGTTAGGGCAGTGAGAAACTGGAATTCCCTGCCTGAGGAGGTGGTGATGGCGAACTCAGTCGAAGGGTTCAAGAGAGGCCTGGATGTCTTCCTGGAGCATAACAATATTGTATCTTACAGTTATTGTTAGGTTCTTTAGAAGGACGTAGATCTGGGGATTTATTCTGACAGAATTTTATAGGCTGCACTGGATGGACTAATGTCTTTTTTCGGCCTTACAAACTTTGTTACTATGTTACTATTGTTTTTTTTTTATTTCCAAAAGATGAATTTATTAGGGAACATTTTTTTTAATTTATATAGGGATTTTTTAGAAGTTATTTTTACATGTGTTTTTTTTTAAATTTTTTTACTTTATTGTTTTGTCCCAGTGTGGGACATCACTGTGAAGTGTCAGATCGCTGATCAGACAATTTGCAGAGCAGTGTCAGATCAGCGATCTGACAAAGGCACTGCAGCAGGCTTTCTCGGTGCCTGCTCTCTGCAGGCACTGAGGAAGCCAACTCCCTGCAGGCCCCGGAAGACCCCGCTGCTTTGGGGGTCTCAGGGAAGCACGCAGGGAGCCCCCTCCGGGTGCGATACTTCCTTAATCCCCGGCACACTGCGATCATGTTTAATCGCAGTGTGCCAGGGGTTAATGTGCCGGGGGCGGTCCGTGACCGCCCCTGACATATAGTGCCCGGTGTCAGCTGTGATAATCAACTGACACCCAGCCGCGATCAGCGGCGCTCCCCTGGGGGCGCCGCTGAATGCTTAGACGTACTATCCCATCCCCGATCTTATGGGCACGGGTATCATAGATGGGATAGTACGTCTGATGTCAGAAAGGGGTTAAGGAGCTATATTATGGCCTCATACTTTTTACCTTAATCAGATGTGTTTTACATTGTTTATTTTGACTGCTATTTAATAAAGCATAATAAAATATTTATCTACTAAGTAGTGTAAATGCCTTATAACTTCATGAATTCAAAGTCTTTCCATTTTCTTTTAAAAGAAAAAGTGATCATTGTTACCCACTTTATTTGGCCAAATACAAGGACTCTACTTATCAGATTTTTATGACATAGCCTGTAGGTAGTGTTGAGCATTCCGATACTGCAAATATCAGGTATCGGCCGATATTCGCGGTATCGGAATTCCGATACTGGGTTCCGATACTTTTTGCATATCGAATACCGGAATCGGAAGTTCCCATAATGCTATGAGCCAGTTTGATTTGATTC